>NC_069503.1:611530301-612140301 GCF_027579735.1 Bombina bombina | reverse complement strand
TTGAGATGCTTCATTCCCCTTCACAATTAATCAGCCATATGTGTATGTCCAATTGATATTCTCAGGCTCCAAATGTCGCAGCTTCTCACTCAGCTGATGTAAAGCTTTTGGCGCGCTAAGGGCATGATATAAATGGCCCCTGTGATGCGGGGAGCTGATTGGCTCCCCCAGGTCTGACTCAAAGAGGCCTCTACTTGAACAGCCTCAAATGGGCACTTATGGGCTGCGCGATGAGCTAGAACCACTGTTCACCAGTAGGTGGCACAGCTCTCATGGGCCCATAGCCCAAAGGAACAAGCATGTTGCGCATTGGGGAGGGCAGCAGTCCTGCCCGTGCCTCTTCATTGCACAACATGTAGCTTAAAAAAATTTTTTACTTTTTTTTTTTTTTTAAAGCAATAATAAAGAAATTATTTTTTGGCCATATGACAGGCGAGGCCCTGCCTCACCTGCCTCTAGTGACTGCACATCCTTATCCCACAAAAGTGAGTACACCCTCACATTTTTGTAAATATTTTATTATATCTTTTCATGTGACAACACTGAAGAAATGACACTTTGCTACAATGTAAAGTAGTGCTTGTACAGCCTGTATAACAGTGTACATTTGCTGTCCCCTCAAAATAACAACACACAGCCTTCATGAGTGCTGCCGGCACTGGTGGAGCTACAGTTAATTGAGGGAACCATGAATTCCAACATGTACTGTGACATACTGAAGCAGTGCATGATCCCCTCCCTTTGGAGACGGTGCTGCAGTGCAGTATTCCAACATGATAATGACCTCAAACACACCTCCAAGACAACCACTGCCTTGATAAATAAGCTGAGGGTAAAGGTGATGGACTGGCCAATCATATCTCCAGACCTAAACCCTATTGAGCATCGGTGGGGCATCCTCAGACGGAAAGTGGGGGAGCGCAAGGTCTCTAACATCCACCAGCTCCGTGATGTCATCTTGGAGGAGTGGACGAAGACTCCAGTGGCAACCTGTGAAGCTCTGGTGAACTCCATGCCCAAGAGGGTTAAGGCAGTGCTGGAAAATAATGGTGGCCACACAAAATATTGACACTGTGGGCCCTATTTGGACATTTCCCCTTAGGGGTGTACTCACTTTTGTTGCCAACAGTTTAGACATCAATGGCTGTGTGTTGAGTCATTTTGAGGGGACAGCAAATTTACACTGTTATACAGGCTGTACATTCACTACTTTACATTGTAGCAAAGCGTTATTTCTTCAGTGTTGACACATGAAAAGATATAATAAAATATTTACAAAAATGTGAGTGGTGTACTCACTTTTGTGGGATACTATATATATATATATATATATATATATATATATATATATATATATTTATGTTAACATGTTTATACAGTGATCTTTAATATGAGCGATGACATTTTTTTTAATTCCATGTTCCCCTAAAATAGTATTTTCTTAAGATTTTATATCAACATCAGAGTTGGACAACAGTCCCACTTAAAATTTCCTCTGACTTCGACTCCACAGCCTTCATATTATCAAACTAATAATGCTTTCTAGAATGTTCTCTCACTTAAAATTAAAAATGATTATGCCCCATATGAATATTCAATGATCACAAATAGATATTTAGTATTTTAAAGAAGGACAGAAAGTGCATATTTCTTAACCAAGCAACATTTTATTTAACAATACATTTACTTTTTTTTAATTTCTCCTCAGAGGATGAAAGTCCTGGACCGACCTATCACAGAGAGCGAAGGAACGCAATTGCAATGCAACAACAAGGAGGGCAAAACCATGGCAAGATCAGTGAGGAGCCATCTACGTCTAGCGAGGAAAGAGCCTCAGTAAAGAAAGAGATTCATGGATCTATTACGCACCTGCATGAACCTTCAGTTCCGTACCGTGGCACTGTTTTTGCAATGGATCCCAGGAATGGCTACATCGATCCACATTACCGTAAGTACTAATCATTACACCTATTACATTTAATGTAACATTTTTTTCAGGCAAGTAAAAAATGATATTATAGTGATGTATGACAATAAAGATTGATAAAAAAGCAGGAGCCCCGAAACGTTGTTCAATAAAGGCGATGTTGCCTCATATTGTGTGCCACCTGTGTGTTCGATTTTGCTGTATTAACCAGGACCCTGGAAAGGGAGGTCCTCCAGGTTTGCACCTGAATTTACCTGATATTGGTTAAAAGGGACATTTTCCTAAGGTGTGTGCTTGTCCTGCTACTTTCCCACAAATAAAGATTTCTTTAATAGTTTCAACAAAATTTAAAATAGAGTGAACACTTTGTTTTTGAGGAAGATGCACTCCTCCGTAAAAATGACAAATAATAGATTTTCTATTTGTTGCAGATCTACTTTTAGGCTTTTATTAAGTGATTGGCTTGATTTGTGAAATAAAAAACAGAATTGTCTGAAATTGATTACTTTAAACACATGCAAAAACAGCCAAACACACATGTAATTCTCAACTTACACAGCCGAGCTTGTAAACATCAGCACAAATCAGGGACTTCCATAAACTAAAGCATATAAATTCCTATTTTAGAGGTCAGTGAATTAGTCACACAGCCTTTTAATTTTATTGTTTTGTGCTTGCCTAAAACCACATTCCTTGCAAAGTCCCAGCAGGCAATGTACATAGGCAGCGACTCACTTTTGTAGTGTTCATTCTGTATCTCTCAGGCCATAAAATACTCAAACAGAAACTTTGGCCTAAAACTTTTCTTTATTTTTAGCTTAGCCATTAATGTGATTTATTAATTATTGCTCTTTTTTTATTTGGAGGTTTCTCATTCCCTTTAAATGCACTTATAAAACAATAGAACAACCAAAAAGAGAAGGGTGTTCATAAAGACAGAACAAAGACGCGCTGACATGTTTGTAGCTTGTTAGGTATATTACTTAGCAATGAATCTGGCTGTAACGGTGGTGAAAGTTTGATGAAAGAGGACGTTTTCCTTAAAGGGAGGTTTAACACTAAATAAAAGTTAGTTAGAATTAGTCATTCAATAAAAAGATTAGTCTGAGAATAACATGTAGATGTATTTTTTAAAGTTTAATTAGTTGTTTAAATATTGACAAAATAAGTCTAAAGTTTTAATGTCTTTAAAACAATGGGAGCTGCCATGTTGTAACTTAGGTTATCTTCTCTGCTGTGGCCAATTAGGGACAGTTATAAATAGGTCACTAGGGTGTGCAGCCAATGACTGTGTGGAATATAACAGTGTTCTTCACTTCCATTTCTAACAAGAACTGAAAAGCTCACAATTTCAGGATGGAATTACAGGAAAAGGGAACAAAATAAAGAATCATAGTTTATATATATATATATATATATATATATATATATATATATATATATATATATATATATATATATATATATATATATATACGATTTATCATTTTATATTACCATCTCAAAGTGTTTAATGTCCCTTTAATAAAACAGTCGTTGTGTTAGTGATATAAATTTGCTTCTTTGTTTTCATGGATTTTTTTGCTTAATTTTTCTAATGAGAGTAATTGTGGCAAAGATTTAAATGGGACAATAAAGTCAAAATGAAACTTCTATGGTTTAGACACAGCATACTGTTTAAAAATCCTTTGCAATTTACTTCTATTATCAAATTTACTTCAATCGCTTGGTATTCTTTGTGAAGCATAAACCTATGTTGGCTTATAGGATCTTAGGCGTCGTGAGCATGAGATGTTAACACTCTATGGCAGCAATCTTTGCAACAATGTTTGCAGCAAAGTTATACATTGTTGCAAACATTGCTTCCAAAGAATGTTAAAGATACGTGCCCACTCTACCTACTATTCAACAAAAGATATCAAGAAATTAAATCAAATTTGAAAACGTAAGTATGTTGGACCTTTTTTAACAGCACTCTCAGAATCGTGAAAGTTTAACTGTGCTGGACCCTCCTTTATTATTAATTTGTTTTGGTTAATCTGTTTTATGTATCTGTATTTCTTTTTACTGCGACTCCAAATTTGGTGACACTTTTCAAATTATTATAATTAATAATAATAATAATAACAACAAGTTTGTGTGCCTTATTTATGCTTTGACTGTCAGCACCTAGTCTGATCCGTAGAACCCTGGTTCCGTTCATTTCATGGCTTCTTGTGAGTGTTGGGAAGTCAATACATCCTTGTCTGGTTGAGCACTAAAACTTGATAATGAGCTGCAGGGGCAGAAACTGAATATGTATTAGCTGTCACACTTACCGAAGAATAATTATGTTGTTTTATTCTACAAATTTTGACCTGCTTGGACTGTGCAGAAAATGTAGCACACTGTGTGACTTTATTTTGTTCAGGTAAATTGTTTTTGTTCTTATGATAATTTGTAAGGGAGAAATCATTTATTTTTTTACTGCTGATGTAGAATGGGAAATCTTAAACTTGTTTCATGCATAAGTAACAAAAAAGTAGTAACGAAGTTTGAGTTTGAGGTGTCAAAGCACACGCCTTTCTGTTACAGATTTATAACCCGAGCAGGATATGGCTGTGCCGTTTAACCTTTTGGTATAGAATTCCAGATGACTTTTGGCGACCCATAAAAAGGCCTCAGTCTTATCCCCCCCCCCCCCCCACACACACACACACACATAATTCACAATTTTTTTCAGCGTTTATGTTAAAAGGTCATTGACCAGATGACTGATTAGCACGGACAGCTGATTAGTGCACAGTTTTTTTGCTGGGAGAGAATTGCCTGGGATAAAAGCGAACATGTTATCCGTTCATTAGTTGGTAAGCAGCATTTGCTCACTCGCTGGGGAGCAGATCAAAGTGGTTCACAACTTTAATCATTTTCACCAGCTAGTCTTTTGTGTTTTTTTAGTAGTACAGTATATGATAATGAGACAACATATGCTTTTTGTTTTACTATCCAAAAAAATAAATAATAATTTATGGGCTAAACACATCTTTATTTTGTTAACTAGAATATCCGTATCCGTTTTGTTTCTTTAAAGAAATTATATTAACTGCAGGGTTTTTTAAAACATTTATGCGTATTGTTAACATTATTTTTATAGTTTATAGAAGTTACAAAATGTTTAAAGGGACAGTAAAGTCAAAATTAAACTTTCATGATTCCGATAGAGTAATCCATTTTAAACAACTTTCCGATTAACTTTTGTTATCAAAATTGTTTTGTTCTCTTGGTGCCTTTTATTGAATAGCAAAACTAGACTGGTTCTGTCTCTTTAATGATATGTTCACCAACTGTATAAAATGACAATTCTTTACAGGTTTGTATAATAAATATTGTCAGACCATTTTTAGTGTATCATACCATTTTCCACAGATGTACGGCAGTGATGCATACGCTACTAGGCCCACACATTCAGGATGCTCTGTTGGACTGCTACTGAATATATGCGTTGAGTGAAATATGTTGAGGGAATGATGACTACAGAACTGCCTAATATTTTGCTCAATAGCTTAAAGGGCCATGATACCCAAATGTTGAAACACTTGAAAGTGATGCAGCATAGCTGTAAAAAGCTGATTAGAAAATATCACCTGAACATCTCTATGTAAAAAAGAAAGATATTTTACCTCAAAACGTCCTCAGTAGCCACATCCCATTGTATAGGACTTCTAAACAGCAAATGCCTGTTCCGGGACAGCTAAGGGAGTGAGCTTACGTGCACACTCATCTTATTTCCCTATTCAGTTTCTGGAAGTTAACTATGAAATCTCATGAGATCACAGTAAAAGAGTTCATGACCTCAGCACAGTTGATGCTGATTGGCTGCTGTTCATTTCTTTTTTTTTTTCTACCTGCAGCTGAGCAGCAGCTGAGTATAACTTTTTACACAGAACTAACTGCTGAGCTGAGGAAATTGTCAGGTAAAATATCTTCCTTTTTTACATAGAGATGCTCAGGTGATATTTTCCTGTCAGTTTTTAACAGTTATACTGCATCAGTTTCAAGTGATTTTGCATATGAGTATTATGTCCCTTTCAGGGTTTCTAGTCATGCACCAGACTTAAAGGGACATTTCATTTAAGCCATTTTTTTTTAAAATCTAAAATAGAGCAGTTGAAAATGCATTACTACTTTTTTATTTTTCCTGTGCTGAAAAAAATATTTTTATACTTATGTAGTGTGTCACTGTACAACAGTAGAGCTCTTGGATTGGTTGGCATGAGCCAGTGAGCAATGTGTCACTATGGATAAGTATGCAATGATTTATTAATTTAAATAGCTTTATTGTAACCTTTGTCACGAAGAGATAGTTACATAATGTTTAAATAGTTATTTTATGCCTGATACAACTTTTCTAATCTAATGTTCAAAGAAGACTACATACTTCATTAATAGACACAAATTGAAAATTGAAAGACCTTATATTTTTATCATATATTTTCTGCAAAAATTTAACGTTTTGTGATTCTGACAAAGCATACAATTAAAAAAATAAATAAATTCAAATTTACTTCTATTATCAAAGAGATACCTAGGTAGGTGTCCGGAGCACTGCATAGCAGGAAATAGTGCTACCATCAAGTTGGATGGTGCATGCTCCTTAGCTTACTTTCCTGCTTTTCAACAAAAGATACCAAGGGGCCGATTTATCATCTGCTTGTGCAATACTGCCCCCTGTCAGTCAACCCGATTGTATCCGATCAGCTGATTGCTGTCCTCCGCCTCAGAGCTGGCGGACGAGTTAAGGAGCAGTTAAGGAGCCTGCTGGAAACTGCTGCATTTGGTTATTGAAGTAAATTATAAAGTTGTTTAAAGTTGCATGCTCTATAAGAATTAAGAAATATTTTTTTGTTTCTTTTGTGTCCCTTTAATGCAATATTTACTAAAATCACCTTTACTCTCATTTGCCTTACACGTCTTTCTCCTCTTCTAGAAGTAGAGCCAATCAGAAGCTGATTGAGTATGAAGAGGAACGCTCACGCTACTTTCAATTAGTACTACACAGTGTGGCGGGTTTTGCAGAGCCGATGAGACCCAATACTGCAGAGACTGATAGTAGTCAGAGTGAGTGTGTCTGCGCCTTCAGTCTCATAGATGCAAGTGCTAAAGCTTCTGATTGGTTGTAGCTTCTGGAAAAGGAGAAAAAACAGCTGATAATTAGTGAGGAGAACATGTAAGGTAATTGACAGTAAAGGGAGGTTGATTTAAAGAAATATTGAATTAACAAAGCTTTTTAATTTTTTTGCTTTATTGAAAGGCACAGTAAGTATTTAAAGGAATAGTCTAGTCAAAATTAAACTTTCACGATTCAGAAATTGCATGCAATTTCAAAGGGACACTGAACCCACATTTATTCTTTTGTGATTCAGAATGAGCATGCAATTTTAAGCAACATTCTAATTTACTCCAATTATCAATTTTTCTTCGTTCTCTTGCTATCTTTATTTGAAAAAGAAGGCATCTAAGTTTTTTTTGTTTGTTCAGAACTCTGGAAAGCACTTTTTTATTGGTGGATGAATTTATCCACCAATCAGCAAGAACAACCCAGGTTGTTCACCAAAAAAGGGCCGGCATCTAAAATTACATTCTTGCATTTCAAATAAAGATATCAAGAGAATGAAGAAAATTTGATAATAGGAGTAAATTAGAAAGTTGCTTAAAATGTCATGCTCTATCTAAATCACGAGAGAGAAAAAATTGGGTTCAGTGTCCCTTTAAGCAACTTTCTAATTTACTCCTATTATCAATTTTTCTTTGTTCTCTTGGTATCTTTATTTGAAAAAGCAAGAATTTAAGCTTAGGAGCCGGGCCCATTTGGTAGCTCTCGTTCATTGATGGCTACATTTAGACACCAATTAACAAGCGCTTCCAAGGTCTGAACCAAAAATAGCCGGCTCCTAATGCTTTTTTAAATAAAGATACCAAGAGAGTGAAGAAAAATTGATAATAGGAGTAAATTAGAAAGTAGCTTAAAATTACATGCTCTATCTGAATCATGAAAGTTTAATTTTGACTAGACCATTTCTTTAAGGTCCTTGTTGTTCAATTTGCAAGGGACATATTTTGTGTCCCATTATGGACAGTAGCAAAACATTGTTTTCATGAATTCAAGAGCACTTTTTTTCTGTTATTCCAATAATTGCTAAATTTCAAATTTTGCATGCAGTGTAAGTGTGTAGCTTTAGTTGTTTTTTTTTTATTGCAGCATAGTAAAATACAGGCCTGAGGTCCAGTTTTGGAAAAGAAAAGCTTTCACAGACGTGTGTTGTACATATATTAAGTACAAAATACCTGGCTCTGTTTCTTGTAGCCTGGGGGACTTGTTACCTTATTCTGTAAAAAAAAAGTCCCAGAAAGTGCTGCGATTGAGGGCTCTAGGTGTTTAGTGAGTTTAATTTAAAATAGGTGAGATCACTCTGGCTGGTTCCCGCTAACCTATAAAACACTAGAGTGCAGCGTATACATTCATGTCTGTTTTTACAGAGTCATGGGGGTTTGTACAAGCAAATGATCTCATTTTAGAACCTTGCAGCTGAATTTACAAAGAAAACATTAGTGATGACAATTGCCACTTTGACCCTCCTAAGCTATCAGTGACACCTCTTAAATGTGTCACAGGTGCTGGTGATGCCATTTGGCATAGTGCAGAGTCGGCAGAAAACACTCTTGAGTGTCCCCTGAGGGTCAAGTTCCTCTGTCCTCTGCTGTCGTTGCTAAATACAGTATCCACACTGCACCTGGGATCTGCGGCACCTGGGAGATGGAGTGTTTTTTTTATGCTCTGTATCTGCACTTGCAATGGAGCTTGTGAGTGAATCAGAGCAATAGACTGAGTATGCATGACTGATTTAATTACAGAATACCTGCACAAGCCTGCACGTTAATCACCTTATTCACATTCATTAGAAACTCTGGGGGAAAAAAACACAACACTCACTTTTTATTTGCTGTCTTCCTTTGGGAATCCACCAAAAATTAGATTACTTAAAGGGACATTGTAGTGAAACTTTTACATGCTCTTACAAAATAGACCATGTCATTTCTTCACTATTCACTGTGGAATTCTAAGTGAATAGTGAATTCTAAGTGAATAGTGAATTCTAAGTGAATAGTGAATTCTAAGTGAATAGTGAATTCTAAGTGAATAGTGAATTCTAAGTGAATAGTGAATTCTAAGTGAATAGTGAATTCTAAGTGAATAGAAGTAGCTCCTTAACCTGTCCGTCACCTTTTTAGGTGGTGGATTGAAATCATCCCAATCCTATATGATGATCATTGACAGCCCCTGCTAGTGGCTGAATGACCGCCAGTGAGCAGGGGCGGCATTGCACAAGCATTTCACTAGAAATGCTTGCGCAATGATAAATGCTGACAGCGTATGCTGTCAGCATTTATTGATGTTGAGTGGACATGATTCGTTATAGCGAATCATGTCCGCTCAACATATAGTAAATTTACACCTATGTGTTTTACCCCTGCAAAGGGAGAAAGAAACAACTAACAATTTATTTTTCCAAAACTGAATAATAGGCAGAATTAATTTACTATCCAGTGTGTGCTTAGTAAGTAATCTACATCACTAACACTCAGTTTGGATAGCAAAGTGTATTTTCCTATTGATGTGCTTAGATTTTACCAGCACTTTTTCCACATCTAATTTCACGTTTGTTTTTAGCTTTTAATATAAGATTTGTTTCATCCTGTGAAGTTTAGTTTAGTTTTATAAAGTACACAGGGCAGACAAATGTGTTTTCTAATCATTTTAGTATTTAAAGGTACATAAAACCTATTTTTTTTTTCTTTCATGATTCAGATAGAGACTACTATTTTCAATATTTTTCCAATTTACTTCTATTATCTATTTTTCTTTGTTTACGTGGTATCCTTTATTGAAAAACAGGAAGATAAGCTCAGGAGTGTGCATGTGTCTGTGACACTAGGCAGCAGTTTTGCAAGAGTGTCATATATTAGCTAGATCACTCTGTGGCAGAAAAAAAATGTATTTTATGTCCCTTTAACTGTTATGTCTGTGTGCCATCTACACACATGTACACACACACACACACATATATATATACACACACTAATACACACACACACATACAGTACAAACACACACACACACATACTTCACAAACATATACACACACTAATACACAGACATGCATACACATACAACCGCACACATACTTATACATACACACTCATATACACATACAAATACATATGCACACATATACACACATACACATACACACACTAATACACAGACACACATACACATACACACACTAATACACAGACACACATACACATACACACACTAATACACAGACACACATACACATACACACACTAATACACAGACATACATACACATACAACCGCACACATACTTATACATACACACTCATATACACATACAAATACATATGCACACATATACACACATACACATACACACACTAATACACAGACACACATACACATACACACACTAATACACAGACACACATACACATACACACACTAATACACAGACACACATACACATACACACACTAATACACAGACATACATACACATACAACCGCACACATACTTATACATACACACTCATATACACATACAAATACATATGCACACATATACAAACATGTGTTACAAAGTAAATATTTTAAAATAATTTAAAACTACTATTTTGTTAGAACAATTTAAGGTTTTGCAAAATCAAATTCAGTTTAGAAATATATTTGTTAAAATATCCTAGTGAAATGCATAATGTGGGTCTCCTTTGCTATGGCCAATTAGGGACAGATGTAAATGAGCGTGTGCTTTGAGCTAACCAATCACTTTGTAGAATATTGCATCTTTAGATCATTGGGCCATCAGTCTCAAATTTGTCAACCCCTAGTTTAGTAAATACACAAAGTAAGGGAGCGATGAAAACATTCTCATGTTGTATGTATGCCATCTTTTTAAAGTAAATCCCGGCCAACAACTCACTGTTGCAGACTGCTGTAATATGAAACGGAGGAATTCTGAGGAAGATAATTGTGTACTTTAGTCAAAGATAAAAAAAGAATGTTTTAACCTTTACTCCCCTTGGTTTTTTTTAAGGTAAAAGAGGAGAATAAAGTGTAGTCAAAGATAAAAAAAAGAATGTTTCCTGTTATTTTAAGTCTTATGTCTAGTTAAAAAGGTTAAAATAGAAATGTTAGTTACTTTTAAAACTCCTTGTATAGTTAGTGACATTAAAAGGATATGAAACCCAACCTTTTTCTTTTGTGATTCAGACAGAGCATACAATTTAAAAAAATATTCCGAATTACTTCTATTATCAAATTTGTTTAGTTCCCATGATATTCTGTGCTAAAGGGATACTTAGGTAGGCATCTGGAGCACTACATGACAGGAAATAGTGGTGCCCTCTAGTGTTCTTGCGAATGGATAGCATTCTTCCAAAACGCCTGCCATATAGTTCTCTAGAAATGGGCCGGCTCCTACAAGTAAATTAAAAAGTTCTTTAAAATTGTTTCATGTCCCTTTAAACATCTCTTGTTTTTGTGTAAAACCTGTGCTGTAAATTGCCTAAACCAGCTATTTGATTTGCAACATTTGAAGGTTACAGAATTTGCTTTTTGGCCTCTTTAGGGAGCTAGGGACAAGCACAATTTTACACAAAAGCAAGAAGTGTTTAATGTTATTTTAAATGTAAAAATGAATGTGATTTTTGTTCTTTGTTGCATCTACAGTGAGGTATTTCAAAATGTATGTTTTTGTTTTTTGTATAAAGGGTATTCCTTTACTAGAATTATTTTAGTGCTTTTGGGATTGCTACTATCCACCAATAAAGCTAGGGTTATCCTTTTAATTCTTTGAGTAACCTGTCACTATTGAGGGGTTGTAAGCAGACAACCACTTCCTGTTAGTTTGCAAATCAAAATACACAGGTGTTACTTATTGTTATTTGTTTTATATAAAAAAATATGTTCATCATATTTAAATAGTGCTCTTTTATGTGCATGATTTTTTTAACTTAAAGTGATGGTCAATTTAGATGAATCGGTGCCCGGTTTTTAATAATCCTATTAAAAACAAGGGCACTTTAATTCATCAAAATTGACATTTTACTTGTTTTCTTCAAATACAATCCTGACAGCCGCTGTAGCGCTTCCTCCACCCGTCGCAAGCCCTCTTCGCCGGTCCAAAATGATGAATCCAGCTTCCTCCAATCACAGTGTTGCCTCAGGCCATGATTCCTCTGGGGAGGGGGGGGGGGGGGGAGCCGTGATTGGAGGAAGCCTGATTCGTAATTTCTGACGTCTGCAGAGGCTTCCGACGGCCGGGGGAATCGCTGGAGCGGCATTCAGGATTAAAAGGTAAGTATTTGAAGAAAACGAGTGAAATGTCAATTTTGATTAATTAAAGGGACAGTCTAGTCAAAATTAAACTTTCATGATTCAGATAGGACATGCAATTTTAAACAACTTTCCAATTTACTTCTATTATCTAATTTGTTCAATTCTTTAGATATCCTTTGTTGAAGAAATAGCAATGCACATGTGTGAGCCAATCACACAAGGCCTTTATGTGCAGCAACCAATCAGCAGCCACTGAGCATATCTAGATATGCTTTTCAGCAAGTGATATCAAGAGAATGAAGCAAATTAGATAATAGAAGTAAAATAGAAAGTTGTTTAAAATGACATCCTCTTTCTAAATCACGAAAGAAAAAAATTGGGTTTCATGTCCCTTTAAAGTGCCCTTGTTTTTAATAGGATTATTAAAATCCGGGCACCGATTCATCTAAATTGACCTTCACTTTAATGCCCCTTTATCCATCTAAATCAAATGTAACACACACTAAGTTGCATTCACAGTTTCAGAGCTCTTGTAGCGCGGGTTTGCTCATATAACCCTAATTTAAAAAGCAGCGGTAATAGACCGCTCCTTCCTAACCTCTGAGTGGGGTAATTCACATCATACAAGTTCGACTGAACTCCCGCTCTCGCACTATTGATTGCTCGAGAACACGGAGCAGGATTAAACAAGAGAGCTCTTGTGCAATCTTTAATTTTGCTAGCTTCAAAATTGTGGGTGGGCAGGTTCTCTTTCAGGGAACTTCTCTGCCAATACCTTCTTTATATACCTATAAATTATACAACTACACATCACATCTTTACTTCTAAAGTTGTAGATATTTTATAGAAAACAGATACAAAGCTGAGAGTGTCCTGCAGTTTTTGTTTTAAATTAAATTCCCTTGCTTTAGCCCATCCTCTCAGCTCTTTTTACCACAAGCATGCATGTTGTGTTGTAGTAAGTGCCCTAAGATGGCTTGAAGTTATAATTAATGAGTCAATATATATATTTATTTTTATATATATATATATATATATATATATATATATATATATATATATATATATATATATATATATATATATATATATATATATATAAAATTAGTATTTTTTTATTTTTTTATGGAATGCTGTGTTCTCTTAGGGAGTTCCAGTTATCAGGCTGCGCTGAAAGACTTTTCTTGCAAACGGATGGTAACCATTATTTCAAACATCCATAACATATGTGATGAATAAAAACATTGCAGGGGGGGATGTGCTCCCTTGCAGAGAGTAGCTGGGGGATGAACTTGTCCCCCACATGAATTTCTGAATATACTCATTAAGGAGATCCCATGACAACGCTGCTAAATATTTGTGCTAGAAACAGCACTCCGCAGTGACAGTCCCCCAAAAAAATCTGTAGTTATTTTTTTTTTTACTTTTTTTTGTGGGGCATGGAATTAACCCCTAGATCAAAGGCATAGGGTTAGGTTACATATTATATTCTGAAGCATAAACTCTGTTTTATTTATTTTTTATTCTTTAGTAATGTGTATTATTTATTTTTTTACTTTATTTATGTTTGAGGAGTAGTGATGACATCAAATATAATATAATATAATATAAAAATATATTACTGATAATATATTCTAGATATCAACAGTTAGCAAGAAGCAATGGTGTCTATTACACTCTGTATTCTCAAATTCAATGAAAAGCTGGTTGGATTGGCAATTCATTATATAAAGGTTTTGTAACAGAATGTACAACAGAGGCATCCTAACTTTTTGTATTAGAGGCCACAATGGAAGTTTCTTTTTACTTGTAGGGCTGGTGAAAACAGCTAGTCACAGTAATCATGTTAGCTAACTTTTTCTTTTTTTTGGCATTCTTATCTTCTCATCTCTGCTTAAGCCAATTAGGGACAGATATGTGTCAGTAAAGTGATGGTAAATCCTAGTGTTTTTGAAACACTAGGATTTAACAGTGGAACAAATAAAGGGGACTTTCAGTCATGAAGTATAAAATACTTCATGCTGAAAGTTCCTTTATTTACTTGCAGCTTATGCCACGCTGAGTGCCTCAGGCCGCCCACGGCAGAACACTATTTTATCAGTGAGGTGATGTTAGCCAATAGTGTGCTAGCCAAACATCATAATGCCTATTGGGTCGCACTGCTATTGGCTAAGAAGTGGAAACCTCACCTCATTGAAAAATAGCTAGATTTTACCATCACTTTAAGCCTGCTACATGCTGTCAGGTCTCAGAATTGTAAAACTATAGGAAGAGGGCGTAAAGTAAATAACAAAAAGCATATTAAAAGTTGATAATTAAAGGATCATTAATCACAGTAAAATTGCATAATCAAGAAATGCATACAAAAATACAATGCAATGCACTTACTATGAATTTTAAATGAACAGTAGATTTTATTTTTACAAATTTCAAAATGTATTTCAATTTGCCGCCACCCTGTATCATGTGACAGCCTTCAGCCAATCAGAAACTTGTACACATATACACTGTGAACTTTTGCACATACTCAGTAGTAGCTGGTGTCTCAAAAATGTGCAAATGAAAAGATTGTGCACTATATTAAAATGGAAGTAAATTGGAAAGTCTCTTAAAACTGCATGCTCCATCTGTATCATGAGTTTAATTTTCACTTTTAAATGTCATTTTAAACATTTTCTATTATTCTCAGCGTGGTTTACTGCCTCTTTAAAGGGACACTGAACCCAAATTTTTTTCTTTTGTGATTCAGATAGAGCATGCAATTTTAAGCAACTTTCTAATTTACTCCTGTTATCATTTTTGTTTCATTCTCTTGCAATCTTTATTTGAAAAAGAAGGGATCTAAGCATTTTTTTAGTGACAGCACTTTTTTATTGGTGGATACATTTATCCACCAATCAGCAAGGACAACCCAGGTTGTTCACCAAAAATGGGCCGGCATCTAAACTTACATTCTTGCATTTCAAATAAAGATACCAAGAGAATAAAGAAAATTTGGTAACAGGAGTAAATTAGAAAGTTGCTTAAAATTTCATGCTCTAGCTGAATCACAAAATAAAAATTTGAGTTCAGTGTCCCTTTAACACTGCTGGATCCTTCCATCCTAAATGAAATAATTTAGCAGAATTCATGTTTAATCCCATGTAATCTTCCTCTCGACACTTTGTGAATCAAGGCTAGTCCTCTTACATCACCGTTGTTACAAAAGTACCATAGTTACTACATTTACCCCCCCCCCCGAGATCATTATTTTTGCACATCATCTGAAATAATGTACAAATAATGTTTGTGTCAGATCTAAATGCACAGCCTGTCAAAACTTTGGGATATGTTCCACAAGCTATGAATGTGTAACATGCCTTGTTTTACACAGTATTGTGTTTTATTAAAGGGACATTCATCTCAACATTTAATCTCATGAAAATGTTTAAATAAAGAGATAAATTAATTAAATACTTTTATTAATTTGTTGCATACTTTTGCTGTAAGAAAAATCTGTTTGGTACAGAGGCTCATTATATTTAAAGGGAGGATAACCAACTTATAATTACAAATTATTTTGGCAGCATTCTGATAAATTACCATATTTAGAACACTATTAGATCAGGTTAACACCTTTTTTGCTGTAATTGTTTTCCAATGTTCAATATCCACCTACAACTTTACTTGTTGTTTACGTCTGGAGATGACAAGGCTTGCCACAGTCATGGTATTAAAAAACATATTGATTGTTTGGTATGGTAGCAGCAGAGATGATAAGATAAAAAACTGCAAATTAGGAAGGGATATGGCAAGGTTAGGCATGTGAAGCCTGTCGTGCTCTTTCAAGTTTCAGAACTGGAATATCTTAAATTACAGAAAATGGGGACAACATAAATAATGAAAGTAAATTGCATAGTTGTTTTTCTTTTGCACGATTAAACAAGTTATATTACAGTCTCATAGGGTTTACTGTCCCTTTAAACATAGAGCCTCCTACATTCTATACACTGATCAGCTCACTCAGATTACAAGCTCATATTTATCTGTTTCCAATTGGCCACAGGAAAGGAGACTAGAAACATGGATTCAATCAAAACTGCTCAAGAGGAGTTTAACTAAATTGCTGCTGAGTTACAAAATCTTTAAAATTGAGGTAACGAAATTACAATGTTAAATTACACTATAATTTAATTTGCAATGCAGCGCTCATATATTGCTTTATTTATGAGTTTAATGTCCCTTTAAAGGGACATTAAAGTCAGAATCAAACTTTTACCATTCATATAGAACATGCAATCTTAAACAAATTTCTAATTTACTTCTATTATCTAATTTGGTTTGTTTTCTTAGTATCCTTTGTTAAAAAGTATACCTAGGTAGGCAGCAATACTCTAGTGAAAATTAGCAGGTGGTTGATGGCTTCACACACATGCCTCTTGTCATTTATTCACCAGATGTGTTCAGCTAGGTCCCAGGCGTGCTTTGCTGCTCCTTTAGCGAAGGATACCAAGAGAAAAAAGCTAATTTGATAATAGAAATGAACTGGAAAGTTGTTTAAAACTGTATGCTCTAAATGAATCATTGAAGTGATTGTAAACTAAGGCACTGTTCATCCAATCCTTGCGTGCCCCCCTTTGGCGTACAGCTCGTGGGGCACGCAGCGATTAGATGAAGCTAGATTCATCATCGATCAACTAAATACAGTATGAGATGTGGGCGGAGGAACGGCGCGATGATTGCCATAACTAAACGGTAATTATTTTACAAATGAACCTTCTTTAAAAATTTTAATGAATGAAAGTACCACTGTTTTTAAGATTAATTTTATATACTATGGGGACGATTTATCATGGGCCGAATGGCCCCTGATTCCCCTGTTTCCGCGTGAGCCTTCAGGCTCTCCGGAAACTGCAGTTAAGAAACAGCGGTCTTAAGACCACTGCTCCTTAACTAGTCCTCCGCCTCTGAAGCTGCGGACAGCAATTAACCCGATCAGATACGATCGGGTTGATTGACACCCCCCGCTAGCAGCCGGTTGGCCGCGAATTTGCAGGGGGCGGCATTGCACAAGCAGTTCACCAGAACTGCTTGTGCAGTTAAATCTGTCGGCATTTAGCAATGTCGGGCGGATATGATTCGCTACAGTGAATGTGAATCATGTCCGCCCGCCATTTGGTAAATTGGCCACTATGTATTAAAGTGCCTGAGTTTACAATCTCTTAAAAGAAAAGTTTTGCGTTTCATGTTCCTTTAAAGGACACTGAACCCAAATTTTTTCTTTTGTGATTCAGATAGAGCATTCAATGTTAAGCAACTTTCGAATTTACTCCTATTATCATTTTCTATTCGTTCTTTTACTATCTTTAATTGAAAAAGAAGGCATCTAAGCTTTTTTCTTAGTTCAGCACTCTGGACAGCACTTTTTTTATTGGTGGATGAATTTATCCACCAATCAGCAAGGACAACCCAGGTTGTTCACCAAAAATGGGCTGGCATCTAAACTTACATTCTTGCATTTCAAATAAAGATACCAAGAGAATAAAGAAAATTTGATAATAGGAGTAAATTAGAAAGTTGCTTAAAATTTCATGTTCTATCTAAATCATGAAAGAAAAAAATTGGGTTCAATGTCCTTTTAAGTATTGCAATATTGGTTATATGTCATTTGTACACTTTTTATATTCTATCTGCAGAATCAATAACAGAAGGGTGCAAAAAAAAAAAAAACAACAAAAAACCTTACTATGTATTAAATATAATTTTATTATAAAGTGACTTTAAAAACAATCATAAATAGTAAATACAATATAAATACCAAAAGTCTTGGTATAAGAAAATGCCTGTCACTTGCAGCCTGTAATTGGCATTATCTTTCGCCACGATTAAAGAAACCTAGAATTGCAGAAAAAGAAATCATAACATAAAAAAGCTTATGCGAACGTGTGCTTTGAAAAAAAGGTTAAAAGCGCTATTTCTCTAGTGGCTGAAACAGAGGGCTAAAAAATGAAGGCTATGTAAAATCTGCTCTTATCTGTGTCAAAACATATGTAAGATTTAATTGAAAAGTCAGAACAATGATAATATTATCTTGCTTTCTTTCTCTCACTTTTTTTAATGTCATTTAGGTTAGATACTGGTCATCTAGTCCCAAAGGAGGGTGTCATACATATTACGTTTAATAATTATTATTATGTTCTTTATAGTTCGCACAAAAGGTTTCTTACTGTTGTTTTAAAGAAGGAAAAATGGACAACAAAAATGAATCTTAATTAATTTACACAGGTAGATAAGGTCCTAGTATTATTGATCTTCAGAATAAAGCTTTTAGTTTTTAGGTATTGATCTGTTGTGCTCTTTCTTATGGTGATGCTGGATTCACGGAATAAACTTCCGGTAGATTTTATAAAGACAAACACTAAATGAATTCTTAGTATGAGCATAAGGCTAGACTACAAGCTAATTAAAGGGGCAGTATACTGTAAAATTATCTCCCCTTTAAAGAGATGTTAAACAGTATGAGATTGTAATATAAAACTTTACTATATACAGTCATTATCTATTTTGTCCCCTTTCCTTGTAATTTAACTTTGAATATTGTTGGTTTTCTAAATTCCACTGAGTTTCTATAAAACGGGGGCCGCCATGTTTGAACATAAGCTGCACCTTATCAGTTTCCCCTGCTGAAGACAATTAAGGACAGATTTAAAACCGGCAATAAAAGAGACTGTCTATACATGGTTGTGTAGAACATAGGATAATCTAAAAAGGATTCCACACACCTTTGTTTGCACAAGATTAAAAGAAAACTATTTCAAACATGGAGGCGCCTATTATTTTATAGAAACAAAAGTACTTTATATAAACATAACTTTTACATTTATATTTGTAATACTTATAATTGTAAGACATCTACATATTATTCTAATACTAACCTTCCCTTTGAATACACTAGCACTGCGGAATCTGTTGGCGCTCTACAAATACCTGATAATAATAATAATAATAATAATAATAATAATACATCAGTATGTCTAGCATGTACTTACTTTTTAACATCCCTTTAATGTGTTCCCAATGATCCATTTTTATCATCCAGAGTGTATTCATTTTTTGGCAAAGTACTACTTTACTTGTATTTTGTCATTTTAATACCTGTTTTTGCCTGTTAAAACTGCCAGCAATACTGCATTAATGGGTACAGAAAAACTATGTAAACAAGAGCTAGTAGAAGAAATCACACTCCCAGTGGGGTTGGGTGGGTGGTTGAAATAGGTACTAGTGTTCATTTTCTATTTTTTTGATCTCAGACGCAGATACGATAGAGAGGTCTTTGTGTTTATTTATTGAATGATAAGATAACTAGATATGTTATGTTTGCATGCGCAGTCCATTCTAATGGGTTGTGGCGGCAAAGAGCAAAAACTGTTTATTCCTATACAACAATAAACCTAAAGGATTGATTTCCAATACATTTTATACCCTGCAACTGGTCATTGGAAACACATTAAGGGTGAACCAATTTTACAGTACACTCTCCCTTTAAGCTTAAACATTATAAGAAATATGGGAAGACTTGTTGGGCCTATGGTCCTTATCTGCCATCTATGCCTCTGTACTGGTGACCATGTGCAATTAGTGATTTCAGGGGACAAGTTATTATATTGCACACTATATTATTTTTTCGTGTTGGTTAATAGAATTCAATTCCCATTTAAGTACTTTTTCATTCTTTCCCACATATAAATAAGCAGTAGTTAAACATGATTAAAACGTGTAAGTCAAAGGGACATACAATCCTTTTACAAGCTGCTGCCTTTAGTATTATTTATTTATGTAAGACTTTGCCGTAGACTTGGAATAACTTACTGCACTAACCAAGTGTTAAAACCCTCTAAACTTGTAACCACCTTGATTGCTGCAGTTGTTTTTCACTGTCTAACCATCACACACTGTTTGCCTTTGCCAGTAGTTCAGATAGAACATGCAGTTTTATGTGACTTTTCAACTTTTAGTATCAAATTTACTTAGTTATCTTGATGGCAAATCCTAACTAGCTAGGCTCAGGAAAAGCTATGCACTACTGGGAGCTAGCTGTTGATTGGTGGCAGCACAGATATGCCTCTTGTCACTGGCTCACCAAGATGTGTTCAGCTAGGTACTAGTGGTACATTCCTGCTCTGGAGGTGACTTAAACTATGTGTTTAACCCCGTTGCAGGGGTTAAATACACATGTATATACAGATGTGCCTGGCCATATACCATATACCTTTTAACCCTTTTTTAAAAATATTTATATGAATATTTTAATCAGATAGTGTATATATATATATATATGAGTGTTACACTTAATGCATCTACAGTATAAGGTGTTTGGTGAAACTTTTTTCAAGTCATACCTTTTATGCGAGGTCTTGTGTCGCACTCGAGCAAAACCTTTAAACGTGCAATATGCACGCAAGCTAGTGCAGACACAATATTGCTAATGGCGACCCTCGCTAACAACAACGCACCATTGTGAATCTAGCCCATAGTTATATGCAGACAATAGTGCAATCATAACATTCTATTAAACATTAGAGCATTTTCTTTTTGTGTTTTTTATGTTCCTGTAATTCATTCAGTCATGCCAAGGCTATTAGATATGGCTGGTTTATATCTCTGGATTTTAACATCTCTCTTTGGTTTCATATATGCTATAACAATCAAGCAAATTGAAAGGGTTGTGTTTCTGTGCCATGAATTGACGTCTAATAAGCAAGGTTACCCTTTACAATGGCAGCTCGCAGCCTTTTCAGCTGTTTTGTGTCTACACAGATATTTAGCTCAGCCCTGCTTTTTACGTGTTTATTAAACGGCTTTATGATTTCAGCTATCTCTGATATGCAGCTTTCCTATTCTGGCTTTCACTTAATAGGAACCGGCTTGCAAAGCCTCTTCTTGTAGCAGGAATCTAGTTATAAGTTGAAAATAAGAGGCTTGTCCCAGGAGGACAGCCCCCATATTGTGGGGTGGAGTATAATCCTTAACATTGTTTTCTTCTGTCTAAATAGCTGGGGACAGGAGTGAGTCAAGTGGGAGAACTCCTTTTGTTTCATGTACTGTGTATTGCGAGGGGAAGAAAAAATGTAACTGAGCCGAAAATGAAGAAAGACATAAAAGGCTCTCAGCGCAAAGAGGTCATATCCATCACAGGCTTAGTGTTGCCTTCAAAGATGCCTGGGACAGGTGGCAGTTCAAGACAATCAGAGGAGAAGCATCCGCTAGAACGGAGATAAGGGATCCTTGCAGAATCCTTCTATCTGGTCCCACTTTGCTTTGATGTAGAGTCTGCTAGGATAGACTTATGGGAGCAGGTTATAGTCTCCCTCAGTGATAGGCTGCTGCTGTTCTACCTTTTATGGTCTTATTGCAGTGCTCTTTGGGGATTAATCCTTTCTGAGGATTACACAAGGTGTCTGCAAGCCCAGCCAGGGACTGTTGTACCACCTTAAGAAACTTGTAGGGTGCACATTATGATTTTCTTTTTTAAGAGCCTATGTAGTAATAATATATATATATATATATATTATTAATAATACCCAGGACATACTTGAAAACGAGAGAAATCTCAATGTATCCTTCCTGGTAAAATATTTTATAAATAAATATATATATTTATTTAAACAGTGTTACAGGCATAGTGGCAACTGACACATAGAATGTAAGCTCTTTGGAACAAGGACCTGTATGTGTTTTGTCTGTTTAATATATTTGTGTTTCTCAGGAATCACAACTTTAGGGAATTTGACAGTTGTTTACAAATAAATGATAATAAAAATAATAATAATACCACTACTACTAATATTTATAATAATAGTAATAAATAATAATAATACAATTGTGGTACATTTGTAAACTAATGATTATAGTGATTCAGGTCTGTAATTTTCCTTGTGTACGACTTGATAGAACTGGCAAAGAGAGACTTTCATTGTCGTCTGTAATTTGTATTTAGAAAGTTCTTTTGAAAGCAAATTTGATTCCAAAACACTGGATTTTACATGGATTCCTTCATTTCCTCTATTTTGTATACTGAAGCTTTAAGGGTAAAAAAGTTGAATAACTACAACAAATACTTATAATGGGGCAGTCTAATTCTATTTAGTAAAAAGAAAAACTGAAATGAAGTCTTTCCTGTTACCTTTATTTTGCTATTTTCGATTTGTGTTATTCACAGCATGAGCTGTCCAGCTTTGGCACTGAGCCATCAGCAGTAAATTCTTCTCTTCCGGTTACTTCATTTATTCAGCTGGTTTTGGCAGATCGCCCTACTTTTTTTTAAATTATGTAGAATGAAAACATAACATTGTATATAACTCAGTACTGTAGTTTATGAGTTTTTAGGATAACAACCAAGGAACAAAAATACATTACATTGCTACATATGGGATATAATATTAGATTTTGATGGCAGATAAGTACCAGAAGCCCCATCTAGTATGCCCATATTCCTATTATCTTAAAGGGACAGGAAACATCAACATTTTCTTTCATGATTTGGATAGAACAAACACTTTTGAACAACTTTCCAATTTACTTCTATTGTGAAATTTGCTTCATTATCTTGTTATCCTTTGGTGAAGGAACAGCGTTGCACTACTGACAGCTAGCGGAACACATCTAGTTAGCAAATCACAAGAGACAAATGTGTTCATGCACCAATTAGCAACTAGCTCCCACTAGTATAGGATATGTGTGTATTATTTTTCAACAAGGGATACCAAGAGAACAAAGCACATTTGAAAATAGAAGTTGATTTAAAATAGTCTTAAAATTACATTCTCTATCTGAATCATGCAAGTTTAATTTTGACTTTCCTATCCCTTTAATTCAACCTCAGGGTAGCCCTGTGCATATTTCAGGCATTTGCTGTATTTCCCCACTGGCTCTCAGTTTGCTGAAGTGCTGATACATAAACTGTATCTATTCTCCTTTGAACCTTCTAGAATATTGGAATGTTAACAACCTCCTTTCTTCTCTGGATCAAGTTATTGGAAAATGTTAAACTTGAATGTAGTGAGCCTCAACCTGGTGTCAATGTGATCATTTGAGGGTGCCACACTCAAAGAGATAGTAAATGCCTGGTAAATACAGGATTTAATAAATTGACATAGTGAGTACATTTAAAAATGTTTTTTTTGCATTATCACATAGTTTGCTGCAGCTGTTTTTCAATATCCAAACTCCACCTACCACTTGCCTTATTTGAAGCAGCCACGTTTAATTTCATGGAAAAGGGGGCACAATAAATAATAAACTTATATTGTAAAGGTGTTTTTTAATCAAAATTGCAAAGTATTTTCTGTATTTTTAAGGCTGAGAGAGAATTTTTTGTTTCCTTTCTTTAAAGAGATGTTAAAATAATTTTGATACATGTGTAGTATAAACCATTAATTAAGGTCAGAGTTGCAATACAAAATACATGTTTTACGAGTATTGAAAGCTGTCATTCTGAGTGTTGTTTGTCTTATTTCCTCTGCTGCGGTCAGTAAGGGGCAAATACAAACAAGCTCCTGCCCTGATCAAGCAACCACTGGCTGTTTGGATGCTCACAATTTTCAAGGTTAAATTATAGGAAAACTGGATAAAGTAAATAACAAGTGTACATGGCATTTTACAGGGAATAACATTATGAGTTTAATATTCCTTTTAGCATAAACTTTAAGGGGTAGATTTATCATACCGCGGGCTGACATGATTCGCTATAGGGAATCATGTCCGCCCTGCATCGCTAAATGCCGGCAGCATACATTTTCTGGTAAAATGCTTATTCAATGCCGCCCCCTGCATATTTGCAGCCAATCAGCCGCTAGCAGGGGGTGTCAATCATCCCGATCGTATCTGATCAGGATGATAGGAGTCCGCCACCTCAGAGGTGCTTCTTAACTCCTGTTTCCTGCGAGCCTGAAGGCTTGTGCAGAATAAGCAGCATCCGCTGCTTAGTAAATTGGCCCCTAAAGCTCAAAAAATAATTTTTTATGACATAATATGCAGTCTCAAATACAAACAAAAAGAGAAGCAGTCTGCCAGGAACTCAGCTCAAAGGCCTGGTTCCCACCTGGGAGTAGCCTCTTTTAGCCCAATTGTGCTTATCACAGAGGCAAACTTTCCTGAAATATATCAGTCTGATCCCGCCTAGTAAGGTCGGTCCAGCCCCGAAATATCAGGCATGGAAAACCCAGACGATCATTTCAGCCTCTTAATATGCAGTCTATATTTTATTATGATTTTATTATGATTTTTTTTAAAATGTTAAATAATTTATGACAGATTTATTTTTAAAATTCTAAACGATCTCACAGGGTTCCCTGATTAAAATAATAGAACAGCTGATAAGGCAAACCACTGTCATAAAGTTAGTAGACAATACATTGTTTTGCCATTGTTATCTGATAGCCTGTCTGAATTTATGTTCTTTATTATAGAGAAGTTAGACAACCTGTTCATAAAATTTCAGAATCCCACCAGTGTGGACAGGTATGTAGCAGGGTTGACAATAAGAAGCAGGGTGCATTTTAAGTTCTGAAAATTAGAAAAGCTTCAACTTTCAGAGCTAAATTATATGAGCAACATAAATAATGAAACAGTATATTGCATAGTTATTTCATTATGCATAACTAAAAATTTTATATAAATATCCTCAAGGTGTTTACTGCCCCTTTAAGTTCTTTTCCCACTTACCAAGTAGGATCAACATGAAAACTGCTTAGAGGGAGCCTTAGGCACTTTAGTTTTTTGCCCGCAATAGCTCCTCCCTTTTGCATTAGGGATGATGAGAGACTCACTTCAAAATGCATCAGACTGGAAACTAAATTATATGTTGGTGGCAACATCTCATTGATTTTTTTTTTTTCATTTTTGATACATGAAGTGCATATTTCTTAAACTGCTAAAGATGCTTTTCTCTTAAAAACAACAGCCCAGACACTTTTAGCACAATTACACTTGTATTTCCTATTTTGTGCAGTTCAGAAGCTTCCCAAATACAGCAACAAAATAAAATGTAATTTTCTTTTACACAACAAAAAAGGAACATATTAGTTAAATAACATCCAAAACAAGCATATATAGGTATGCTCAGGATCAGATCATGCAAAAAAATAATGCTTAACACGTCTAAAAGATGCTCTTTCATAAACATCATTGAACCTTTTTGAGTAATGTCTCTTCAACATATTGTGGCATATTTATCAAAGTGCGAGCGGACATGATACGATGTAGCTTATCATGTCCGCTGCACATCGATAAATGCCGACAGCATACGCTGTCGGTATTTATCATTGCACAAGCAGTTCACCAGAACTGCTTGTGCAATACCGCCCCCTGCAGATTTGCAGTGAATCGGCCGCTAGCATGGGTTGTCAATCAACCCGATCGTATTCGATCTGGTTGATTTCTGTCCGCCGCCTCAGAGCAGGCGGACAAGTTATGGAGTAGCGGTCTTTAGACGGTTGCTTCATAACGTCTGGGGCATTTGGAGCTTGATAATTCGACCCCATTGCCTCTAAAACTTTACAGGCGATAAGAAAGAAATTAAAGTAAATACATTTACCAAATTCTCTTTATACTAGAGCAGCCTACACCCTTTTTTATAGTGTTAAAGGGAACCTGCAGGATTTACATAAACTGAATGATATTTCTCTGTATTGCTGGGAAGGGTGTTTGAAGGAATTTTAGTTTCTTTCAACTTCTTTGTTATCACTCAGTAAAATGCTAAATATATTGTTTGCCAAAAAATAGACTATTCTATCAATATCAAGAAAGTTTTTTTTTTAAACTTTGTGGTCTTCTATTTCCCATTTTAACCCCTTAAGGACAGAGAATTTCAGAGAAAAACTTGCCCAAAAGACCAGAGACATTTTAGCATTTTTGCTTTCACTCCATTTAAACAGAAACAGAGCCTTGTTTTTTTATTTACCTATCAAAACTATATATTTTTTTAGTAGACATCCCAAGGTATTGGTTTCATGCCACCGTTATGCCACCAAATGTAATCATATATAAAAAAAAAACTAACTTTTTCACAAACTTTGGGTTTCTCACTGAAATTAATTACACACAACTACGGTTACTAAGAACACATTTAGATAGTGCACTTTTATATGTGTGAAATATTTTTTTATCTGTTGTTTGAATATTGAAAAATAATGTCCAAAAAAGCACAATATGTACAGGTATAATATGTACAGTATATGTATTTGGAGTGATGCGTAACTTTAGAACAGAGTGTTATATATAAAAAAAATATATATAATGTTTCTGGCATTTTTTTTTTTATAAACAGGTATTTGTAAGTTTTCAGTAATATAATACTAATTTTGGGTCCAATAAAAAAACTGTTTTTGCATTTGGGCTACTGTAGTACATAAATGTATGGTGTCTAATGGAAGTTTAAAAAAACTGATATAAAACCAGCCACAGAAACGAGGGTTTCTAAATAGATATATAGAATAAAATAAATAATTAGGAGCTATGACCGTCTCTTTCTCCAACATTGGTGTGTCCGGTCCACGGCGTCATCCATTACTTGTGGGAAATATTCTCCCCCACAGGGAAAGGCAAGGAGAGCACACAGCAAGAGCTGTCCACATAGCTCCCCCTCCGGCTCCGCCCCCCAGTCATTCTCCTTGCCGCTCTGAACAAGTAGCATCTACCACGGGGATGGCGAGGAGTTTGTGGTGTTAGTTGTAGTTTTTTATTCTTCTATCAAGAGTTTGTTATGTTAAAATAGTGCTGGCTTGTACTATTTACTCTATAACAGAAAAGTGATGAAGATTTCTGTTTAAGAGGGCTATGATTTTAGCAGACAGTAACTAAAATCCATTACTGTTATCACGCAGGACTGTTTGAACAAGAGAACTTCAGTTGGGGGTAACAGTTTGCAGACTCATCTGCTTCAGGTATGACTGGTCTCCTTCTAACAACACAGGCTAATGCTAGCTGACAGTCATATTTCCCCTCAGGGGAAAAGGTAAGCCATTTTTCTTTCACCTCAGCAAAAAAGATAACAGGCTTCCCCTTTTTGTTTTTTATGCTGGTAGACACTGTTAGGGGCAAAATCGATTGGTTTTTATTACAATATGATACCATTTGAAATATTTTATAAGCTCACATACACTGGGGAACGTTTTTTATTGATCTGGCTTGTTTTAGACACCTAAATCTAGTCAGGAAGGCCCCTTCACTCTAGTGTGCTGAGGGAGGAAGCCTCATTTTGGTGCTTCAGCTGCACAGTTGATTTACAAGGCAGTGCATGCAGATAGGGTCCTGTGGCTCAGAAAGTGACTCCAAAAGGCTTTTTTCTGTGAATGGTGACCCCTAAGGAAGGTAAAAAGCTGCAACAAGGCTGTAGCAGGGATTGTAGTGTATAAAAACGGTTAAATCCAACAATTAGCTCCGGTTTGCTTGTTTTAAGAGCTAGAGTCTCCATATTTGCTGTGCAATACTTTCTAAGCATTAAGACACTGGGGTCCAAATTTCAGAAAAATCGGATATTGCCTTCATAGTTTTTTGAACATTCAGAAATAAATGTGTCATTTTATTATTTAAAGAGACAGTAACGTTTTTGTTTAAAATCGTTTTTATTGCATTGTTTGCCTGCCTAAATCTGTTTAACATGTCTGTTCCATCAGATAACCTATGTTCTGTGTGTATAGAGACAAATGTGGTTCCCCCTTCGAGTGTTTGTGATAATTGCGCCATAGCGTCCAAACAAAATCAGGACAGCTCTGTTATTTTTCATAATGTTGCCCAAGATGATTTATCTAATGAAGGTAGTGGGGATAGCTCTACATCCTCTCCTTCTGTGTCTACACCAGCTTTGCCCGCGCAGGCGACACCTAGCGCGCCAGTGCTTATTTCTATGCAACAATTATCAGTAGTAGTGGATAATTCTATAGCAAATCTTTTATCCAAACTGCCAGCTTTTCAGAGAAAGCGTGATTGTTCAGTTTTAAATACAGATAAAAAGGATGAACAATCAGACGCTGACGATGCCTTATCTATTTTACCCTCGCATCAATCGGAATTGGCTGTAAGGGAAGGGCTGTCTGAGGGTGAAATTTCAGATTCAGGAAAAATTTCTCAACAGGCAGAACCTGATCTAGTGGCATTTAAGTTTAAACTAGAACATCTCCGCGCTTTGCTTAAGGAGGTATTAGCTACTCTGGATGACTGTGATTCCATGGTAGTACCAGAGAAGTTGTGCAAATTGGACAAATTTTTAGAGGTCCCAGTGCACGACGACGCTTTTCCAATACCTAAGAGGGTAGCGAACATAGTGGAAAAGGAGTGGGAGAAGCCAGGTGTACCCTTTGCCCCACCTCCTATATTTAAGAAAATGTTTCCCATAGTAGACCCTAGAAGGGACGCATGGCAAACGGTCCCGAAGGTTGAGGGAGCTGTTTCAACACTAGCGAAGCGCACAACTATTCCTATAGAGGACAGCTGCGCTTTCAAAGATCCTATGGATAAAAAATTGGAAGGATTGCTTAAAAAGATTTTTGTTCAGCAAGGGTTCATCCTTCAACCAGCTACGTGTGTTATTACTGTCACTTCAGCGGCGTCCTTTTGGTTCGAAGAACTAGAAAGGTCGCTCCAGAAAGAGACTTCCTATGAAGAAGTCATGGACAGAATTCACGCATTAAAGTTAGCAAATTCCTTTATATTGGATGCTGCCTTTCAAATAACGAAATTGGCGGCGAAAAACTCAGGTTTTGCTATAGTAGCGCGGAGGGCGCTTTGGCTAAAATCCTGGTCGGCAGATGTGTCGTCCAAGACTAAGTTACTGAATATTCCTTTCAAGGGTAAGACCCTTTTTGGGCCAGAATTGAAGGAAATTATTTCAGACATCACTGGGGGTAAGGGCCATGCCCTCCCACAGGATAGGCCTTTTAAGGCTAAGAACAAGTCTAATTTTCGTTCCTTTCGCAATTTCAGGAACGGACCGGCTAATAACTCCACTGCCGCTAGACAAGAAGGTAACGCGGCCCAGCCCAAACCCGCTTGGAAGCCCCTGCAAGGCTGGAACAAGGGTAAACAAACCAAGAAACCTGCTGCTGCTACCAAGACAGCATGAAGGGGTAGCCCCCGATCCGGGACCGGATCTGGTAGGGGGCAGACTATCTCTCTTCGCTCAGGCTTGGGCAAGAGATGTTCTGGATCCCTGGGCACTAGAGATAGTTTCCAAGGGATACCTGTTAGAATTTAAGGGACCTCCTCCAAAGGGAAGGTTCCACCTGTCTCGCTTATCTTCAGACCAGATAAAGAAACAGGCATTCTTACATTGTGTAAGAGACCTATCAAAGATGGGAGTGATAAACCCAGTCCCCTCCGGGGAGCAAGGTCTAGGTTTTTACTCAAACCTGTTTGTGGTTCCCAAAAAAGAGGGAACTTTCAGGCCAATTCTGGATTTAAAGATATTAAACAAGTTCCTCAGAGTTCCATCCTTCAAGATGGAAACCATTCGGACAATCTTACCGACAATCCAACAGGGTCAATTTTTGACTACCGTGGATCTAAAGGATGCGTATCTGCATATCCCAATCCACAAATCTCATCATCAGTTCCTGAGGTTCGCCTTTCTGGACAAACATTACCAGTTTGTGGCTCTTCCATTCGGTTTAGCCACCGCTCCCAGAATTTTCACAAAGGTGCTAGGGTCCCTTCTAGCGGTCCTAAGGCCGAGGGGCATCGCTGTAGCACCTTATCTAGACGACATCCTAATCCAAGCGTCGTCCCTTTCCAAAGCGAGGGCTCATACAGACATTGTGTTGGCCTTTCTCAGATCTCACGGGTGGAAGGTGAACATAGAAAAAAGTTCACTGTCACCGTCCACAAGGGTTCCTTTTCTGGGAACAATAATAGATTCTGTGGAAATGGAGATCTTTCTCACAGAAGTCAGAAAGGCAAAGCTTCTAAAAGCTTGTCGAGTTCTTCATTCTATTCCTCAACCCTCCATAGCTCAATGCATGGAAGTAATAGGACTAATGGTCGCAGCAATGGATGTGGTTCCTTTTGCTCGAATTCATCTAAGACCATTACAGCTATGCATGCTCAATCAGTGGAATGGGGACTATACAGACTTGTCTCCCCAAATTCAAGTAGATCAGGTAACCAGGGACTCACTTCTCTGGTGGTTGACCCAGGATCACCTGTCTCGGGGAATGAGTTTCCGCAGACCGGAGTGGGTCATCGTCACGACCGACGCCAGCCTCTTGGGGTGGGGCGCGGTCTGGGACTCCCTGAAAGCTCAGGGCCTATGGTCGCGGGAAGAGTCGCTTCTCCCGATAAACATTTTGGAATTAAGAGCTATATTCAATGCGCTCCTGGCTTGGCCTCAGCTAGCGGAAGCCAGGTTCATAAGATTTCAGTCGGACAACATAACGACTGTTGCGTACATCAATCATCAGGGGGGAACAAAGAGTTCCCTAGCGATGAAGGAAGTAACCAAGATAATCCAATGGGCAGAGAATCACTCCTGCCATCTATCTGCTATTCACATCCCAGGAGTAGACAACTGGGAGGCGGACTATTTGAGTCGTCAGACTTTCCATCCGGGGGAGTGGGAACTCCATCTGGAGGTCTTTGCTCAGTTAACCCAATTATGGGGCATTCCAGACATGGATCTAATGGCGTCCCGTCAGAACTTCAAGATACCTTGCTACGGGTCCAGATCCAGGGATCCCAAGGCGACTCTAGTGGATGCATTAGTGGCGCCTTGGTCGTTCAACCTAGCATATGTGTTTCCACCGTTTCCTCTCCTTCCCAGGCTCATAGCCAGGATCAAACAGGAGAAGGCCTCGGTGATTCTGATAGCTCCTGCGTGGCCACGCAGGACTTGGTATGCAGACCTGGTGAATATGTCATCGGCTCCACCATGGAAGCTACCTTTGAGACAGGATCTTCTAGTACAAGGTCCATTCGAACATCCAAATCTAGTTTCTCTGCAGCTGACTGCTTGGAAATTGAACGCTTGATTTTATCCAAGCGTGGGTTTTCAAATTCTGTGATAGATACTCTGGTCCAAGCCAGAAAACCTGTGACTAGAAAGATTTACCATAAAATATGGAAAAGATATATCTGTTGGTGTGAATCCAAAGGATTCTCCTGGAGTAAGATTAAAATTCCAAAGATTCTGTCCTTTCTCCAAGAAGGTTTGGATAAAGGGTTGTCAGCTAGTTCTCTAAAAGGACAGATTTCTGCATTATCCGTCTTGTTGCACAAACGACTGGCAGCTTTGCCAGATGTACAAGCTTTTGTTCAGGCTTTGGTTAGAATCAAGCCTGTTTACAGACCCATGACTCCTCCTTGGAGTCTAAATTTAGTTCTTTCAGTTCTTCAAGGGGTTCCGTTTGAACCTTTACATTCCATAGATATTAAGTTATTATCTTGGAAAGTTCTGTTTTTGGTTGCTATTTCTTCTGCTAGAAGAGTTTCTGAATTATCTGCTTTGCAGTGTAATCCACCATATCTGGTTTTTCATTCAGATAAGGTTGTTTTGCGTACTAAGCCTGGTTTTCTTCCAAAAGTTGTTTCCAACAAGAACATCAACCAGGAAATAGTTGTTCCTTCTTTGTGTCCGAATCCAGTTTCAAAGAAGGAACGTTTATTACACAATTTAGATGTTGTTCGTGCTTTAAAGTTCTATTTAGAAGCAACAAAAGATTTTAGACAAACCTCATCTTTGTTTGTCGTTTACTCTGGTAAGAGGAGAGGTCAAAAAAGCTACTGCTACCCCTCTCTCTTTCTGGCTGAAAAGCATTATCCGCTTGGCTTATGAGACTGCCGGACGGCAGCCTCCTGACCGTATCACAGCTCACTCTACTAGGGCTGTGGCTTCCACATGGGCCTACAAGAACGAGGCTTCTGTTGACCAGATATGTAAGGCAGCGACTTGGTCTTCTCTGCACACTTTTGCCAAATTCTACAAATTTGATACTTTTGCTTCTTCGGAGGCTATTTTTCGGAGAAAGGTTTTGCAAGCCGTGGTGCCTTCCGTTTAGGTAACCTGATTTGCTCCCTCCCTTCATCCGTGTCCTAAAGCTTTGGTATTGGTTCCCACAAGTAATGGATGACGCCATGGACCGGACACACCAATGTTGGAGAAAACAGAATTTATGCTTACCTGATAAATTACTTTCTCCAACGGTGTGTCCGGTCCACGGCCCGCCCTGGTTTTTTAATCAGGTTGAAAAAAATTTCTTTATACACTACAGTCACCACGGCACCCTATGGTTTCTCCTTTTTCTCCTAACCGTCGGTCGAATGACTGGGGGGCGGAGCCGGAGGGGGAGCTATGTGGACAGCTCTTGCTGTGTGCTCTCCTTGCCTTTCCCTGTGGGGGAGAATATTTCCCACAAGTAATGGATGACGCCGTGGACCGGACACACCGTTGGAGAAAGTAATTTATCAGGTAAGCATAAATTCTGTTTTCGCCATAGATTTGTCAAGTCTTGCTCTAATGTGGAAGTATACAATGACTATTCTGCAGCAGTGCAATCTTTTTTATTATTTTTATTTTAAAAAGGCTAATCACAGAGGTTAAAGTGACAGTAAACAGCTCTTTGTGCTTAAAGTGTGCTTGTGAACTCTTAGAAAAGTCACAAAGCAAAATTTGTAACCAGTGTTTTCTTCAAACTGCTGCAAATTGCATAACACACAATTGATTTGTAGCATTTTCTAAGGAGTATGGACCGGTGCCTTCATTATAGCATTAAAGGGATAGGAAAGTCAAAAATAAACTTACATGATTCAGATAGAGCCGGTCATTTTAAGACACTTTTAAATTCACTTCTATTTTCAAATGTGCTTAGTTCTCTTGGTATCCCGTGTTGAAAAAGAATACACACATAGCCTACACTAGTGGAAGCTAGCTGCTGATTGGTGCCTACACACATTTGTCTCTTGTGATTGGCTAGATAGATGTGTTCAGCTAGATGCCAGTAGTGCAATGCTGATCCTTCAGCAAAGGATAACAAGATAATACACAAAATTTGACAATTGAAGTAAATTAGAAAGTTGTTTGAAATTGTTTGTTCTATCCAAATCATGAAAGAAAAACTTGGGGTTTCCTGTCCTTTTAACTAAACATTCTTTAAAACAGCCTGTAGTGCATCATGGTGCTTAGTTTGCTTCCCGGGCCCCTGCAAATATAAAGAAGAATATGCACAGGTACTGATCTAAAAATCCAGTATAAAACCTTAAAACGTTTACTTAGAAGCTCCAAGTTTAGCACTGTTGATAAGGTTAGGCTGGGACACCCAGTGAAAGGTGCTGGGGAAGCAGGAAGAACCGACGCTTCCACCCATTCCCCCTCCCATATTTTTGAAAAGACAGATTACACAACCAGGAGAAAGCAGGAATCTGTAGACTTCAGTCTACATCTGATACTTTGGGGCTTTGTTAGGAGCCTAAAAATTAGCACAATGTTATTAAAAAATAAGCAAAACTATACATTGTTACATAAACACTCCCAGGTGGGCTATATAAATGGATCATCTACAAAACATTTATGCAAAGAAAAATCTAGTATTTATGGCTTCCTTGGTCCCCTCTTTGGCAGCTTGGGAACCAGGTGATGTGGTGCATTGCAGGGCAAATGATTCTTTTGCAGTGAACAGGTGAAGTACCCACTGTCGGAATAGCCTGTCCTGTTTTGCTTTTGCTTTGCGCCCCTTCCTCTCACCACAAATTAAATTGTTTAAAACAGCCTAATTGAATTTTGTTAACAACTTTTGGGGTTTTAAAGTTTAAGCTCCAACCTTTATAATATGTGTGTATTTAAAGGGACATTAAACACTTTTAATATAAAAGTTTTTATTACGCCCAGTAAAACAACTTTACAATATATGTTCAATATTTATTTTGCGCCCCCCCCCCCCCATATCATGTAATTTAGCTCTGATAATTGTGGCTTTTCTAATACTTAGAACTGAAAAAGCATAATGCTTCTCAAGGCTAACCCAGTTACATATCTTTCCTAAATTGGCTTTAACAGATAACAAATGCAAAACAATGCACTTTATACTACCATAGAGATTGATCACAATCCTTTAGAAAATGTACTTTTCTGTTGATGATCATTAGATAAGTTTTTCTAAAGGATTGTGATCAACCCCATAATGATTATGAATAGCCTTGTCAGCTGCAGACTGTAGCCTAAATAGGTTCCTCCAAATGGGGAAAGTGGTGAGTGGAGTTTGTCTACTGAAAAACAAATGCAGCAAACAAGATGTTAATTTGTTTTAAAAATTTTTTTTAGACTAGGCTGATGTGGTATTCTATAGCAAGACAACATATCTGTCTTGTTATCACAAGTTATTTACTCTTTGATAGACAGCATCATAACTTTGTAGTAATATGGAGAAAATGACTTGCAGCTCTTTTAAAAATAATGATTATTTGCATATTATCTCTTCACTTCAATAGTTCTTACATAATATATTATAAACCTGCCCGCACCTCTAACAGTGTATTTTGCATTCATACTCATATACTTCTTACCACACTATAAAGTTCTCCAGAGATGGATAATGAGCCTTACCTTCCTGATATGTTTTAATAAACACGAGTTTACTGCATCTTACACGGGAACATAAATACAAGCAATTACTTGCTAATTTCTTCTATGTTTGCGCTTATAAATCTTTGAGTAAACCTACCTCAGCTGGGAGTTAAGCAAACCACTATTCCGTGGAAGAAGGGCTTTGTTCTCGCCTTCGTCTCAGCCTAGAATAATTCAGAAACATATTAGATAGATTGTCGTTCCCAAAAGACGTAATGAAATAACCTTCACTCCCAGCCGTAGGGAAATAAGTACACAATCAAGGGTTTGGGCAGATTTCTCGATTAAACAAAGGACTAACTGTGCACAAATTGCTCCATATCTATTTGTAAAGAGTCCACTTTATGCATTGCTTTGCAGATGTAATAGCTGATATTTTAATCACAGCAGCAGGACTGTAAATGCCTTAAACATAGGGCCTGTTTGTGTAATTAGCTGCTACAAACCATTTTGATTTATAAATTGCCTTGATAAGTGTTCCCCAATCTAATTGCCATGGGACACAATGTTAAAAAATCAGCTTAAGCTCGCTCCCCTTTTTTTTCCCCTCAGACCTGATGTTTGTACCAGCTGCAGCACGTGCAGTTTTTTAAATTCCACCCAGTTTCATATCCGGTTTAAAAGGCAATGAAAAAGTTATTACTTTTTTTCTGCTATAACGTGAGGTGGATTTTCTTTTGTGTCCAAATCATGCTTGGTTTGTAACCTGCAAACATATTATGAATAAAAACGTTTAGGAAGAATATGACATCATAATATTACTGTACTATTTCCTTTGGGACAGATTTAGTGTAGCAAGAAAAAGATGATCAGATGTCAACTGAAGCTGCCATTAGGAGATAAAAAAGCAGACTAACTCACAGAAAAAAAGAAAAGCAGCTTGCATGGTAGAAAGTGATCACCCAGGCATTATTTTTTTTTGCCAGCCAAGTGGCATTATAAAGTAGCCGGTGGGATCAGTGTAGTATTATATTTTCTGCTATCCAAAGCACAAAATAATTGCATAATTTATCAAAGATTTTTTCCCCCCTCACAGTGATGGTTCTGTTGTCTTTGAGTATATGAAGGGCAAAGGGAAATTTGAGCAATAGACATTGAAAAAATGTCAATCTTAGCAAATTATATCTTATTTTTGGCTAAACTTTTAGCCGTGTGGTCAGTAAAATCATTAAAAAGGTCATGGGGAGAACACGGCTAGTGTGTCTCTGTGTGGTTATTTGTTCAAAAGTCACTTTTTATTTCAATGACAGGTGTGGGGGGTATTGTTAGTAGGAGCTAGCTGGTGATTTGAGACTACACACATATGCCTCTTGTCATTGGCTCACCAGCTAGCTCCCATTAGTGCATTTCTGCTCTTAAGCTGACTAGCTACGTGCTAAATCCTTTTGCAGTAGTGCAATAATAAAACGCTCTAAGATATTGCAAAAACTAAATGATCTAATATACTAGAAAATGATATCACAGCTTGTACAGAACTATCGGCTAGATTACGAGTTGTGCGTTAGGCTTAAAAAGCAGCGTCGAGCTGGCATTCTATTGGCTGATTGGAACAGCCAATAGAATGCCAGCTCAATCCCATCGGCTGATTGGATCAGCTAATAGGATTGAACTTTAATCCTATTGGCTGATTGCATCAGCCAATAGTATTTTTCCTACCTTAATTCCGATTGGCTGATAGAATTCTATCAGCCAATCGGAATTGAAGGGACGCCATCTTGGATGACATCACTTAAAGGAACCTTCATTCTTCAGTCGCCATGGAAAGAAGAGGATGCTCCGCGTCGGATGTCTTGAAGATGGACCCGCTCCGTGGCGGATGGATGAAGATAGAAGATGCCGTCTGGATGAAGACTTCTGCCCGTCTGGAGGACCACTTCTGCCGGATTCGTTGAGGACTTCGGCCCGGTTGGGTGAAGACTTCTCCCGGTAAGGTGATCTTCAAGGGGTTAGTGTTAGGTTTTTTTAAGGGGGTAATGGGTGGGTTTTAGAGTAGGGTTGGTTGTGCGGGTGGTGGGTTTTAATGTTGGGGGGATTTGTAATTTTGGGGATCCTTTTTTATTTTGTTAGGGGTGGATTAGATTAGGTGTAATTAGTTTAAAAATCTTGTAATTTGTTTATTATTTTCTGTAATTTAGTGTTTGTTGTTTTTGTACTTTAGATAATTTTATTTAATTGTATTTAATTTAGGGAATTCATTTAATTATAGTGTAGTGTTAGGTGTAATTGTAACTTAGGTTAGGTTTTATTTTACAGGTACTTTTGTATTTATTTTTACTAGGTAGTTATTAAATAGTTTATAACAAGTTAGTAACTATTCTACCTAGTTAAAATATATACAAACTTGCCTGTGAAATAAAAATAAAACCTAAGCTAGCTACAATGTATCTATTAGTTATATTGTAGCTATCTTAGGGTTTATTTTACAGGTAAGTATTTAGTTTTAAATAGGAATGATTTAGTTAATGATAGGAATATTTAGTTAGATTTATTTAAATTATATTTAAGTTAGGGGGTGTTAGGGTTAGGGTTAGACTTAGGTTTAGGGGTTAATATGTTTATTATAGTGGCAATGACGTTGGGGGCGGCAGATTAGGGGTTAATAAGTGTAGGTAGGTTGCGGCGACATAGGGGGCGGTAGATTAGGGGGTTAATAAATATAATGTAGGTGGCGGCGTTGTCCGGAGCGGCAGATTAGGGGTTAATAATATAATGTAGGTGGCGGCGATGTCAGGGGGCGACAGATTAGGGGTTAATAAGTGTAAGATTAGGGTGTTTAGACTCGGGGACGGGGTTCATGTTAGGGTGTTAGGTGTAGACATAAATCTAGCCGTATGTATTTAACTCCCTCAAAGAGAGGCAGTGGTACAGCGCTAAACATGGCCGCTAGGCCAACCGTGTTTGTAACTGCAAATCACCAGACTTGTTCAGCTTAGAACTGCTAATGTTTACCTTTGCAGGGGTTAAACATATAATTCTGTTCAAGCATTAATGCAATAATAAAATACTCAAGCACATTAGAGCATTTCATTATTGATCATGCATGCTTATTTAAAGAAACATGAAGCCCAATATTTTTCTTTTAACGATTCAGATAGAGAATACAGTTTTAAAGAACAATTTACTTCTATTATCTAATTTGTTTCATTATTTAGATATCCTTTATTGAAGAAATAGCAATGCACATGGGTGAGCCAATCACATGAGACATCTGTGTGCAGCCACCTATCAGCAGCTATAAGATATGCTTTTCAACAAAGTATATCAAGAGAATGGAGCAAATTAGATAATAGAAATAAATTGGAAAGTTGTTTAAAATTTTCATGCTCTTTCTAAATCATAAAATACAATTTTTTTGGTTTCATGTTCATTTAAACTGGTAGTTGGTAGCTAGCAATACAAATAATACTTTCACACATTACATGCATTAGTTTTTCACTGTATGTAGGAAAATGTAGTATTGCAAGATGTACAGTAGGACGTACGGCCTGTTCTCAAAAAAAAGTTCTTTGCCATTTAAAGAGACTCACATCAGTTGTGTCTAGTGTGAATTTTAGTTGTATAGTTAGTGAGCATGCATGGCCTCTGAGATCATAGACATTTAATGAAATTTGGCAGCTTAAAGCCAGTAACATCATTTGTTCCATGCTACAGCTAAAGCAGACCTCATACGTGCCAAACAAATCAGCACCCCAGTTCCATAATAAGACCTTTTTCTTGTTTGTGACTGGAGGATTGTTACGTGCAGAACTCTTCTACTTCATGTTAAAACAGGAGTAAACCTGCACTTTTATCAAAGGGACAAGTACTAGACCAAAGTCTATTCGCTAGGAGAAGATGTGCGGCTTCAATATTCATATCAGTCACTTCTTGTCAGAGGGAAGCTTTTTAAAATGATACATTAAAGGTTTGATACTCAGTGCTGCTATAAAAATGCCAGCTGGGAAGATGGATCCGGAAGAGTTTTGCATTGTGGTTGATACAGAAAAGTGAGATAAAAGTGATGCTCACAAAGGACAAAAATTCATAAGCTGATATCACTGTGACTGTGTGTGTTTTTAATCCACGGCAGAATGACTTATATGTTTAAAGACTTCCTTTTGTGAAATCAGTTAAATTCAACTATTCAGTAGTAATTTAACTGACTTGGGTGATTTATTTGCTGCAGATCTATATAATAATATGCACTGAAGGCACGGCCAACAAAAATATTTAAAGGGGTATAGGTTATGTGATATAAAATCTGAGATTTCAAAAAAATATTTAAAGTGAAAGAAAACAAGGTTTATTGTATGCTCAGCACTAGTATATTTAACTATGCCAGCAGTTTCAATTAAAAATAATTATTCTTAATTTGGGTAAACTGTCCCTTTAAACCGACGTAAAACATGTTGGTTTTGTAATACATATACTGTATACTTTCATTATTCATATCCCCTCTTCCCTGTAATATAACTCTAAAATGTGTGGGTTTCCCGTTTATGAGAACTGGAAGTGCTCACTGTAGACTCAGCTAACCCTGCTTCATATTGGACATTGGTTTTGGTCTCAGCAGAGGTGATAAGATACAATACCAGAAAACAATGCAGGTTTTGCTGCCAAAATGACACTGGCAAATCTTGTCTGCTCCAGTAACAATTCCAAATTGGCTCCTCCAAATAAGACAAGTAGTGCAGGGAGTGGCAGTTAAAAGATTAAGATATATTCTGAGTATGCAAATTCATCTATGTTAATCTATTACTAGACAAAAGAAAAGTAATTTGAAAGTGTATTATGGCCTTTTAAAGGGACAGTAAACACCTGGAGATTTTATATATATAATCTTTATTTATGCATAAGGAAACAACTTTGCAATATATTTTTGTTAAAGGGACATTCAACACTGCACACAACATTAATCTATGTTGAAAAACTAAAACTCAAGATCAAGGTGCAACGTGCCCCCTTTCTCTTACTTCCTGCCTTCACCGTTGAATCGTCTACGATAACTTCTAAATTTGTGTCCTAATATGGCTTCCTAACTCCCCCCACCGTGACGTATTGAGCTTCTTTTTCAAACCAGCAGCCAATGATATCCCATTCCTCGGATTGCAATGCAAAGCGCGTTCACGGCCCTTAGCGCATGCGCGTTAAACTAGGAACACTAAAAGCGGAACCATAATAAGCAAAGTTGTTTATGCGGTTAGGGGTATTACCTAATATAACGAAATAGAGTACTATGCGTAATATAAGCGGAACGGAAACAACTTTGCTTATTATGGTTCCGCTTTTAGTGTTCCTAGTTTATCGCGCATGCGCTAAGGGCCGTGAACGCGCTTTGCATTGAAGTCCGAGAAATGGGATATCACTGGAACTAGTAGGAAGTAAGAGAAAGGGGGCACGTTGCAGCTTGATCTTGATTTTTAGTTTTTCAACATAGATTAATGTTGTGTGCAGTGTTGAATGTCCCTTTAACTTTTTTGTTCACTTTTCACGTAATTTAGCTTTGAAAATTGAGCAATTTCCACTCCACGGAACCTAGAATACATCTCAAGGCTAAATCTGATGTATATATATATATCCCTAATTGGCTTTATTGAATAACAACTGCAAAACAATTCACGTTATATTAACTTTATGATAGTGGTTAGCCTTGTTGTCTGTGGACTAAAATCATTGGCTCCTCCAAATAAGGCAAATGGAGGGTGGAGCTTGCCTATTGAAATATTACTGCAGTAAAAAGGATATTTATTTGTTTTAAAAAACATTAATAAGATGTGGCTGATATGTTATTCTAAAGCAACTAGGGCTGTAGAATATATGTTTGATAAAATATTGCGATTTTATTAAAAAAAAATTTTAAACGTAAAAAATGCATTTAAAGGGACACTGAACCCACATTTTTTCTTTCATGATTCAGATAGAGCATGACATTTTAAGCAACTTTCTAATTTACTCCTATTATAATTTTTTCTTCATTCTCTTGCTATCTTTATTTGAAAAGCAAGAATGTAAGTTTAGAAGCCGGCCCATTTTTGGTTCACAATCTGGGTTGTCCTTGCTGATTGGACAGCACCAATAAACAAGTGCTGTCCAGTGTACTGAACCAAAAATTGTCTGGCTCCTTAGCTTAGATGCCTTCTTTTTCAAATAAAGAAAGCAAGAGAATGAAGAAAAATTGATAATAGGAGTAAATTAGAAACTTGCTTAAAATAGCATGCTCTATCTGAATCATTACATTTTTTGGGGGGTTTAGTGTCCCTTTAATTGTTCAAAACAGCGGCTTGCTCCCTTTGCGATTTGCACTGTAGACTGAATAGGCCTGAGAAAATAGCCCCTCCAGAGAGATCAGTGCTGCTGCTGGGCTGGAGCATTTGTGTGACTGACATGACATGTTAAGGAAGCAGTTGCGGACTCTTTTTTTTTTATAAAAAGTTGCAGCCTCATGCCATTCAGATATTGCAAAGCCTCATATCGCGATTCATTTAATCTACAATTAATTCAACAGCCCTACTAGCAACACAACATAAATGTCTTGTAATTACAAGGGGCAAGATTACATATATGGCACAAGCTTCAGCGCAACTGCTGAAACCCACGCTGCCTATAATTGCAGTTCACAAAGTGCCGTAAGTTGGATAAACTAGCGATGTCCAGAAATGTGCGTAAATACAAATTTCTGGAGTCGCCAGTGACTTGCGGCACTTTAGAAACTGCCGGCGCCTAAGAAAATGAAAAAAAGAAAAGTAAAATCTCCCGTAAAAGTCTAACCCGCCTCCCAAAAATAAACCCCACACTTACAACCCCTATATCCACCATCAAACCCACATCGGAACTAATAATACAAGTATTAACCCCTATCGCAATAACTTAATAAAGTATATTAACCCCTAATCCGCCATTAACCCACATCGCAACAAACCTAATAAAACGATTAACCCCTAATCCGCCAAACCCACACAACGCAATAATCCTAATAAATCTATTAACCCCTAATCCGCCAAACCCCCCACAACGCAAATAACAAATTAAACTACTAAGCCCCCTAACCTAACACCCCCTAAATTAACCCCAATTACCAAAATTAAAAGTTACAATTAAAATAAAAAAGCTAACATTACTAAAATAAATAAACTTACATTTAAATTAGTCTAAGATTACAAAATAAAACAAAAAAAAAACTAACACTACATAAAATAATAAACCAAATTTTTCATCTTAATGGGAGGAGAGTCCACGGCTTCATTCATTACTTGTGGGAAATAAGAACCTGGCCACCAGGAGGAGGCAAAGACACACCAGGCTTAAATACCTCCCCCACTCCCGTCATCCCCCAGTCATTCTTTGCCTTTCGTCACAGGAAGTTGGCAGAGAAGTATCGGAAGATTCGGAGTAGTCTCTTATGGAGGGTAGTACTCTTCATTCGGAATGGGACTGGAGTTTTAAGTAGTCCTGTCAGCCTCTCAGTGAGAGCATGGATGAAAGTTAGAGTCCAGAGATGCAGGGAGAGACTTTCTGCGAAGCCATCCCGACTCAGATTAACAGCTCCATAAGCAATCAGCGTTGACGAGTTTCGCTGCCTGCTTTTTGCTCTCAAGTCCATGTCAGGAGCGATGCTACTACCCTGTCACGCTTGAAAGGCTGTTATCCTGTTCCACGGCATAGATTCTGGTAAGATCATTTCATTTATACATATTTGATAACGCAAGAAGACAGGGTCACAGTGTGTCTTCTTTTATCTGTATAGAATCAAGGGTTAATATCCTTGGAAAGGGGGTTATTGAACAGGAGGGGTTTTATGCATAATATCTTTATTGTGTTTAATGCTGCGACATGTGTGAGATGAGGCTCTATCAATGTGTGAACAGTCAGGTTTCCTTAGAGAGAGATCGACGCAGCCTTTTTGGCGCGCTTTCTCGTTAGTGCAGGGGCGGTCCTGCATGGCACTCCATGTGACCGGGTGTGGCCTTTTTTCACTTCCTCTTTCTTGACCGGCGGTTACAGGACCTGAAGCAGTTTCTCTGTGGTCCGGGTCATAGGAGGTGGTGAGTGCCCCGGCCATTGGGGTATAAAGGTGCCATTTAATTTCTATATAGTCCGTAATTTAGGAGCAAGCTATGGAGGACTCTACTATGTTAGAGGGTACTCCCTCTTTGACCAAATCTAATACCTGTGTTTATTGTGAGGAGGATCCACCTGCTCAACTATGTTCCACATGTTTTGACAAAATTGCAATATCTAAAAAGAATAAGATATTTAGTACAACTGAGCCGTCCACCTCTGAGGGTTCTCCGTCACACGAGGTGCGTTCCCTACATTCATCTCCGAATACATATGCAGCTCCCCAGGGCACTACTAATCCTCCTGCGGGAGGGGCCCTTTGGCCGCCAGATTTCGCTGAGCAGTTACAAACAGCGGTCTCGGCGGCCTTTAATGCCTTACCACGCCCTGCTTAGCGCAAGCGAAAGCGGAAACATAGCTTTCCGTCCCAGGGGTCTTCTACTCTGTTGGTTGTCTCTGATAGATTATCCGCTGATGAAAACGACTCCGACTCTTCGGAGGACACTTTTTCTGGGTTGGAATCAGCGACATCTAGAACTCCGGCTGTGGAGGAGCCAGATTTTAAGTTTTAAATGGAGCATTTTTGCTTTCTATTAAAAGAGGTGCTTGCTACATTAGAGGTTCCGGAACCGAAACTACCGGAGTAACCTTCGATCCCTAAGCTATATCGGGTTTATGAGGACAGGGTAGTGCCTCAAACCCTTCCGGTCCCCTTTAAGATGCTAATATTATTAAGAACAAATGGGAGAAACTTGGCTTGTCTTTTTCTCCCTCTACTTCTTTTATTAAAAGACTGTTCCCTGTTTCGGACTCTCAGCTTGAGCTGTGGGGGGCCATCCCTAAGGTGGATGGTGCTATCCCTACGCTCGCTAAACAACTATCCTGCTCAAAGATAGCTCTTCGTTCAAGGAGCCCATGGATAAAAAATTTGGAATCCATGTTGAGAAAGATGTTTAAGCTCACAGGGTTCATTTTTCAACCAGCAGCGGCGGTTGCTGCGGTGGCTGGAGCTCCTACCTACTGGTGTGACGCTCTGTCAGCCATGGTCGAGGTGGAGACTCCCATTGAGGAGATACAGGAATGAATTAAGGCCTTAAGGGTAGCTAATTCATTCATCTGTGATGCAAATATGCAGATTATTCGCCTGAATGCCAAGACATCAGGTTTTTCTGTTCTAGCCCGTAGGACTCTGTGGTTAAAGTTGTGGTCTGCTGATATGACTTCCAAGTCTAGATTACTTTCCCTCCCGTGTCAAGGGAAAGTTCTTTTTAGTCCAGACCTGGACTCTATTATATCCACGGTCACGGGAAGCAAGGGTGCTTTCCTCCCGCAGGATAAGAAGAATAAGCATAAGGGGTCTACTTTTCGTCCCTTTCGTTCGGACAAGTCCCAACGACAGCATCCTGCTGCAAAATCCGAGCAGTCCAAGGGATCTTGGAAACCAGCTTAATCTTGGAACAAAGCCAAGCGGAGCAAGAAGCCCGGTGAGACAAAATCGTCATGAAGGGGCGGCCCCCGACCCATCTATATCGCGTAGGGGGCAGATTATCTCTTTTCACTGAGGCTTGGATGAGAGACGTTCAGGACCCTTGGGTTCTGGAGGTCATTGCCCAGGGTTACAGGATAAGGGTTCAAGACTCATCTGCCCAGTGGCAGATTCCTCCTGTCAAACCTATCATCAAGACCAGAGAAGAGAGACACTTTTCTAGAGTGCGTAAGGGATCTCTCCTCTCTCTGAGTAATCGTACCAGTACCTCTGGCAGAAAGAGGTCTGGGGTATTATTCAAACCTTTTAGTGGTCTTAAAGAAGGAGGGCACGTTTCGTTTGTTTCTAGACCTAAAGTGTCTAAACAAATTTCTGTCCGTCCCATTGTTCAAGATGGGGACGATCAGGTCTATTCTGCCCCTAGTTCAAGAGGAACAGTTCATGACGACAATAAATTTGAAGGATGCTTACCTTCACGTGCCAATCCACAAAGATCACTTCAGGTTCCTAAGATTTGCATCTCTGGACCAATACTTCCAGTTTGTGGCCCTACCGTTCAGCCTGGCGACTGCCCCAAGAGTCTTTACGAAGGTTCTGGGAGAGCTGCTCACGGTGGCGAGAGCCAGAGGTATTGCAGTGGCACCTTATCTGGACGACATCCTAGTCCAGGCTCTGTCCTACAGTCTCGCAGAGGACCATTCGAGGGCTCTTCTTCTTCTCCTTCGATCCCATGGATGGAATATAAATGTAGGAAAGAGTTCACTGGTTCCCAGCAACAGAGTGGAATTCCTAGGCACAATAATAGATTCCATATCTATGAAAATATTCCTGACAGATCAGAGACGTTGCAAGATTGCATCCAGCTGTCTTGCCCTTCAGACCTCCTCAAGGCCATCAGTGGCCCGATGTATGGAGGTGATTGGGCTCATGGTGTCCAGCATAAATGTCATTCGATTCGCCAGGTTCCATCTCAGACCTATTCAGTTGTGCATGTTGAGACAGTGGAACGGAGATCACTCAGATCTATCCCAACAGATCTCTCTGGACAATCGAACAAGGGAATCCCTCTCTTGGTGGATCCGTCCGGGCCAACTGTCCCAGGGGACATCCTTCTTGAGACCATCCTGGGAGATTGTGCCAACGGATGCAAGTCTGTCAGGATGGGGAGCTGTTTGGGGTGCCAGGAAGGAACAGGGCAGGTGGACTCGGGAGGAGTCACTTCTTCCGATCAATATTCTGGAACTTTGAGCGATCTTCAACGCTCGGAGGGCTTGGCCCATTCTGGAGTCGTCCCGATTCATCAGATTCCAGTCAGACAACATTAACTCGGTGGCTTACATCAACCATCAGGGGGGAACGAGAAGCTCGCTAGCCATGGGGGAAGTATCTCAAATTCTGGAATGAGTGGAGACCCACAACTGCTCGTTATCAGCGATCCACATTTCGGGTGCGGACAACTGGAAAGCGGATTTTCTCAGCAGACAATAGTTTCATCTGGGGGAATAGTCTCTTCATTATGAGGTGTTTGCGGAGATCTGCATCAGATGGGGGATACCAGACTCAACTTCAAGCTACCTAGATTCGGTCGAGGTCCAGGGATCCCCAGGCAGAGCTGATAGATGCCTTAGCGGTGCCTTGGGAGTTCAACCTAGTCTACATATTTCCACCGTTGCCACTTCTACCTCGAGTGGTGGCCCGCATAAAGCAGGAACAAGCTTCGGCTATTCTGATTGCTCCGTTGTGGCCGCGGAGGACGTGGTTTGTGAATCTGGTGGGGATGTCATCGTCTCGGAGGTTACCTTGTCACAGAGATCTGCTGGTTCAGGATCCCTTTCTACACCAAAATCTCGATTCTCTGAGGCTGACTGCGTGTAGATTGAATGCTTAGTCTTAGCCAAGAGATTTTTTCTGAGAGAGTAATTGATAATTTCATTCAGGCCAGGAAACCGGTCACTCGTCGCATCTATCATAAGGTGTAGAGGACCTACTTGTCCTGGTGTGAGGAACGTGGATATCCCTGTCATAAGGTTAGGGTATCCAGGATCCTGTTCTTCCTGCAGGATGGGTTGGAGAAGGGACTTGCCGCCAGTTTCTTTTATGGGACAGATTTCGGCTTTATCTGTACTGTTACACAAGAAGCTTGCATCGGCTCTGAGTTGGCGGCCTTGCAATGTGAGCCTCCTTACCTGTATTTTCACGCTGATAAGGCTGTTCTTCGCACTGGGTTGGGATTTCTTCCCAAGCTTGTGTCGAATCGTAACATCAATCAGGAGATAGTAGTTCCTTCCTTGTGTCCTAACCCTTCTTCTTGAAGGAAAGGTTACTTCATAATTTGGATGTGGTTCGAGCCTTGAAGTTCTATCTTCAGGCAACAAAAGAATTCAGACATACTTTCTCTTTATTTGTGGTGTATTCAGGGACTTGCAAGGGGCAGATGGCCTTGTCCACTTCCCTATCTTTTTGGTTGAGGAGCATTATTCGCTTGGCCTATGAGACAGCGGGACATAAGCTTTCTAAAAGGATTACGGTTTACTCAACTAGGGCTGTGGCTTCTTCATTGGCCTTTAAGAATGAGGCCTCTATGGAGCAGATTTGTAAGGCGGCTACTTAGTCCTCCTTACATACTTTTTCTAAATATTACAAATTTGAGGTCTTCGCTTCGGCGAAAGCAGCTTTTTGGAGAAAGGTTTTGCAGGCTGTGGTGCCCTCAGATTAGGGTCCGCCTCCTTTTGCCATCTTGTTTTTTTCATTCAGTGTCCTCTAGAGCTTGGGTATTTGTTTCCCACAAGTAATGAATGAAGCCGTGGACTCTCCTCCCATTAAGAGTTAAAACATAAATTATGTTTACCTGATAATTTAATTTCCATCTGGAAGGAGAGTCCACGGCTCCCGCCTGTTTCTCCGGTGGTCGGACCTAAATTTGATTTTGTTCTTCTGGCACCATTTATTCCCTGATATTTCTCCTACTGTTCCTTGTTCCCTTGGCAGAATGACTGGGGGATGAGGGGATGGGGAGGTATTTAAGCCTTTAGCTGGGGTGTCTTTACCTCTTCCTGGAATGAATGAATGCCGTGGACTCTCCTCCCACAGATGAAAATTAAATTATCAGGTAAGCATAATTTATGTTATCAAAAAAAATAAAAAAAATAAACCTAATCCCTATGAAAATAAAAAAGCCCCCCAAATAACTCCCCCCAATCTAATACTAAAAGGGCCTTTTGTAGGGCATTGCCCTAAGCTAAACATCACTTTTCCTTAAAAAAATACTAAGTCCCCCCACCCACCAAACCCCCCAAAATAAAAAAACCTATCACTAAAAAATTCTAAACTACCCATTGCCCCTAAAGGGGCATTTGTATGGGCATTGCCCTTAAAAGGGCATTCTGCTCTTTTACTGTCCTTAAAAGGGCATTCAGCTCTTTTAAGCGTGCCCAGAAATCCCTACTCTAAAAAAAAACCAAACCCCCCAAAAATAAAAAAAGCCTAAGTCTAAACCCCCAAATAGGTACTCACCGTTCCTGAAGTCCGGCGGAAAAGGTCCTGTTCCAGGCGGTGAAGTCTTCTTCCAAGCGGCCAACATCTTCTTCCAAGCGGGGACCTCTTCCTTCTTCATCCAGGACCAAACCGGCATGGAGCAGAGATGAGAGCGGAGCAGGTACCATCAACCGTGGAGCCATGGAGCGTGGAGGATTCTCTTCGTACGATCGCTGCCGTACACTGAATAGTGAATTCAAGGTACGAGTTTAAATATGGTGTCCCTTGCATTCCTATTGGCAGATTTGATTCTTTAAATTCAAATCAGCCAATAGGATGAGAGCTACTGAAATCCTATTGGCTCATTTGAACAGCCAATTTTCATAAAGGTTTTAACTATGTTCTGCACATAGCAGAATGTCCTATGTATTTAATAATATATATTCCTATATATATCTGTATATATCTATACCTGTATATATAATCATGTTTAGATATATATTGTACAAAAAAACATACCGTATATATATATGTAGAAATATTTATTTAAGAGTAAATAGAACATATTCTTCTATGAGAAGAACAATGGTATGCGAAATATGAGAATATGTGATCAGGTTTGTGCGAAAGTGGGTGTTAGTTTTTTTTTCTCTATTGACTTCTATGAGGAAATAAGTGAACTTGCACATGATATTGTAAATTCGGCTTTTTGTGCTCGTCGAGCGTGCAAGCGAAAACGGTTTACTTCTAAAAAAGCTTATTTCTAGCGCAATTAACGCTCGAACGGGAGCTTTAATTAGCTCTCCACTTGTAATCTGCCCCATAATGTGATATGTTTAGTTGAAATTAGCTTTGATCCTGAAGGAATTGAAGATAATGGTCTGCAAAGCCGCACTTTTACCATAGGTTAATCAGTTTTGATAGCTATCAGTAGGCAATTGAAGTTGCTAATCTCTTCTGGATTATCATTGTGCTGCTAACGGGACTAAATGAACTGTAAGCAAACAGCCTTTTGAATGGGCAGTTCCATATGTTTGGTGTGTAAAGCTAAAGGCTTGGAACTGTTTACATAGCACATAAAGCTTCCCTTCTGTCTTGCTATCCTGTGTTCTGTGCTCACAAGTTTGCCTTTCTAATGATACGAGCTGTTTGTTTGAAATATGTCGTAGATCTTATTTAAATAGTGACTAGTTCAAACATTGGAGACATTAAAATAAACTCTGCCTATGAGCTGAGCGAAGGAAAACCGGCTGGCCCTGGATTACCTTAAAGTAAAACTGGAAGACGAAGCTTTTCGTAAAGAAATTTATTGTATGGATGTATGGGGCCAATTTGACAGCAACCTCCTTTCACACAATCTAAAAAAATATGACTATGATTTTACTGTTAGGTTAAAGAATTTTGCACAAATAAAATATAACTGGAAAAAAAATGATTCACCGGCTTAATCAGCATTTTAGCAAGTTTAAAGAATTAGATGATACTGCTTTTCTATAACTTGTCAACATTGTTTTCCCATAAAGAAGAGTAATAATATTCAACTTGTGTGATTTCCCTTTTAAGTAGAACTCCTAAAAGTATTTACACTGAAGGAAAAAAAAATGTATAAAGAATGCCGAGACTGGGATCTGCTTAATGTCTTGTCAGATCGGGGATTAAGAATATGAACTAAGGAATTCATCCTAAAAGAATAGAGGCAGTTTGAGGTGGAGCTGCCAAGATGAACGCTCTGTGAGAAAGATGGCTTTTGGTTAACTCTTTAATTACTGTCAAAGACAGCCAACACGTTTGTTCTTCAATATATATGTATATAAAGAACCATAAAAAATATTGTATATCTAATCAGCACATCTATGCAGGTATGCCTGCTTGCCTTCCCATAGAAATAGTCTGGCACCAATGTAGCTAGGTGTAAATAACAAGCTTGGCACTATATTATGCAAAGCATAGTCCCAAATCACCTGATTTAATATAAACAATCCAAATTATGACTCATATTATTTCTGGTTTGCACATAAGACAGGAATGGCTGTAAACTTAAAAATAAATTTATAGTGTCCTGAAAAAGTGAAAAGTAAGATTTATTAAAGCTGAGGCGTACAGGGGCACGTATACGCGCCCCTCTACGCCTCAGCTCGCCTGTGGCGGGGCGAAATTACCCGCAGGTAATCATCATTGCACATGAGAGCAAAATTTTGCGCTCACGTGCAATCCCGCCCCCTGCCCGCGCACAGCCAATCACGCGCGGACAGGAGCTGTCAATCTCCTCAGTCGGACTCGACCGAGGAGATTGAATTTCACCACTTTAGAGTTGGCGAAGAGCTTAGGGAAGCAGCGTGACCGCTGCTTGATAAATTACGGCGAGCAAGTTCTTGTGAGAACTTGCAGCCGTAGGGGCTTGATATATCGAGCCCTAAGCGTCTGTAGACGTCCTTTAGGCTAAGGGCATAACCATAAAACACAATTCCATGTGCAGGAGCTCATTGGAGTAAAGCAGCAGGTGCTGTGCACAGACCAACTAATTGCAAACCAACTAATCGATTATGAGATTCGTTGACAACTATTTTCATAATCGATTATTATCGATTATGCCGATTAGTTGTTGCAGCTCTAATGGAAATGAAGGGTAAAGAGGAGTTCATTTATTGTGTAGGGTAAAATAAAAATTGTCTTTTCTGGAGGTAAAAAAATGGTTAAAAAAGTATTAACACTTAAAGGGACAGTCTACACCAGAATTTTTATTGTTTTAAAAGATAGATAATCCCTTTATTACCTATTTCCCAGTTTTACATAACTAACACAGTTATAATAATATACTTTTAACCTCTGTAATTATCTTGTATCTAAGCCTCTGCAAACTGACCCTTTTTCAGTTCTTTTGACAGACTTGCAGTCTAGGCAATCAGTGCCTGCTCCCAGTTTACTTCACGTGCACGAGCACAGTGTTATCTATATGAAATATGTGAACTAACACCCTCTAGTGGTGAAAAACTGTTAAAATGCAATCTGAAAGAGGTGGGCTTCAAGGTCTAAGAAATTAGCATATGAACCTCCTAGGTTAAGCTTTCAACTAAGAATACCAAGAGAACAAAGCAAAATTGGTGATAAAAGTAAATTGGAAATTTTTTTAAAATTACATGCTCTATCTGAATCATGAAAGTTTATTTTGGCCTAGACTGTCCCTTTAACGTATTAACAATTTGACTGCCAGAGATGGCTACAGTGTAGTGCGCAGCTCTATAGTGTAGCTGTTTTTGGCAGGAAATGTGTTAAAGCAGGATATACCTTATTAATGTGCCATATAAGCTGTAGGTGAGTGGTTCACAGCAACAGTGCCGTGAGTGTCACACTTCTCTGCTGAGGGATAAATTGCCCATGGAGTTCTACTTTAAATACATAATCACAAATTGACCATGGAGTCCTACTTTAAATACATAATCTCATGCTTACAAGCTTTTTAGTGTTATTATTCTTCACAGCATTTTCATTTTTATATCACTGTATTTTACAAATAGAGACATTGTGCATCCTAGACATGTAGAGAATACACCAGGAGGAAGATGACAAAATACACCAAGGGGGAACTTCTGCTGCTATAGATAGATGCCAGATAGATAGATGATAGATTGATAGATAGATAGATAGATAGATGGATAGATAGATATATTAGATAGAATACATAGATGCCAGATAGATAGATGATAGATAGATAGATAAATAGATAGATAGATTGATTGATAGATGATAGATAGATACATGGTTGATTGATTGATTGATATATAGGTAGATAATAGACAGATATATGGAGAGACAGATGGATAAATAAGTAGATAGACAGATTGATAGTTATAGAGAGAGTGACACTATATATGAGTAAAATACTGTAGTTGAGTAAAAGCAATATAGTTACTATAATCTTTCACCCCTTACTGTACTCTTGCAGATTGTTGCTTGCTGATACTTGAACAATCATAACCTCTGATGATTCTTGTGCCTTGGCACAATACTTTCTCATCCACACATAGTAGCCCCCTAAAATGAATTTGCATGTAAAGTATTGCCTATTCTTAGTTATCTGTAGATGTTGCCCCGCCTTGGTTATGATTGTTAGTAGTTAGTGTATATAGCTCAAGTAATGAAAACTGTACTTTATGTGTTATTTTGCTTCTGAAAGTCATAAAGTATTTTTGTTTGTGCTTTTTAATGTTTTCAGTTGGCATTTTAATCATAAAGCAATTACACTGAGACATCAGAAATGATGTAAGTGCTTGTCCTTTTCATTACTTGGGAAAAAGATTGAATTTATGGAGTAAATATGGCCCCAGTGATTCATGAGTAGCGGCATTTGCAACTGAACCCCTTAATATGCCTGCGCTGTTGTGCAGTATATTATATACTACTTAGCAGCTGGGTTTTGGAACATCAGTCGGGAAATTGTATGATAAATTAGAGGTAGTCAGGTCTGCAGGCACTTTACTCTGCTTCAGCAGTTTTAGCTTGACTTAGGAGAAGCTGTTTTGTGATATTCTGTCACGGGGTAACATCAGGAGATGGATCACGTACAATAACATTTTTCACATATATTTTGAGATATGATGTGCACCAGCTGTTCTGTTCGTGTGTAAATAATAAACCACGAGTCAGGTAATTGTATTGGATGCCCAATGTATTATGCAGAAGTGTACAAAGCATGTAGTTAGAGTCGTTTCTTCACAAATGATGGACTGTTTCTTTTTCCTACAAGGACCTACAAAAAAGATACATGTCATCTACAAGGGGATTGGGAGTTCTGACAGTTTAGAATTCCCCTCACACGCTATACAGAAATATGGTTGGTTCTATATTCTACAGTGTTGAATCCAACAGTAATGATGAATGTCTCCCTTGTGTTTCATTATCTTTATGTAGCATATATAGTTACATAGCAAAAGAAATAAAAAATATATATCAAGATCAGCCTAGTAATATCAAAAGTGCAGTATAATAGAGCAGAACAATTATTCATCCTTTTACTTGCATATTGTTATGTATTTTTCTTTATTTTTAATCAAATTGAGGATGGAGGTATTTCTTAAAGCGCAGTATTTATACTGGGCGTTTAAAGTTTTTTTTTAATTATACCGCATTTCTTTCTGACGCATGTAAAGCAAGTGATTCAACGTTTAGAAAGCTTTGATTCCTTTTCACAGAGGAACAAACAAGAAAACTGTTACATAGGCATTATCCCAAACATATGAAAAAGGTTTTTAGCACTATATTTTGGCCAAAGCATGTAAGCTGACCTGCTAGTGTCAAGGCAAAACCCCCATGTGAGTCCTACTGTAATACAGTGCAAATGCCAGGTACACACAAATCAAGATTTAATAAAGCCCCCCCCCCCCGTAAACGAGTTCTGCTGAGATCTGTCAAGCATGCAACCTTCTTTGTCAAATTCATAGAAGTGCAGACTTCCATGGAAAGTTTTATAGATCGCTTGGGGCGTTTAATGCGTTTCTGGATGGCAAACACTGAAATATATTAATTAAGAAATGCAAGTTTTTTTAAAATATATTTTTAGACTGTTGCATATTAAAAAGCAAAGACTCCAAATTTAAATTGTAGCTTTGTATTTGTATTCGCACCCTGTGCTATCATTAGTGCACCACTTGTAATCTGGGCCATGATCTTTGAAATTTGGCATCTTTGTGCTTAAAGGGATAAGATTCCTAGGTAGATGTCTGGAGCATCACATGACAGGCAATAGTGCTGTCGTCTACTGCCCTTGCATATAAGTTTTAGATAAATTAGTAAACTTCTGAGGATTTTTTTTTTTTAAATTTATCTTTTAATTTTTATTTTTCAGATCCACCTCACCTGTTCCCAGCTTTTCACCCGCCTGTGCCAATAGATGCGAGACATCACGAAGGACGTTATCATTATGAACCATCTCCAATCCCCCCTCTGCATGTGTAAGTAAAATATTGCATGCATGTTTTAAGGTTAATGTAAAGAAAAAAGGGACACAAGTAGGTTTACAGAGAGGTATTAAATAGTACATATTATTAAAGGGACACTCCAGTCAAAATTAAACTTTCATTATTCAGATAGAACATACAGTTTTAAACAACCTTCCAGTTTACTTCCATTAACAAAATGTGCACAGTCTTTTTATATTTAAACTTTTGGAGTCACCAGCTCCTACTGAGCATGTGCAAAAATTCACAGAATAAGCGTGTGCATTTGTGATTGGCTAATGGCTGTCACATGGTATGTGTATGCATTTGTGATTAGCTGATGGCTGTCACATGGTACATAACATTTACAATTGTCAGAAAAAGAATCTACTACTCATTTGAAGTTCAGAATAAGTGCTATTGCATTATCTTGTTATCATTTGTTGATTATGCAAATCTACTGTGTTGACTAGTCCTTTAATAAAGCAAACCAAAAACTTTTTAAAAATAACTTTTGCCAATCACTACCAAAATGCAATTGTTTATTTTAGATTTTTAATCGCCCATTAATGTGCCACTGTAGGGCATACACAGAGTTACGCAGTAAGTACAGCAAAAATGACAAACACCTAACAAATAAAAACATGTTATTTTGGCACTGCAATGTCCCTTTAACATTGAGCTGACTTTTCTCTCTTGACTGTTTATATTGATATGTGGCAATAAAAAAAAGAAATAAAATAATATTTCTCCAACATTGGTGTGTACGGTCCACGGCGTCATCCTTACTTGCGGGAATATCTCTTCCCCAACAGGAAATGGCAAAGAGTCCCAGCAAAGCTGGCCATATAGTCCCTCATAGGCTCCGCCCACCCCAGTCATTCTCTTTGCCGTTGCACAGGCAACATCTCCACGGAGATGGTTAAGAGTATGTGGTGTTTGGTTGTAGTTTTTTTATTCTACTATCAAGAGTTTGTTATTTTAAAATAGTGCTGGTATGTACTATTTACTCTGAAACAGAAAAAGATGAAGAATTCTGTTTGTGAGAGGAAGATGATTTTAGCAGACAGTAACTAAAATCGGTTGCTGTTTCCACATAGGACTGTTGAGATGAAGTAACTTCAGTTGGGGGAAACAGTTAGCAGACTTTTCTGCTTAAGGTATGACTAGCCATATTTCTAACAAGACTGTGTAATGCTGGAAGGCTGTCATTTCCCCTCATGGGGACCGGTAAGCCATTTTCTTAGTCTCAAACAGAATAAAGGGCTTAATATGGGCTATAAAACTGGTAGACACTTTTATGGGCAAAATCGATTGCTTTATTTGGGCATTTTATACATGTTTATGCTGGTAATTCACACTTATAAACTTGGGGAACGTTTTTTAACGTCAGGCACTGTGTTAGACACCTTTTCCAGTCAGGAAGGGCCTTCCCAGTTGTAGGCTGAGCCTCATTTTCGCGCCATTACTGCGCAAAAACTTTTGAGAGCAAAACATGCAGATGCATGTGTGAGGATCTGAAAGTAATTGGAAAAGTTAGTAGAAGGCTTCATTTGGTATCGTATTCCCCCCTGGGTTTGGTAAAGTCGCAGCAAAGGCTGTAGCTGGGACTGTAGAGGGGTTAAAACTGTAACCGGCTCCGGTTTTGTTATTTTAAGGGTTAAATTGGTGTGCAATACTTTGAATGCTTTAAGACACTGTGGTGAAAATTTGGTAAATTTTGAACAATTACTTCATATTTTTTCACATTTTCAGTAATAAAGTGTGCTCTGTTTAAAATTTAAAGAGACAGTAACGGTTTTGTTTTAAAACGGTTTTTGTGCTTTATTGACAAGTTTAAGCCTGTTTAACATGTCTGTACCTTCAGATAAGCTATGTTCTATATGTATGAAAGTCAATGTGTCTCCCCCTTCAAAATTGTGTGATATTTGTGCCATAGCGTCCAAACAAAGTAAGGACAGTACTGCCACAGATAATGAAGTTGCCCAAGATGATTCATCAGATGAAGGGAGTAGACATGGTTCTACATCATCTCCTTCTGTGTCTATACCAGTTTTGCCCACGCAGGAGGCCCCTAGTACTTCTAGCGCGCCAATGCTTATTACTATGCAACAATTGACGGCAGTAATGGATAACTCCATAGCAAATATTTTATCCAAAATGCCTGCATATCAGAGAAAGCGCGATTGCTCTGTTTTAAACACTGAAGAGCAAGAGGGCGCTGATGATAATTGCTCTGTCATACCCTCACACCAATCTGAAGGGGCCATGAGGGAGGTTTTGTCAGATGGGGAAATTTCAGATTCAGGAAAAATTTCTCAACAGGCTGAACCTGATGTTGTGACATTTAAATTTAAATTAGAGCATCTCCGCGCACTGCTTAAGGAGGTGTTATCTACTCTGGATGATTGTGACAACCTGGTCATTCCAGAAAAATTATGCAAGATGGACAAGTTCCTAGAGGTTCCGGTGCACCCCGACGCTTTTCCTATACCCAAGCGGGTGGCGGACATAGTGAATAAGGAGTGGGAGAAGCCCGGCATACCTTTTGTCCCCCTCCTATATTTAAGAAATTATTTCCTATGGTCGACCCCAGAAAGGACTTATGGCAGACAGTCCCTAAGGTCGAGGGGGCAGTTTCTACTCTAAACAAGCGCACTACTATTCCTATAGAGGATAATTGTGCTTTCAAAGATCCTATGGATAAAAAATTGGAGGGTTTGCTTAAAAAGATTTTTGTACAGCAAGGTTACCTTCTGCAACCCATTTCGTGCGTTGTTCCTGTCACTACAGCAGCGTGGTTCTGGTTCGAGGAACTAGAAAAGTCGCTCAGTAGAGAGACTCCATATGAGGAGGTTATGGACAGAGTTCATGCACTTAAGTTGGCTAATTCTTTTATTTTAGATGCCGCTTTGCAATTAGCTAGATTAGCGGCGAAAAATTCAGGGTTTGCAATTGTGGCGCGCAGAGCGCTTTGGCTAAAGTCTTGGTCAGCGGATGTATCATCCAAGACAAAATTGCTTAATATCCCCTTCAAGGGTAAAACTCTCTTTGGGCCAGAATTGAAAGAGATTATCTCAGACATCACTGGGGGAAAGGGCCACACCCTCCCACAAGATAGGCCTTTCAAAGCCAAGAATAAGTCTAATTTTCGTTCCTTTCGTAATTTCAGGAACGAACCGGCCTCTAATTCTGCATCCTCTAAGCAAGAGGGTAATGCTTCACAGACCAAACCAGCCTGGAAACCGATGCAAGGCTGGAACAAGGGTAAGCAGGCCAAGAAACCTGCTACTGCTAACAAAACAGCATGAAGGAGTAGCCCCCGATCCGGGACCGGATCTAGTGAGGGGCAGACTCTCTCTCTTTGCTCAGGCTTGGGCAAGAGATGTTCAGGATCCCTGGACGCTAGAAATAGTTTCTCAGGGTTATCTTCTGGAATTCAAGGAACTACCCCCAAGGGGAAGGTTTCACATATCTCACTTATCCTCAAACCAAATAAAGAGACAGGCATTCTTACATTGTGTAGAAGACCTGTTAAAGATGGGAGTGATACACCCAGTTCCAATGGCGGAACAACGAATGGGATTTTACTCAAATCTGTTCGTAGTTCCCAAAAAAGAGGGAACCTTCAGACCAATTCTGGATTTAAAAATCCTAAACAAATTTCTCAGAGTACCATCATTCAAAATGGAAACCATTCGAACGATTCTACCTACAATCCAGGAAGGTCAATTTATGACTACCGTGGATCTAAAGGATGCGTACCTACATATTCCTATCCACAAAGAACATCATCAGTTCCTAAGGTTCGCCTTTCTGGACAAACATTACCAGTTTGTGGCCCTCCCATTCGGGTTAGCCACTGCTCCAAGGATTTTCACAAAGGTACTCGGGTCCCTTCTAGCGGTTCTAAGACCGAGGGGCATTGCAGTAGTACCATACTTGGACGACATTCTAATACAAGCGTCGTCCCTTTCAAAGGCAAAGGCTCATACAGACATCGTTCTGGCCTTTCTCAGATCTCACGGATGGAAGGTGAACATAGAAAAAAGTTCTCTGTCTCCGTCGACAAGAGTTCCCTTCTTGGGAACAATAATAGATTCTTTAGAAATGAGGATTTTTCTGACAGATGTCAGAAAGTCAAAACTTCTAAGCGCTTGTCAAGTTCTTCATTCAGTTCCACGTCCTTCCATAGCTCAGTGCATGGAAGTAGTAGGGTTGATGGTTGCAGCAATGGACATAGTTCCTTTTGCGCGAATTCATCTAAGACCATTACAACTGTGCATGCTGAAACAGTGGAATGGGGACTATACAGACTTGTCTTCAGTGATTCAAGTAGATCAGAAGACCAGAGATTCACTCCGTTGGTGGCTAACCCTGGACCACCTATCCCAGGGAATGAGCTTCCGCAGACCAGAGTGGGTCATCGTCACGACCAACGCCAGTCTAGTGGGCTGGGGCGCGGTCTGGCAATCCCTGAAAGCTCAGGGACTATGGTCTCGGGAAGAGTCTCTTCTCCCGATAAACATTCTGGAACTAAGAGCGATATTCAATGCTCTCAGGGCTTGGCCTCAGCTAGCAAAGGCCAGATTCATAAGATTCCAATCAGACAACATGACGACTGTTGCTTATATCAATCATCAGGGGGGAACAAGGAGTTCCCTAGCGATGAAAGAAGTGACCAAAATAATACAATGGGCGGAGGATCACTCCTGTCACCTATCTGCGATCCACATCCCAGGAGTGGAAAACTGGGAGGCGGATTATCTGAGTCGTCAGACTTTCCATCCGGGGGAGTGGGAACTCCACCCGGAGATATTTGCCCAGTTGACCCAATTATGGGGCATTCCAGACATGGATCTGATGGCGTCTCGTCAGTTCCTTGCTACGGGTCCAGATCCAGGGATCCCAAGGCGACTCTAGTGGATGCACTAGTAGCGCCTTGGACCTTCAACCTAGCTTATGTGTTTCCACCGTTTCCTCTCATTCCCAGGCTGGTAGCCAGGATCAAGCAGGAGAGGGCCTCGTGATCTTGATAGCTCCTGCGTGGCCACGCAGGACTTGGTATGCAGACCTGGTGAATATGTCATCGGCTCCACCATGGAAGCTACCTTTGAGACAGGACCTTCTTGTACAGAGTCCATTCGAACATCCAAATCTGGTCTCCCTCCAGCTGACGGCTTGGAGATTGAACGCTTGATTCTATCAAAGCGTGGATTTTCAGATTCTGTCATAGATACTCTGGTTCAAGCCAGAAAACCGGTAACTAGAAAAATTTACCATAAAATATGGAAAAGATATATCTGCTGGTGTGAATCCAAGGGATTCCCATGGAATAAGATAAAGATTCCTAAGATCCTTTCCTTTGTACAAGAAGGTTTGGATAAAGGATTATCTGCAAGTTCTCTAAAGGGACAGATTTCTGCCTTATCTGTCTTACTACACAAACGACTGGCAGCTGTGCCAGATGTTCAAGCATTTGTTCAGGCTCTGGTTAGGATCAAGCCTGTTTACAGACCTTTGACTCCTCCCTGGAGTTTAAATCTAGTTCTTTCAGTTCTTCAACGGGTTCCGTTTGAACCTTTACATTCCATAGATATTAAGTTGTTATCTTGGAAAGTTTTGTTTTTGGTTGCTATTTCTTCTGCTAGAAGAGTTTCTGAGTTATCTGCTCTGCAGTGTACTCCGCCCTATCTGGTGTTCCATTCAGATAAGGTTGTTTTCGTACTAAGCCTGGTTTTCTTCCAAAGGTTGTTTCCAACAAAAATATTAACCAGGAGATAGTTGTACCTTCTTTGTGTCCGAATCCAGTTTCAAAGAAGGAACGTTTGCTACACAATTTAGATGTAGTCCGTGCTCTAAAATTCTACTTAGAAGCTACAAAGGAGTTCAGACAAACATCTTCTCTGTTTGTCGTCTATTCTGGTAAAAGGAGAGGTCAAAAAGCAACTTCTACCTCTCTTTCCTTTTGGCTTAAAAGCATCATCAGATTGGCTTATGAGACTGCCGGACGGCAGCCTCCTGAAAGAATCACAGCTCACTCCACTAGGGCTGTGGCTTCCACATGGGCCTTCAAGAATGAGGCTTCTGTTGATCAGATATGTAAGGCAGCGACTTGGTCTTCACTGCACACTTTTGCCAAATTTTACAAATTTGATACTTTTGCTTCTTCGGAGGCTATTTTTGGGAGAAAGGTTTTGCAAGCCGTGGTGCCTTCCGTTTAGGTAACCTGATTTGCTCCCTCCCTTCATCCATGTCCTAAAGCTTTGGTATTGGATCCCACAAGTAAGGATGACGCCGTGGACCGGACACACCAATGTTGGAGAAAACAGAATTTATGCTTACCTGATAAATTACTTTCTCCAACGGTGTGTCCGGTCCACGGCCCGCCCTGGTTTTTTAATCAGGTTTGATGAATTATTTTCTCTAACTACAGTCACCACGGCACCCTATGGTTTCTCCTATTTTTTCCTCCTGTCCGTCGGTCGAATGACTGGGGTGGGCGGAGCCTAGGAGGGACTATATGGCCAGCTTTGCTGGGACTCTTTGCCATTTCCTGTTGGGGAAGAGATATTCCCGCAAGTAAGGATGACGCCGTGGACCGGACACACCAATGTTGGAGAAAGTAATTTATCAGGTAAGCATAAATTCTGTTTTTTCAAAGAGTAAAGTTCATTAACTTATAGCAATTTTTATTTGGTAAATCAATTTTGCTAAATCGTAATTAAGGTCATCAAGGATGTATTAATACAACAGCCATATTTTTTTTACGATCAACCAGGTTGTTGTATGATTTTCACAAACACATGACAACTAGGGAAAAGTGAAATCTTTACTCCTAACATGGCCTGAAAATGTAACTACGGTAGCTTAAGCTGAATTAAATTTTACTAGAGTTGTACATTTTATTACCTGTTGTTATATTCTGCTGTCAATCTGTACATTTTAACCAACAATACAAGCAATGATTTAACACTTTGTTAACTTATTTATTATCATCATCAAGCTAAAAAGTGAATATTCCTTTTTCAGATCTCTTCCGGTGCTTATTCCGTATTTTATCATTTTGTTCATTACTTACATCTATGTAATTATGTCTAAGTGGAAGACAAATTGGGTTCTTTTTTTAAACAGTTTGTCCTCTGTGAATGGAATTAATTGATATTAGCTCTCTTAAATACATACTGGAGCAGACATTTAATGATGCTTGCACAAGCTATTTCCAGGCTGAATTTCCAGTAAAATTTGCCAGAAGGTATGCAATAGATCTGTGTCACAATCCTCTAAGAATATTCCCATGTACTCTGTTCTGCCTAAACGCCATCCCCACTGTAATCTGTTTTTACAATAAAAAGTATAAATAAGCTTTTGTCATTATTCAGTAGAATTATTTAACTCCCCCATGAGATCCATTATTACATTCAGTTTTTTAGGCCTTCCTGCACTTTAGTGTAAACACTTTGAATATTGTATCCATTTGTACCCCATGTGATGTAGCATAGTTCTGTTGTGTCCTAAATGTAATATAAAAGTTCAGCTTGTCATGTTGGTTTGGAGAAACGTAAAGTGATGGTAAACATTTGCCTTTGTATAATCAGATCTGGAATGTTAGTAATATTTTAGATGGTGTTTAATTCATCAGTTGTAATGAAGATACGCTTTAACTTTTGAACCCCTTAACCCAATACAGTGTATATATATATATATATATATATATATATATATATATATATATATATATCATGTGATATAAAGCCCATTGTACCGCATAACGTATATATATATTTATATATATATATATATAAATATATATATATGTTGCAGCTTCAGGAAGCTCTAGCAGTCTCGGCTGTAAAGTGACAGCCGAGACTGCTGTTCATGAACTGCAGGAAATCTGTCCTCATATGGTAACGGAGCACAATTGGTGCTCCTTTACCAAATGAGTGCAGATTGCCATATTGTTACAAACAGTGACACGGTCTGTGTCACTGTCTGTAACAATCTCCTTCAGTGCCGGTGGGAGGAGCGGGAGAGGAGGATGGAGGCGGTAGGCAGTATGGAGGGAGAGGGAGGGAGTGGGACTGGTCCTACACTGTAGAAAAAAAGTTTGGAAAGGAGAGGGAGGGAAAGGCCGCTACACTACAGAAAACAAATAAATTAGTGTGGGGAGGGGGGGGACTCTACAATCAAGATCGCAGGGGGAGGTAGGGAGGAACCGCTACACTACAGAAGAAAATAATAATAATAAAAAAAAATGTACCTAAACTAGGTACTGGAAGACAGCTGCCAGTACCTAAGATGGTAGACAACATTAGGAGGGGGGGAGGGTTAGAGAGCTGTTTGGGAGGGATCAGAGAAATGAGATTGTAAGGGGTGCCTTACACTGCAGAAAGTATATAAATAAACTTGATTTATAAAAAATAAAAAAAGCCCTAAAATGTAATACTGGCAGACTATCTGCCAGAACCTAAAATGGTGGTGAGGAGTGTGTGTGTGGGGGGGGGGGGGAGAAAGATGTTTTGGAGGGATCATGGAGGTGGGAAGTGTCAGTTGGAATTAACCCTTGCCAGTTAATTAACCCCTTCACTGCTAGGAATTTCAGAAGTATGGTGCACAGCTGCAATTAGCAGGTCTTTTAATTACCAAACAGCAGTGGCATAAGTCATGCATATCTGCTACTTCTGAACAAAGGGTACCCCAGAGAAGCTTTCACATCAATAAGTGTTATAAGTGCACACGCTGTGTGCAAATAATTTCAGTGAGAAATACAAAGTTTGTGAAAAAGTTAACGATTTTTTTAATATGATCGCATTTGGCGGCAAAACAATGCCTTGAAATATACCAAAAGGGGCCTAGCTCAATACCTTTGGTTGTTTACTAAAAAAAAATATGTGTAGTTTTGATAGGTAAATTAAAAAAAAATATTAAATATAGTGATAGCAAAAATGTATTTTTGGCATGCTTTTCTCTTTAATTATCGGTAGTGAAGGGTTTAATGTAGCGCTGAGATTCAAATACCTCACGTTCCGGGCCGCCAACTTCAAAACTATATATATATATATTTTTTGTGAGCTAATGGTTTGAACTGTTCTCCAATTGGTGTTCTAGGTGCAAAAAAAAATAAATATATAAAATAAAAATGAGTGAGTACCATATGGCTAGAGTGCTTTAAACTGTTAGCTCACCAAAAAATTACTTTTGAAATGGAGCGTGGGCTATTTGAATTTCAGCGCTACATTAAAAAGTAATTTAAAGCGCAACTTCATTACAACTGATGATTTAAACTCCATCTCAAAAGGGAAAAGGTTCCTTTTAATTAAAATCTTGCCACCTATAAAATGTGTAAGTAAAGAAAAAAAACACATTGTGATACATATTTGCTATTTTTATGTCTTAATTACTGTATTGCAACATAAGCTACAAACACAATTTTTTTTTTTTTAAATTTTGTCAACAAAATCTGCTTTGTTTTCAGTCCCAGGCCTCTTGATTGTTAATACAGTAAAATTGAATAACTGGCAAATACACAATAAAAAGACTATGTAATAGCACTTGCTTTGAGTTTGAAATGAGCAGTAGGATATTTTCTGGCAAATTTCAAAGTTCATTCAATTTTCCTTCTTGTATCATGTGACAGCCATCAGCCAATTGCAAAATGCATGTACGTAAGTATTCTGTGCATTTTTGCACCTGCTCAGTAGGAGCTGGAGCCTCAGCAAGTGTGCTTATAAAAAGAATAGGCAAGTATATTTTTTACATTGCATGCTGTGTCTGAATCATAAAACTTTAAAGGAATAGTCTAGTCAAAATTAAACTTTCATGATTCAGATAGAGCATGCAATTTTAAGCAACTTTCTAATTTACTCCTATTTTCAATTATTTTTCTTCGTTCTCTTGGTATCTTTATTTGAATTTAAGCTTAGTAGCTGGCCCATTTTTGGTTCAGCACCTGGGTAGGGCTTGCTGATTGGTGGATACATTTTGACACCAATCAGAAAGTGATACCCAGGTGCTGAACCAAAAATGGGCCGGCTACTATTCTTACATTCTTGCTTTTTCAAATACAGATAGCAAGAGAACGAAGAAAAATTGATAATAGGAGTAAATTTAAAAAATGCTTAAAATTGCCTGCTCTGTCTAAATCATAAAAAAAAAAATATTTTGACTAGACTAGTCCTTTTATTTTGACTTTAACGCCCTTTAATTGTATCCTTTACTGTGGACAGCTAGGTGTATAAATAAATTTGCTTCTATACATCAACCAATCGTGCAACAAGTCCAAGTGTCAGAGAATGCACCACAGACTCGCTAGGGAAGTAGAATAGCTACACTTTCCATATAGGGATTCCTTAGCTCTGAGCAAAGGCTAATTTGTATCTGACATCTAATTGGTCACAGCTAAGGACATCAGAACATGAATTCCACTAGGACTTTATAGGGACATATTAGAGTATACAATTTTAAGCAACTTTCTAATTTACTTCTATTATCAATTTTTCTTCGTTCCCTTGGTATCTTTACTTGAAAAAGCACAATTGTAAGCTTAGGAGCTGACCCATTATTGGTTCAGGACCCTGGGTAGCGCTTGCTGATGGTGGCTACATTTAGCCACCAATCAGCAAGTGCTACCCATGTGCTGAACAAAAAATGGTCCGGGTCCTAAGCTTTACATTCCTGCTTTTCAAATAAAGATACCAAGAGAACAAAGAAAAATTGATAATAGGAGTAAATTAGAAAGTTGCTTAAAATTGCATGCTCTATCTGAATCAGGAAATAAAAAAAATTGGGTTTAGTTTTCCTTTAACTTGCTGTAAATTTTGCAAACAAACTGACAGCGTTTAATGATTTAAAAAAATAATTTCTATACAGATCTTACAGTGCAAAGCTTAACTGCTACCATACCATAATTGTATTTAAAAAAATAAATGTCCTTATTTGCATGTGCATCCTATGCTCTTTAATTTTTATGGGAATCTCTAGACTGTGAAAATGTTGTGCTGCATATCCTGTTTGTTTAGCAGTACACAGAATTGCACATTTTGGTTCAAATACTTTGAATGGTGCATAGTTTTTTTTATTTCATTTTAATTTTTTTTTAATTATCATTATTTTTCCACCATCAGCTTAATGAGTGTGTCAAGATGGTAGCTGTGTCTAACACTATCATATCCTAGCTGTAATGAGCTAATTTCTGCCTTCAAATAAATACTGCGCTTACACCAACAACCTCACATTAAGACTTTGCTAAAGAGCAGATTAAATTAAAATTTCATAAAATGAAATATGTTCCGTATTAGCTGTTTGACACCTCATTTGCTTCTGAGTAAGCAGGGAAATCACAAATTAACCTGCCTTTGTTTTTCAAGCAATGGTATGTTCGTTGTACGAAGCACTGCAATTACACACCATAATAATCTCTAATTTATACAAATTAAAACAATGACATCTCATTTATAGGTATGCTGAAAATATAATACCCTTTACAGTATGTATTTGTTATTATTTTATTAATCTGGTAAAATACTTCAAAGCAGTTTTATAGATCATTACTTATATGAAAACGTAAAGTGAGTGTAAAGTTTATGAATTTACTGCCTAGTATATAAAATTATTATTAAAAACAGGGCACTTTCATGTAACATTTTTAAAGACGCTTCTTTTGTAAAATATTTACCATTCATTGTTAATAAACATTGCGCCGTTCCTCCGCCCACATCCCATACTTTATTTAGCCGATCGATGATGAATCCGGCTTAATCCAATCGTTGCGTGCCCCCTTTGGAGTCCAGCTCGTTGGGCACGCAACGATTAGATGAAGCCGGATTCGTCATCAATCAGTATGAGATGCGGACGGAGGAACTGCGCAATGTTTACCATCACTAAATGGTAAATATTTTACAAATGAAGCATCTTTAAAAAATTTGATCAATGAAAGTTCCCCATGTTTTTAATAATAATTTTATATACTATGCAGTAAATTAATAAACTTAACAATCACTTTAAGTCAATGTTTTTCTTTTTGTGATCTAAAATAATTATTTTAAAATGCTGATTTTTGAATGTTTTTTTAAAGACAAATAAATGTACATGTTCTGAATAAACCAATATTTTCTTCATAAATGGAAAGAGTCCACAACTGCATTTATTACTTTTGGGAATTCAGAACCTGGCCACCAGGAGGAGGCAAAGACACTCCAGCCAAAGGCTTAAATACTCCTCCCACTTCCCTCATCCCCCAGTCATTCTTTGCCTTTCATCCCAGGAGGTTGGCATAAAAGTGTCAGAAGTTTGCGATTAGTCTCTTATGGAGGGTAGTACTCTTCGGCATGGGACTGGAGTTTTAAGTAATCCTGTCAGCCTTTCAGTGAAAGCATGGATGAAAGTTTGAGTCCGGAGATGCAGGGAGAGTCTTTCAGCGAAACCATCCTGACTCATTTTAATAGCTCCACAAGCAATCGGCGTTGAAGAGTTTCGCTGCCTGATTTCTTCTCTAAAGTCCATGGCAGAGGCGTTGCTACTATTTGTCACACTTGAAGGGCCGTGTTCCTGTTCCACGGAGTAGATTCCGGTAAGATTGTTTCATTTTACTTTCGTCATGATTGTATTGTATTACAAATGTTTTCCCGAGAGGCTACCACCTTGCGGGACTAACTATAAATCAGGGTCTCAGTGAGGCTCCTTTTGTATCTTGGAATCAAGGGTTACTATCTCCTGAGGAGGGTTATTGAACAGGTTTTTTTTAATCATGTTTGTTATGTGATTCGACCTGCTTATGTGTAGTGTTCAAGTGAATGAGAGAGTAGAGCGCTGGAGCTATAAGGATCCCAAGCCTCTTATATAAAGAAAAGATCCTTCAATCTTTTCAGAGTTAAATAGTGAAAAATGGAGAATAAGTAAGGGCGCTGATATCCGCTAAAGGGATCGTAATTAATTGTCAGCGGTGATATACCAATTTATTTATTAGACCTATGGGAATTAATGACTAATATGTGATTGACTAATTGCCTAATGAGTGCAGAGAATGGTGCAAAGCATAAAAATAATAAAATAATTTTGTGAGTCTCTAAATTCTATTAGTGATTCATACATACAATATGTGACATACATACATACATATTGTTTAACACTACACACTCACATAGCACTTTATATAGTACTAATCAGTCATCTATTTAAAAATACTTTTGCAAAATTAATTTTCTTCACTGCATCTAAACATATTGTATTTGAATCACTTATAGAATTTAGAGACTCACAAAATTATTTTATTATTTTTATGCTTTGCACCATTCTCTGCACTCATTAGGCAATTAGTCAATCACATATATAAATTCCCATAGGTCTAATAAATAAATTGGTATATCACCGCTGACAATTAATTACGATCCCTTTAGCGGATATCAGCGCCCTTACTTATTCTCCATTTTTCACTATGTGTAGTGTTACTTAGGCCATGTCTTTGTGTAACATAATGGCCTTTGGAAGTCTGGCATGCTTTTTCTGGACTGTATGGTTCACCTTGTGACTGGGCGTGGTCACGTTTTTGACTCTCCATTTCCGCATTTTTTTTGTATCAATATCCTAGCTATGGAGGAGTCTGATATTGTGGAGACGGAAGTCTCTGTTTCAGTTTCTACTTCTTGCGCAGAATGCGTATTGCCCCGGATGATACTAGCCTATCAGTTATGTTCTGAATGCCGTATTAGAGTTCTCAATTCCTCGGGATTGGGGAATCAAGGGGCCGCTGAGCCATCTGTCTCTTGCCTCTGTCCTCTGAGTGGCGAGTTCCCTTACACCATCGCTTACTATGCATGCAGGTAACCCAGACTTTGCTTATCCTTTTCCAGAAGGTAGCTTCTTCCCGCCAGGGGTTTCGGCACAATGTTGCATGTCCATAATTTTGGCACTGGCGCATATGCAACTTCCAGAGGTTGGGTTGAGATACTGTTCGTGTTCCGTTATCCAGGGCTGTTCAGGCATGGGGTGGCCTGTTCAGCCCTCTGGGGAAACGACTGTCCCTGAGGCTTCATGGGGTCACCCTTAGGGGCCGGAGTCGTTTTTTGCTCTGGTGGGGGTATGCTGTGCTTTTTGGTATAGACTGACACGCCTTCGTGTTCTTTTGAGGCACGCTTTGGCCTTGTCGGAAGATCCCATCTTTAATGGATCTGGGACTTCTCAGTCTGCTTCTTCGAATAGCTTGCAGAATTAGACATAAGGGGATGAAGTAATCTTCTTATAGTCTGTTATCGAGTACTCTTTCCAGTTTGAGCTTGGTAGAACAGGGTCCTTGTTGGGCCGTTCCTGCGGGTGCGTCTGTTCTTCTTCGGCGATAAACCTGCGGGTTGCCTTATATTTTATTTTGGATTTAAAGCTCATGTTGGTTATATTTCCTTCGGGAAGTTTGTCTGGAATCGATACTCGCGATGTTTGATTGCACTGTTACTTCTAAGGAAGTTTGTTATGGACGTGTTTAGTCCTATGTGTGTCTACTGTTTCTCCCTCTCTAGGGGGGATTCTATGCCGTCTTGACAGTGATGGCCCTTGGTTTCATGCTGGTCCTGATTGGGCTCAGATCCTTCTGTCTCAAGGCCTAATTCAGACACGTGATGCCTGTTCTGCCTGGCTGGTCCCGTTGGGAGCCGAGTGCCTCACATATTATTGTTTTATTCTTGTTTTCTTTTACAAGTTTCAGCTACGCATCTGTGTGGACCTGAGGGTCTGTGAGGCATGGGGGATTGGTTCAGTCCTCATTGGCCTCTCAAGCTGGTCGGCTGGGACTCGGTGGAGTTCTGCTGCGACTCTCATTTATTCTGACTTTTCTTTGGGATGTGGAGTGTTTCCTTCCCCGCGTGGGTTGGAGGTTGGGAGGATTTAGGACTACCTTGTGCCGGTTCTGGCGGTCTTGCCTTCGGCTCTTGGAATTGTCCTTTTTGGATTTTTTTCCTTTTGAGATTCTCTTCTTTGGATGAGACTTCGCGACTTCGTCTGTTGCTCCTTAGCGGTCTTGACCCCCTTATAGGAGGGCCTTGTGGCTTTTTCCTACTCGGGAATTTAGTCGTTCCCTATCAGGGACGATAGGCCGTGTTGTCTCCTTCTCCAAGCTTCGCTTAGGGGTTTTTCCACCGGGGTTTTGGATGCTCTGCATTCTTTTTCCTTGGGTACGGTCCTCTGGTACTCCTGAGGAGATTATGGAGACTAGCCTTTATTTTACTCACTATTCGGGTGACTTTGTCCTCAATGTTTTCCCTGGGTGTTGTTTTAATGACTTTTTGGGCTCTGGAATATTCGTGCAACTCTGACGTACTTTAGCTCCTTTTGGAGTGTTGGACTCCTGCAAGAGCTTTTCTCTTCCTTTTGGGTTGGGATTTCCGAGTGAGTCTGTTCCCGTTCTCCTGGTTAGTCTGGTTATGTTCCCTTTGATGTTCCCTGGAAAGATCTGGGGTGCAGGCCTATAGTATTTGTTGTGGATCTTCTGGATGTCCGGAAGACTTACGATCCTGTAGCTGGTTCGGTGCAATCCAGTTTTTCCAGGGAACATAGGCTATGACCTTCGGTCTAGACAGTTGAGCTGTTAGCAGCTTGGCCAGGATTTCTGTGCCTTTTGACTGAGGTGTGCTCCCCTTTTTAGGGAGTTCCTCGGTGCTCATCTATGACGTCTGGATGATTTCATTGGATTTGTTTTCTCAGCCTTTGGCTTCATGTCTTATGAGCTTGTGCTCATAAGACATGAAGCCCTTCGGGGGGGGGGGGGTAGTTTGTCCTCCTTATGGGGGTGGGGTTTCCTCTCTCTGGTGGTTGGTTGTCCTGTCCTGTGTGCAGGTTGTTGGAACAGGTGTTTTTTTTATCCTTTAGAGGAGAGCGATCCGCTCTCTGGGGTTCTGTTTCATCTGGGGAGATGATGTCTCCATGTTTGAGACTGTCATGGAGCGTCGTGCTGGGTCTTCTGAGGGCTCTATTGCGTTTCTCTGTTCCTCTTCTATGGGTTCTCTTTGTAGTTCCTATTGTTAGAACTCTTGGGTTGGCACCCGAGCTCCGTTGGGGTGGCTGAGTCCATCCTTTTCCGTCCTCTTTCTGGGGACTGGTGTTTGGGGTCTTTTCTGTTCCCCTGTCTTTCAGACTTGACAGCCAGCTGTAGTGGCCTGTGGGTTACTTGTTGCCTAGCAAGTGGAAGGTTGCGGTTTGAAATCAGTTGCCGCTGTTTGCACCTTGTCTGTGTGTTTGCGAACTTTTGCCAAGCCTCTATTGTTGCCTTTGGGTCCTTTGTGGTACAGTGAGCCTTTTTGAGGTTCTGTACTTTCTCCATGTTCAAGATATGTGAGTAGGACTGGCGGCTTTTTGGTTAAGCCTGTGCTGGGTCCACTGCTTAGTGGATGTTTTGCAGTCTGTTGGTTGACCTATCTTCTGCTGCTCTTGCTTGCCTGCAAGTATTTTAATTCAGAGTCATCCTGGTATGACTGTAGAGTGTGGTGTTGACCCAGGGGTTTGCCTTCTGGGTTTGCTGCATGTATATCGGTTTCTGAAGACTTCAATGTTTTGAGTTTCCTTGCGTCTTGAGGACTCTTTCTTCAGTTGTCTTTTAGGGTGCGGTTGCACTATCTTTAGGAGACGTTCTTATCTGTGTCGGATTCCCGGTTTTAACCTTGGGGTTTCTGTACATTCTGTGGTCTGGGCGTTGCCTCCCCTTGTTTCTCACGTCTGGTTTCGGTCTCTGTGAGTTTGGCTTGGTTCCTAGTGTTTTCTTTTTTTTTTTTAAACCTGTTATACCCTTTTTAGGGTCTTCCGGAAATCCTTGCTTGCTACTCCATGTCCTTTTTGGGAGTTTCTGTTAGTTGATCCCCTTCTCTGGTACGAGGTGTGTTGTTGAGGACCGATACTGGGCGACGGTGTCTCCTGGAGATGTGTTGACTCAGTTGTGTTTCTCTGTGCGGTCTCTAGCAAGGCTTGTGGACTATCTGCGGGTCAGTGTCCTGGGGTCCTTTTCTTTTTCCAATTTCTCGGCTTCGGACAAAGCGGGTTTTTTGTTGGGTAAGGGTTTTTTCAGACCTGGTGCCCTCAAAATGGGCTGCCTTTTGTACCCTCCCGTTTGAGCATTCAGTGTCCTCTATAGCTTGGTTATTGTTTTCCCAAAAGTAATGAATGCAGCTGTGCACTCTTTTTATTTATGAAGAAAAACTTAAATTATGCTTACCTGATAACTTTTCTTCAGATGGAAAGAGTCCACAGCTCCCCACCCGTGTTTTTTCTGGGGTGTCTGTTATTTTTCTTCTGGCACCTTTTCACCCTGATATTTCTTCTACTGTTCCTTGTTCTTTGGCAGAATGACTGGGGAATGAGGGAAGTGGGGGAGGTATTTGAAGCCTTTGGGTGGGGTGTCTTTGCCTCCTCCTGGTGGCCAGGTTCTGAATTCCCAAAAGTAATGAATGCAGCTGTGGACTCTTTCCATCTGAAGAAAAGAAAATTATCAGATAAGCATACTTTAAGTTTTTCGAGTCAGGCTTGCAGGGGTTTGTCCTTTTCCACCAACCGAATTATAAGAGTTGTCTTTATCTCCCGATGAACATTACCTGGGAGTATACAACTGTTGTTACTGTATTAAAGTATTATTTTTATCTTTTTTATTTCCAGGCGAAAACGTTTTCAAAATGTAGAGGAATGGCTAACAATTTTATGATAACTAAAAAAGATTGTTCAATGTTAAGTAAATAATCATGTGTTCCCAATTGCTCTATAGCACATATTCATGAACAAGTAAAAAATGTAATACACCTTTCAGAAAAGATTTCAGAAAACGATAAAAAAAAAAAATGAAACTTGATAATGTAATCTTTTTAATTACTGCTCTTTTTACATTTTTTTTTTAAATTCAATACTAGTTTTAATTTGATTGAGAAATAAAATCATGATTTTCTATTCCATTTTAATATACTTTTTAATTTTTAAGACTGACAATGGATGCAGGCAACAATTTTTTTTTTTAAATTTGGAGTGTCTGTATGTATGCCTTATACAAAACTCCTGTGTTCATTTTGCTGCAATCAGCAGTATTAGTTGAGTGAGCAGATATTAACTCATGTATTCACAATCAGTGAACCAGAAGCAAGCTGGTTTTATAAAGGCTGCTGTCAAACCTGTTGCAGTGGCCGAGGAGGCACTGAACTGTAAAAGACTTTTCCAAAGCACAAAGCTACCTCTCATATTCACTCCGGCATCAATAACTACTGCATCTTACTGTGGCTTTCCTCATTCTCCTAAAAAGAAAAATATAGATTGTGCAGTCAGTACTGTAAATTATGTTTTATACATAGACCTTTATAAATATCGCCCACTGAAAATACACATGCTAAACAGGAAAAGTACATGCCTTAAAGTGACACTTGAGATTCTAATAAAACATATTAAGAAAAAAATTTGCAACATACTTTATTTATTTTGCCCACTTTTCCTGTAATTTAACACTGAAAATTGTGTTTTTTTTCTCATGAGAAAAAGTGCAGACTCCAAAGTCTATATTCCACATATCCATTGTTTGCCCGCTTAAAGTGATTGGAAATTTTAATGAATTACTGCCTAGTATCTAAAAATAATCTTAAAAACATAGGCACTTTAAAATTTATTAACATTTTTAAAGATGTTTCATTTTTCATCCTGCTTCCTCCAATCGTTGCGTGCCCCTTAAACCAGACGAGGCATGCAACGATTAGAAGAATATGGATTTGTCATTAATCTGCTAAAGGAAGTAGGAGATGTGGGCAGAGGAACGCTGTTATGTTTGCCATGACTCAATGGTAAATATTTTAAAAATGAAACGTCTTTTAAAATGTTAAAAAATTAAAGTGCCCATGTTTTAAGATTATTTTTAGATACTGGGCAGTAATTCATTAAAATTTACAATCAGTTTAAATTACTTTTTATATCTGTTTTTAACTGTCCTTTTTGAAGTGATCAGACAAAGGAAACTTAGATTTCAACATGGTGGTGTCCATTACTTTATATAAACTAAAATTTTTCATCTCAATATTTAACAGCATTTGTAAAAATACATCTACGTATTTTTCTCAGGCTAATATTTGATTGAATCATCATTTTAGCTAGTATTTATTTAGTGTGTAATGTTCCTTTAAAGGGACAGTCAACACTCAAAATAAACTTGCTGGAATAAATTACTTACAACACGATTATTGCAAACATCCTTATTCGCATCCTCTAGTCCAGACTGAATAGCTTTTGTAAAAAAACATGACTCCATAACTCCTCATCTCATCGTCTTCTTCCCCAGGGCTAGTTTCAAATTCTCTCGTGCCCGCCAAAGATTATAACAAGCGACGCATGCGCATAGTGTCCGTTTTTTATTTTCACTGCAGTAAGAGGCGAGGATGTTATTTAGTGTTGCCTGTTGCGCTTGCGGTTCGTCGCTGAATAGGGAACCTTTACACAGTTCCGTGTATAAAGAAGCTGCTACTGATTAAATGTAATTTATTTTTTATTTTTTCTGGGAGTGAAATATGTCCTATTTGGCAACCACTGAAATTTGACACAAGACTAAAATGCACTGTAGACACATTTCACAAGAACAAAGATGGATTATTTTGTTAATTTTAATGATTCATTTCACCTGTTCAATACTTTTGTAAATCATAATATTCTGGAACATTAATGTTTCCATCCATTTTAGGATACAAGTTTCGTTCATTCTATTTATGATAAGCCAAAATCATTTGTAGATGGAACGTCTGAACAGCACAAAGCAGACAATGTGGAGAATGACCATTGTAGTATTGAAAGAACCTACTTAGGCTCTCAGCCAGAATAAAGAAAGGCTTTATATACTCATTACAGGGAATGTCCAAGGCCACAAGTGAAGGTCAGCCATGTTGAAATACCTTTATCCGTAAACTACAAAGAAGATATAAAGAAACTCTTTGACTATATGAAAACGGCTCAGTTAGGTGAACATCTACGAATAAAAGCACTGTCACATTAGCTCATATTAAAGACCAGTAAGTGTTTTAGTAATTGCTCTGTTTGGTTTGATTCAAGTGACCTTAATGAAAAGGACACATACTTTATATTTCTTAAATATCCTGTAGTTTGTGCCCTTAAAGGGACACTGGGCTAAAAAATATCATGCATATGAAAGATCTATATGAAAAAGAAAAAAAAATCTAACTAACTAATGCTATGCAAATTAAAACTGATATTGTACTTCTGGCTGCTGTAGTTCTATTTGCAGAGAAGGACAAACAAAGGAGTATGCCTTTAAAAAAATCAAATTGACTACAATGTCCTTTATTTAAAGGGTCAATCAAGTCAAAATTAAACTTTCATGATTCAGATAGAGCATGCAATTTTAAACAACTTTACCATTCACTTCCATTAACAAAATGTGCACAGTCCCTTTTATATTTACAATTTTTGAGTCACCAACTCCTAATGAGCATGTGCAAGAGTTCACAGAATTTCCAATTATGCATTTGTGATTGGCTGATGGCTGTCACATGTTACAGGAGGAGTGGAAATAGACATAACTTTAAAATTTGTCAGAAAAAAAATATATGCTATTCATTTGAAGTCAAAACTAAGTGCTATTGTATTGTCATTTTATCATACATTTGTTGATTATTCAAATCTACTGTATTTACTGGTCCTTTAAAAAAACTGTTTTAAGAAATCCTATTCCAAATCCTATTCCACTGAAACAATTATTGTAATATTGAAAATATAGGTAGTTTAGATATTTCCTAGCAATTAACACTTGAAGTTACTAGATTTATAAGGGAGGTTTGACGTTAATATGACTTTTTGCATGAAATTAGGTAATTTAAGGGGCACAAAAGTCAAAGTGAAATTATCATGTTTCAGATAGAGCATGCAATTTTAAGAGACTTTTCAATTTACTTTTATCATCAAATTTATTTCATTTCCTGGTATCCTTTGTTGAAAAGCATACCTAGGTAAGCTCGGGAGCAGCAATGCACTACAGGGAGCTAGCTGACTTTTAACAATGTGTTTAACACGCTTGCAGTGGAATAATAAAATGATCTAATAGAAACATGTAAAACATCAAAATGCTTGCTAACTGTCCAAATAGTGCAGGAGATAGAGCAACTTGCTGCTTCACTGTACATAATGCAGGTTCAATGCACTTTGTATTTTTTATTTAATTTTAATAGTAATGTAACAAACATCAGACAGTTGCTATAGTTTATAAAGAGAGTTTGCTTGTAAACACATTTTACCTGTGTCTATGAATGTCTAACAGTTTGCTTCAGGATGTGATATAACTAAAAAGTATTTTATATATATATATATATAAACTACTAATGCATATTTCTAAACACATTTCAAATAACTTAGTTGATATTGTACTTTATACCTTTGCTGACATTTCCAGGTTAAAAAATACTCCAGGTAGTAAATATAGTCTTTTTTTTAATACAAATATGTTAACTCATACAGAAAAAAAAAAGAAAAAAACTTTCAAAAAGACTAGTAGCTCAGGTAGTAATATATATATTTTTTTTTTATAAAGTTCTGGGTTTGAGTAACCTTAATCTGGTCTGCAAGTGGTTATGGCCATGTTATGTGTCATGTATGTTTTTAAATAACCTTGGGAAATGAAATAGCAAAAACATATGCTCAAACACAAAACTATTCATAGTTTCAGTATTCTTTGCATGGCAATTTGGAAATTGAACTCTTCATTCCTCCCCCAAAAATAATTTGAACCTTCTGTTTTTAAATTCTTTGTAAGACAATGCCATCAGTTTTCTAGTTGCACTAGCATGCAGTGAACTGCAAGTTTCAAAATTCCATTTCCATTGCATGATGCAACTGAATCCAAGAATGTCTCTACTTTTCTGTGTTTAAATGATAACTCACACCCTAGCAAGAATTCATGGGGCATATTTATCAATGTGCGAGCGGACATGATACGAAGTAGCATTTCATGTCTGCTGCACATCGATAAATGCCGACAGCATACGCTGTCAGCATTTATCATTGCACCAGTAGTTCTTGTTAACTGCTGGTGCAGAGCCACCCCTGCAGATTTGCGGCCAATCGGCTGCTAGCATGGGGTTTTAAACAAACCGATCGTATTCGATAGGGTGGATTTCTGTCCATGGCCTCAGAGCAGGCGGACAAGTTATGGAGCTTGATAAATATGCCCCCAAGTCTTTAAAGGAACACTCAAGTCAAAATTAAACTTTAATGATTCAGACAGAGCATGCACTTTTAAACAACTTCCAATTTACTTCCATTAACAAAATGTGCACAGCCTTTTTTTATTTACAATTTTTGAGTCACCGGCTCCTACTGAGCATGTGCAAAACTTCACAGAATATACATATATACGCATTTGTGATTGGCTGATGACTGTCACATGATACAGGTGGAGTGGAAATATACATAACTTTGAAATTTGTCAGAAGAAAATCTATTACTCATTTGAAGTTCAGGCTAAGTTCTATTGCATTGTCTTGTTATCTTGCATTTGATGATCATGCAAATATACTGTCTTTATTGGTCCTTTAACTGTTTAATAATCATATAGGTGGAAACACCAAATAAAGTTCGGTGCAGCGCTCTTTATATGATACGTTTTTTTGTTACATTGACTATCTCAGAAGCAGTAAATGTCAGTTTTACAGTGCAACCAGCTGGAGCACTTGACAGCATGTTTGATGCTACAACCCAGAAACAGTTTGACTGGAATTGTTTAATATATTAATGTGGCATTGATACAGCGTGGTTTGAAAAGTAAAATAGAGATGAGCAGAGGACTGTATTTTGACATTAAAATGGAGAAAAAGAAAAAGAATATTCTTCATGGCATTTCTTTTCCTGTAATCAAATGTTAACATTTAACTATTATATTTGAATATTATTCCTATAGACTTACACTGAACTCTATGAAAATGAACATTTGAATGTTAGTATTCAAATGCTTCATTCATTTTTGATCACAAATCAACTGTCAAATGTTTAGCATTCCTTCATAATGGTAACCTTTTTTTATATATATATTTTTAATAAATGTGCCAAAACATGTATCCCATTTCTACTTTAAAGTCTAATTAATTGCTGTCATGGCTGTAATTGAATTTGTTCTACTTCTTTATAGCACAGATTACATTGAGTTTATTAAATCAAAATCCAAGATATGGCAACCAAATTATATTTTGGGAATGTTTTATCTAAGATTCACTGCGCTTCAGAATGGTTTTGAGATGAAATGCTAGACTAGAGAACTTGCTTTTTTGAAAAATTCTCATTGCACCTAAACTTGGGTATTTACTAAGCAAGATAATCCTAATATTGTAGTTCAGTATTGAGAACCTTGCTTTAATAATAAATAAATACATAAATATATTGCCTAAGTAAGGTTTCTCCAGTATGAACAGTGCCTTTGTTATTTTAGGGTGAGCATTCACTAAAGAATGGCTTGACCAAACTAAAGTAAATGGCTGAATAGGATAACGTGGGAATTAGAGGTACTGGAGATTTTGAAGAGGTTGCTTTCACCTGACATTCTATTTGTTTTAAACATTAACAGTACATTAAAAAAAATTGCATTTTTTAAAGCCAAGAAAGCAAACAAATAATTGACAAACAAATGTCATTGAATAAAAAAATTACTTCTAACCAGCTAAGTTTGTGAATAAATGTTTAATACAATTTTGAAGTGTGGCATTAAACACCAATAGGAATACTTTGACCATTGCACCTGGAGACAGTAACATATTACTAGTTGGATAATTTTAATGAAATATAAATAAATAATTCTCATCTTTGTAACACTGTAATCATTGATTGTATAATTGTCATTAGGAAAAAAAAAATGTGTAAAATAAATGTATTACATACTACGGGGTCGATTTATGAAGCTGCAATGGACAGGGACGCACATATGTGCCCCTGTCCGCTGCAGCTCGCCTCTGACGGGCTCAATTCCGCTGCAGGAATTTAGCATTGCACACAAGTGCGGGCAGGAGCTGTCAATCTCCCCGGTCAGACGAGACCAGGGAGATTGAAATTTGCCAACTAAGAGGTGGCAAAAGGTTAGAAAAGCAGCGTTCTGATGACCGCTGCTTGTTAAATACGGACTGCAGGTTCTCTTGTGAGACCTTACAGTCGTAAGGGGTGCGAAGCCTGCTGAAGACTTTCATAAATCGACCCCTATAAGTGTATTAAAATGTGTACCTGCTCTGGAAGCAAATTTTGTTATTGTTGTTGTGGGTAAATGTGCTCAGTTGTGCCCAAGTGTATTATGTGGTAAATCATAAGTCTTATGGTGTTTACCCACATCATAAAATTACTAATGTAAAATCATTTAACCAATGGGAAATCCATCCTATAAATAGAGAACACAAAATAACAGAAATACATAGTTAAAGTAGACAGACGCAAACACTTAAAATAAAGATCATTTAACATATTGCTTGATGCCGAGTACCCAATCTAAATAATTAATCTGGAGTGTTCTCCTTGCCATGAACATTGTAATTTCCAACTAAGTATCATATTCCTTGTCATTTTTGTCAAGAGATTGCGGCCCTGCTGTGCCCTGCACTAGATTATTTACTTGTGTGCGGGGTGTCCTTTGATGAGGCTTTTGTGATTTGAACTCTCACTAAAGTCCCAGTGTACTCAAGTGTTAGAGCGGCTATTGTTGTTGGGCCTTTTGTTTTCTTTGTGGAGCTGGTTAATTTTTCTTTCTTCCCATCAGGTTCCCTGGTCTTTCTTTTGCTTCCTACCCCTCCCTACCAACTGTTTTTCAGCATGAATGGCATTCCGCAGGGCCGCCAGCCTTTATTTCTTGTAGAGGGATAGATTCCTGGCTCTTTTATCAGTCCCCACTTACAACTGCTCTGGCCTACTAAACTGTTCTATAAGTACTTCCAACATTTAGTGCAGACTTTATGTCTTAACCTCATTAGTCTGCTGGCTAATGTCTGCATTGCTTGTAATGCATTCTGTATAATTACAGTGCACAGATGTCTCATATTTCCATTATACATTTAAAAAAATCACATTTTTGTATGTCAAAAAGTACTATAGAGGTGAATTTTTTTTTATAGTTTTGAGCAAAAATAATTTAGCACAGTTTTATAAACTGCACAAAACACACTATAGTTTTGTAAAAATGTATTTGTTTTATATTTTTTCACCTTTTATTATTTATTTATAGGAAAGACTAAAAAATGTAAAAGTAGTATTGGAAATTGATGTGAAATGAATATAACATTTTGGAGTATATGACTTTTTATGGCAAGTTTTTAGTGTAAGGCATAAAGATCCATGAATATAGACATTTAGTAAAAAAAAGAATAATAACTTTCAACTTTGTACTATGAGCAATATTTAGCACGTCTGCGCTATCCATTAAAAGTATAGGCCGCGCTAAATAGATGTTGGCTGCTCGAAACATTTTCTGGTTATTTAGTTTTACCATGTATATGTCATTCCAGATTGTGTGCTAATTCTAGTGTGGTCCGGTGATTGATAGCACACCGTACGCTATCTGTAGCGCTCCACTTGTAATACAGGCTATTATGTATTACAGTAGTTACATTTTCTATGCCAAACCATTATGTGAATCACATGTTTGTACCATGACACTTTGCTAATGTGTGTTTTTATAGGCTTATGTTTGGCTTCATATTCCATCTTGTTGAAGTTGACTCATTATTATTATTATTATTATTATTATTGATATAGTGCTCATAAAGCACAGTTAAGAATTGTTTTTCTAAATTCAGTAAGATAAATACCCACCATATTTTTCAACCATTGTCCATTTATCCTGCTGTGGTTTTCAGATTACTCAAATGTGTTTATCTTTTATTTATAAAGACAGACACCTTTTAATGTCAACTCAGTTTCATCCCACAAGTGATATTGTATAAAGTTAGCCAGTCCTGGCATACCATAGATAAGAAACCACCTGAGAGCTGTGAATCTCAAATAGCTCTAGAAGACCACAAGAAGATCATGTATGCTAGACACATATCTCACTGAATATATACATTTATTTTATTCTGTTCAGTTTGAGGCAAGTTTTCTGTTTTTAAAGCAGGTGAGTGCACAAGGTTTTTTAAACTTAAAGGGACAGTATACACTCATTTTCATATAACTGCAAGTAAAAGACACTACTATAAAGAATAAGATGCACAGATACTGATATAAAAATCCAGTATAAAACTGTTTAAAAACTTACTTAGAAGCTGTCAGTTTGGCTCTGTTGAAAAGGTAGCTGGAAAGCCCACTGCAAGTGGCAAATAAGACACTCCCCCCTCCCCCTTCTTTTGTATATGAAAAGACCCTTTACACAAACAGCAGCAAGCTGGAGAAGGTAGCTGACAGTATTCACATAAAACTTTGGGGCTTGGTTAGGAGTCTGAAAATCAGAGCAATGTTATTTAAAAATAAGCAAAACTATACATTTTTTAAAAAAAAAAAAAACTTTATGGGCTATATAAATAGATAATCTACAAAACATTTATGCAAAGAAAAAATGAGTGTATAATGTCCCTTTAAGCTAAAAATCATATTCCCATTAGTAATATAACAATTTTGGTTGAGTCATTAGGAAGTGAATGGTTTGTGGAGAAGTTAGTGATATAACAGAGAAAAAGTTTATATGATTAAATGGAAAGTAAACACTTTGTAATAACAATTTTTTTTTTGCAGTCTGGCAAATTACTATGATACTGGGTGCGTTTAAAATGTTTGGAATACATTATCCACTTGCTTGCTGCATTTGTTTTTTTTTTAGTAATTGTTACTGCAATAGACAAGGCTAAACATGGTCATTATGTTAGCAAACTCTCTAATGTTTGGTAGTTTATTATCTAATTTTTTGCTGAAGTCAATTAAAAACAGATACTGTGCAGGGTTTGTCTTGTGAAATCTGCCATGTGCTCTATCAATTCTCAGAATTGGAAAACTTTTAATTTTCAGACTTAAAGTAGAGGAAAAGGGGTAAGAATAAATAAATATAAAAAAGTATATTGCAATTTTTTTTTATAACCACACATAATAATTTTTTATTATTACAGAAAAATATGTACTGTCCCTTTAAGTAGACATTGTAAGGTAGACTTATCAGAAGTGGCGAACACAGGGTATAGAATCACCAGGCACTCGGACTGTAAGATGATTAGATATCAGTCTAATTGCATGACTGTTAGCAAATACTCTGCATTAGAGAATAGAAATTGGGAACACAAAGCTGCATACAAGGGATGCATTTATATATGTCATGTTAGATGCCTAAAACATTCCTTAAATCTGCTTGACAGACAGAAGAAATGCAATTCATTTTCACGTCTAAGGCAACATAAAGTTCATAGGTGAATAGGTATAGCGAATACGCAGAGCATGGGGGAAATATGTGCCTTTTAACATAGGTTATTTTCTGGTGCTGTACAGCGATACCAAACATATCCACTCTGGGGCTAAGACTTCATGATTAATGGTGTTTATTCTTGACAGAAGCCTCCTCTATTTATCTGCAATACAGTTTAGCGATTTTATCAGTCACCTGAATGAGAAATATTCAGTCATACCAATATTGCAGTGTAAATTGAGTAGAGTCACTTTTTATTATATCTCACAGCCTTATCATCCACACAGTAATTTTCTCGCAGTGGTTTGATATGGGAAGGCTGGATTTAGCTGTTCTTGACACAAAGCCTCTTCAATTTCCAGTGAAAGTTCAGTCTGCTCTTAGAAATGCAAAAAAAATATACTTTACCGTTATCCAAGCAATTTCAGGATTTGAAAGAATATAGATAAAGAAGCAGAGACCTGGACGGAAGAAACGATGTAAATGTGAACGCGTCTAATAGCTGCAAAGTGACTAGTGAAAGGTCCTTCAGCATTATAACTTTGAGGCTCTGTATAAAGCATTTTGCCTTGAAATATATCTCTTACTGGTCTAATCACTCACATTCCTGATCCACTTGGAAGGAATGATTTTTGTCTCCCAGAACATTGGGTGCTACATTAGTGGCTGTAGAAACGCAGACAAGAGAAAAGCGTGTGTTTAATGATAGCAGTTATATTGGTATTAAATAAAAAAAGTTTTTAGTCGAAAGGCACAGTCTTCCTTTTTATTTTACAGAAAATAAATGTAATTAACTGATTTTAAATTTGCAAGCATCTGTTTGGTGGAGCTCATTATGCATCACAAATTAATTAAATCAATTAATATAGTTTCGGTTCATATGTGAACCATTATGTTATGTATGTGCGCTTTTATCAAGAGGAAATATACAATTATGCAATAATAGGGCTCATACCGTGATGCCACCTGTGAGATATAATGTAATAGACACCTCGCGCAACTAGAGAAGTTAATTCAGGAATGACCACTAACAAAATGCTTCAAAATATAGGTAAAGCAATGCTAAATGAATTACAAACAGGATCTCACCTTTACAAGGTCCCAGGAAACCTCACAAGCATTTATGAATCTAGGCCTGGATATTGTATTCTCTTATATTGGTTTCCTGTAAATGCTAGGTAGTAAGGTACTCCCTGAGTTTTCTTTATTAACTGATAACACATCCAAAAACAAAAAACAGGATAAAGGATCGTTGTACTCATTTTCACATTACAAAAAAAAAAAAGAAGTGTGGTCTCGGGTGGTCGCTATAAGTCAGTGAATGTTAATGAAATACACTAGTACCTAGTTATAGTTCTTGGTCAGCAAATAACTGTTAAATAAATATAATAGTGTCTAGCCGCAGGTCTCTATCAGCTAATGACTGTTAAAGAAACATACTAGTACCTAGTTATAGTTCACAGTTAGCAAATAACTGGTAAAGAAGTATACTAGTGTCTAGCTGTAGTTCTCTATCAGCCAATGACTGTTGAAGAAACATACTAGTACCTAGTTATAGTTCACAGTTATCAAATAACTGGTAAAGAAGTATACTAGTGTCTAGCTATAGTTCTCTATCAGCCAATGACTGTTGAAGAAACATACTATTACTTAATTATAGTTCTCGGTTAGCAAATAACTGGTAAAGAAATATACTAGTTCCTAGCTATAGTTCTCTATCAGCCAATGACGGTTCAAAAAAACATTCTAGTGTCTAGTTATAGTTCTTTGTCAGCCAATAACTGTTGAAGAAACATACTAGTGCCTGGGTATAGTTCTCTATAAGAAATGAATGTTCAAGAAACATTCTAGTGCCTTGCGATAGTTTTCTATAAGCCAATGACTGGTCAAGAAATATTCTAGTGCCTTACTATTGTTCTCTATCAGCGAATGACTTGTCATGAAAAATTCTAGCATATAGTTATAGCTTCTGTCAGCCAATAACTGTTAAATAAATATATAAGTGTCTAGCTTTAGCTCTCTATCAGCCAATTACTATTCAAAGAAATATCCTAGTGTCTAGTTATAGTTCTGTATCAATTAGTTACTACCAAAGAGACAATCTAGTATTTATTTCTATTTTTGTTAACAACTTTGCAATATATATCACATCAAAGAGAGTCTGCCTAGCCATTTTTTTAACTTAGCGATTGGCATGGGTTACAAATCCTCAGTGTTATTCTTGGGAGCATATACCATGGGTGTGTACTCTTAGATTTATAGGCAAGCTCACATGCAGTGAATACACATCAGTCAGAAGCTCACAAGTCTCCGAAATCATCCTGGTGCAAGCCAGGATTTACTTAAAGGGACATACAAGGTGAAATAGTATACTGTGTAATACAGTTGGCAATATATGCAAATTAAAATAATGTTTCTTCCCTTTTTTAACTCCAGAGATCAGCACATTGTATGCCTTATACCCAATTGTTGATATTAGCACATTTCACCAATTAGCAGATGCCAAGGTTCTGAGATCAACACTGAATATATGGAAAAGGTGTCGATCTCAGAGTTAAAAAAAAGCTAAAGCAACATTTAATGTGCATATATTGCAAATGGAATTAAAATAGTATTCTAGGCTGCATAACCATAGCTTACATTTCCATGACACATTAATGTTAGGAAACACACTTTCTCCAGTTTTTCTGCAAACACCAGCTCTTACTTTAGGCTAGATTTATCAAGGCTGAGGCGTACAGGGGCACGTATATGCGCCCCTGTATGCCTCAGCTCGCCTGTGGCGGGCGAAATTACCCGCAGGTAATCACCATTGCACACAAGCGCAATTTTGCGCTCGCGTGCAATCCTGCCCGCACACAGCCAATCACACGCGGACAGGAGCTGTCAATCTCCTCTGTCGGACTAAACCGTGGTGATTGTATTTCGCCACCTTAGAGGTGGCGAAGAGGTTAAGGAAGCAGTGGTCTGGTGACCGCTGCTTGATAAATTACTGCGAGCAAGTTCTTGTGAGAACTTGCAGGCGTAGGGCTTTGATAAATCGAGCCCTTTGAATTCTTGTTTTAGTGCTTTATTTGCTGCGTAATTGTGACAGTTTTGGTGGGGTTTCGACAAGTGAGTTAAAAAAAAAAACACTTTGCAGTCTGTATGAGGATTCAGAAGCTACAAATATCCCCCACAGTGGTTAATGTAATCAATAGGAAATTAGCTCCTTGTCCTACAAGGCAGATTGTATTACTTCCTGTATCTGAATACTCTCAACCTCTTTTTGTACATTTAAAGTAATACACATATTATTTCTAGCCTGCAACTTATAGGAACTAGAAACTCTCATAAAATACTTGTGTTATTTATTTATTTTCACTCGGCAAAAAGGAGAAAATATCTGTTAAATGACTCTTTCTGGAATAATTTTTGTCCGCAGAGACCAATGTTGGTTAATGACTCCGGTAAACAAAATAAATGTTTTCCAATTGTACATAACCATACAAGGATGGCGTTATGAATAAATGGTATAACACTAAATGTTCGTTTAGTAATTATTTTTTTGGAAACAGCAGTGTAAAGCATACACCTGGGCTAAACACATGCTTCCAATCTAGCAGATGATAAATCATACTGGTGGATGGGAATTATGCATAGTTTTACACTTAGCTCAACATCCCCGTATAGAGGTTCTCACTTGTTTAAACAATTGAATCTTTATTTAAGGGATGGTGCCTTTGCAAAATAATTATCTGCTGTCATCCTTAAGGTATGATTCCATTAGACAGGAAATACAACAATTAATGAAAAATAATCTTCCTCAAAATGTGCTGTAATCCATTTTTGGGTTTCTGCAACATGTAAGTTCTCCAATAATCTTTTCAAAAAAGTGGTGAGTACATGAAAAACATTGTCACAATGCAAACACATAAAATGTATCTTAGTTGCATCTAAAAATGTTCTGATAATGAAAAAAATAATAATCCATATTTCTTTTTGAGGTTGTGGGGTGTGTCTCTGTTCACCAAAATAACTTGGAAGTTGTCCTTTTTTAAAGGGATATTAAACAGTGTTTTTTTGGTAAAAACAAATATGTTAAATCAAAGTAAACACAAGAAGAAACAGATTGTTAAAAAAAAAAAATAGCAAACAACTTACTGTATCCCCTGTCCTCAGTGTGATGACTAGAACATTTTTTTTAAACTTAAGTTTCATTCTGCCAGTTCTGAGCATGAGCAAATCTATCTCCCTGTTTATCTTAATCTATTTACTTAAAGGGACAGTCAAGTCCCAAAAAAAACTTTCATGATTTAAATAAGGTATGCAATTTTAAACAACTTCCCAATTTAATTTTATCACCAATTTTGCTTTGTTCTTAGTTGAAAGCTAAAACTAGGAGGTTCATATGCTAATTTCTTAGACCTTGAAGGCTGCCTCTAATCTGAATACATTTTGACCACTAGAGGGCATTAGTTCACATATTTCATATAGATAACATTGAGCTCATGCACGTAAACTGACCTAGGACTGAGCACTGATTGGCTAAACTGTATGTCTGTCAAAAGAACTGAAATAAGGGGGCAGTCAGCAAAAGCTTAGATAAAAGATAATTACAGAGGTAAAAAGTATATTAATATAACTGTGTTGGTTGTGCAAAACTGGGGAATGGGTAATAAAGGGATTATCTTTCTTTTTAAACAACAAAAATTCTGGTGTTGACTGTCCCTTTAATACTAAACCTACTCTGGAAGTTTTATGACATTTTTTAGATAATCATGCAAAAAAAAAAAAAGTGTCACAAAACATCAAAAATACATTACAAAGTTCAGTTACACTGATAATAACACCATCTAATAAAAAATATTTAAAAAACATAGTACAAAAAAGTTATAAGGGCTCAAATATATGAGATCTCAGGTGTTTATACAAAAAAGGCAGACAAAGGGCTTTAACATAGAGATACATACATATACAGTACATGTCTAAATATGTATTTATATATGAATGTTTATATGTGTGTAAATATGTATTTATATGTGTACATATGCATTTACAGACATATATACACATATAAATACATACATATGTACACATATATAGACATGTACAGTATATATAATTGCATTGGAGCCTTTTATAGTCAAGTAGATGAAAACATGTAAAAGCATATTTATGCAATATTCATTTTTTAATAAAGTGTTATACTGTGTATTTACTGTAAATATTTCACATTCCAATGTATTTCACATAACAGAATATGTATTTTTAAATAGATATTTATATATATATATATATATATATATATATATATATATATATATATATATATATATATATATATGTATATATCTATACCTATATATAATCATCTATATATAGGCATAAATATATATTTTACCAAAATACCATCATATATATATATATATATATATATATATATATATATATATATATATATATATATATATATATATATATATATACAGTATATATATTATATAGTATATCAAAATAACAAGAGTGTTGCATTGAGCAATGATACTTTTTATTGGACTAACTATACATTTATAAGTTGAAAAGCTTTCAGAAGAATTCCTTCCTTTCTCAAGTCTGAAGCAATACTGATAAATATATATATATATATATATATATATATATATATATATATATAAAGAACATATTCTGCTATGTGAAGAATTGAAGAATACTGAAATGTAAAATATTAATATTTTCATAATACTCAAATAGTGACCGCACCACCAGCTATAGTTAATTATGCTCCGGCACGGGATGGAGTCTGGCCCTAGACTCAATACTAATATAATCAAAAAAATCCCAGCCGAGGAGTCTTAGAATTAATACGCAAATAATCTTTATTACAAGACAAAAAAAAAAGGAAATGAAAGACACATAAGATGAGAGCTTACTCACATCCACACATACCCCATCCACCAAACATATCCATACTCCAAAACAAACCTAATAACAAAAAAAAAAAAAATTATAATTAGTGTTCTCATAATCCTCAAAAGGGAAAAAAATAATAAATCTGAACAGGAAAACACCCCCCCGGGCGTCCCCAGGGAGTGAAGACACACTCCACCTGTCACTTCAAAAGAAATGCTAGTGTAGCTTTAAATGTAGCCAAAAATAATTGGGCACAATACTTCACAATCTTTCAATGTCCTGATATGACATCAAATTCTGTCCAGAAAATCAAAATTCATATTATGATATTTATATCCAAACTGAAGAAAATAAAAGGAAATTTCTTGTGTAAAGTTCAAATGAAATACAAACTAAAATGTCCTTTCATGTATCAGACCTGAAAATGGAAAATAAAGTTCTTGATACAATGTTTAAAGTGTTCTGAGAAATAATTATATATACTGGCCCTTTAACCCAGATCCTGTGGGTATAGAACGTTATGGGCTTAACCAATGAAACTGATGCACATTAGAATATCTTTTTAATTGTCGTGAAGTGAGCACTTTGCAAAGTAACAATCATACCCATATAACATACGGCTTTAAAACTCAAAGATGTAGCCACCAATATGTATTTCAGGTTGCCATGCCTATAGCGAGGTATGTTTATACAGTGAAACAAACCTCACACCCTTTGGTTAATATTCACTCACGGTATGGTTGCAATGTTGCATAATATGTCTGAATGCTCCTAAGCTGTACCAAGACAGATAGTGGATTGAAGCATCAGCGTCTCTGTACAGGTAATTATAATTTCAGTAAAGCTGCAGAGCCAGTCGTATCATACGATATTACCTGTGTCATCCAGATTTACCAGTACCGTGAGACCCTTTTTCTCCGGCGTAATCTTCAGTGTGGAAATGGACTCACTGTTATGATGATCCCCTCTCGCTCCTTCCCATAGGCTAACCGTTAGTAGAATGCAGTATGAGATGTGTCTGCCGCAATCAGGGTAAGTGCAGGTGTTAGTGTCTTTGCTGGTTCCGACGCGTGTTTCGGGGACTCCTCCCCTTTGTCAAGGAATATCCAGCCTCAGTCTGAAGGTGATATTTAAACCCATTGTAAGATCGCCTATTGGTTATTGGTTTTACACACCTCCAAGTACTACAATTATATAACGGCATATGGACATGAATAATACTCACAAATATACCACCCAAGCAACATTTGTTTAACATCGGCTTTTATAGAAACAAAAAAGTCATGTATTCTACTCATATATGCACACATTATACGACATAAACATACTAAAGAACGAAAAAAAGAGGAAAAAAAAAAACCAGAACAAAGAGAAAGAAAAATAATTCAATTCTTAGTACGCACACACAGGAAATAAATACATAGATAAAGTACACATTGTACGTAGAGCTGCTTAAATCCACCTGAAATACAAAAAGAGTAATTCAAAACGAATATATGCAGAGTCTCAAAAAATATGACTCCTTGCCATATAGACAAAGAGATTATATAGACAGTATGCGCTATAGTATATACTCAACTCGAAATATAGAATCTAAACCAAGGACTAGAATAACCTAGATTACCTAGGAATATATATTGGTCTATAACATATTGTAATCAGGCACTGTCACTAATGTGATAAGTCATATAATCCCAATAAGCAGCTCAAAAAAAAGGGGGAAACCTACTAACTTATCGTAGGGAACTGAAATACTCTGTATACAAGTTATTTAATATACTATCCTCAAATTAGAAAGACATTTTTTTTATTTAAAAATTAGAAGAATTTCATAAAATTGTACACCCTGGTCATAACTTGAGACTCAGTAATGGGTTGTCCTGAGGGTTAATCATTAATGTCGGATAGTGTACTCTCTCCCCCGCAGTATCATATACACCTCTACACTGGATAGAGTAAAATTCCAATTCCTTGCATAAAAAAAATACAAAAAATGACCCAGAAGCACATCCTGGAGATACACGGTTGTGTTTCATCAAAATGTAAAAAATAATAATCAAGATATACATCCTCATGCTTCCAATATCCAAAGAGGAAAAAGGGAGCTCACTGATTATCTATAACAAGTGGAAAAAAACCTATCAATTAAATGAAGTTGCCCCAAGAGATGTCCCTATTCAAACCTTTGGGAACCATAGTATCCAGTTTCCTAATCCACTGTGCTTCTTTTCTAAATAGTAGTTGCTGCCTGTCCCCACCTCTACGTAGGGGTGGTACCCCATCAACAATTTGAAACCGCAATTGGCTTTTATGGTGTCCAAATCTTGTGAAATGATGTGCTACCGGGGCATCCTCATCATTGCTGCCTATCGCTGCATTATGCTGGCGTATTCTATTCCTAGCCATTTGGGTGGTCTCACCTACATAGGCTAAGCCACATGGACATTTGATGACATAAATCACATACTTTGAGGTGCATGAGAATCGGCCATGGATAGGTATCCTTTTCCCGGAAAGTGGGTGAGTGTTGCTATCACCTTGTTGCATAGAATGGCACAAGGCACAGTTCATGCAAGAGAAAGAACCTTTCTTAGCTATTTCCACTGTTTTTTTTTGGGAACCCCAATCAGCCCGGATCAATTAGTCTCTGAGGTTTCTGTTTCTCCTGAATGAAAAAGTGGGGTATCAGTAAATATAGTCCCCACTTGGGCGTCATCTTTAAGTAAATGCCAGTGATGGAGTATTGATCTCTTCAGATCTCTGCTGTGAAACCCAAAGTGACTCACAAATGGAACAGAAAATTTCTTGGGGTCTTGATTCTTTCTAGATAATAGACTTGTCCTATCAATCTCCAACACTTTGCTCATATTTTGATTAACAATTTCAATAGGGTAGCCTCGGCTCAGGAATTTCTGGGACAACTCCTCTAATCTCTTGGAACAGATTTCCGGGTCATCCACAATTCTTTTAGTTCTTAGTAGTTGGCCCAATGGGAGATTCTTAATCAAAGAAGGTGGATGGAAGCTTTCATACAGTAGAGTATTGTTTCTATCTGTTTCTTTAGTGAATAAATCGCTTCTCAAACGATGATCCACGACAGATATCATTGTGTCTAGAAAACTCACTTTAGTTTTACTTGCCTCCATAGTGAATTGTAAAGATGCATGCGCTGCATTAAGCCTCTGAACAAACTTGGATAAATCCTTATCACTCCCTGTCCAAATAAAAAAGATGTCATCTATGTAACGATACCAGCCTTGTATATGATCTTTATAACCTTGATCTTTGAACACTATATCTTCCTCAAATTGACAGACAAAAAGATTCGCGTATGTTGGGGCTACATTTGAGCACATTGCCGTGCCTTTTTTCTGCACAAAGAAAGTATCCTCAAAGAGAAAGACGTTTTCATAGAGAATTATCTCGAATAGATCTTTGATAAACCTTCTTTCGCTTGGTGAGTATAAATTGTCTTTATTTAAAAGTAGAATATACTCTCAATACCAAGATCATGAGGAATCGATGTATATAGGCTGGCTATATCCATAGTTACCAATTGACTACAGGGAGTGCAGAATTATTAGGCAAATGAGTATTTTGACCACATCATCCTCTTTATGCATGTTGTCTTACTCCAAGCTGTATAGGCTCGAAAGCCTACTACCAATTAAGCATATTAGGTGATGTGCATCTCTGTAATGAGAAGGGGTGTGGTCTAATGACATCAACACCCTATATCAGGTGTGCATAATTATTAGGCAACTTCCTTTCCTTTGGCAAAATGGGTCAAAAGAAGGACTTGACAGGCTCAGAAAAGTCAAAAATAGTGAGATATCTTGCAGAGGGATGCAGCACTCTTAAAATTGCAAAGCTTCTGAAGCGTGATCATCGAACAATCAAGTGTTTCATTCAAAATAGTCAACAGGGTCGCAAGAAGCGTGTGGAAAAACCAAGGCGCAAAATAACTGCCCATGAACTGAGAAAAGTCAAGCGTGCAGCTGCCAAGATGCCACTTGCCACCAGTTTGGCCATATTTCAGAGCTGCAACATCACTGGAGTGCCCAAAAGCACAAGGTGTGCAATACTCAGAGACATGGCCAAGGTAAGAAAGGCTGAAAGACGACCACCACTGAACAAGACACACAAGCTGAAACGTCAAGACTGGGCCAAGAAATATCTCAAGACTGATTTTTCTAAGGTTTTATGGACTGATGAAATGAGAGTGAGTCTTGATGGGCCCGTGGCTGGATTGGTAAAGGGCAGAGAGCTCCAGTCCGACTCAGACGCCAGCAATGTGGAGGTGGAGTACTGGTTTGGGCTGGTATCATCAAAGATGAGCTTGTGGGGCCTTTTCGGGTTGAGGATGGAGTCAAGCTCAACTCCCAGTCCTACTGCCAGTTTCTGGAAGACACCTTCTTCAAGCAGTGGTACAGGAAGAAGTCTGCCTCCTTCAAGAAAAACATGATTTTCATGCAGGACAATGCTCCATCACACGCGTCCAAGTACTCCACAGCGTAGCTGGCAAGAAAGGGTATAAAAGAAGAAAATCTAATGACATGGCCTCCTTGTTCACCTGATCTGAACCCCATTGAGAACCTGTGGTCCATCATCAAATGTGAGATTTACAAGGAGGGAAAACAGTACACCTCTCTGAACAGTGTCTGGGAGGCTGTGGTTGCTACTGCACACAATGTTGATGGTGAACAGATCAAAACACTGACAGAATCCATGGATGGCAGGCTTTTGAGTGTCCTTGCAAAGAAAGGTGGCTATATTGGTCACTGATTTGTTTTTGTTTTGTTTTTGAATGTCAGAAATGTATATTTGTGAATGTTGAGATGTTATATTGGTTTCACTGGTAAAAATAAATAATTGAAATGGGTATATATTTGTTTTTTGTTAAGTTGCCTAATAATTATGCACAGTAATAGTCACCTGCACACACAGATATCCCCCTAAAATAGCTATAACTAAAAACAAACTAAAAACTACTTCCAAAACTATTCAGCTTTGATATTAATGAGTTTTTTGGGTTCATTGAGAACATGGTTGTTGTTTAATAATAAAATTAATCCTCAAAAATACAACTTGCCTAATAATTCTGCACTCCCTGTATTCGAGGGAACGATCTTAGATGCAATTTTGCATAGAAAGTCTGTAGTATCCTGTAGATAAGAATCCAAGTACCCCAAGAGTGACCTAATCAATTGGTCCAGAAATATGGCAATGGGTTGGAAGATGGAATCCGTGCCCACCACGATGGGCCGACCAAGAGGATCACACAGCCTTTTATGTATCTTGGGCAATACATAAAAGGCTGGTGTGATGGGTTTATCCTTAATCAGAAACTTAGCTTGTTTAGTCGTAATGAGGTCAGAGGCCAGGGCTACCTCTTCTATTCTCTGAATTTTATTTGCAATTCTCATAGTAGGATCACCTGTAACTTTGACATAATTCTCCTGATCATTGAGTTGTCTTAAGACTTTTGATTTATATTTTGTCTTGTTCATAATTACAAGAGCTCCGCCCTTGTCGGCAGGTTTCAGAATCAAGTCACTGTGATTCTGAATTTCTCCAAGAAGTTTTTTCTCTTGTCTAGACATATTGGACCTGGCTTTTATTTTAAAGTGTTTCCTCATTTTCTCAAAGTCCTTTTTGACTAATGTTATATAAGCTTCTACAGAGGCATTGGTGTGAGGAGGATTGAAAGTACTTTTAGGTTTAATTTTTTTGTAAGTGGAACTGAAAAGGGCTACTTGTATCATTTTTATTCATTATTTCTTTATTAGCAAAGAAACTTTTTAACCTAAGATTTCTAAAAAATCTTTGTAGGTCACATTCTATTGCAAATAAATCTGGGAAAGTGGTGGGGACAAAGGACAATCCCTTTTGTAACACCTTTAAGGTATCATCCGAAATAGCAATATCTGAGATGTTAACCACTAAACTTTCAGTGGTCACCTCCTGTTCTGTCGGGTTGAGATTTGATAACTGCTGTCCCCTGTGTTGCCTATGTTTCCTCCCCCCTCTCCTCTGCCTCTTCTTCTGTTCCTTAATATTTTCATGTCGGGTTAGCAACCTTGAGATTATGTGATCGGGTTTATGTGCCCGTAGTGCTCCATTGACTTCTATGGGGGAATATGTTAACGCGCACATGATATTTGAAGTTCAGCTTTTTGCGTGCATCGAGTTTTCACGCGAGCGAAAATGTTCTACTTTCAACTTGTAATACGAGCAATACCTGATGCGTGCAAAAGCTTATTTCTATCGGAGTTAATGCGGGAGCGTTAAATACCGCTCCACTTGTAATCTGTATATTGGAGGGGAAAAAAAGTTAAAATCTTTTTAAATAGACGAATAATAGATATTGCCATGATTTCTATTAATTATATACCACTGCTTAGTGCTTTTTTATTACAACAATGAAACAGACTGTTTTGTATCCTTTTAAGTGAATCCAGAGCATATTTAAAGGGATTGGGACTTGGTGCCTCAAGGAAAAGGTGTCTGAAATTGGGAAGTATGACAAAATAACAGAATCCAGATGCCGTTCCAGCATTAGTACAAGTAGGGACTGTAATTAGTCATAGAAAAACTAGGCTAGTTAAGGACAAATTTATTAATTTAACTGCAAATTTAAAATGGAAAAAAATGCATAAAAATCTATAAAAATTATACCTAACATAGATTGATTGTATATCCTAGCATAAAAAAAATAAAATTGAGAAACATTTTAACACAATAAATGCAATGGTTATATAAAATATTTGTATCTCTATGGAACAATATGGCACCCTAATAAAAAAAAAAATCCTTACAGCATTTTATTATTGCTTGCATATAACTAGGAATTGATCACAATCCTTAGATTATTTATCTAGAAAGAAAAGTGTTTTACAGTTCCATGCTCTGTCTAAATCATGAAAGCTTAATCTTGGCGTTCATTTATACAGTTTGAGTTTACTACTTATTTTTGAACTCACCTTAATTTTCTCCAACATAGGTGTGTCCGGTCCACGGCGTCATCCTTACTTGTGGGATATTCTCTTCCCCAACAGGAAATGGCAAAGAGCCCAGCAAAGCTGGTCACATGATCCCTCCTAGGCTCCGCCTACCCCAGTCATTCTCTTTGCCGTTGTACAGGCAACATCTCCACGGAGATGGCTTAGAGTTTTTTAGTGTTTAACTGTAGTTTTTATTATTCAATCAAGAGTTTGTTATTTTGAAATAGTGCTGGTATGTACTATTTACTCAGAAACAGAAAAGAGATGAAGATTTCTGTTTGTATGAGGAAAATGATTTTAGCAACCGTAACTAAAATCCATGGCTGTTCCACACAGGACTGTTGAGAGCAATTAACTTCAGTTGGGGGAACAGTGTGCAGCCTCTTGCTGCTTGAGGTATGACACATTCTAACAAGACGATGTAATGCTGGAAGCTGTCATTTTCCCTATGGGATCCGGTAAGCCATGTTTATTACGATTGTAAATAAGGGCTTCACAAGGGCTTATTAAGACTGTAGACTTTTTCTGGGCTAAATCGATTCATTATTAACACATATTTAGCCTTGAGGAATCATTTTATCTGGGTATTTTGATATAATAATATCGGCAGGCACTGTATTAGACACCTTATTCCTTAGGGGCTTTCCCAAAGCATAAGCAGAGCCTCATTTTCGCGCCGGTGTGGCGCACTTGTTTTTGAGAGGCATGGCATGCAGTCGCATGTGAGAGGAGCTCTGATACTTAGAAAAGACTTTCTGAAGGCGTCATTTGGTATCGTATTCCCCTTTGGGCTTGGTTGGGTCTCAGCAAAGCAGATACCAGGGACTGTAAAGGGGTTAAAGTTTAAAACGGCTCCGGTTCCGTTATTTTAAGGGTTAAAGCTTCCAAATTTGGTGTGCAATACTTTTAAGGCCTTAAGACACTGTGGTGAAAATTTGGTGAATTTTGAACAATTCCTTCATGTTTTTTCGCAATTGCAGTAATAAAGTGTGTTCAGTTTAAAATTTAAAGTGACAGTAACGGTTTTATTTTAAAACGTTTTTGTACTTTGTTATCAAGTTTATGCCTGTTTAACATGTCTGAACTACCAGATAGACTGTGTTCTGAATGTGGGGAAGCCAGAATTCCTATTCATTTAAATAAATGTGATTTATGTGATAATGACAATGATGCCCAAGATGATTCCTCAAGTGAGGGGAGTAAGCATGGTACTGCATCATTCCCTCCTTCGTCTACACGAGTCTTGCCCACTCAGGAGGCCCCTAGTACATCTAGCGCGCCAATACTCCTTACTATGCAACAATTAACGGCTGTAATGGATAATTCTGTCAAAAACATTTTAGCCAAAATGAACACTTGTCAGCGTAAGCGCGGCTGCTCTGTTTTAGATACTGAAGAGCATGACGACGCTGATATTAATATTTCTGAAGGGCCCCTAACCCAGTCTGATGGGGCCAGGGAGGTTTTGTCTGAGGGAGAAATTACTGATTCAGGGAACATTTCTCAACAGGCTGAACCTGATGTGATTGCATTTAAATTTAAGTTGGAACATCTCCGCATTCTGCTTAAGGAGGTATTATCCACTCTGGATGATTGTGACAAGTTGGTCATCCCAGAGAAACTATGTAAAATGGACAAGTTCCTAGAGGTGCCGGGGCTCCCAGAAGCTTTTCCTATACCCAAGCGGGTGGCGGACATTGTTAATAAAAAATGGGAAAGGCCCGGTATTCCTTTCGTCCCTCCCCCCATATTTAAAAAATTGTTTCCTATGGTCGACCCCAGAAAGGACTTATGGCAGACAGTCCCCAAGGTCGAGGGAGCGGTTTCCACTCTAAACAAACGCACCACTATACCCATAGAGGATAGTTGTGCTTTCAAAGATCCTATGGATAAAAAATTAGAAGGTTTGCTTAAAAAGATGTTTGTTCAGCAAGGTTACCTTCTACAACCAATTTCATGCATTGTCCCTGTCGCTACAGCCGCATGTTTCTGGTTCGATGATCTGATAAAGGCGGTCGATAGTGATTCTCCTCCTTTTGAGGAGATTATGGACAGAATCAATGCTCTCAAATTGGCTAATTCTTTCACCCTAGACGCCACTTTGCAATTGGCTAGGTTAGCGGCTAAGAATTCTGGGTTTGCTATTGTGGCGCGCAGAGCGCTTTGGTTGAAATCTTGGTCGGCTGATGCGTCTTCCAAGAACAAGCTACTTAACATTCCTTTCAAGGGGAAAACGCTGTTTGGCCCTGACTTGAAAGAGATTATCTCTGATATCACTGGGGGTAAGGGCCACGCCCTTCCTCAGGATCGGCCTTTCAAGGCAAAAAATAAACCTAATTTTCGTCCCTTTCGTAGAAACGGACCAGCCCAAGGTGCTACGTCCTCTAAGCAAGAGGGTAATACTTCTCAAGCCAAGCCAGCTTGGAGACCAATGCAAGGCTGGAACAAGGGAAAGCAGGCCAAGAAACCTGCCACTGCTACCAAGACTGCATGAAATGTTGGCCCCCGATCCGGGACCGGATCTGGTGGGGGGCAGACTCTCTCTCTTCGCTCAGGCTTGGGCAAGAGATGTTCTGGATCCTTGGGCGCTAGAAATAGTCTCCCAAGGTTATCTTCTGGAATTCAAGGGACTTCCCCCAAGGGGGAGGTTCCACAGGTCTCAGTTGTCTTCAGACCACATAAAAAGACAGGCATTCTTACATTGTGTAGAAGACCTGTCAAAAATGGGAGTGATTCATCCTGTTCCATTAAGAGAACAAGGGATGGGGTTCTACTCCAATCTGTTCATAGTTCCCAAAAAAGAGGGAACGTTCAGACCAATCTTAGATCTCAAGATCTTAAACAAGTTTCTCAAGGTTCCATCGTTCAAGATGGAAACCATTCGAACTATTCTTCCTTCCATCCAGGAAGGTCAATTCATGACCACGGTGGATTTAAAGGATGCGTATCTACATATTCCTATCCACAAGGAACATCATCGGTTCCTAAGGTTCGCATTCCTGGACAAACATTACCAGTTCGTGGCGCTTCCTTTCGGATTAGCCACTGCTCCAAGGATTTTCACAAAGGTACTAGGGTCCCTTCTAGCTGTGCTAAGACCAAGGGGCATTGCTGTAGTACCTTACTTGGACGACATTCTGATTCAAGCGTCGTCCCTTCCTCAAGCAAGGGCTCACACGGACATTGTCCTGGCCTTTCTCAGATCTCACGGATGGAAAGTGAACGTGGAAAAGAGTTCTCTATCCCCGTCAACAAGGGTTCCCTTCCTGGGAACAATAATAGACTCCTTAGAAATGAGGATTTTTCTGACAGAGGCCAGAAAAACAAAACTTCTAGACTCTTGTCGAATACTTCATTCCGTTCCTCTTCCTTCCATAGCTCAGTGCATGGAAGTGATCGGGTTGATGGTAGCGGCAATGGACATAGTTCCTTTTGCGCGCATTCATCTAAGACCATTACAACTGTGCATGCTCAGTCAGTGGAATGGGGACTATACAGACTTGTCTCCGAAGATACAAGTAAATCAGAGGACCAGAGACTCACTCCGTTGGTGGCTGTCCCTGGACAACCTGTCACAAGGGATGACATTCCGCAGACCAGAGTGGGTCATTGTCACGACCGACGCCAGTCTGATGGGCTGGGGCGCGGTCTGGGGATCCCTGAAAGCTCAGGGTCTTTGGTCTCGGGAAGAATCTCTTCTACCGATAAATATTCTGGAACTGAGAGCGATATTCAATGCTCTCAAGGCTTGGCCTCAGCTAGCGAGGGCCAAGTTCATACGGTTTCAATCAGACAACATGACAACTGTTGCGTACATCAACCATCAGGGGGGAACAAGGAGTTCCCTAGCGATGGAAGAAGTGACCAAAATCATTCTATGGGCGGAGTCTCACTCCTGCCACCTGTCTGCTATCCACATCCCAGGAGTGGAAAATTGGGAAGCGGATTTTCTGAGTCGTCAGACATTGCATCCGGGGGAGTGGGAACTCCATCCGGAAATCTTTGCCCAAGTCACTCAGCTGTGGGGCATTCCAGACATGGATCTGATGGCCTCTCGTCAGAACTTCAAAGTTCCTTGCTACGGGTCCAGATCCAGGGATCCCAAGGCGGCTCTAGTGGATGCACTAGTAGCACCTTGGACCTTCAAACTAGCCTATGTGTTCCCGCCGTTTCCTCTCATCCCCAGGCTGGTAGCCAGGATCAATCAGGAGAGGGCGTCGGTGATCTTGATAGCTCCTGCGTGGCCACGCAGGACTTGGTATGCAGATCTGGTGAATATGTCATCGGCTCCACCTTGGAAGCTACCTTTGAGACGAGACCTTCTTGTTCAGGGTCCGTTCGAACATCCGAATCTGGTTTCACTCCAGCTGACTGCTTGGAGATTGAACGCTTGATTTTATCGAAGCGAGGGTTCTCAGATTCTGTTATCGATACTCTTGTTCAGGCCAGAAAGCCTGTAACTAGAAAGATTTACCACAAAATTTGGAAAAAATATATCTGTTGGTGTGAATCTAAAGGATTCCCTTGGGACAAGGTTAAGATTCCTAGGATTCTATCCTTCCTTCAAGAAGGATTGGAAAAAGGATTATCTGCAAGTTCCCTGAAGGGACAGGTTTCTGCCTTGTCGGTGTTACTTCACAAAAAACTGGCTGCTGTGCCAGATGTTCAAGCCTTTGTTCAGGCTCTGGTTAGAATTAAGCCTGTTTACAAACCTTTGACTCCTCCTTGGAGTCTCAATTTAGTTCTTTTAGTTCTTCAGGGGGTTCCGTTTGAACCCTTGCATTCCGTTGATATTAAGTTATTATCTTGGAAAGTTTTGTTTTTAGTTGCAATTTCTTCTGCCAGAAGAGTTTCAGAATTATCTGCTCTGCAGTGTTCTCCTCCTTATCTGGTGTTCCATGCAGATAAGGTGGTTTTACGTACTAAACCTGGTTTTCTTCCAAAAGTTGTTTCTAACAAAAACATTAACCAGGAGATTATCGTACCTTCTCTGTGTCCGAAACCAGTTTCAAAGAAGGAACGTTTGTTGCACAATTTGGATGTTGTTCGCGCTCTAAAATTCTATTTAGATGCTACAAAGGATTTTAGACAAACATCTTCCTTGTTTGTTGTTTATTCCGGTAAAAGGAGAGGTCAAAAAGCAACTTCTACCTCTCTCTCTTTTTGGATTAAAAGCATCATCAGATTGGCTTACGAGACTGCCGGACGGCAGCCTCCCGAAAGAATCATAGCTCATTCCACTAGGGCTGTGGCTTCCACATGGGCCTTCAAGAACGAGGCTTCTGTTGATCAGATATGTAGGGCAGCGACTTGGTCTTCACTGCACACTTTTACCAAATTTTACAAGTTTGATACTTTTGCTTCTTCTGAGGCTATTTTTGGGAGAAAGGTTTTGCAAGCCGTGGTGCCTTCCATTTAGGTGACCTGATTTGCTCCCTCCCTTCATCCGTGTCCTAAAGCTTTGGTATTGGTTCCCACAAGTAAGGATGACGCCGTGGACCGGACACACCTATGTTGGAGAAAACAGAATTTATGTTTACCTGATAAATTACTTTCTCCAACGGTGTGTCCGGTCCACGGCCCGCCCTGGTTTTTTAATCAGGTCTGATAATTTATTTTTTTAACTACAGTCACCACGGTACCATATGGTTTCTCCTATGCAAATATTCCTCCTTAACGTCGGTCGAATGACTGGGGTAGGCGGAGCCTAGGAGGGATCATGTGACCAGCTTTGCTGGGCTCTTTGCCATTTCCTGTTGGGGAAGAGAATATCCCACAAGTAAGGATGACGCCGTGGACCGGACACACCGTTGGAGAAAGTAATTTATCAGGTAAACATAAATTCTGTTTTTTCTATGTATATATGATCAGGCACAATCTTCACTTTCTATATAATCTTTCCTCCTAATCCCCATATCCAGCAGGGCCAGCACAACTTTTATAGCAATTTGTATCTGTTGTAATTACTACCCTAATCTGCGAAGTGACCATTATATTATGTTGCCTGTAGTATAAAATGTTGGTGAATATGTGCATTAGCTTATCTATGTCATGCACCAATGCAGAGGTAATTTGCTCAATTTGTTTCGCTACCAGTCTGGCCCTAATTGTTCAGGAAACGCTATAAAGTTCTCAGTGCTATACATTTATAAGAAAACTGCAGGTGTGAGATTCCCAAAGGCTGTTTGATAAATTAATTGCTTCCTGAGCCTTGTGGTTTCACACAATGTACCCTTTTCCAGTGGCCCAAGGAAGTTTCAAAGTGAAAACCAAAACACAATTTGCTACAGATCCTCCATGTCTTTGCAGCTGTGTTGCTGACAGCTATTTGAAATGTACTTGTGAGTGCTCTTAGCCTCAGTTACCGTTTCATTATCACCAAGTAGTTAAAGGGACACTCAAGTCAAAATTAAACTTTCATGATTCAGATAGAGCATGCAATTTTAAACAACTTTCCAATTTACTTCCATTAAAAAAAAGTGCACAGTCTTTTTATATTTAAACTTTTTGAGTCACCAGCTCCTACTGAGCATGTGCAAGAAGTCACAGAATAAGCATACATGCATTTGTGATTGGCTGATGGCTGTCACATGGTACAGGGGGGAGTGGAAATTGACATACATTTTAAAATTGGCAGAAAAAAAATCTACTATTCATTTGAAGTTCAGACTAAGTGCTATTGCATTGTCTTTTTATCATGCATTTGTTGATTATGCAAATCTACTGTGTTGACTGGTCCTTTAACCACAGTGATAAATCACAAGCCACTCATTTATAGGCAGTGTGCACTCGTTTTTACATATTGAGTAGCTACTAAAGCAGTGATTTGCAACCTTTTTCTTTGCTGTGGCACACTTTTTTACATTAAAAAATCCTGTGACACACCACCATCCCAAAATTTTACAAAATCACATATTGTAGCCTAATACAGGATATATATACAGTGTGTGTGTATATATAACTGTACTGTGCTGTCATGCCTCCTACAAACTATACATGACATACTGACATTCATTCACAAACAATCATAATGATTGTCTGTGAATGAATGTCAATGTCATGGTTGTAAATGATGCCTGATGAGCCGGTCACATACCTCCCAATATTTCAAAATTTGAAAGAGGGACACCCCCGCACTGTTGTCAGTCTGCCGCGGCACACCTGGGGATCTCTCACGGCACACTAGTGTGCCACGGCACACTGGTTGAAAAACACTGTACTAAAGGATATTTTCTATTACAACAAATTATGATTATTTGCTTTTGGAATTTGTGAGTTTTGTATAATCAAGGTTTCTAATTTATCTGTCATGTAGCTGTTAATTGTGTCTACTACCTTAATTGTGCAATGTTGCATGTTTGGTATTTTTTTGCTAAAAAAGGTGGCAACCATGTTTTTAATCACATACAGAAGAGTGAATATTAAACCTAAACCCCTTTAATCCTGAGCTTTTTTTTTTTGACGCACAGTGGGCAATATTAGCTACATATATTTCTTAGTATAGGGAATGTTTTTGGTGGTTACAGTCATATAAGCAAAAATCAAAAGTTGCACATGAATTTTAGACTATAGCAAGTGTCCGAGAGCAAATAGAACCACTGATTTATGAGAATAGAAAACTGAAAAGTTGCTCCGTTTTTTCACTCTTCATACTGTACATGACAAATGTTGCAAGGAAACAAACATTTTCAAAAGCAATTCATATCCTTATAGTGTAGATTAATGGTTTTATTAGATTTGGACTGGCACTCCATATCCATTGTGCTCAGTTTTATTCTTTCCACGTTAAAGTACAACAATCACATTATCGATTATTCGTATACCCTTTGTTAAGGTGACTTAAATTTTTATAGGTATCACATATATGTCTCTGTGGTTGACAACAATGACATGGGCAAGTATAAAAACAAACAGGCCTTCAACTAGGCCTCTCAAAGAAAGAAGTAGAGGTGAATAAGGCCAGACTAAAAAAAAAGTAGCTAGTGGTAACCAGACGATGAACTAGATTGCAGGTGCAGTGTAATCAGTAGCGCAGGGGGTGTTATCTTGGTCTTGTTCTTGAACTAAGAATAACGCACAATGAGGCCAAATTAACAAAGGTTTTGCTTGCGGACCTGATCTGACAGTGCGGATCAGGTTTGCAAGACCTTGCTGAATGCGGAGAGCAATGCGCTCTCCGTATTCAGCATTGCACCAGCAGCTCACAAGTGCTGCTGGTGCAACGCCGCCCCCTGCAGACTCGCGACCAATGGGCCACCAGCAGGGAGGTGTCATTCAACCTGATCGTACTCGATCGAGTTGAATTGTGGCGATTCTTGTCCACCTGCTCAGAACAGGCGGACAGGGTTATGAAACAGCGGTCTAAAGACTCGCCAGAAACACAGCCCTTCAAGCTTCATTCGGAGCTTGATAGATAGGCCTCAATGTATTACAAGTGGATGGTTACAAATTTGAACTACAGCATCTTAAAATGGCCGAAACTTTTTTAGTGCACCTTGTATTTTTAAAGGATAGCACAGAAAGCACTATTAGCTTGCTCACTGCCCTTGTATTACAACTGCCAATTTAATTGTTACTTTCAAGCATAATCCAAAATGCAGTTGTAAAATCAAGCTCTTTCTGAGACCTGAAGAAAACCATTATTATTAATAGCATAGTTAAGAACTACATAAAGCACTCCACTACTTACGTATCGTCTTAGAGCACCATTGGCATAACACTACCTTAGCTTAGTACACCATTGGCTTAGCTCTTGAGTAATATCTGACAGAAGAATTTAGACTGCCCACGCTATCCAACATGCAGATGTTAGTGTGCCTAAACTATTGCTCGAGCGATAAAGAATAATTTTGGACTTGTTATATAAGTGCCAAAATAGAAGTCCCATTGACAAAATTAAAAGGAATGTTAATGTACTATGGCAATAATAATTGTGTATTCCACTTGCAATTTAGCCTGATATGTTTTGCAGACTTAGAACTGATTGATGAATCCAATAAGGTTAAAGACTCACTGAATTTGGCATAGACAAAGATGCCTATTACAGCTGTTAGGTTTACTAAGCAACCAGACTGACAGATACTATGGGCAGGCTGGTATGGGCAGCAGTTACTTTATTCAGACAGGCCAATACTTATGAACATCAGGCAGGTACAGTAGTCTGGTATTGGACAGTCAGAGTCTATAAGTACGTGTTGACCAGCATGGGATTTAGGCAAGTACTGGCCAGTCACGTACAGTAGGCAGCTAATGATCAGCAGGTACAATAGACATTAATATAATGCAGGATTTACCAAAAAGAAAGGGGCTGCAAGTGAGAGTGACAAGAAGCAGAAGCTATCACTGGATAGAAAGACAAGAAATACAAATAAGACAACTGAGTTCCAGTGAACAGCATGCATGTTTTTCCAAGAGAATACTGCAACTCTGGGCAGTGTGCCAAGTGGCAAATTGTCAAACACTATAAAAGTGCAGAAGAGACAGTTAGGTGTCCCCATGAGAGGAGCACTAATTATGGCATTGTCAAAGATGCTGTCAGGTCGATTCTCTGTATTACTCTCTGAGAATGATAATCAAATGCAATCCAGTTTAGTATGCACCTGTGGGGTGTGCATGATGTTCTTTGGGCATGTTTGTACATCATTTTACCATGTTATCTATCAGTGTCCTTTTAAAAATGTCTGCGTTTGCACAATAGTCTGTGTCTAAACATTCTGAAAGGCAGGGGGATTCCTGAGGGTATGTTTATTCACTAGCACGTACCATTGTTAGGCTTAATAGGACCAATGGCTAAGTTAGATGTGCATTAGACTTTACTGCAGACTTTCCAAGCATACAAACTATTCTAGTCTCTCTGGCCTAGATTTGGAGTTTGGCGGTAAAAGGGCTGTTAACGCTCCGCGGGCTTTTTTCTGGCCGCACCATAAAATTAACTCTGGTATCGAGAGTTCAAACAAATGCTGCGTTAGGCTCCAAAAAAGGAGCGTAGAGCATTTTTACCGCAAATGCAACTCTCGATACCAGAGTTGCTTACGGACGCGGCCGGCCTCAAAAACGTGCTCGTGCACGATTCTCCCATAGGAAACAATGGGGCTGTTTGAGCTGGAAAAAAACCTAACACCTGCAAAAAAGCATCGTTCAGCTCCTAACGCAGCCCCATTGTTTCCTATGGGGAAACACTTCCTACGTCTGCACCTAACACTCTAACATGTACCCCGAGTCTAAACATCCCTAACCTTACACTTATTAACCCCTAATCTGCAGCCCCCGCTATCGCTGACCCCTGCATATTTTTTTTAACCCCTAATCTGCCGCTCCGTAAACCGCCGCAACCTACGTTATCCCTATGTACCCCTAATCTGCTGCCCTAACATCGCCGACCCCTATATTATATTTATTAACCCCTAATCTGCCCCCCTCAACGTCGCCGACACCTGCCTACATTTATTAACCCCTAATCTGCCGAGCGGACCTGAGCGCTACTATAATAAAGTTATTAACCCCTAATCCGCCTCACTAACCCTATCATAAATAGTATTAACCCCTAATCTGCCCTCCCTAACATCGCCGACACCTAACTTCAATTATTAACCCCTAATCTTCCGAGCGGAGCTCACCGCTATTCTAATAAATGGATTAACCCCTAACGCTAAGTCTAACCCTAACACTAACACCCCCCTAACTTAAATATAATTTACATCTAACGAAATAAATTAACTCTTATTAAATAAATGATTCCTATTTAAAGCTAAATACTTACCTGTAAAATAAATCCTAATATAGCTACAATATAAATTATAATTATATTGTAGCTATTTTAGGATTAATATTTATTTTACAGGCAACTTTGTAATTATTTTAACCAGGTACAATAGCTATTAAATAGTTAAGAACTATTTAATAGTTACCTAGTTAAAATAATAACAAATTTACCTGTAAAATAAATCCTAACCTAAGATATAATTAAACCTAACACTACCCTATCAATAAAATAATTAAATAAACTACCTACAATTACCTACAATTAACCTAACACTACACTATCAATAAATTAATTAAACACAATTCCTACAAATAAATACAATTAAATAAACTAGCTAAAGTACAAAAAATAAAAAAGAACTAAGTTACAGAAAATAAAAAAATATTTACAAACATAAGAAAAATATTACAACAATTTTAAACTAATTACACCTACTCTAAGCCCCCTAATAAAATAACAAAGCCCCCCAAAATAAAAAATTCCCTACCCTATTCTAAATTTAAAAAGTTACAAGCTCTTTTACCTTACCAGCCCTGAACAGGGCCCTTTGCGGGGCATGCCCCAAGAATTTCAGCTCTTTTGCCTGTAAAAGAATAAATACAATACCCCCCCCCCCCCAACATTACAACCCATTACCCACATACCCCTAATCTAACCCAAACCCCCCTTAAATAAACCTAACACTAAGCCCCTGAAGATCTTCCTACCTTGTCTTCACCATCCAGGTTCACCGATCCGTCCTGAAGAGCTCCTCCGATGTCCTGATCCAAGCCCAAGCGGGGGCTGAAGAGGTCCATGATCCGGTCAAAGTCTTCATCCAAGCGGGGCAGAAGAGGATCTTCCATCAGATTGAAGTCATCATCCAGGCGGCATCTTCTATGGTCTTCCATCTGGAGCGAAGCGGCAGGATCCTGAAGACCTCCAGCGCGGAACATCCATCCGGACCGACGACTGAACGACGAATGACTGTTCCTTTAAGGGACGTCATCCAAGATGGCGTCCCTCGAATTCCGATTGGCTGATAGGATTCTATCAGCCAATCGGAATTAAGGTAGGAATTTTCTGATTGGCTGATGGAATCAGCCAATCAGAATCTAGTTCAATCCGATTGGCCGATCCAATCAGCCAATCAGATTGAGCTCGCATTCTATTGGCTGATCGGAACAGCCAATAGAATGCGAGCTCAATCTGATTGGCTGATTGGATCAGCCAATCGGATTGAACTTGATTCTGATTGGCTGATTCCATCAGCCAATCAGAAAATTCCTACCTTAATTCCGATTGGCTGATAGAATCCTATCAGCCAATCGGAATTCGAGGGACGCCATCTTGGATGACGTCCCTTAAAGGAACAGTCATTCGTCGTTCAGTCGTCGGTCCGGATGGATGTTCCGCGCTGGAGGTCTTCAGGATCCTGCCGCTTCGCTCCGGATGGAAGACCATAGAAGATGCCGCCTGGATGATGACTTCAATCGGATGGAAGATCCTCTTCTGCCCCGCTTGGATGAAGACTTTGACCGGATCATGGACCTCTTCAGCCCCCGCTTGGGCTTGGATCAGGACATCGGAGGAGCTCTTCAGGACGGATCGGTGAACCTGGATGGTGAAGACAAGGTAGGAAGATCTTCAGGGGCTTAGTGTTAGGTTTATTTAAGGGGGGTTTGGGTTAGATTAGGGGTATGTGGGTGGTGGGTTGTAATGTTGGGGGGGGGGTATTGTATTTATTCTTTTACAGGCAAAAGAGCTGAAATTCTTGGGGCATGCCCCGCAAAGGGCCCTGTTCAGGGCTGGTAAGGTAAAAGAGCTTGTAACTTTTTAAATTTAGAATAGGGTAGGGAATTTTTTATTTTGGGGGGCTTTGTTATTTTATTAGGGGGCTTAGAGTAGGTGTAATTAGTTTAAAATTGTTGTAATATTTTTCTTATGTTTGTAAATATTTTTTTATTTTCTGTAACTTAGTTCTTTTTTATTTTTTGTACTTTAGCTAGTTTATTTAATTGTATTTATTTGTAGGAATTGTGTTTAATTAATTTATTGATAGTGTAGTGTTAGGTTAATTGTAGGTAATTGTAGGTAGTTTATTTAATTATTTTATTGATAGGGTAGTGTTAGGTTTAATTATATCTTAGGTTAGGATTTATTTTACAGGTAAATTTGTTATTATTTTAACTAGGTAACTATTAAATAGTTCTTAACTATTTAATAGCTATTGTACCTGGTTAAAATAATTACAAAGTTGCCTGTAAAATAAATATTAATCCTAAAATAGCTACAATATAATTATAATTTATATTGTAGCTATATTAGGATTTATTTTACAGGTAAGTATTTAGCTTTAAATAGGAATAATTTATTTAATAAGAGTTAATTTATTTCGTTAGATAAAAATTATATTTAACTTAGGGGGGTGTTAGTGTTAGGGTTAGACTTAGCTTTAGGGGTTAATCAATTTATTAGAATAGCGGTGAGGTCCGGTCGGCAGATTAGGGGTTAATAATTGAAGTTAGGTGTCGGCGATGTTAGGGAGGGCAGATTAGGGGTTAATACTATTTATGATAGGGTTAGTGAGGCGGGTTAGGGGTTCATAACTTTATTATAGTAGCGCTCAGGTCCGCTCGGCAGATTAGGGGTTAATAAATGTAGGCAGGTGTCGGCGACGTTGAGGGGGGCAGATTAGGGGTTAATAAATATAATATAGGGGTCGGCGATGTTAGGGCAGCAGATTAGGGGTACATAGGGATAACGTAGGTGGCGGCGATTTGCGGTCGGAAGATTAGGGGTTAATTATTTTAAGTAGCTGGCGGCGACGTTGTGGGGGGCAAGTTAGGGGTTAATAAATATAATATAGGGGTCGGCGGGGTTAGGGGCAGCAGATTAGGGGTACATAAGTATAACGTAGGTGGCGGTCGGCAGATTAGGGGTTAAAAATTTTAATCGAGTGGCGGCGATGTGGGGGGACCTCGGTTTAGGGGTACATAGGTAGTTTATGGGTGTTAGTGTACTTTAGGGTACAGTAGTTAAGAGCTTTATGAACCGGCGTTAGCCCAGAAAGCTCTTAACTCCTGCTATTTTCAGGCGGCTGAAGTTTTGTCGTTAGAGCTCTAACGCTCACTTCAGAAACGACTCTAAATACCGGCGTTAGGAAGATCCCATTGAAAAGATAGGATACGCAATTGACGTAAGGGGATCTGCGGTATGGAAAAGTCGCGGCTGAAAAGTGAGCGTTAGACCCTTTAATCACTGACTCCGTGGAGCCTCTAACGCTGGTTTTGACGGCTACCGCCGAACTCCAAATCTAGGCCTCTGTTTGTCCATATTTAAAATGACCTCATGGCATGGATTTCTGAAAGCTATCCAACAAGATAGAATAGCATTTATTGTAGCAGGGCTCAAGAAACCCAGGAGCCTGGGAGCCACTGGCTCCTATAATTTTACCCCTGGCTCCTAACTTTTTGGGTTATTCTCTCTCTCTCTCTCTCTCTCTCTCTCTCTCTCTCTCTCTCTCTCTCTCTCTCTCTCTCTCTCTCTCTCTCTCTCTCTCTCTCTCTCTCTCTCTCTCTCTCTCTCTCTCTCTCTCTCTCTCTCTCTCTCTCTCTCTCTCTCTCTCTCTCTCTCTCTCTCTCTCTCTCTCTCTATATATATATATATATATATATATATATATATATACAAATCCAACTATGCCTGGCTCCTAATTTTTAAACAGATTTGTCAAGCACTGTATTGTAGTGTACTTGATGCCGCCCAATATTTTGCACGCAATGTCATATAAAACCAATCCAGAAGACACAGACAGTACAGCATAGATACGTTGTAGTGAATTCATTTTACTTTCAAATTCTGTCTTTGGCAACATTAAGCAGTATAAGTCGTGTGCACAGGTCCTCCAGCAGCAAATTATTAAAAGATATGTTTGTATTAAGAAGCATTGTTAACATGTGAAATGTAAATGTGTATTCAATTTAGTGTGGTATAATTAGGCTTTAATTAGAAGTAGAGGTTTAAATACTGCAGCACGGCTTGTACAATGCTCACTTAGGCATAGTAAACGTGCTAGAGGTATATGAAATACGTAGAGATGTTAAGGTTTGGTCAAGTTGTTTTGTAAAACTGTTGTATTATATTTTTAGGTAGCTTATAGCATCATAGAAGTGACTGTGTAGCAATAAAGATATATTTATAAAATGTTAACTTTATTTATAATGTTTAAGAGACAACATATTCATAATTATTTTACAAAAAAGAAATACAACCGGTGGTAAGAAGAAATTATCAGGGGTCATTTATTGCTCAATCAAGTGTTATAGTTATAGAATGTTGCCATATTTAAATGATTAGAACATTTCAAAATATTATTTAATGTTATACCCTCCTTCAGAATTAAAAGGACATCAAACTGATAACTACAAGTGCAGTAGCATGGCTATAATATACCTTCAGCTCTCTTTAAAGCTTTTCTCTTATTTAACCCTTTACAGAGGCACATGTTGTTACATCCTGTGTTAGAAGCAGTGCACTTTCACAGGCCATTGACATTGCTGGCTTTTTGGCACCTGTACCTTACACTTTAGAATGCAGAAGAGTTTTTTGCAGTTTTTTGTTCTTTTTACACAGTTGAAAAGTTACTTAATATAATAAATATAAAAAGTAGGAATAATGTAGAAAATGCAGCCTGTGTTAAAATGTGTAGCTCCTGCGTTTCATGACTGCCGCACATCAATAAATGCCGACAGCATACGCTGTTGGTATTTATCATTGCACAAGCAGTTCTTGTGAACTGCTTGGGCAATGCCTCTCCCTGCAGATTCGCGGCCAAACGGCCACTAGCAGGGGGTGTCAATCAGCCCGATCGTATAGGATCGGGTTGATTTATAACTGCAGCCTCAGAGCAGGCGGACAAGTTATGGAGCAAGTTATGCTTCATAACTGCTGTTTCCGGCGAGCCTGAAGAAGCTTGATAATTCGGCACCACAGGGTGCAAGAATACTTGTAAGATGGCGGTGCCTAGTGTCAAGATACAGAACTTCACTAACAAGCACTTTTGTAGGGTTAAAATAAAAGAATAGCTTTGAAGAGAGCTGCAAGAGGAAAAACAATAGCATGGTGAGTAATAACCATGTTACTATAGTTGTACTCAGCAGTTTAATGTCCCTTTAAATCAGGACTCGACAAACCCAGGAGCCTGGGAGCCACTGGCTCCTACCTTTTTGGGGTTATTCTCCATAGATCTATATACAGATACAACTGTCTGGCTACTAAATATTCTTACTGGCTCCTAAATTTTAAATAGATGTTTTGATCCCTGCTTTAAAGGGACACTGAGCCCAATTTTTTTCTTTTGTGATTCAGATAGAGCATGCAATTTTAAGCAACTTTCTAATGTACTCATATTATCAAGTTGTCTTCATTCTCTTGGTATCTTTCTTTGAAAAGCAAGAAAGTAAGTTTTGATGCCGGCCCATTTTTGGTGAACAACCTGGGTTGTTCTTGCTGATTGGTGGATAAATTTACCCACCAATAAACAAGTGCTGTCCAGGGTCTGGCTCCTTAGCTTAGATGCCTTCTTTTTCAAATAAGGATAGCATGAGAACAAAGAAAAATTGATAATAGGAGTAAATTAGAAAGTTGCTTAAAATTGCATGTTCTATTTGAATCATGAAAGAAAAAAAATGTGGGTTCAGTATCCCTTTAACTGCACAGTAATGCAACCATGCATTAAATAACAAGATTGTCCTTGGAAACTAAGGTGTATTGTAATGATTTCCTTTGAGAATATATTTTCTTTTACATCACAGTATTCTAGGATGAGTTATTCTAAAAATCTGATGAGCTTCTGAGTATTACTTTTTGTATCTCCAGTGTGTGGTTGAACATTTAATAAACTCTGGCCTCTGCATGTTCTGATCCAGGACTGCTCTTGATTTGTGCTATGGATAAAACAAGATTATATGAGTTACTGATCAAGCAGATAGTCAAAGATTGAGGGAGAAGAAAGACAAATATCACATCCGCTATTCTTTGTTTCATAGGAGCTCAAGTTCTCCCAGAAATTGCTTTGATCTTTGATTAAGATATCTTGGTGTCTAGCCTGAGAGACATGGAAGAACTGCCTCTAATGTTAGATTACAGTCTGCTTTGGTGACATCTGCCAATTGCAAGCTTCACAATTATCAAAACAAATCTACCACTTTCTGTATTAAGAAACAAAAATGTAATTAAAGTTAATCGCAGGAACGTTCTTGTGTTGATTTGTTTGATTAGTTGGTTTTATGTATCTTTATATTTACCACAAAATAATGTCATTGCATACCTCAATGTACTCTATGGAATTCTGAGACGCTTTACTAATAAACAATAATGAAATCCAGCAAAATAAAGATCAACAAACTGCTTCTATAATCAGGCATGGTAACCTGGTTTAAGGAATGACGTTGAGTTTCTCTATTTGGATTGAATAGTTTTTTTCCTACTGGTATTTTATTTTTAGGCATTTTTAATAAATAAAGTGCACGGTGTGGTGAAGATTAAAAATGTCAGAATTTGGTTTTCATGTTGCACGTATTTGCACTTGCTTGGTCATTAAACTCAAACAGGTGCAAATGTTTTTTTGTGAATTAGAATTCCGTCTTGTGTACTGGGCACAATGCCAATGTGCATGAGCTCTAGAACCGTTAAATATAGTAGAGTTGCATAATCAATAAGTACATAAGAAAAGGACTTATGTGCTCGCCCTCAATTTTAAGTGAGCAGATTTTTTCCCCCTGAAAGTTACTATTACTTTATTGTAACTAAAATACTTTATAGAAAATATACTATTACACTTATAACTTAAATATTTAAACAACTATTATCATTTTTAAAATGCAGCTTCATACTAATCTTAGGCTAATCTTTGCTTTGAAATAATACATCATATTGAGCATTTATTTTTTTACTGTTTAATGTCGCTTCAATCCATTTATCGCAAAAAAATAAAATATTATGTTTCAGTTTTTAATTCCTTTTCACTTATTGTTTTTTTTCTCATTATTTTGTAGGCCTTCTGCATTAGCAAGCAGTCCGACTTACCCAGATCTTCCATTCATCAGGATATCCCCACACAGAAACCACGCTTCTGCGTCAGACTCGCCGTTCAGCCCTCCTCACCCGTACATCAATCCATACATGGATTACATACGATCCCTGCACAGCAGCCCTTCGCTTTCCATGATCTCTGCCGCTCGAGGACTCAGCCCTACAGATGGTTGGTGTTAGCATATTCAAGCGTTCTTGTTTTGTGCTGGTTAAATGTAGCCTTTTTACATGGTAATTTGACATGAATACGCTGTGCCTTTGTGTTTGTCTGCTTATATCTACAGATTTCATAAAGTAGAATATCTGACAGAGAATGCTCTTGTGCTCAGTCAGTGACACTGTCTAATGCATTAAGAAACTGTCAAACACAGCTAGAGAATTCATTAAAAAGAAACTAAAACATTTCAGAGGATACGCAACAAGAATTCCTGTTCTGAAGCGACAGTGTGCACTTTTTTTTTTGTATAAAAAGTGAAGTACTTCCTTAGATTAGCAGCACAGTAGATGTGCCTAAAGCTTAATTAGTCATGGAATTGAAACATGTTTGTGTGTAACATTTTTGCTTGTCCTATTCTCCCTAGAGAGGCCAAAAAGCAAATTCCGTAACCTAGATTTTCAAAGTGCTGTAAAACAAGTAGCTGGTTTATGCAATTTGCAGCATTTTTGTAAACCTAGGTTTTTTTTTTTTTTTTTTTTTTTTTTTAAACAAGCTTTATTGAAAATATAAGTCAAAGGAACAAGATTCACCTCCCATTGTAAAGGATTTCTAAGCAGCAATTTAGTGCGTCTGTCCTGGGACAGCTGAAAGGATGAGCCTTGTGAACTCTCATATTATTTCACCAATCAGGTAAAGGAAGCTTACTATGAAATCTCATGGGAGTTAAGTCAAATCTCATGAGATCACAGTAAGAGTTCATGTCCTCAGCACTGCTGATGCTGATTGGCTGCTGTTCATTTCTTCATTTTTTTTTATATTTTTACCTGCAGCTGGGAGCAGGTGAAGTATAACTTTTTACACAGAACTTACTCTGCTGAGCTGAGGAGATTGTGAGGTAAAATATTTTCCTTTTTTACATAGAGATGCTTAGGTGATATTTTCCTGTCAGCTTTTTACAGTTATACTGCATCAGTTTCAAGTGATTTAGCATATGAGTATTATGTCCCTTTAATTTAGACCCAGCGTAAACCTAGGTTTTATGTTCCGGTAACTACATTTTTAGCAGCATTTGTATTCTAGCTCAGATGTTACAGTTCCTTCTTTTTTTTCCAGAAAGTTGAGAAATATTGAAGAGTAGATTTAAAGGATTATCTGCTTTCTATTTTAAACCACATTATACTGTCTGTTTTCATTTTATTAACATTTTCCTAGTGAAACCACTAAAATGGAAGCCTTCAGAAACCAAGCTTAAAGGAACATGAAACCCAACATATTTCTTTCATGATTCAGTTAGAGAATACAATTTTAAACAAATTCTAGTTTACCTCTATTATCTAATTTGCTTCATTCTTTAGATATTGTTTGATGAAATAGCATTGCACATGAGTAGGTCAATCACACGATGCATCTATGTGCAGCCACCAATCAGCAGTGACTGAGCTTATTTATAAATGCTTTTCAGCAAAGGATATCAAGAGAATAAAGCAAATTAGCAAATATAAGTAAATTGGAAAGTTGTTTAACATTGCATGCTCTTTCTAAATCATGAAAGAAAAAAATTGGGTTCCATGTCCCTTGAAATCTTTCCTCTCCAAGAATGCTTTGTTGTGGCTTCTTTAACTAAGCATAAATGTTCAATTGTTTCTGTTATCTTTTGTGGTTCTATTTCTTAGATCAATCACACAAAAAAATGAACAGCGGATTTAAAAGCCTTCTTTCTATAAACATTTCTGATTATCCTCTAGCCTTAATTACAGTGTTTGATACATACCGATTTATTTGTAGGAACAATTTGTAAGTTTACATTTTAGTCTATGGGGTAGATTTATTAAGCGGCAGATGCTGCTTTCTACGCTTGAAGTTTTGGCTTGCTTGAAACGAAAGTTAAGAAGCAGCGGTTGTAAGATACGGGATGATTGACACCCGCTGCTAGCAGCCGATTGGCGGCAAATGTGCAGGGGGCAGCATTGCACAAGCATTTCACAAGAAATGCTTGTGCAATGTTAAATGCCGACAGCGAATCATGTCCGCCCGGCATTTAATACATTGACCCCATTATATTTAGTGGAAATAAATGATGTACAATCTAAATGAATTATTTGGGGCAGTTCTTTTTTGCAGCACAGAAGGTGGTATGTTCACTAACTAGGTCCTAGTTTAGCAGACTGAAATGCTGATACACAGATTATGAACTCCGTATGAGAGACATTTCTATAAAAAAAACAACAACTAGAGGAAATATGCTCTCTCTCTGTGCCTGTTTTGTCAAATGCTGCCTAGGCCCCATTTTCTCACCTGGTTCCATGATATAGTTGGCCCTGGCTCCATCATACTATTGCAAGGTGACTTGCAATGCAATGTGCAAGTTAATTGTTTTAAAGCTACATTAGCACAACATGCACATTCACTGATTGGTTGGAATGTTCTGTTCCCCTGCAATTGAGATACCACCAGTCAGAGGTGTAACTAGAAATCTCAGGGCCCCGGTACAAGAATCGATGAAGGGCCCCCCAATAAAAAAAGCATGATTTTGATACATTTACTTTTTTTTTTTTTAACACTTGTAATGGCTGGTTATTTACAATATGAAAATGTTTTCATGTCACTGTAAGCTGGGTGTTAGAGGTGAAAGAATTCCATGCTGTAATTTTAATACTAACAACCCTGTCCCGTGCTTTGTAGGAGTTAAACACAAAGCATTGCAGGGTGGCTAGTGTTAAAATTACACGCTCTAGCAAATTAGCGCATGTAATGTTTCATTATAAACGCATAGTTACCAGTGTACATTAGTCTAACAATCTAAAGCATTTTACTATCACACTATCAAGTTCCTTTTAATATTAATAATTGCTGCCTGGGTACAGAAATATTTTCTGTCACCCACACAATAGATAAAAACACAGGGAAAAAGTATTGTAATTATTGCAAGAAGAGAAAGAGAAGAGACATGTGATAGAGGGGGGAGGAGAGAGAGAGGAGAAAAGGGAGAGAGAGAGGAGAGAATGGTGGGAGACAGAAAGAGAGAGAGAGAGAGAGGAAGGGGAAAGGAGAGAGGAGGGAAAGGGGAATGGAGAGGGATAGAGAGAGGGGGAAGAGATTGAGGAGAAGGGAGAGGGGGGAAGGTGAGAGAGAGAGGGGGAGGGGAGAAAGAAAGAGGTGAAAAGGGAAAAAGAGAGAAGGGAGAGAAAGAGGAAGGAGAAAGGGGAGAGAGAGATAGAGAGAGATGAAAGGGGAGAGAGAGTGGGAGGAGAAAGGGGGAGAGAGAGAGGAGGGAAAAAGAGAGAGGGCCAGATTACAAGTGGAGCGCTAAATATCGCTTTCGCAAAAGCAATATAAGCGCTCCACTGAGTAATACCAGCTCACGCTAATGTGCACTAGTATTACAAGTTGGCAACAATTTGCATTGCTGAGGAGCATTGCGCTAACGAGAGCTCGCTTTAAAAGGCTCCTATGGGAGCCTCGTTCTCATGCTGTGGAACAGAAAAACATTGAATACCAAGGTCATTAAGTATTATTAAATCAACATTGTGGTATTTTTTTCTCTTTGTTTAATCTAAAATGGCATTTTAAAATATATTACTTTTTTTTTTTTAAAGGAACACTAAAGTTAGCATTACACTTGATTCAAACAGAGCATGCAATGTTAAACAATTCACTTCTTTATCAGAAAATGTGCGCAATCTTTTTATATGCACGCTTGAGGCACTAGCAAGTATTCACAGTATATATGTATATGCATGTTCTGATTGGCTGCTAACTGTCACATGATATAGGGAAACGGAAAATGTAACTAACTAAAAATTCTCAGGAAAGAAATATACTACTAATTTGAAATTCAAAGTGCTTTTACACTGTCTTTTCTTTTTCTAATTTATTGATTATGCATTGCTACTGTATTTAACATTACTTTAAATACATGTACCAACATTTTTACTATGCAAAGGAGCTTTTATCTCCACCTGCAGAGTTGCAGGAATTGTACTTATCAGCTAGTGAGCATTAGTAGGAAGTATGCAACTGCTGTATTAGTTTAAATGTATTATTGTATCTTATTACATAAAGGGGCATATTTATCAAGCTCCATATGGAGCTTGAAGCCCCGTGTTTCTAGCGAGCCTGAAAAGACTGCTGCTCCATAACCTGTCTGCCTGCTCTGAGTAGGTGGACAGAACTCGCAAGAAATCAACCCGATCCAATACGATCGGGTTGATTGACACTCCCTGCTAGCGGCCGATTGGCCTCGAATCTGCAGGGTGCGGCATTGCACCAGCAGTTCACAAGAACTGTTGGCGCAATGATAAATGCCGACAGCCCAGGGCTCGACAAACCCAGGAACCTGGTAGCCACTGGCTCCCAGAATTTTACCCCTGGCTCCTAACTTTTTGGGTTATTCTCCATATGTCTATATACAAATCCAACGGTCTGGCTCCTAAAAATATGCCTGGCTCCTAAATATTCTTACTGGCTCCTAATTTTTAAACACATTTGTCAAGCACTGGCGTACGCTGTCGGCATTTATCGATGTGAGGCGTACATGATCCGCAATATCGGATCATGTCCATCCGCACCTTGTTAAATAGACCCCAAAGTTTTTTTACAGACAGAAAATATTTTCAACATGTTCTAATATTGCTCTTTCATACGAATGATAGATTTAGATACAATATTTGTTTAATGATTTCATCAGTTATCCTTATCAGAAGGACGGCAGTATGAGTTTACATACGGTAATTAGAACCCGTGACCCTGAGCATTTATCACTGAACCAACAACGCTATCTAATTAATCTTATGTCTTTTTGAAAGTATCACTTCCAGAATTATTTTTCTTAAAATTGTACTTTATGCATTTGGCTTCTGTGTTGTCCTGACAGCACCATAGATGAGTCCCAATTTGTATCTTAGGGCAGCAACTCATTTCTAATTAATACCATATGTTGCTTCTTCAGTTCGCATGTGAGTTCATTCCATTTTTTCTTATCCCCTACACGAACAATTCTAAACACATCATCTTAGTAAAAAAATCTGTTTATTTTAGCTGGATATATGTAGATTGAGAAGTTTAAATGCTTCAGGACTGTCTGACCATATTCATTTTTTAAATTAAAACAATTAAAATGTGGATGGTTTAAGGGGCACATGTGACCTTCTATACCAGTTTCTGTGGCCCCACGAAAAATCAGAGCTAAAAAATAGTATGCTTTGGGGGCTTCGGGTGGGAGGACAAACAAGGTGTAGAGTGGGAGAGAAGACAGAGGGTACCCTGCAACCTTACACCATTGGACATTTTTAGAAAATATATTATTATTGGTGTGGTTAATAACAATACATTTACATGTTTAAGGCTTCTAAAAATATTGATCTGAGACTCATCTTTGACAAAGTTGGCTATCACTGTATTAAAATGTAGACTGCACATAGTTTACAACACAGGGCTCGGCAAACCCAGGAGCCTGGGAGCCACTGGCTCCTAGAATTTTACTTCTGGCTCCTAACTTTTTGGGATATTCTCCACATATCTATATACAAATCCAACTGTCTGGCTCCTAAAAATATGCCTGTCTCCTTAATATTCTTACTGGCTACTAATTTTTGAACATATTCGTCAAGCACTGTTACAACACATTCCTTAAAGGGCCATAGACCACAATATTCAACCTTCATGATTTACTACCATAAACAAATGTATTATTTTCTTGGTTTATTATGTTGAAACATGGCTGCTTTTGTTAGTAGCTTACTGAGGTCGGTGCAGGAGCATGCATGTCCTTTCCACTATTATTGCAAACACTTCTGTCACAGTCCCCCTAAGTATACAGTCACAGAAACGAGCTATGTTTCAACAAAGGTTATCAAAAGAAAGAGGTAATACTAAAAATACAACTACAATGTAACATTTTGTAAAATTGCCTGGTCTTTCTGAATCTTGAAATTTGACTATCATGTTCCTTTAACTTGCTTGAACTTTCGATTTATATAATAATTTACAGAGAACCCCCATGTCTATGTACCTTGTATTAACACTACTTTAGATTCATCATTGTGCAGTGCCTCACAATGGAACCTCAGGGGTTTAAATAGCACATTATGGATCTTATCTGCTCTATCTATTCGTGAGATAAATAGTTTTTAACTTTCATAATATCTTAATTTCATTAAAACTACAGCCTTTTCTTCTAAACTAAATTATTGAAATATTATCATCATAACTATTTTATTGATAATGTGTCGAAATATTCTGCAGCACTATGCAAGGATACAATTTAAAAAAACGATCATGAGAGTTTTCTAAATATTTTTGTTTTAATAAATAAATGTTAACTTTTACCTCATGTATCATTTGATTATCAATCAAATACAGAATGTAACACATTCAATTCAAATACTGTGGATTCCCATAGACATCAATGTAAGTCTGTTGGAATCAATATTCAAATGTAACATTTGAATGTAATATTAGAATTTTATTGACATCTATCATGATAACTTATTCAAACATATTCATTACAACCTTTTTCCTAGGCAAATCTATTAATAATTGAATTCAGATATTTACCTATGTGTTATAAAACAGTTAGGCTTCATCCTGTACAAAATCATTTTTAGTACTTAGATTACCTGCCAACCCATTGTTTCCAAAATGTAACGCTATGGCGCCAATTTATCATATGTCGGTCGGACATGCTTTGCTGTAGCGAATCATGTCCGCCCCACATCGCTAAATACCAACAGCATACGCTGTTGGCATTTAACATTGCACATGCATTTCACAAGAAATGATTGTGCAATGCCGCTCCCTGCACATTTGCGGCCAATCGGCTGCTAGCAGGGGGTGTCAATCATGACCGCTGCTTGGTAAACCCGGCCCTAAGTATGATTCCATTCATATTCTGGATACACACAAGCCCAGAGGCAGAACTTTTTTTTCCACTTTTTGCATTTAGGAGTAACAGCTTTGAGACTGGGAAAGGCAAGGGGGCAGGGTTTAAAAAATTCATTAATCAATGCACTGCCGCTTTGCAGTGCTGCTCTGTATTTCACTATTCTCTTCAAAAAGTTCTTCACATTGGTTGTAGTGTGTTCCGCAAAACTTACACAGATCAGCCAGAGCACAACCCTGTTTAAAGAGAACAGCCTGATGTGGAACAGATCTGCAGTGTAAGTGCTAACAGTTCCTGCATGTGTCCAGTTCTTTCTGAGGATGTGCTGCATTTTCTGCAATGGCATCTCAGATCACAGCATGTTCTCTTTTGGGGCACACAAGAAAAGCATTTATTGTTTTCTGAACCTCTTCTGCTGTCAGATTTTACCACATCTGAGCTGACATTACATAATATTCATAGGCAACAAAGCCAGTGCATTGAAACAGATAGCCATGTCAATTAACACAAACAAAATAAGGACACAGTATGTGTGTCCCCCCCGTTATTGACTACTAGGGGCTCGATTTATCAATCAAGTATGGACGGGGCATACGTTTTTTTGCGCTCGCGTGCAACCACCCCCCCCTTCCTGCGCACGGCCAATCGGAGGTGGAGAAGAGGGTAGGGAAGCTGCTTCATAAATCCTGACTGTAGGTTCTCTTGTGAGAACCTGCAGTCAAAGGGAGGAGAAGGGCTTGATAAATTGAGCCCTAGATATTTTTCTCTTTAAGAATTTCTGTAATGTTTCAACCATACCATAGTCCAGTATAGAAACCTTTGGGAATCTTTGCCATATACTAAACTACTGAACCATTTAAAGAAGTAGTACATCTCAATGTCTATCTACGTTTAGGAATTAGCTAGAAAGAGATTTAATAATATATCTTGCAGGAAACTCAAGAACCAAACACTGATTATGTAATGCAAACAAAAGGGGGCGCTAAAGAAAGACTGATATGTTAATGATTAACAATTGTCAATCTACCGAGTCTGTTATACAATATAATATATAATCATGACTATAATAATATTGTACATACAAAATAGAAGAGTCCAGAGATAAGTCCCAGATTTAGCAAGATGCACTTTTAAGATGTAGGGAAATCCTCTTTAAATATAGGGAGCTATATATGGCTGCCTCCTCCTCACCGAATGGTCCGGGTTACAACTGCGGGCGCCTCATGTGCAGGATCATCAGGTATATATATGAGTACATTACAAAAATGAGCCAAATGGATACTTACATATTAGCAGAACACACCCATGTGCTAGTAGGTGCAGACTGTAGAATTATTGGGTGTAACAGCTCACCCCCAGCTAGAACTTCCTGTGTGCTGCAGTGAATTTATAAAGCATTAAGAGAAAGCACTATATGTGCAAATCAATCAAAATATGACTATATCAATTTTGAAGATGCCAAATGGGTACTCACATACTGTCCAAGCACACCAATGTGCTGGTAGGAGCAGGCTGGCAGATTTCAAATAACACCTATTTGAAATCTTCCAGCCTAGTTTTAGCTCTTTATAAAAGAAACTAGGGCAATGTTAAGCCCTTGAAAATGTTCTTCAAAAAATTGTCAGTGTTCTCCAGCTGGGTGACATTATGAAGTAGCCAGGTGGGGGCAGTGTAATTTGCAATATTATAACATTTTATAAATGTTACTTAAGTTATTCAAAGCATAAAATAATTGCATAATTAAACATAATTTGATTTAATGATAATCTGTGCAACAAACATTGAAAAAAAATAATTTCAGCAAATGTCAGTAAAATTAGCTGGGTGGTGTTCCCATTAGATAGGCCCTGGGGAGAAGACTAATTGTTAAATAATTACTAATAAATTTAGCGTATCATATAGACTGTTGCTCTGTGATGTACAGTTGAAATTAGGACAATACAAAAATTGAAAAATTAAAGCCATTTGATTTTTAGATGACACCCAAGAAAGAACATGTGTTATCTGTTGGACAGTTATTATAAAAGAGTGTGAGCAGAAGAAAATTCCTTGTTAAAAAAATAAAGATTTTTTTTTATTAGTTTTTATAAATGCATAAAACATCCATGCATTCTGTCACCTTTCTAGCAGTGTGGCTAGAGCACTTAATGTGTGGGTACTTGCGATATAGTTTGTAAATAGGATGGAAACGCCTATAAAAATTCAATCTATCCAACCACTAAATTCACCTATTCTTCTTTGCTTTTGTTAAGTGCCGAAAGAGAAGTTAATTCCCAGAGCTAAATAAAGTCTACTATGACTATAATAACTACAATAAATCTTACCAGGCTGGTTATGTGATATGTGAGCTTTTAGGAACATATGCAAGAGTGGACTATTTTTTTTTTTTTTTTTATTCTTTTATTGAGTAGAGTTCAGGTAGATAAAATACAAGTCAATGCAAATACAAATTTCCATATGATACAAAATCGAGATATCAAAAGAAAAAACAATAAAGAAGAAAACAAAAGAAGCAAGAGCCATTTGTCATATGCATTATCAATGTTCAATTACTACCATAAGGCATAAGTGTTATTGGTTCCATGGATAACTTGAATTGCAGAAAAAAAAATTAACATAGTTTAGTAGAACTCAAACATCAAACGTAGATATACTTCAATATACTTGTTAAGAGGTACGGGCCATGGTGAGCTTATAGAAAGAATAATAAATATTTTATTTTTTAAAAAAAAACATTCCCTCTCTTTCTCCCCTCTCTCAAGAACTTTACTTCTCATGCTAGTCCGGGTCACTGTTATGATCCTTTGATTAATCACCTTAATGAAGCTATTCCTTCTGGAGTGTCTTCCATACAGCTCCATTTTCCCCTCAGCCTGTCTTCTAATAGTATTTCTGTTTGTGCAAAGGGTAATAAAATTTGTCTTTGCGTCTCTCTATCTGTCATGGATCTTTCCACTTTAATTCGGATTCCAACCTTATTTTTGCCTATTCCACCTTAACCAGTGATTATGGATTGTAACCTGTTACCTGTATAAAAGGTTCCTCCCTCCACTTTACCTTTGCTGGTTTATTGAAGTGTATTTGTCAAGATTCACCTCTCCAGCTCTTACCTAATTTTGAGTCTAAAGTTATTTGTCCAGACTATCTTAGATTGTTAACCGCTACAGTTTATTACCTTGCAAGCCCTCTCTGCTTGAGCCCTGACGTCACCAGGAATTGACGGCCCTTCCGATCACCGCCGCAGTAGCTCTGATTCACGGAGTATTCCCAATTCTCCACAGCAGCTCACAAACAACTACATAGGACCTGACTCATTGAAGCTTTCCCCAGAATTAACGGAGGTCGTGAGTAATCTCTCTGTGTATTACATGTATACTCAAAGTTTCACTCTCACAGTATTGTGGTAACTCTGTACATACGGAGGTAGTATTTTACGCTTGTTTGGGACTTTCAACTATATTGTATGTAACGATATACATCTTGTTATAGTACATAGCGTACCAAATATCCTATATTCATAAACAGCAACCTTATTCCTATAAAATACTGGGTTTTTTAGTCACCTAATAAGTAAGTCATATATATGCCTTATATATATATATATATATATATATATATATATATATATATATATATATATATATATATATATATATATATATATATAGAGAGAGAGAGAGAGAGAGAGAGAGAGAGAGAGAGAGAGAGAGAGAGAGAGAGAGAGAGAGAGAGAGAGAGAGAGAGAGAGAGAGAGAGAGAGACTTCTAAACTTAGGCTATATAACATCATTGTGTTAGATATATTTCCTCACTAGTAAATACTCTAACATATCTGACACAATACTATACTAAAACTTGGCAAATACTAAGGCTGTTTGTTTAGTAAAACATTTTGAGCCTGCTCATTACACTATCTAATTTCTTAATATATAAATGCCATTTATTAAGAAAGGGTCTCAGTCTATTTGGATAATCCAATTTAGTATCCCATATCTATCAGTAACTGTCTCCTCATTTTATTATTTAGTTGTGGGATTGTTGGTGCAGTCCTGTCTGTCCATAATTCTAATATACATTTACGTGCTAAAGGTATAATTAACTTGAGAAGTTTTTGCCCTTTGTCAGGTTTCTTATCCCATTGAAACAAACATATTTGAGACACACCCAGCTGAACATCAATTTTAAGATGTTGTTTAATTCAGTATTGGATCCTACACCAGAAGTATTTAATCTTTGGGCACAAGTAAAAATGATTTATATAATGTGCATTCTCCCATAGGCATTTAGCACACCTGTTAGTACAATCATGTTTCCGTTTTGATAATCTATGCGAGGTTTTATAATAATAGTATAGCATTCTCAATTGTGATTCTCTAAGAGATATAGAGAGTGTCGCTTCTTTGACCAATTTTAAACTATCCACAATTTGAGAGGGCATTAGATTCTCTGCAACATCTAGGCTCCATTTACCCATCAGGCCCTCTAGTACCTCAACATTTCCTTTATGATTTAAAATTTTATAAAAGCTGGCAATAGAGAATGAACCCATCACGAATATTGTTTGCGGGTTTATTAAAAACCGAAGTTTCTCAAAAAAAAAAAAAAGGATATTCTCTCACTAATCCCATGATATAATGCCGTGTTTGTAAATATGCATAAAAGTGGGAGCGAAGTATCTCAAATCGATATTGAAGGTCTTGAAGCGAATGTATATCTGTATTTAAAGAGTCTACACTGTCACTAATTACCCTTAGTCCTTTCATCTTCCATAGTTGAAAAGGGCTAGTATCTATACCTGGGTTGAAAAGTGTGAGATTGTATGTAGAACTCTCCTTAAAGTGAATGTAAATTTTGATGCTAAAGTGCCCGGTTTTTCAAACTTCGATTAAAAACAGGGGCACTTTAATTTATCAAAATTTACATTTCACTCCTGTTGTGAAAAAATACTTACCTTTTAAACTTCACAGCAGCTCCAGATTCCTCCTGTCTCACAAGCCATTTCTGATGTCAGAAATGATTGATAGGTCATCCTCCAATCACAGCTTCCCCCCAGGGGAATCAGCGTCTGATTCAACACTGTGATTGGAGGAAGCCAGATGCCTCATTTTAGACCCAGGAAGAGGCTTTGAAACGGGTGGAGGAAGCTGGAGCTGCTGTGAAGTTCTCTTCCCCAACAGGAAATGGCAAAGAGTCCCAGCAAAGCTGGTCACATGATCCCTCCTAGGCTCCGCCCACCCCAGTCATTCTCTTTGCCGTTGCACAGGCAACATCTCCACGGAGATGGTTAAGAGTTTTTTGGTGTTTAAATGTAGTTTTATTCTTCTATCAAGTGTTTGTTATTTTAAAATAGTGCTGGTATGTACTATTTACTCTGAAACAGAAAAGGATGAAGATTTCTGTTTGTAAGAGGAAGATGATTTTTAGCAGACAGTAACTAAAATCGATTGCTGTTTCCACATAGGACTGTTGAGATGAAGTAACTTCAGTTGGGAGAAACAGTTAGCAGTCTTTTCTGCTTAAGGTATGACTAGCCATATTTCTAACAAGACCATGTAATGCTGGAAGGCTGTCATTTCCCCTCATGGGAACCGGTAAGCCATTTTCTTAGTTAAACATAAAAGAATAAAGGGCTTCAAAAAGGGCTTAAAAACTGGTAGACATTTTTCTGGGCTAAAACAATTGCTTTACTAGGCATATTATGCAGATTTTAACTAATTATTGGTATTATAATCTTGGGGAACGTTTAGAAAAACGGCAGGCACTGTGTTGGACACCTTTTTCAGATGAGGGCCTTTCTAGTTATAGACAGAGCCTCATTCTGGGACTGTATAGGGGTTAAATGTAAAAACGGCTCCAGTTCTGTTAATTTAAGGGTTAAAGCTCTGAAATTTGGTGTGCAATACTTTTAATGCTTTAAGACACTGTGGTGAATTTTGAACAATTCCTTCATACTTTTTCACATATTCAGTAATAAAGTGTTTTCAGTTTGAAATTTAAAGAGACAGTAACGGTTTTATTTTAAAACGTTTTTTGTGCTTTGTTGACAAGTTTAAGCCTGTTTAACATGTCTGTACCATCAGATAAGCTATGTTCTATATGTATGAAAGCCAATGTGTCTCCCCATTTAAATTTATGTGATAATTGTGCCATAGTGTCCAAACAAAGTAAGGACAGTAATGCAACAGATAATGATATTGCCCAAGATGATTCCTCAAATGAGGGGAGTAAACATGATACTACATCATCCCCTACTGTGTCTACACCAGTTATGCCCACACAGGAGGCCCCTAGTACATCTAGTGCGCCAATACTTATTACCATGCAACAATTAACGGCTGTAATGGATAACTCCATAGCAAATCTTTTATCCAAAATGCCTACTTATCAGAGAAAGCGCGATTGCTCTGTTTTAAACACTGAAGAGCAAGAGGACGCTGATGATAACTGTTCTGACATACCCTCACACCAATCTCAAGGGGCCATGAGGGAGGTTTTGTCTGAGGGAGAAATTTCAGATTCAGGAAAAATTTCTCATCAAGCTGAACCTGATGTTGTGACATTTAAATTTAAATTAGAACATCTCCGCGCACTGCTTAAGGAGGTGTTATCTACTCTGGATGATTGTGACAATTTGGTCATTCCAGAGAAATTATGTAAGATGGACAAGTTCCTAGAGGTTCTGGTGCCCCCCGACGCTTTTCCTATACCCAAGCGGGTGGCGGACATAGTAAATAAAGAGTGGGAAAGGCCCGGCATATCTTTTGTTCCCCCCCCCTATATTTAAGAAATTATTTCCTATAGTCGACCCCAGAAAGGACTTATGGCAGACAGTCCCCAAGGTCGAGGGGGCGGTTTCTACTCTAAACAAACGCACTACTATTCCTATCGAAGATATTTGTGTTTTCAAAGATCCTATGGATAAGAAATTAGAGGGTTTGCTTTTGTACAGCAAGGTTACCTTCTACAACCAATTTCATGCATTGTTCCTGTCACTACGGCAGCGTGTTTCTGGTTCGAGGAACTAGAAAAATCGCTCAGTAAAGAATCTTCGTATGAGGAGGTTATGGACAGAGTTCAAGCACTTAAATTGGCTAACTCTTTTGTTTTAGATGCCGCTTTGCAATTAGCTAGATTAGCGGCGAAAAATTCAGGGTTTGCTGTCGTGGCGCGCAGAGTGCTTTGGCTAAAGTCTTGGTCAGCGGATGTGTCTTCCAAGACAAAATTGCTTAACATTCCTTTCAAAGGTAAAGCATTATTTGGACCTGATTTGAAAGAGATTATTTCAGACATCACTGGGGGAAAGGGCCACGCCCTCCCACAGGATAGGTCTTTTAAGGCTAATAATAAGCCTAATTTTCGTCCCTTTCGCAGAAACGGACCAGTCTCTAATTCTGTATCCTCTAAGCAAGAGGGTAATACTTCACAACCCAAACCAGCCTGGAAACCAATGCAAGGCTGGAACAAGGGTAAGCAGGCCAAGAAGCCTACCACTGCTACCAAAACAGCATGAAGGGATAGCCCCCGATCCGGGACCGGATCTAGTGGGGGGCAGACTTTCTCTCTTTGCTCAGGCTTGGGCAAGAGATGTTCAGGATCCTTGGGCGCTAGAAATAGTTTCTCAAGGTTATCTCCTGGAATTCAAGGAACTACCCCCAAGGGGAAGGTTCCACAGGTCTCAATTATCTTCAAACCAAATAAAGAGACAGGCATTCTTACATTGTGTAGAAGACCTGTTAAAGATGGGAGTGATACATCCAGTTCCAATAAGAGAACAAGGAATGGGATTTTATTCCAATCTGTTCATAGTTCCCAAAAAAGAGGGAACATTCAGACCAATTTTGGATCTAAAGATCCTAAACAAATTTCTCAGGGTACCATCGTTAAAAATGGAAACTATTCGAACGATCCTACCTACTATCCAGGAAAATCAATTTATGACTACCGTGGATTTAAAGGATGCGTACCTACATATTCCTATCCACAAGGAACATAATCAGTTCCTAAGGTTCACTTTTCTGGACAAGCATTACCAGTTTGCGGCACTTCCATTTGGATTAGCCACTGCTCCAAGGATTTTCACAAAGGTACTAGGGTCCCTTCTAGCGGTTCTAAGACCAAGGGGCATTGCAGTAGTACCTTACTTGGACGACATCCTGATTCAAGCGTCGTCCCTGTCAAAAGCAAAGGCTCATACGGACATCGTCCTAGCCTTTCTCAGATCTCACGGATGGAAGGTGAACAAAGAAAAAAGTTCTCTGTCCCCGTCAACAAGAGTTCCCTTCTTGGGAACAATAATAGATTCCTTAGAAATGAGGATTTTTCTGACAGAGGTCAGAAAATCAAAACTTCTAAGCTCTTGTCAAGTACTTCATTCTGTTCCTCGTCCTTCCATAGCGCAGTGCATGGAAGTAATAGGATTGATGGTTGCAACAATGGACATAGTTCCTTTTGCACGAATTCATCTAAGACCATTACAACTGTGCATGCTCAGACAGTGGAATGGGGATTATACAGACTTGTCTCCGACGATTCAAGTAGATCAAAAGACCAGAGATTCACTCCGTTGGTGGCTGACCCTGGACAATCTGTCACAGGGAATGAGCTTCCGCAGACCAGAGTGGGTCATTGTCACGACCGACGCCAGCCTAGTGGGCTGGGGCGCGGTCTGGGAATCCCTGAAAGCTCAGGGTCTATGGTCTCGGGAAGAGTCTCTTCTGCCGATAAACATTCTGGAACTGAGAGCGATATTCAATGCTCTCAGAGCTTGGCCTCAACTAGCAAAGGCCAAATTCATAAGGTTTCAGTCAGACAACATGACGACCGTTGCATATATCAATCATCAGGGGGGAACAAGGACTTCCCTGGCGATGAAAGAAGTGACCAAGATAATTCAATGGGCGGAGGATCACTCCTGCCACTTGTCTGCGATCCACATCCCAGGAGTGGAAAATTGGGAAGCGGATTTTCTGAGTCGTCAGACATTCCATCCGTGGGAGTGGGAACTCCATCCGGAAATCTTTGCCCAAATAACTCAATTATGGGGCATTCCAGACATGGATCTGATGGCGTCTCGTCAGAACTTCAAGGTTCCTTGCTACGGGTCCAGATCCAGGGATCCCAAGGCGACCCTAGTAGATGCACTAGTAGCACCTTGGACCTTCAACCTAGCTTATGTATTCCCACCGTTTCCTCTCATCCCCAGGCTGGTAGCCAGGATCAATCAGGAGAGGGCCTTGGTGATCTTGATAGCTCCTGCGTGGCCACGCAGGACTTGGTATGCAGACCTGGTGAATATGTCATCGGCTCCACCATGGAAGCTACCTTTGAGACAGGACCTTCTTGTTCAGGGTCCATTCGAACATCCGAATCTGGTTTCCCTCCAACTGACGGCTTGGAGATTGAACGCTTGATTTTATCAAAGCGTGGGTTTTCAGATTCTGTAATAGATACTCTGATTCAGGCTAGAAAGCCTGTAACTAGAAAAATTTACCATAAAATATGGAAAAAATATATCTGTTGGTGTGAATCTAAAGGATTCCCATGGAACAAGATAAAAATTCCTAAGATTCTATCCTTTCTACAAGAAGGTTTGGAGAAAGGATTATCTGCAAGTTCTCTGAAGGGACAGATCTCTGCTTTATCTGTTTTACTTCACAAAAGACTGGCAGCTGTGCCAGATGTTCAAGCATTTGTTCATGCTCTGGTTAGGATCAAGCCTGTTTACAGACCTTTGACTCCTCCCTGGAGTCTAAATCTAGTTCTTTCAGTTCTTCAAGGGGTTCCGTTTGAACCCTTACATTCCGTAGATATTAAGTTATTATCTTGGAAAGTTTTGTTTTTGGTTGCAATTTCTTCTGCTAGAAGAGTTTCAGAGTTATCTGCTCTGCAGTGTTCTCCGCCCTATCTGGTGTTCCATGCAGATAAGGTGGTTTTGCGTACTAAGCCTGGTTTTCTTCCGAAAGTTGTTTCCAACAAAAATATTAACCAGGAGATAGTTGTACCTTCTTTGTGTCCGAATCCAGTTTCAAAGAAGGAACGTTTGTTACACAATTTGGACGTAGTCCGTGCTCTAAAATTCTATTTAGAGGCTACTAAAGATTTCAGACAAACATCTTCCTTGTTTGTTGTTTATTCTGGTAAAAGGAGAGGTCAAAAAGCGACTTCTACCTCTCTTTCCTTTTGGCTTAAAAGCATTATCCGATTGGCTTATGAGACTGCCGGACGGCAGCCTCCTGAAAGAATCACAGCTCACTCCACTAGGGCTGTGGCTTCCACATGGGCCTTCAAGAACGAGGCTTCTGTTGACCAGATATGTAAGGCAGCGACTTGGTCTTCACTGCACACTTTTGCCAAATTTTACAAATTTGATACTTTTGCTTCTTCGGAGGCTATTTTTGGGAGAAAGGTTTTGCAAGCCGTGGTGCCTTCCATTTAGGTGACCTGATTTGCTCCCTCCCTTCATCCGTGTCCTAAAGCTTTGGTATTGGTTCCAACAAGTAAGGATGACGCCGTGGACCGGACACACCAATGTTGGAGAAACAGAATTTATGCTTACCTGATAAATTGCTTTCTCCAACGGTGTGTCCGGTCCACGGCCCGCCCTGGTTTTTTAATCAGGTCTGATGAATTATTTTCTCTAACTACAGTCACCACGGTATCATATGGTTTCTCCTATATATATTTCCTCCTGTCCGTCGGTCGAATGACTGGGGTGGGCGGAGCCTAGGAGGGATCATGTGACCAGCTTTGCTGGGACTCTTTGCCATTTCCTGTTGGGGAAGAGAATATCCCACAAGTAAGGATGACGCCGTGGACCGGACACACCGTTGGAGAAAGCAATTTATCAGGTAAGCATAAATTCTGTTTTTCTAGTTGCACTTGTGTAATTTGTGGCAAAGTTAAGTTCTCCCAGAAATTGACAGATACAACATTAAGCAGTAAAATATACTTTTACCCTCTATTAACCTCTATTCGCCCCTTTAAATAAAAGCAGCTGGTTATATATTCAAATAAATTATGAACCTGGAGGGGAAAAAAACGTTATTATTTGCTTTATGATCAGTCCACCTTATATAAGCAAAGGTATAGATAGTGGATCAGTCAGTTATGTAAAAATAACTATATTTCTTCTTATTAGTGACGTTTTTTAACCTGTTTCTCCCCAGAGATGAGTCGGGGGGGGGGGGGGAGTTAAATCTCTTCTTCTCTGTTAGCTCGCCCCTGTACTTCTTTCTTCCTACTTTCCCTTAGCCTCTTTTTCTACTATTCAGTAGCTTTTATTCCCTGTATCCCCCAGATTATAGTTAGAAGTAATATGGGACCGGGTAAAGTTCATCTGAAAATAGCAGTTCAGCTGTATACAAATCCAAAAAGACCTCAAGGAGGGTATTCACCCTTACAGATGGTAAAGGTGGCGGGATTAAATAGCCTCCAATATCGCTACAAACAACCGCCACCTTCCTTCCAGAATATAATTAATTCTTATTCTGCCCACGTCTCAGGGAGAGAAAAATCCCAAGATAAAAGAAACACTCTTACAGCTCCTCATGCAGCACCGGTGGGAGGAGAAGTATAGTTGAACGGTTTTTACTCCATTTTCTTTCAGCTAACAGGACAGTGAGTTCCAGACCTCTGCGTGCTCAACAACAGCTTGATTCATCAAGTAGGCAAGGTGAAGGGCACAGTAAGATAGGTCAGAATCTCAAGTGTTTAGCCTCTTTCACCGGTGGGAGAGAGGGGCTGCCTGGACGCTCACTCTTGTCTCTTGTAGCAAGCGTATAAAGACAACAGTTCTTAGCTGTACAGCAGTTTAGTGTGATGGAATTGTACTCTGGATCTTCTGGTGACGGTGACTCAGTCAGCTATCGGCCCAAGGACACAGGGTTTCGGCACGAGTAATCCCTACCAACGGCTATGGATGGAGGCTCTGAGACCAAACACTACACTTCCTGCATTTAGGTTCCTCCCTGGAAGTCCAGCAAGTGTGGACTATTTATATACATTTTCTAAACGTAGTTTTTATGCAATTCAGCTCATTTTACCCCCGCAGAAAGTGTATAAAAACAGAATATAACATGCATTTGAAAGAATAATACCTTTGGATGTTCCTAGTGTTATACAATTTGCTGAATGGTTTAATTGGATTACTTCCATATTTCATAATATATTGCTGATGTTTTAAGTATGATTTGTCCAGAGGCGGCTCGTGAGTTATTAAAATGAGGGTTCACAATACATGAATTGGGGTTAAATACCACCTAGCAGGTATTTTAATTACTGCATGATATAAATAGAGCTTGTGAAATGAATAAACACTAATTATTTATTTGTTTTTAGATATCTCTCTCTCTCTCCTCTTGTCTCTATCTCCTCTTCTCTCTCTCTCTCTCTCTCTCTCTCTCTCTCTTGTCTCTCTCTCTCTCTCCTCTTGTCTCTCTCTCCTCTTGTCTCTCTCCTCTTATCTCTCTCTCTCTTCTCTTGTCTCTCTCTCTCCTCTTGTCTCTCTCTCCTCTTGTCTCTCTCTCTCCTTCTCTCTCTCTCCTCTTGTCTCTCTCTCTCTCTCTCTCTCTCTCTCTCCTCTTCTCTCTCTCTCCTCTTGTCTCTCTCTTCTCTTGTCTCTCTCTCTTCTCTTGTCTCTCTCTCTCTCGTCTCTCTCTCTCCTCTTGTCTCTCTCTTCCCTCTTGTGGCTCTCACTCGCACAGCTAAATCTGTGCGGTTAGGAAGGTATAGGAGCTGGGTTGGGGGCGGCACTACAAGCACTAAGAAAAAAGTGCTATGGGCTTGAAGCCTATACTTCTATCTAACGCACGTGTGGCAATTTATTTTGGGGGGGGGGGTGCAAAATTGGACTGGAACCTTTTGGGATGAGTAAATATAATTTCTCCAACATAGGTGTGTCCGGTCCACGGCGTCATCCTTACTTGTGGGATATTCTCTTCCCCAACAGGAAATGGCAAAGAGCCCAGCAAAGCTGGTCACATGATCCCTCCTAGGCTCCGCCTACCCCAGTCATTCTCTTTGCCGTTGTACAGGCAACATCTCCACGGAGATGGCTTAGAGTTTTTTAGTGTTTAACTGTAGTTTTTCATTATTCAATCAAGAGTTTGTTATTTTCAAATAGTGCTGGTACGTACTATTTACTCAGAAACAGAAAAGAGATGAAGAATTCTGTTTGTATGAGGAAAATGATTTTAGCAACCGTAACTAAAATCCATGGCTGTTCCACACAGGACTGTTGAGAGCAATTAACTTCAGTTGGGGGAACAGTTTGCAGTCCTTTGCTGCTTGAGGTATGACACATTCTAACAAGACGATGTAATGCTGGAAGCTGTCATTTTCCCTATGGGATCCGGTAAGCCATGTTTATTACGATTGTAAATAAGGGCTTCACAAGGGCTTATTTAAACTGTAGACCTTTTTTGGGCTAAATCGATTGATATTAACACTTATTTAGCCTTGAGGAATCATTTATTCTGGGTATTTTGATATAATAATATCGGCAGGCACTGTTTTAGACACCTTATTCTTTAGGGGCTTTCCCAAAGCATAGGCAGAGTCTCATTTTCGCGCCGGTGTTGCGCACTTGTTTTTGAGAGGCATGGCATGCAGTCGCATGTGAGAGGAGCTCTGATACTTATAAAAGACTTCTGAAGGCGTCATTTGGTATCGTATTCCCCTTTGGGTTTGGTTGGGTCTCAGCAAAGCAGATACCAGGGACTGTAAAGGGGTTAAAGCTTAAAACGGCTCCGGTTCCGTTATTTTAAGGGTTAAAGCTTCCAAAATTGGTGTGCAATATTTTCAAGGCTTTAAGACACTGTGGTGAAAGTTTGGTGAATTTTGAACAATTCCTTCATGTTTTTTCGCAATTGCAGTAATAAAGTGTGTTCAGTTTAAAATTTAAAGTGACAGTAACGGTTTTATTTCAAAGCGTTTTTTGTACTTTCTTATCAAGTTTATGCCTGTTTAACATGTCTGAACTACCAGATAGACTGTGTTCTGAATGTGGGGAAGCCAGAATTCCTATTCATTTAAATAAATGTGATTTATGTGATAATGACAATGATGCCCAAGATGATTCCTCAAGTGAGGGGAGTAAGCATGGTACTGCATCATTCCCTCCTTCGTCTACACGAGTCTTGCCCACTCAGGAGGCCCCTAGTACATCTAGCGCGCCAATACTCCTTACTATGCAACAATTAACGGCTGTAATGGATAATTCTGTCAAAAACATTTTAGCCAAAATGAACCCTTGTCAGCGTAAGCGTGGATGCTCTGTTTTAGTTACTGAAGAGCATGACGACGCTGATATTAATATCTCTGAAGGGCCCCTAACCCAATCTGAGGGGGCCAGGGAGGTTTTGTCTGAGGGAGAAATTACTGATTTAGGGAACATTTCTCAGCAGGCTGAATCTGATGTGATTACTTTTAAATTTAAATTGGAACATCTCCGCATTTTGCTTAAGGAGGTATTATCCACTCTGGATGATTGTGAAAATTTGGTCATCCCAGAGAAACTATGTAAAATGGACAAGTTCCTAGAGGTGCCGGGGCTCCCAGAAGCTTTTCCTATACCCAAGCGGGTGGCGGACATTGTTAATAAAGAATGGGAAAGGCCCGGTATTCCTTTCGTCCCTCCCCCCATATTTAAAAAATTGTTTCCTATGGTCGACCCCAGAAAGGACTTATGGCAGTCAGTCCCCAAGGTCGAGGGAGCGGTTTCTACTTTAAACAAACGCACCACTATTCCCATAGAGGATAGTTGTGCTTTCAAAGATCCTATGGATAAAAAATTAGAAGGTTTGCTTAAAAAGATGTTTGTTCAGCAGGGTTACCTTCTACAACCCATTTCATGCATTGTCCCTGTCACTACAGCCGCATATTTCTGGTTTGATGAACTGATTAAGGTGCTCGATAGTGACTCTCCTCCTTATGAGGAGATTATGGACAGAGTCAATGCTCTCAAATTGGCTAATTCTTTCACTCTAGACGCCTCTTTGCAATTGGCTAAGTTAGCGGCTAAGAATTCTGGGTTTGCTATTGTGGCGCGCAGAGCGCTTTGGTTGAAATCTTGGTCGGCTGATGCATCTTCCAAGAACAAGCTACTAAACATTCCTTTCAAGGGGAAAACGCTGTTTGGTCCTGACTTGAAAGAGATTATCTCTGATATCACTGGGGGTAAGGGCCATGCCCTTCCTCAGGATCGGCCTTTCAAGGCAAAAAATAGACCTAATTTTCGTCCCTTTCGTAAAAACGGACCAGCCCAAGGTGCTACGTCCTCTAAGCAAGAGGGTAATACTTCTCAGGCCAAGCCAGCTTGGAGACCAATGCAAGGCTGGAACAAGGGAAAGCAGGCCAAGAAACCTGCCACTGCTACCAAGACAGCATGAAATATTGGCCCCCGATCCGGGACCGGATCTGGTGGGGGGCAGACTCTCTCTCTTCGCTCAGGCTTGGGCAAGAGATGTTCTGGATCCTTGGGCGCTAGAAATAGTCTCCCAGGGTTATCTTCTGGAATTCAAGGGACTTCCCCCAAGGGGGAGGTTCCACAGGTCTCAGTTGTCTTCAGACCACATAAAAAGACAGGCGTTCTTACATTGTGTAGAAGACCTGTTAAAAATGGGAGTGATTCATCCTGTTCCATTGAGAGAACAAGGGATGGGGTTCTACTCCAATCTGTTCATAGTTCCCAAAAAAGAGGGAACGTTCAGACCAATCCTAGATCTCAAGATCTTAAACAAATTTCTCAAGGTCCCATCGTTCAAGATGGAAACCATTCGAACTATCCTTCCTTCCATCCAGGAAGGTCAATTCATGTCCACGGTGGATTTAAAGGATGCGTATCTTTATATTCCTATCCACAAGGAACATCATCGGTTCCTAAGGTTTGCATTCCTAGACAAACATTACCAGTTCGTGGCGCTTCCTTTCGGATTAGCCACTGCTCCAAGGATTTTCACAAAGGTACTAGGGTCCCTTCTAGCGGTGCTAAGACCAAGGGGCATTGCAGTAGTACCTTACCTGGACGACATTCTGATTCAAGCGTCGTCCCTCCCTCGAGCAAAGGCTCACACGGACATCGTCCTGGCCTTTCTCAGATCTCACGGCTGGAAAGTGAACGTGGAAAAGAGTTCTCTATCCCCGTCAACAAGGGTTCCCTTCTTGGGAACAATTATAGACTCCTCAGAAATGAGGATTTTTCTAACAGAGGCCAGAAAGACAAAACTTCTGGACTCTTGTCGAATTCTTCATTCCGTTCCTCTTCCTTCCGTAGCTCAGTGCATGGAAGTGATCGGGTTGATGGTAGCGGCAATGGACATAGTTCCTTTTGCGCGCATTCATCTAAGACCATTACAACTGTGCATGCTCAGTCAGTGGAATGGGGACTATACAGACTTATCTCCAAAGATACAAGTAAATCAGAGGACCAGAGACTCACTCCGTTGGTGGTTGTCCCTGGACAACCTGTCACGAGGGATGACATTCCGCAGACCAGAGTGGGTCATTGTCACGACCGACGCCAGTCTGATGGGCTGGGGCGCGGTCTGGGGATCCCTGAAAGCTCAGGGTCTTTGGTCTCGGGAAGAATCTCTTCTACCGATAAATATTCTGGAACTGAGAGCGATATTCAATGCTCTCAAGGCTTGGCCTCAGCTAGCGAGGACCAAGTTTATACGGTTTCAATCAGACAACATGACGACTGTTGCGTACATCAACCATCAGGGGGGAACAAGGAGTTCCCTAGCGATGGAAGAAGTGACCAAGATCATTCTATGGGCGGAGTCTCACTCCTGCCACCTGTCTGCTATCCACATCCCGGGAGTGGAAAATTGGGAAGCGGATTTTCTGAGTCGTCAGACATTGCATCCGGGGGAGTGGGAACTCCATCCGGAAATCTTTGCCCAAGTCACTCAGCTGTGGGGCATTCCAGACATGGATCTGATGGCCTCTCGTCAGAACTTCAAAGTTCCTTGCTACGGGTCCAGATCCAGGGATCCCAAGGCGGCTCTAGTGGATGCACTAGTAGCACCTTGGACCTTCAAACTAGCTTATGTGTTCCCGCCGTTTCCTCTCATCCCCAGGCTGGTAGCCAGGATCAATCAGGAGAGGGCGTCGGTGATCTTGATAGCTCCTGCGTGGCAACGCAGGACTTGGTATGCAGATCTGGTAAATATGTCATCGGCTCCACCTTGGAAGCTACCTTTGAGACGAGACCTTCTTGTTCAGGGTCCGTTCGAACATCCGAATCTGGTTTCACTCCAGCTGACTGCTTGGAGATTGAACGCTTGATTTTATCGAAGCGAGGTTTCTCAGATTCTGTTATCGATACTCTTGTTCAGGCCAGAAAGCCTGTAACTAGAAAGATTTACCACAAAATTTGGAAAAAATTTATCTGTTGGTGTGAATCTAAAGGATTCCCTTGGGACAAGGTTAAGATTCCTAGGATTCTATCCTTCCTTCAAGAAGGATTGGAAAAAGGATTATCGGCAAGTTCCCTGAAGGGACAGATTTCTGCCTTGTCGGTGTTACTTCACAAAAAACTGGCAGCTGTGCCAGATGTTCAAGCCTTTGTTCAGGCTCTGGTTAGAATCAAGCCTGTTTACAAACCTTTGACTCCTCCTTGGAGTCTCAATTTAGTTCTTTCAGTTCTTCAGGGGGTTCCGTTTGAACCCTTACATTCCGTTGATATTAAGTTATTATCTTGGAAAGTTTTGTTTTTAGTTGCAATTTCTTCTGCTAGAAGAGTTTCAGAATTATCTGCTCTGCAGTGTTCTCCTCCTTATCTGGTGTTCCATGCAGATAAGGTGGTTTTACGTACTAAACCTGGTTTTCTTCCAAAAGTTGTTTCTAACAAAAACATTAACCAGGAGATTATCGTACCTTCTCTGTGTCCGAAACCAGTTTCAAAGAAGGAACGCTTGTTGCACAATTTGGATGTTGTTCGCGCTCTAAAATTCTATTTAGATGCTACAAAGGATTTTAGACAAACATCTTCCCTGTTTGTTGTTTATTCAGGTAAAAGGAGAGGTCAAAAAGCAACTTCTACCTCTCTCTCTTTTTGGATTAAAAGCATCATCAGATTGGCTTACGAGACTGCCGGACGGCAGCCTCCCGAAAGAATCACAGCTCATTCCACTAGGGCTGTGGCTTCCACATGGGCCTTCAAGAACGAGGCTTCTGTTGATCAGATATGTAGGGCAGCGACTTGGTCTTCACTGCACACTTTTACCAAATTTTGCAAGTTTGATACTTTTGCTTCTTCTGAGGCTATTTTTGGGAGAAAGGTTTTGCAAGCCGTGGTGCCTTCCATTTAGGTGACCTGATTTGCTCCCTCCCTTCATCCGTGTCCTAAAGCTTTGGTATTGGTTCCCACAAGTAAGGATGACGCCGTGGACCGGACACACCTATGTTGGAGAAAACAGAATTTATGTTTACCTGATAAATTTCTTTCTCCAACGGTGTGTCCGGTCCACGGCCCGCCCTGGTTTTTTAATCAGGTCTGATAATTTATTTTCTTTAACTACAGTCACCACGGTACCATATGGTTTCTCCTATGCTATTATTCCTCCTTAACGTCGGTCGAATGACTGGGGTAGGCGGAGCCTAGGAGGGATCATGTGACCAGCTTTGCTGGGCTCTTTGCCATTTCCTGTTGGGGAAGAGAATATCCCACAAGTAAGGATGACGCCGTGGACCGGACACACCGTTGGAGAAAGAAATTTATCAGGTAAACATAAATTCTGTTTTTCCAATAGGAGTGCTATTGGAAAAATTATATTTATTTAGCCAAAAAGTTTTTTTTGTGTGGTTTTTCTCTCAGGGCTTCTCAGGGGGTTCACGTGCGACTGTGCCTCCATTGTATTTGTCTAACTAGCAGTAAAATATTAGAAATGTCAGTTTTATCTGTCCATGTGTTTGACAATCCCACAATCACACAGAACAAAAAATTTCAAATTGAGTGAATTTACTTCTATTTGTAAACTGTTTACATTTTTATAAATAATGTGATGTTAATGAGAGCAGTTTAGAATATAGCACATATTGCTAGCCAAATTTAAAGAACCATTAATTACAGTAAAATCCAAATTCAATTTTATAGTTCACATATATCATGTCATTTTAAATAACTTTCTAGTTTACTTCTGTTAATACATTTAACAATTTAAGTCTTTTGGGATCCATAATTCAAATGTTAAAGTTGAATTTTACATTAATCTATAGGAACATTCAAATGGCAGAACAAGCCACACTTCTGCACACAACGTTCCATTTTATTACCTGCTCAACTGATTTCTTTTCACAAAGTGTTATTGCTGACTTTTGTATGTTTTGTTTTACCTAACTCATGTATGGAATATTATAGTTTTAATAATGTTTCTATATTATGTTTTGCAGTTCCACATACTGGAGTTAGCCCTGCTGAATATTACCACCAGATGGCTCTGCTTACGGGACAGCGCAGCCCATATGCTGACATCATTCCATCTCCTGCAACTGGGGCTGGAGCCCTCCACATGGAGTATCTTCATGCCATGGAAAGTAAGTCCAACTACCAACATCTTTAATTTTAATGTATTGTCTCTTTATATGTTACATAAGCACTAAAACAGAAATAAAAAAACATAAAAAATTAATTTCATACTTTTTAGACTAAAAGTGATCTAAAAAACAAAACCTCAAGCTTTGAGAGCTGCTCTCAGAGACAAATAAAATTCTAACTAAGGGAGGCAGGGATAAAGTAACAGCAGTGAGTAACGATACATTGGGGCTCCACTCATACTATCCTTCCTAATTTGGGTCAAAATTGTGAATTGGTGGCAGCCTTAGTGACAGCAAAATGTTAGTTTTTTAAATGGTGATAATTTAAATGTTGCTAATTTTTAATCTTATACAATTTGCTGGTGTCATTAAAGGGACAGTAAAGTAAAAAAAAATCTTTCATGATTTAAATAGGGCATGTAATTTTAAACTACTTTCCAATTTACTTTTATTACCGATTTTGCTTTGTTCTCTTGGTATTCTTAGTTGAAAGCTAAATCTAGGAGGTTTGTGTGCTAATTTCTAAGACCTTGAAGACTTCCTCTAATCTGAAAGCATTTTGACAGTTTTCGCCACTAGAGGGTGTTAGTTCATGTGTTTCATATAGATAACATTGAGCTCAGGCACGTGGGGCTCCTAGGAGTCAGCACTGATTGGCTAAAAATGCAAGTCTGTCAAAAGAACTGAAATAAGGGTCAGTTTGCAGAGGCTAAGATACAAGGTAATCACAGAGGTAAAAAGTATATTATTATAACGGTGTTGGTTGTGCAAAATTGGGGAATGGGTAATAAAGGGATTATCTACCTTTTTAAACAACAACAATTCTTGTGGTTACTGTCCCTTTAAAATAGGATATCCGTGTTATACACTGAATCTTTTGTGTCAACTTCTTTTAGTACCAAGGTCTTTAGTTTGATGCGTTCCTGCTATAAGCTGTTTTCTTTGTTGAAGGTAAAATTGACTTCCCTTCTAGCCTTAAGGGGTGTTATCAATTGACATCTGTAATTTTCTCATTTTTCTGTGGATAAAATAGTTCTTGTATGCTGGCATACATGACAAAATTATCATGAGCAATATCTGATTTTAGTGACTATTTATTCCTATCCTTATAGGAGTAGATAGCCACGTTTTGGTACATTTTAGTGGGTGTTGCTCCATTTTTAAAAAAAATATATTTACCATTTATTTATGTCATATAAGAGTATTTGTATAAGGACACTTTTAGTATTTGAGTGTCTGTTTTGACAATTTGTTAAACAGTTATAAAACGTTTTTATACATTTATAAAATAACTCAGAGAATGAACCATACTGTGCAATTTTAAAATGTTAAAAGAACATTAAACACTTTGTAATTACAGTGTTTGTTTCCTAACATACCGGTTCAGTTTGAAAATGTTTGGAATGCATTAAGTTTACTAACATACTGGTTCAGTTTGAAAATGTTTGGAATGCATTAAGTTTACTAACATACTGGTTCAGTTTGAAAATGTTTGGAATGCATTATCGCCATGTTAGCTGCAGTTAATTTTCAGTAGCCAAACTCCACCCACCACTTGCCTTATTTGGAGGAGCCAATCTGGACTTGTTACGGGAGTCAACACAACTAGACATGTTCATTTTGTTAGCAGAATCTTATTATTTTTGATGATCTTTTTGATAACTCTACTAAAGCCAATTAGGGACAACTATATGGCAAGACCATGCTTCATGTGCATTTCTAGTTCTCAGAACTGGAAAATTCTACATTCTCAGACTTACATTACAGGAAAAAAAAGCAAAATAAAGAATAAAATTATATGGCAAACTTGTTTTACTACATGCAATTAAGTATGTTATACCGCAATCTCAACGTGTTTACTGTACCGTTAAGCATGTATCACCCTATTAGTGCATCGCCATGATTTACATTTTCTTATAACCCAATACACATGCAAAGAAAAAAAGCAAGAGATATCATAAACTTTGTGTTATCCATTTGCCTGGTTACTTTCTGGGAGCGAATCCAAAGTCAAACAGCTTCAGGAGCGAACCTTGTAATAACATCAAAGGAAGACTGGGGAAATGTTCAAATATGCTTTCTTGTCCTCTTATTAGACATTTCCAACTAAGACATTTATCATGCTCCTGAGTAGCAAGGGAGAAGCACTGGGAAATGTAGTGTTTAATCATAAATTCTTTTGGCCCAAGCAATGGCAAGTCTGGCATGGCTACAGATATGTACTGCTCTTGGATATGTTTTTAGCCTTTATTTTTATGTGGTTTTTTTTTTGCACAGCACAACTCACGTACAAAAACTTTGTGCTAGGTAAAATAATACATTGCCTTACAAATCCACAAAGCTGGTGGCTTATAGCAGCACTTACAAAATAATTTATGTTACATAATGCTCTGTGATCCCTGTGGAGCCTGAATACTCAACTGGTCATAGCTAAGTTCTATGCAGTTAAGTAGAACTAAAACCTACTCTCTCAGGGCAGCGTTTTTTTGAACAAGGTTCTGAGAGAAAAAGTATAGATTAGTGTAATAAACTGGTGGCCTATTTGAATGTGCCTCTTAAAGCAAACATGCAGTCATAAAATACGGCCTGAGCATTAAGTACTACATTGTGCTTTAATATATCTTAATATACGTATATCTTGAATTATGTATCTCAAATGTGTCATATTAAAATCAAAATAAACTGGCAAATTTTACTATAAAATTAACATTTCTCCAACATAGGTGTGTCCGGTCCACGGCGTCATCCTTACTTGTGGGATATTCTCTTCCCCAACAGGAAATGGCAAAGAGCCCAGCAAAGCTGGTCACATGATCCCTCCTAGGCTCCGCCTACCCCAGTCATTCTCTTTGCCGTTGTACAGGCAACATCTCCACGGAGATGGCTTAGAGTTTTTTAGTGTTTAACTAACAGGCGCGGTCTGGGGATCCCTGAAAGCTCAGGGTCTTTGGTCTCGGGAAGAATCTCTTCTACCGATAAATATTCTGGAACTGAGAGCGATATTCAATGCTCTCAAGGCTTGGCCTCAGCTAGCGAGGGCCAAGTTCATACGGTTTCAATCAGACAACATGACAACTGTTGCGTACATCAACCATCAGGGGGGAACAAGGAGTTCCCTGGCGATGGAAGAAGTGACCAAAATCATTCTATGGGCGGAGTCTCACTCCTGCCACCTGTCTGCTATCCACATCCCAGGAGTGGAAAATTGGGAAGCGGATTTTCTGAGTCGTCAGACATTGCATCCGGGGGAGTGGGAACTCCATCCGGAAATCTTTGCCCAAGTCACTCAGCTGTGGGGCATTCCAGACATGGATCTGATGGCCTCTCGTCAGAACTTCAAAGTTCCTTGCTACGGGTCCAGATCCAGGGATCCCAAGGCGGCTCTAGTGGATGCACTAGTAGCACCTTGGACCTTCAAACTAGCTTATGTGTTCCCGCCGTTTCCTCTCATCCCCAGGCTGGTAGCCAGGATCAATCAGGAGAGGGCGTCGGTGATCTTGATAGCTCCTGCGTGGCCACGCAGGACTTGGTATGCAGATCTGGTGAATATGTCATCGGCTCCTCCTTGGAAGCTACCTTTGAGACGAGACCTTCTTGTTCAGGGTCCGTTCGAACATCCGAATCTGGTTTCACTCCAGCTGACTGCTTGGAGATTGAACGCTTGATCTTATCGAAGCGAGGGTTCTCAGATTCTGTTATCGATACTCTTGTTCAGGCCAGAAAGCCTGTAACTAGAAAGATTTACCACAAAATTTGGAAAAAATATATCTGTTGGTGTGAATCTAAAGGATTCCCTTGGGACAAGGTTAAGATTCCTAGGATTCTATCCTTCCTTCAAGAAGGATTGGAAAAAGGATTATCTGCAAGTTCCCTGAAGGGACAGATTTCTGCCTTGTCTGTGTTACTTCACAAAAAGCTGGCCGCTGTGCCAGATGTTCAAGCCTTTGTTCAGGCTCTGGTTAGAATTAAGCCTGTTTACAAACCTTTGACTCCTCCTTGGAGTCTCAATTTAGTTCTTTCAGTTCTTCAGGGGGTTCCGTTTGAACCCTTGCATTCCGTTGATATTAAGTTATTATCTTGGAAAGTTTTGTTTTTAGTTGCAATTTCTTCTGCTAGAAGAGTTTCAGAATTATCTGCTCTGCAGTGTTCTCCTCCTTATCTGGTGTTCCATGCAGATAAGGTGGTTTTACGTACTAAACCTGGTTTTCTTCCAAAAGTTGTTTCTAACAAAAACATTAACCAGGAGATTATCGTACCTTCTCTATGTCCGAAACCAGTTTCAAAGAAGGAACGTTTGTTGCACAATTTGGATGTTGTTCGCGCTCTAAAATTCTATTTAGATGCTACAAAGGATTTTAGACAAACATCTTCCTTGTTTGTTGTTTATTCCGGTAAAAGGAGAGGTCAAAAAGAAACTTCTACCTCTCTCTCTTTTTGGATTAAAAGCATCATCAGATTGGCTTACGAGACTGCCGGACGGCAGCCTCCCGAAAGAATCACAGCTCATTCCACTAGGGCTGTGGCTTCCACATGGGCCTTCAAGAACGAGGCTTCTGTTGATCAGATATGTAGGGCAGCGACTTGGTCTTCACTGCACACTTTTACCAAATTTTACAAGTTTGATACTTTTGCTTCTTCTGAGGCTATTTTTGGGAGAAAGGTTTTGCAAGCCGTGGTGCCTTCCATTTAGGTGACCTGATTTGCTCCCTCCCTTCATCCGTGTCCTAAAGCTTTGGTATTGGTTCCCACAAGTAAGGATGACGCCGTGGACCGGACACACCTATGTTGGAGAAAACAGAATTTATGTTTACCTGATAAATTACTTTCTCCAACGGTGTGTCCGGTCCACGGCCCGCCCTGGTTTTTTTAATCAGGTCTGATAATTTATTTTCTTTAACTACAGTCACCACGGTACCATATGGTTTCTCCTATGCAAATATTCCTCCTTAACGTCGGTCGAATTACTGGGGTAGGCGGAGCCTAGGAGGGATCATGTGACCAGCTTTGCTGGGCTCTTTGCCATTTCCTGTTGGGGAAGAGAATATCCCACAAGTAAGGATGACGCCGTGGACCGGACACACCGTTGGAGAAAGTAATTTATCAGGTAAACATAAATTCTGTTTTTATGCCAAGTAAAAGCTGTTTTTTGGGGGGGTGGGGGGCCTGTAAAACAGTCTTTTTTTATTTTACATGCATTATGAATATTGGAGGACACTTTTTTATGCAGACAAGGCCTATAATTACCCAAAAAAGTTTAATTGCTGATGGGTGTCTCTGGGTGTTTATAAATCACCATATAGTATTCACTTCTATGGAGGATATCTATCAAGCTTTCAACTGTGTTGCATTCAACGGCATCAATACGCTCGCCTAACATTGCGGCCGCGTATATCAATACGCTCTCCATATTTATTAAAAAAAAAAGCCGTCAAAAAGACGCGCACCAAGTACATGGCGAAGAGCTTCGGACTGTTGTACTAGCAGTCATCGATCTTGCGTCTATTTACCAACTTTATTTATACCTTCACGAAACGCCGCCACTATACTAAAATGTTTATCCCCTATCTCGCCGCTACCAGACCACGCTGCAGCCTAAATAAAGTTATTAACCCCTATCCCGTCGCTCCCGGACCTTGCCGCAACCTAAATAAAGTTATTAACCCCTATCCCGCCGCTCCCGGACCCCGCCGCCACTAAATAAACATATTAACTCCTAAACCTCTGGCCTTCCACATCACTACTACTAACTAAACCTATTAACCCCTTAAGCGCCAGCACCCCACATCGTCATAAACTAAATGAAGCTATTAACCCCTAAACCTAACAACCCGCTAACTTTAAATTAAAATTACAACGTCCCTATCTTAATATAAATTTAAATTTACCTGTAGAATTAAAATAAACAATTTTTTAACTGTCAGTTAACCTACCCTAACTATTATACTACAATTAAATTAAACTAGCAATTAATTAAACTAAATTACATATTATAAAAACCTAACCCTACTAAAATTATTTAAATCTACTATTTAAAACCTTATTACAAATTACTAAATTACCAAAAAAAACCTGCTAAATTACAAAAAAAATAAAATCACTAAATTACCAAAACAAACAAACCACATTATCAAAAATAAAAAAGAATTACACCTAATCTAATATCCCTATCAAAACAAAAAAGCCCCCCCAAAATAAAAAAAAGCCTAATAACTTTATTTAGGTTGCGGCGGGGTCCGGGATCGGCGGCATAGGGGTTAATAACATTATGTAGGTGGCGGCGATGTCGGGGGTGGCAGATTAGGGGTGTTTAGACTCAGGGTTTATGTTAGGTGTAAACTTTACTTGTTTTCAACCATATAAATCAATGGGATATCTGGTAGCTTCGAACATAAGCTTTCGCTGCTTTCAGACTCCCATTGATTTTTATGGCATCCGTGGCCTCCAGGGTGGCTGATTGAAAACCAGGTACGCTGGGCCGGAATAGCCGTTAGAAATTTGATAAATGGGAAAAAGTGACAGATAGAGCCGAATGTGTATTCAGAACATCTGTAATGACGTAAGTATCGATCTGCATCTGATTGAGACCGGCGGATTGTATGTTAGGTCACAGATTTCAACTTTTGCCAGTCTGTAGGCTTTGATAACTAGGTCGGATCAAGCTTGCAACAATTACGCTGCAGAATTCCGGCGTATTTGCGGTTGACGGCTTGATACATATCCCCCTAAGTTAAACCAAAAGCTAAAGATATGATCGTGAACAGAAAAATATTTACTGCAAAACTTAGAGATAATTTTTTTTTCTCAGCTAATAATATTCAGCTGTTCATCACTAATTGTGGTCAGAAGAAAAAAGTCTTGTCGCCAGTGGAGCTGGCAACTTCAAAATTTGTCTCACCCGCAAGGAATTTTAGTCACATTAGGGAACATAGAGAGGTGTTTGAAACACATTTAAAAACAATAACAATACAACTTATAATATTGGCTACAGAAATACAATTTACTTACTTTTGTAGCCTTTAAGGCTGGGCAAGCCCTAACTAGACCTTAGAGATATATGGATAATTATATAAGCCTTACTTTAAATAAAGTTTATAGATAAATAGCAAGAAATATAGGTGGGAATATTATTAGATAAAATGTGGGCAAAAATATTATGTTATAATAATTAAAGAAAGGGACATGGAAAGATAGATTAAAACTACAATTTAGCAAAAATTCTGATTATAATATTTTAATTATTATTATACTAATTGTGTCAGAGATAAAGCTCTATATCAGACTAAAATGACTATATAATGACTCCCAAGTCTTGGAAGATCTCAGGTCATATGTCATGCTGCATACTCATGACGACATTGCAGCCAAAATTGGAATGCACATGGATTCATTTCAGTTTTCAATAGAAGCATTTTGTAATATATATGTATTAGCATAATGCTTCTAATTAAAGCTGTAGCGTTTCAAAAGTATGCACCATGCACAAGCATTTTAAACACAGCACTTGCGCAGAGAGCCTAAGGTGCTTATACTATCTGGTAATGACTCAATTAGTTAATTGCTGACATGATATAAGCCCCACTGGCGCTCTGGTCAGCTGCAGTATTTAAAATGCTGGTGCCCTGAGACTATCTAGCTATGCATCACAATGTTAACACTAAAACAGTATAATAACTTTTACTAGACGTATTTTTGCCAATATATGTATATTGCAAATATGTTACCATTTAAAGATGTAATTCATCTATGTGCATTTAAATTTTGACTAGAATGTCCCTTTAATATTTACCACCTTAATGCCAGATTACGAATGGAGGGCTTCCGCTTGAGCGTTAATTCCGCTAGAAGTAAGATTATTGCGTTTGTTGGGTTGCATTCGTATTACTAGTTGAAAGTAAGCTACTTTCTCTCTCACGCTTACCCGACAAGAGCAAAAATCTGGTTAGAATATTGTGTGCGTGTTCACATATTCCCTATAGAAGTCAATGGGAAAAAAAATGTAGAAAAAAAAAGACCTAACACTCCACTCTCGCACAAACACGATTATCATTTGCGCTAACCCAACATGAAAATGTAAATATTTCACATTTCAATGTTCTTCACATAGCAGAATATGTTCTGTTCATAAATACAGTAAATATTTCTACATATATCTGATGGTATTTATATATATATATATATATATCAGTCAGTCATGAGACCGCTGCTTCCTAAGCTCTCTCCACCTCTTAGGTGGAGAATTTAAATCTCCCTGGTCTTGTCCGACCGGGGAGATTGACAGCTCCTGCCCGCGTTTGATTGGTTGTGCGCGGGCAGGGGGCGGTGTTGCACGCGAGCGCAAAATGGCGCTCTCATGCAATGGTAAATTCCGGCAGCGGTTTGCTGCCTGCCAGAGGCGAGCTGGGGAGGACAGGGGCGAATATGTAGGCCCCTGCCCACCCTCGCTTGTTAAATCGAGCCCAATATCTATCTATCTATCTATCTATATATATATATATATATATATATACATGATTATATATAGGTATATATATATATATATATATATATATAAATAAATATCTATTTACAAATACATAGAACATATTCCGCTGTGTGCAGAACATTGGAATGTCAAATATTTACAGTAAAAATATAATTAAAACATTTATAAAATATGAATATTGCATAAATATGCTATTCATAATCTAGCCCTTAGTTTCCAAAATTGTGTAGTTGGCTCCTCAGAAGTTTCCTTATAAATTTGACAAACCCTGTCCTGAATGTAGCTTATCTGCTAGGAAGAACTTTCTGGCTTCATATGCATAGTATCTATTCTTGGAAAGCAGAGCTGGAAACTGATATATCAGACTTGAATGAAAATTACACTAAAATGTAAATGGTGCCATCTATGCTAATATATATACTGTTTTTAAAAAGGCACAAAAGCAGTAGTCTTGTTTCATATAAGTATTTCACAGTATTGTGGTTCTTTTTTTTTTATAAATATATTTTTTATGTATCATGTACAGTAAGTTAACAAAAATGAGGGACATCCCTCTAACATAGATCAAGATGAACAAACATAATAAGTGTACATGTATATAAGTATATTGTATCAAGACATACAGCCAGATTACGAGTTTTGCGTTATGGCTGCTCGCTAATTACTTGTACGTTATTTTCACCACTCACCTTTCATAGCGCTGCTATTAAAGGTTTGCAAAAAGCAGGCTTGTGTGTGTGATATGGTTGCGTTGAGCTCCATACCTCACCCAAATACAAGCGCTGCTTTGATGTGCTTGTGCACGGTTTTCCCCATAGACATCAATGGGGAGAGCCGGCAAAAAAAAGCCTAACTTTGCAGCCCCAATTATTTCTATGGGGAAATAAAAAGTTACCTTTAAACCTAACACCCTAACATAAACCCCACGTCTAAACACCCCTAATCTGCCACTCCCGACATCGCCACCACCTACATTAAACTATTAACCACTAATCTGCCCCCCTTAACATCGCCACCACATAAATAAAACTATTAACCCCTAATCTGCTGCCCCTAACATCGCCGCCACTTACATTACAGTTATTAACCCCTAAACTGCCGCCCTCCCACATCGTAAACACTATTTAAAGATTATTAACCCCTAATCTGCCCTCCGCCCACACCTCCGCAATAATAAACCTATTAACCCCTAAACCTAACCCTAACGTAACCCTAACCCCCCTAACTTAAATATAATTAAAATAAATCTAAATAAAACTTACAATTACTACCTAAATAATTCCTATTTAAAACTAAATACTTACCTGTAAAATAAAGCCTAAGATAGCTACAGTATAACTAATAGTTATATTGTAGCTAGCTTAGGTTTTATTTTTATTTTACAGGTAAGTTTGTATTTATTTTAACTAGGTAGACTAGTTAGTAAATAGTTATTAACTATTTACTAACTACCTAGTTAAAATAAATACAAACTTACCTGTAAAATTAAACCTAACCTGCCTTACACTAAAAACTAACATTACAATAAAATAAATTAAATTAATACAATACATTTATCTAAATTACAAAAAAAATAAACACTAAATTACACAAAATAAAAAATGAAATTATCAAAAGTAAAAAAGAATTACTTCTAATCTAATAGCCCTATCAAAATAAAAAACCCTCCCCCAAATAAAAAACCCTAGCCTACACTAAACTACCAATGGCCCTTAAAATGGCCGTTTGCGGGGCATTGCCCCCCAAAAAAATCATTTTTTTTACCTGTAAAAAAAAATACAAACAACCCCCCAACAGTAAACGCCACGACCCACACAACCAAACCCTGCAAATAAAAACTTATCTAAATAAACCTAAGCTAACCATTGTCCTGAAAAGGGCATTTGTATGGGCATTGCCCTTAAAAGGGCATTTAGCTCTTTTACTGCCCAAACCCTAAGATAAAAATAAAACCCACCCAATAAACCCTTAAAAAAACCTAAAACTAACCCCCGACAACCCTATTGGCTGATCCAATCAGCCAATAGGATTGAGCTTGCATTCTATTGGCTGATTGGATCACTAACTAGTCTACCTAGTTAAAATAAAAACAAACTTACCTGTAAAATAAAACCTAAGCTAGCTACAGTATAACTATTAGTTATATTGTAGCTAGCTTAGGTTTTATTTTACAGGTAAGTATTTAGTTTTAAATATGAATTATTTAGGTAATAATTGTAAGTTTTATTTAGATTTATTTTAATTATATTTAAGTTAGGGGGGGGTTAGAGTTAGGCGATGTCCGGAGCAGCAGATTAGGGGTTAATAATTTTATTTTCGTGTTTGCGATGCGGGAGGGCCTCGGTTTAGGGGTTAATAGGTAGTTTATGGGTGTTAGTGTACTTTGTGACAGTTTAGTTATGAGTTTTATGCTACAGCTTTGTAATGTAAAACTCATAACTTCTGACTTTAGATGGCGGTACGGATCTTGTCATTTTAGGCTGTACCGCTCACTTTTTAGCCTCACAGCAAAACGTGTAATACCGGCGCTATGGAAGTCCCATTGAAAAACGACTTTTCTTAAAGCGTGGTACTGACGTTACGTGACGACCAAAAAAGTGTGCGGTACAGCTATTCTGACAAGACTTGTAATAGCGGCATTAGGGAAAAAGCACTCATAACGCCAAACTTGTAATCTAGCTGATTGTTATTTATACCTTTGAGCGAACAAAAAAGAAAAAGAAATATATATTGATCTCTTATATTCCAAAGACATATTGGGTTGTTCTGTGTCTAACTTCTTATAACATAATTGCATTATTACTAATATTCTGCCCAGAGTGAAAGGGGGGGAAGGGAGGAGTAAAAGCAAGAAAGGGGAAGAGAACCCCCCCCTAGTCTCTTCCTCCCTCTGCCCAGCCCCTTCCACTGTATTTTAGGCTTGGTATTGTGGTTTTAATACTTTCATCTATGCCCCTTTAAATAATCCATGGAGCATTTTTATCCAGCATTGTAAGGCTCCTATCTATAATATTTTACGTTAATAGCCCAGAGCTTTTGTGTGCTTCCTTCTAAAAACAGCTTTGTAGTCATGAAGCGATCAATTAAATAATATTTATCTACCCGCCATAGGAGTACAAGGGAACACGTCAATTATTTGCTTTCATACAACGCCTGTAAAATTCGTACACATAAAGGGTCAACTTCCTAGGAAGCTCATTAAAAAAAGGATTATTTAATAAATGTTAGACTAAACTATTCTACAGCACAGACAAAGAATGCCAGACTGGAACAGACAGGAATCAAATGTCCAGCCAAAAATGCTTTTTTTTTTGCTTTTTTCTTCCCTTTTAATTCTCTGCTGTTATTATATCTGTGGGTGAGAAAATGTATAGCGTGTTTCTTTTCAGTTATAAAACGTGGACATTCATTTTTGATCAATGTTAATAATCTTTGAAAATGGGTGTTTCCTACTGAAAACCCGTTAAGACTTAAGTTAAATTAAATAAATGAAAAATAAATGAAGTTACCATGTTCAGATTGCTTTGTTATATTGTAAGAAATACAAAAGTTATTTATTTTGTTATGTATAGATGTCATTTTAAACGAGAAGGCCATGCGTATAGTCTAAAAATGCTATCTTTGAATCGAAAAGTATATTCTGTAAACATTGTCGTTTTTGTGCACAAAAAGTGTATAATAATTTTGTGTTGCTTCTTGCTGAATCGACAATAACTGATACACCCTCCTCCATTCTCATAATTTGTTTAAAATATATTTGACATCACCACACTATTAAAAGGGATACATTGAATGCAATGGGGTGATTAAAGGGACATTGTACTATACTATTTTCTCCCCTTTAATGTTGTCCCAATGATTTACCTGCTGGAGTGTATTACATTGTTTTCAAAAAGCTCCCTTAACGTTGATTTGTACTTTAAAATACCAGCTTTTGCCTGTTGGATCCGCAACCTATACTGAAAATTTTAATACTATAGTATTCCATAAAGGAAAGCTATGTAACAGCAAGTCTTGTTTTCATTTTCATTTACTGTCTGTAAGTATTGTCATTTGTGTATATAGACAGAGATAAGGTACTTATTTTTGTGTATTAAGAGAAAGATAAGATAATGACGTCTGCCCTCCCTGCAAGCTCATCCCATTAAAATGACTTGAGGTTTCAATGAGCAAAACCATCTGTTTAATATACAAAATATACATAAAGGAGCAATTTCTCATAACTTTAATACTTTGTAGCTGCTACAGCTAGCTTTTGGAAACACACTAAAGGGACATGATACCCAAATGTTGAAGCACTTTAAAGTGGTGAAGCATAGCTGTATAAAGGCTGTGACATACTGCAAGCGGAGCGGTGCGCAGCGTGTAGATGCGGTTGTGCGCGCTCAGTGTGTCCTGCCTTTTCATCTCTGAGCACTCTGCTGCGTCAGGTCGCGTAGCTGAGCGCTCAGAGATGAAATATTTGATCTTCAGAAGCGATGCGACGCGGAGCGAAGCAGCAGCTTCGCCTCGCGCCGCATCACTTGCAGTGTGTCACAGCCTTAAAGCTGACTAGAAAATATCACCTGAACATTTCTGTGTAAAAAAGGAAGATATTTTATCTCAAAATGTCCTAAGTATTCAAACCCCATTATAAAGGACTTTAAGCAGCCAATCAAGTTCCATGACTTGAAAGGGAGTGAGCATCTGGCATGTGCAAGTACATTTATGTTATTTTTCTATTCAGTTTAAGGATGTTTAATATGTAGGCTGACCATATTGCCGCTTTAAGAAGGAACACATATGAAAAATACATATGTGAGGGTTCTTATACAAAACCATTTCTTTAAACAGCCCTGACATATGTATTTTTCATATGTGTCCCTTTTTAAAGCGGCAATATGGTCAGCCTAATAATATGAAATCTCACAAGATTTCAGTAAAATCTTACGAGCTCACAGGAAAGCAATACATGACCTCAGCACTGCTGGTACTGATTGGCTATTATTATTATTTAATGGACAGCAGCTGAAGTATAACTGTTACCAGAGCACTTGCTATTGTAATCTGAAGAAATGTTGAGGTGAAATATCTTCCTTTTTTACATAGAGATGATCAGGTTATATTTTCATGTTAGCTTTTTTATAGTTATGCTGCATCTCTTTCAAGTGATTTAGCATACAAGTATTATGTCCCTTTAAGAAGAAATCAATGTACAATGTTCCTTTAAATTCAGACCAGTTTGTTAGACAGAGTGATGCTGCATGTGCCGTGGATTAGATTTCATTTTTAATTATTTGTTTTTTTTGTATTTTCAGTGATGATGATCTTTAAAATGCTTGTTACAAGTATTTGTCTGTATAGCCTCATCAGTAATTGAGCTCTTTAAAAACAAAAAAAACATGCATTAGCTAAGACATTATACTAATTGCTAGTATCAAACAAATTAAGATTTTGGAATAGAAAACCAAACAGGTCAACCAACATCCTTGTTCTCATTTGATGAACAAATATTTAGTCAGTTAATGTTCTAGAAAATGGATAGTTTAGCCTTTTAGTGTAAAAGAAAACAATTAAAACTACTCTAAATAGTCTAGGAAGAGAGTAAATGAATTGTCATTATGAAAGAATGCCCTGTCATTTATCACTGTAAGCATACAAACCTTTTACACATTGTTTAAATATTACATCAGTGTAAAGACCCTAGTATGCATATAAAGCATCCGCGAGTCTTCTGGCTGAACAGCGCTGTTTTGTTTTTAGCTTGCTGAGCTCTCACTTACACAGTAACTGGACTTTATCATTGTTTCCTTCCGTACAAAGCTGTGATACTTTCATTGAGAGCCAAACAGATTCCACAGTGACATTGTTTATATTCCTTTTACTGTTTTATAATTGTGAGCAGCAATGTTACACCATTATTTCTAAAAGGGACAATTTTAGGCCATTTTCAGCACACACACAGATTAAAATTTGGAAGTGATTTAAAAGTGGTTAACAAGGAAAAGAGTATTCTGGAAATAATTTGTATATGGATAGCACAGTGCTAATCACTTTATGTTGTACACACACACAACACAAGTAAACACTCACAGACACACAATACAAGTAAACACGCATGCACTTACATTCACACACTCACTCATACACACACAGGTAAATACGTACACACATTCACACACTCACAAGTAAACACACACACTCACATACTGTATAGACACACAGCACAAGTAAACACTCACACACACAAACAGCCACACAGACACACAATACAAGTAAACACGCATGCACTTACATTCACACACTCACTCACATACACACACACACAGGTAAACACGCACACACATTCACACACTCACAAGTAAACACACACACTCACATATAGACACACAGCACAAGAAAACACTCACACACACAAACAGCCACACAGACACACAATACAAGTAAACACGCATGCACTTACATTCACACACTCACTCACACACATACACACACAGGTAAACACGCACACACATTCACACACTCACAAGTAAACACACACACTCACATATAGACACACAACACAAGTAAACACATACACACACTCTCATAAGTAAACACGCACACTCACATATAGACACACAACACAAGTAAACACATACACACTCAATCACACACACACAAGTAAACATGCACACAATCTCATAAGTAAACACACACACTCACATATAGACACACAGCACAAGTAAACACGTACACACTCTCTCTCTCTCTCTCTCTCTCTCTCTCTCACACACACACACATAAACACACAGGTAAAAACGCACATACACACATTCACACACTCACAAGTAAACACACACACTCACATATAGACACACAACACAAGTAAACACATACACACACTCACACACACACAAGTAAACATGCACACACTCTCATAAGTAAACACGCACGCTCACATATAGACACACAACACAAGTAAACACATACACACTCTCACACACACACACACAAGTAAACATGCACACAATCTCATAAGTAAACACACACACTCACATATAGACACACAACATAAGTAAAAACATACACACTCTCTCTCTCTCTCTCTCTCTCTCTCTCTCTCACACACACACAAGTAAACACATACACACAAGTAAACATGCACACAATCTCATAAGTAAACACACACACTCACATATAGACACACAGCACAAGTAAACACATACACTCTCTCTCTCTCTCTCTCTCTCTCTCTCACAAACACCCATAAACACACAGGTAAAAACGCACACACACATTCACACACTCACAAGTAAACACACACACTCACATATAGACACACAACACAAGTAAACACATACACACACTCACACACACACAAGTAAACATGCACACACTCTCATAAGTAAACACGCACACTCACATATAGACACACAACACAAGTAAACACATACACACTCTCTCACACACACGCACAAGTAAACATGCACACAATCTCATAAGTAAACACACACTCACATATAGACACACAACATAAGTAAACACATACACACTCTCTCTCTCACACACACACACAAGTAAACACATACACACAAGTAAACATGCACACAATCTCATAAGTAAACACACACACTCACATATAGACACACAACACAAGTAAACACATACACACTCTCTCTCTCACACACACGCACAAGTAAACATGCACAAAATCTCATAAGTAAACACACACACTAACATATAGACACACAACACAAGTAAACACATACACACTCTCACACACACATGCACAACACAAGTAAATACACACACAGGGGTAGATTTATCAAGCAGCGGATGCTGCAATCTACCCCCCGTAGTTTTAGGTTCCCCTGAAACATAAGTTAAGAAGCAGCGGTCTTAAGACCGCTGCTCCTTTACTCGTCCGCCACCTCTGAGGTGGCGGATAGCAATCATGCTTATCGATCAGGATGATTCAAACCCTCTGCTAGCGGCTGATTGGTCTCGAATGTGCAGGGGGCGGTATTGCACAAGCATTTCACACAAAATGCTTGTGCAATGATAAATGCAGACAGCATATGCTGTCAGCATTTATCGATGTCAGGTGGACATGATCCGCTACAGCGGATCATTTTCGCTCGAAACATTATAAATCGGCCCCATAGACACACAACAGAAGTAAACACATACACGCACTCTCTCACACACAAGTAAACACACACACACTTACATTCAAGCACACAAACGTAAACATACACCACACAAGCAAACACACACACACTCACAAACACACACCACAAGTAAATATTCACCCCCCCCCCCCAAACACACAAACCCTCCCATCCACACACATACATGTATAATATTCAATAGCACAATATTTATATTAATGCCAGAGTTTGTGTTTACAGTGACCCTCATTATTGTGGTAAAAAAACAGAAGGCTGTTATACTAATTTTTATATTAACTGAGTTACTGCATCCCTTATCCTGCTTATTGATAAGATCATTTGTAGTTTTCCATTTCATAATGATGGCACATAGATAATGATATACTTGGTCTGTCATAATCACAGGAAAAATGGTGCTCACAAACAGTATATCAATGCAAATGATCATACTTAGAAATGTATTTATACTTAAACTGTACACATACAATTGTAATACCGCCCCTTTAAGATGTAATGTATCTTTAAAGCAAATCAGGTCTCCATATTAAAAGATAATAAGTTATCTGTGTTATGCTATTAAATTTGCTATTAAAGGTGCAATGAACACCTTGGGGCCGATTTATCAAGCTCCGTATGGAGCTTGATGCCCCAGACCGCTGCTCCATAACTTGTCCGCCTGCTCTGAGGCCGCGGACAGAAATCAACCCGATCGAATAAGATCGGGTTGATTGACACCCCCTGCTAGCGGCCGATTGACCGCAAATCTGCAGGGGGCGGCATTGCACCAGCCGTTCACAAGAACAGCTTGTGCAATGAAAAATGCTGACAGTGTATGCTGTCGGCGTTTATCGATGTGCGTCGGACATGATACGCTACATTGTATCATGTCCGCTCGCACATTAATAAATATACCTCCTTGTGTTTAGTAATGCATAATAAAACAACATTTTAAGTTTGTTTAATATTTATTGTGCCCCTTTTCATGTAATTTAGCTTAGGCAATTTAGCTATGTCTAATTCTCTGAACTTAAAATGCCCTGCTCAAGGATGTAACCCTGCTACATATCTGTCCATAATTGGCTTTAACTGATAACAACTGCAAAACAATGCACTCTTTACTAACATTATTGTCAAGGCTAACCATGTTGTCTGTGGACTAAAGCTCAGATTTGCTCTGCCAAATAAGGTAAATTGTGGGTGGAGTTTGGCTGTTGAAAAAGAATTGCAGTAAAAAGGATTTTAATTTGTTCTAAAAACAAACAATAAGTATTGGCTGATATTTTACTCTATAGCAGCACAACAAAAAGTCTTCTAATTACAATGTGTTTACTGTCCGTTTAATTGAAGCAACGTTTTTACTGGTTCTGGGTCTTCACAGAGAGTCCCTTTTTAAGTATTCAAAATTTGCACTTTTTTGCTTGTAAATATTTTCCAAGCAGTAAAATCTAATGTTGTACACATTTTCATCTGGTGTCTCTTTAGAGACTGGTGAGTTTCTCCATTACCAAGTTATTCCAAAGTCTTTTATTAATTTCATCCCCCATACACAAATGCGTAAGATAACCCCATGCAGCTGCTGTGGCGCATCTTGCAACCAATACAGTTAGATAAATGAACACTATAGAGTATTCATCTCAAGCATATCCACAGCTTGCCAACAAAAGCTTGCTGCTGAGCTTCTATTGAGTTTATCAGAAGGGGAGTTTATTTTGTACTGTAGTAAGTGTGGGGCAGGTCTACTGGATGTAAAACACTGGAGCAATTTCTCCAACATCTCCGTAGTGCATGGGCACACAGCCAGCTAGAATACTGACAGAGATAATGAATTGTCTGGTGCTTTGTGTTCATTATGTTATTTATCTCATTTAAAAATGATTATTTCTAAAATTATATTTTGTTGAGATAAACATTAATTTTTCTCCTGTATTTTATAGCTCAAAAATATAAGCTCAGGTAGATCAAGCTGGAAAGTAAAAACAGTGAATACTGAGTTAATCAAGTATTAAAGAGACATTGGGTCCTGTGTACTAAGTGATTGGCGGACACGGTTCACTAATCTTCACAGCAAGCTGGGTAGTGGACAACAACATGCACTTATGATTGCACAAGAATTTTCATGTGCAGCTCCGCCCACTGCTCTTGCGGGACCTATTACACATGAGCAGTTCCTGTCAATCACCCCGAATGAACGAGTAAAGGGTGATTTATCATGTGACCGCTGCTGGCTCATACGAGTGAAGGAGTGAGCCTGCACCACAACAGCTCCAAAGCAGCTTCCACTGCTTACTACATGGAGACCATTGTAGTTATTTATTTTATTTTTCTTTCATCGTGTCTTGAGTAAACCAATCTTTTCTTTACAGGCTTCTAGAGGCCTTTTGCTACCCATAAGTGGAGCTTTAAAAGGGACAGTCTAGTCAAAATGAAACATGATTTAGACAGGTCATGTAATTTTAAAAAACTTTCCAATTTACTTTTATCATCAAATTTGCTTTGTTCTCTTGGCATTCTTAGTTTAAGCTAAACCTAGGTAGGCTCATATGCTATTTTCTAAGTCCATAAAGGCCCCCTCTTATCTGAATGCATTTGACAGTTTTTCACAGCTACAGGGCGTTAGTTCTTGTGTGCCATATAGATAGCATTGTGCTCACACCTGTGGAGTTACTTATGAGAGATCACTGAATAGCTGAAATGTAAGTCTGTCAACAGAACTGAAAAAAGGGAGCAGTCTGCAGAGGCTTAGATATAAGGTAACACAGAGGTAAAAAGTATATTAATATAACAGTGTTATGCAAAACTGGGAATGGACAATAAAGGGATTATCTATCTTTTTATACAGTAACAATTCTGGAGTAGACTGTCCCTTTAAGCATTATATTAGCATAAAGTAAATACCTAATTCTTCTGTATTAGTTTAGGTTAAAATGTAAGCAACGTTTATTTAACCTTTTTTTATCAACATGTTTAAATGCCTGATAGTTTTAGTACATTTAAATAATTTGTAAAATTATTGTCTAAATTGTGGGCCAAATTATTTTGAAGTTTGCTATTCTGCTTTGCACAGTTTGAGCTATAATATTAAAAGAGTGCCAAAATGCTAGCAGTTAGTTGTCTACTACACCTTTGGGTTAATTTATAGAGTCTGACTCTACAAAGGCCTTAAGCATTCTGGTTTCACTCTGGACAAATAAGGCGTTCTTCCTTCCCATGAGATCTGGATTTCAGTTAATAACTTCCAGTAAATAGGACTTTACAGATCAAAAACAGATCCTAGTAGGAAAAAATATCTATCAACAGCTAATTATGAGATAAGCATCTTGTATTTAAGCCATGCAGAAACAATGCAGGTGATGTCTATTGCTTTCTACAATTAAAATACTGAAATACAATAACATAACAACACATCAGTGTTGTGCAAATTACTGTTATGTCTAAATCAATGTATTTAATTTATAAATAACTCCAAGTCAGTGTTAATGTTGTAAAATGTTAAAGTGCATACAAGTAAATGTACTTAGTAGTGCACATCAAAACAAGAATATCTGTTTTTAGTTTTCTAAACTTTGAAAACAGATGAGTGTTTTGAGGTAGAAGTCATTTTTAAGATATGTGACTGATGACTTATCTGTTGAGTTGATCATAGGTTCACTCAGCCTTTCATCCTTCCGAGATCGATAAAATGAGCAGCGCCTTGCTACCCTTACTGGTGATTAGCCGTGCTTTACAAGTACCCAATACATACATACATACAGGTGAAGATTAAAGGACCAGTAAATACGTAGATTTGCATAAACAACAAATGCATGATAAAATGACAATGCTTTTTTTTTAAATATCTTTATTAGTCTTAGCCACTGAAAAATAACAAAAACAGAAACAAAGTAACATAGCATATGTTCTACATGAACACGGTCTCGCAGGACCAGCAAGGTCTCGCAGGACCAACATGAGTCAGTGATACTTCAACACTAGTACAACATTAAAAATGACAATGCTATAGCACTTAGGGGTTGATTTCTCAAAAGCTTCGCAAGCCTTGTCGACCCCCAACTACTGCAGGTTCTCACGAGAGAACCTGCAGTCCGTATTTAACAAGCAGCGGTCATTAGACAGCTGCTTTCCTAACCTTTCGCCACCTCTAAGGTGGCGAATTTCAGTCTCCCCGGTCTCGCCAGCGCAAAATAGCACTCTTGTGCAATGCTGAATTCTGCCAGGTGAATTCAGCAGTCAAAGGTGAGCTGCGGCGGACAGGGGCGCGTATATGCGCCCCTGTCCACCGCAGCTTGATAAATCAACCCCATAGTCTGAACTTCAAATCATCACAGTAGATTTTTTTTTTAACAAATTTCAGTTATGTCTATTTCCACTCCCACTGCATCATGTGACAGATATCAGCCAATCACAAATGCATGTATGTATATTCTGTGAATTCTTGCACATGCTCCGTAGGAGCTGGTGACTCAAAGGGGCCTATCTATCAAGCTCCGAACGGAGCTTGACGGCCCGTGTTTCTGACGAGTCTTCAGACTCGCCAGAAACACAAGTTATGGAGCAGCGGTCACAAAGACCGCTGCTCCATAACCCTGTCTGCCTGCTCTGAGCACGGAGAGCGTATTGCTCTCCGCATTCAGCGATGTCTTGCGGACCTGATCCCCACTGTCGGATCAGGTCCGCAAGATATTTGTTAAATTGGCCTCAAAGTGTAAATAGAAAAAGACTGCACATTTTGTTAATGGAAGTAAATTAGAAAGTTATTGAAAATTGCTGCTCTATCTAAATCATTAATGTTTAATTTTGACTTGAGTGTCCCTTTAAATGTGCAAATTGTCATTGACATCATTGGGTTACAGAAAATTAAATTAAAATTGGGTTAGGGTTACGGTTGTGTGCTTGTAAAACAGAGAGAGGAAGTATGCAAACCTGTAGCAAAAAGAGAGACATCATTTTCAATAGTTGAATTCTAAAAACACTTTTCATCTTTCAGCAATATAAATGTGTTTTAAATTGCATGAAATTCACTTTTTAACATATAAAGAATAGTTCAAAATAAATGTGCAAGATACAGGTTAACTGTATGGTCTATTTTAAAATGATAATTTGTAAGGAAAGACACAACCTTTTGTGTTCCAGGAATAATTTTAAATTGTGCATTTTGCAGGGTTAGGTTAAATTGTACAGAAGTAATCAGCTCTGAATAGCTATTTTTTAAACAAGATGCTAGTCTAAATGAAAAAAAAAAAACATTATGAAGAGATAATCATCCTTGGGCGTAAAATAATTCCTTGAGTGTTTGTGTTTATGCGGAGAGCCAAAGGGTTTGTTTAAACAGTAGATAAATTGTATTCATGCCGGATAACTTGTGTTAATCTTCTCCTCTATAGCAGGAAGACATTAATGGGGTTACATGAAACCAGTGCTTGAAAAAACTCTGCTATTCTGTTATTCATCTCTTGACTGGAATAATAAATACACATATGACTCCTATTAGCACCAGGCAATTGATTTAACGAACAGTTCTTTTTTTTCTCCATAAATTAGACAGCACATTTATTAGCTAATGTTTTGGTTATTCATTTCCCTTTTGGAAGTAGAATACTAGATTATGTAGCTTTGTTTTCTTCAAATAAGATTTAAGAAACATTGGCACGTTACATATTACATAGTCATGTTACAAATTACATAGCCATGTTACAAATTACTTAGTCATGTTACATGTTACATAGTCATGTTACATGTTACATAGTCATGTTACAAATTACATAGTCATGTTATATGTTACATAGTTATGTTACATATTACATAGTCATTTTACAAATTACATAGTCATGTTACAAATTACTTAGGCATGTTACATAGTCATGTTACATATAACATTACATAGTCATGTTACAAATTACATAGTCATGTTACATAGTCATGTTATATATTACATAGTCATGTTACAAATTAAATAGCCATGTTACACATTACTTAGTCATGTTACATGTTACATAGCCATGTTACATATTACATAGTCATGTTACAAATTACATAGTCATGTTACAAATTTTACATAATCATGTTACAAATTACTTAGTCATGTTACATGTTACATAGTTATGTTACATATTACATAGTCATGTTAAAAATTACATAGTCATGTTACATGTTACATAGTCATGTTACAAATTACATATTCATGTTACAAATTACGTAGTCATGTTACATATTACATAGTCATGTTACAAATTACATAGTCACGTTACATGTTGCATAGTCATGTTACATGTTACATAGTCATGTTACATATTACATAGTTATGTTACAAATTACATAGTCATGTTACATAGTCATGTTACATATAACATTACATAGTCATGTTACAAATTACAGTCATGTTACATGTTACATAGTCATGTTACATATTACATAGTTATGTTACAAATTACATAGTCATGTTACAAATTACACAGTCATGTTACATGTTACATAGTCATGTTACATATTGCATAGTCATGTTACAAATTACATAGTCATGTTACATGTTACATAGTCATGTTACATAATACATAGTCATGTTACAAATGACATAGTCATGTTACATAGTCATGTTACATATTACATAGTCATGTTACAAATTACATAGTCATGTTACATATTACATAGTCATGTTACAAATTACATAGTCATGTTACATATTACATAGTCATGCTACATAGTCATGTAACGTCAATGCATAAATTCAGCCATCTTTAGTGAAAAAGACAGTGTACTGTAAAGTTATTTTCCCCATAATACATGTTTACAATGACTTGTTATACCAGCTGCAGAGTTTAATATTTAGGGTAAATTGTTCCTTTATGTATATTCTTGTATATGAAATAGCTTTCTCTGCTATTGAAACCACAAACTAATCAAATGGGCTGAGTTTCCAAGTAGAGCAGACTTTGTTAGCTTCTCTCTATATATTTACACAAAATCCTCCTAATCTTATCTCTCTCTACAGAGTGAGACTAATAATTAGAGAGAACACTGGAAAATTAACATTTTATCAATCTGGGAGTATAATTTCTTCTAAACATTCTTGTTTTCTTATCTTTTCTATTACCAGTACTTAAGTATTATAATATTTAGTATTGGTGGGGATACAACAGGTAAAAGCAGCTATTCAAATGACACAATAATGTTAAATGAGCTATTTGTAAACAATTTAATACACCCTAAGAAGTAAAAGGAATCATTGGGAACATACTAAGGGAGAAACAAATAACAATACACTGTCCCTTTAAATATCTTTCTTTTTTAATTTTAGACCACTTACAATCAGCTATATCACAATCACACTGCCATAGCTTACCTAAATTATTTTATGTAGATTTATGTCAGTCATTAATATATTTAAAGTACTTACAAGTGCAAAAGCTTCTCAACAATGGATACTAAGAGATCAAAGTAGATTTGATAATAGAAGTGAACTGTAAAGTCTCTTAAAATTGCATGTTCTAACTGAAGTAATCATGCATTTCATGTACCTTTGAACAATAGACATTTAAACTGTATTTTTGTTATCATAGCCTTCAGAAGGCTTGCCCACTAATTTAGCTGTGCACATTGCCTGTATCAGCCAGTAAGCATATGCTACGTATGTCCTTGCATGCAAAACTATTGTTAACTGCTAAAACAACATTTAAAGGGACATGAAGCCCAAAATAATTATTTTGTGATTTAGGTAGAACATACAATTTTAAACAACTTTCCAGTTTACTTCTACTATCAAATTTGCTTCATTCTCTTGGTATCATTTGTTGAAGGAGTGCACTACTGGTTTCTAACTGAACACATGGGTGAGCCAATGACAATCGGTATATATATATGCAACTACCAATCAGCAGCTAGAACCTAGATTCTTTGCTACTCCTGAGCTTACCTAGATAAACCTTTCAGCAAACGATAACAAGAGAAGGAGGAACCAAATTAAATAATACAAGTAAATTGGAAATTGGTTTACAATTGTATGCTCGGTCTAAATCATGAATGTCTAATACTGACTTTTACTGTCGCTTTAAGTGTAAAAACAAAATGTTTTTTTTTAATTAGAACATTGTATTGTTAAAAAAAATATTTTACTATGTGTTTAACTCCTTGAAAGGAGTTATACAAAGTCTGTCGTACATCCAGTACACTGCTGTAACTATATAAAAGAATATTATGGCCACTGAGCCAATCGGCAGCTGTCATTCATACGCATAATCCATTCACCAGTCATATTGGGGTTTTAAGCTGCAGGAAGGTGTTGTCAGAGAGAAGTGCTGACTATGGGTTCCATTTATCAAGCTGAGTATGCAGCTTTGGATGCGCTTTTCTGCTTCCGAACCTTTACTTAGCCCATAGGCGGCGTATTAAAATCACCACAGACACATTCGCCTGGGATGATTGACAGCCGCAAGGGGTGGCATTGCACAAGCAGATGCTCGTGCTATGATAAATGCAAGCAACATATTGCTGCTCAATTTCTGCGAATTCTGTCCATCCAGGTTTTGTTAAATGGGGCCCTATGTGCTTATATTTATATATTATACAAATAAAATGCTAACAAAATTTTCATACATATTATAGATTGGGACTTCAATGTTTCCTTATTCATTCATAAATGCTAGTTAGATGTGTAATGTATCAGTGATGTAATGGACCAGAATATATATTATTGGCGTTTGCATTGACAGGGCCACTCAAGGGAAACAAGTTTTTTCAATATTTATTTGGGTTTAGTGTCCCTTTAACAGTTTGCTGCTCGTTATATCAAATGTTATCTTTCAAAAGATATTATAAATAAATACAACTTTTATACGAATTCTGATATGAATTACAGATGGAAATATTGAAAACATAACAAAAAATATAATATATTTTGAAAAAAAGCTTTTTATATTTCATTTTGAGGGCCTAATAATAAAAACAACTTGCTGACATGGAGATAAATTATACAAAATGGTTGTAGCCTTTTCTTGATCATTATAAGGTAGGTGTCTAACCTTCACATCCAGAAGCCTGTAGGGAGATAGACAGCGCTCACGCTAACATGTGTCTTTCTAAAATTATTTGAGGACCTCGCAGTACTGACCGCACCTTTTATATAATCTCACTATACAGAAGAGCTTTAGATTATAGGGCTCCAAGTCTGAATAAAAATATCAGTTTTGTTAGAAATAGACGTGCTGGATTTGTTTATTAATTATAATTTCTCCAACATAGGTGTGTCCGGTCCACGGCGTCATCCTTACTTGTGGGATATTCTCCTCCCCAACAGGAAATGGCAAAGAGCCCAGCAAAGCTGGCCACATGATCCCTCCTAGGCTCCGCCTACCCCGTCATTCTCTTTGCCGTTGTACAGGCAACATCTCCACGGAGATGGCTTAGAGTTTTTTAGTGTTTAACTGTAGTTTTTATTATTCAATCAAGAGTTTGTTATTTTGAAATAGTGCTGGTATGTACTATTTACTCAGAAACAGAAAAGAGATGAAGATTTCTGTTTGTATGAGGAAAATGATTTTAGCAACCGTAACTAAAATCCATGGCTGTTCCACACAGGACTGTTGAGAGCTACTAACTTCAGTTGGGGGAACAGTATGCAGTCTCTTGCTGCTTGAGGTATGACACATTCTAACAAGACGATGTAATGCTGGAAGCTGTCATTTTCCCTATGGGATCCGGTAAGCCATGTTTATTACGATCATAAATAAGGGCTTCACAAGGGCTTATTAAGACTGTAGACTTTTCTGGGCTAAATCGATTCATTATTAACACATATTTAGCCTTGAGGAATCATTTTATCTGGGTATTTTGATATAAGAATATCGGCAGGCACTGGATTAGACACCTTATTACTTAGGGACTTTCCCAAAGCATAAGCAGAGCCTCATTTTCGCGCCGGTGTGGCGCACTTGTTTTTGAGAGGCATGGCATGCGGTCGCATGTGTGAGGAGCTCTGATACTTAGAAAAGACTTTCTGAAGGCGTCATTTGGTATCGTATTCCCCTTTTGGGCTTGGTTGGGTCTCAGCAAAGCAGATACCAGGGACTGTAAAGGGGTTAAAGTTTAAAACGGCTCCGGTTCCGTTATTTTAAGGGTTAAAGCTTCCAAATTTGGTGTGCAATACTTTTAAGGCTTTAAGACACTGTGGTGAAAATTTGGTGAATTTTGTACAATTCCTTCATGTTTTTTCGCAATTGCAGTAATAAAGTGTGTTCAGTTTAAAATTTAAAGTGACAGTAACGGTTTTATTTTAAAACGTTTTTGTACTTTGTTATCAAGTTTATGCCTGTTTAACATGTCTGAACTAGCATTGTCCCTGTCGCTACAGCCGCATGTTTCTGGTTCGATGAGCTGATAAAGGCGGTCGATAGTGATTCTCCTCCTTATGAGGAGATTATGGACAGAATCAATGCTCTCAAATTGGCTAATTCTTTCACCCTAGACGCCACTTTGCAATTGGCTAGGTTAGCGGCTAAGAATTCTGGGTTTGCTATTGTGGCGCGCAGAGCGCTTTGGTTGAAATCTTGGTCGGCTGATGCGTCTTCCAAGAACAAGCTACTTAACATTCCTTTCAAGGGGAAAACGCTGTTTGGCCCTGACTTGAAAGAGATTATCTCTGATATCACTGGGGGTAAGGGCCACGCCCTTCCTCAGGATCGGCCTTTCAAGGCAAAAAATAAACCTAATTTTCGTCCCTTTCGTAGAAACGGACTAGCCCAAAGTGCTACGTCCTCTAAGCAAGAGGGTAATACTTCTCAAGCCAAGCCAGCTTGGAGACCAATGCAAGGCTGGAACAAGGGTAAGCAGGCCAAGAAACCTGCCACTGCTACCAAGACAGCATGAAATGTTGGCCCCCGATCCGGGACCGGATCTGGTGGGGGGCAGACTCTCTCTCTTCGCTCAGGCTTGGGCAAGAGATGTTCTGGATCCTTGGGCGCTAGAAATAGTCTCCCAAGGTTATCTTCTGGAATTCAAGGGACTTCCCCCAAGGGGGAGGTTCCACAGGTCTCAGTTGTCTTCAGACCATATAAAAAGACAGGCATTCTTACATTGTGTAGAAGACCTGTTAAAAATGGGAGTGATTCATCCTGTTCCATTAAGAGAACAAGGGATGGGGTTCTACTCCAATCTGTTCATAGTTCCCAAAAAAGAGGGAACGTTCAGACCAATCTTAGATCTCAAGATCTTAAACAAGTTTCTCAAGGTTCCATCGTTCAAGATGGAAACCATTCGAACTATTCTTCCTTCCATCCAGGAAGGTCAATTCATGACCACGGTGGATTTAAAGGATGCGTATCTACATATTCCTATCCACAAGGAACATCATCGGTTCCTAAGGTTCGCATTCCTGGACAAGCATTACCAGTTTGTGGCGCTTCCTTTCGGATTAGCCACTGCTCCAAGGATTTTCACAAAGGTACTAGGGTCCCTTCTAGCTGTGCTAAGACCAAGGGGCATTGCTGTAGTACCTTACTTGGACGACATTCTGATTCAAGCGTCGTCCCTTCCTCAAGCAAAGGCTCACACGGACATCGTCCTGGCCTTTCTCAGATCTCACGGATGGAAAGTGAACGTGGAAAAGAGTTCTCTATCTCCGTCAACAAGGGTTGCCTTCTTGGGAACAATAATAGACTCCTTAGAAATGAGGATATTTCTGACAGAGGCCAGAAAAACAAAGCTTCTAGACTCTTGTCGGATACTTCATTCCGTTCCTCTTCCTTCCATAGCTCAGTGCATGGAAGTGATCGGGTTGATGGTAGCGGCTATGGACATAGTTCCTTTTGCGCGCATTCATCTAAGACCATTACAACTGTGCATGCTCAGTCAGTGGAATGGGGATTATACAGACTTGTCTCCGAAGATACAAGTAAATCAGAGGACCAGAGACTCACTCCGTTGGTGGCTGTCCCTGGACAACCTGTCACGAGGGATGACATTCCGCAGACCAGAGTGGGTCATTGTTACGACCGACGCCAGTCTGATGGGCTGGGGCGCGATCTGGGGATCCCTGAAAGCTCAGGGTCTTTGGTCTCGGGAAGAATCTCTTCTACCGATAAATATTCTGGAACTGAGAGCGATATTCAATGCTCTCAAGGCTTGGCCTCAGCTAGCGAGGGCCAAGTTCATACGGTTTCAATCAGACAACATGACAACTGTTGCGTACATCAACCATCAGGGGGGAACAAGGAGTTCCCTAGCGATGGAAGAAGTGACCAAAATCATTCTATGGGCGGAGTCTCACTCCTGCCACCTGTCCGCTATCCACATCCCAGGAGTGGAAAATTGGGAAGCGGATTTTCTGAGTCGTCAGACATTGCATCCGGGGGAGTGGGAACTCCATCCGGAAATCTTTGCCCAAGTCACTCAGCTGTGGGGCATTCCAGACATGGATCTGATGGCCTCTCGTCAGAACTTCAAAGTTCCTTGCTACGGGTCCAGATCCAGGGATCCCAAGGCGGCTCTAGTGGATGCACTAGTAGCACCTTGGACCTTCAAACTAGCTTATGTGTTCCCGCCGTTCCCTCTCATCCCCAGGCTGGTAGCCAGGATCAATCAGGAGAGGGCGTCGGTGATCTTGTTAGCTCCTGCGTGGCCACGCAGGACTTGGTATGCAGATCTGGTGAATATGTCATCGGCTCCACCTTGGAAGCTACCTTTGAGACGAGACCTTCTTGTTCAGGGTCCGTTCGAACATCCGAACCTGGTTTCACTCCAGCTGACTGCTTGGAGATTGAACGCTTGATCTTATCGAAGCGAGGGTTCTCAGATTCTGTTATCGATACTCTTGTTCAGGCCAGAAAGCCTGTAACTAGAAAGATTTACCACAAAATTTGGAAAAAATATTTCTGTTGGTGTGAATCTAAAGGATTCCCTTGGGACAAGGTTAAGATTCCTAAGATTCTATCCTTCCTTCAAGAAGGATTGGAAAAAGGATTATCTGCAAGTTCCCTGAAGGGACAGATTTCTGCCTTGTCTGTGTTACTTCACAAAAAGCTGGCAGCTGTGCCAGATGTTCAAGCCTTTGTTCAGGCTTTGGTTAGAATTAAGCCTGTTTACAAACCTTTGACTCCTCCTTGGAGTCTCAATTTAGTTCTTTCAGTTCTTCAGGGGGTTCCGTTTGAACCCTTACATTCCGTTGATATTAAGTTATTATCTTGGAAAGTTTTGTTTTTGGTTGCAATCTCTTCTGCTAGAAGAGTCTCAGAATTATCTGCTCTGCAGTGTTCTCCTCCTTATCTGGTGTTCCATGCAGATAAGGTGGTTTTACGTACTAAACCTGGTTTTCTTCCAAAAGTTGTTTCTAACAAAAACATTAACCAGGAGATTATCGTACCTTCTCTGTGTCCGAAACCAGTTTCAAAGAAGGAACGTTTGTTGCACAATTTGGATGTTGTTCGCGCTCTAAAATTCTATTTAGATGCTACAAAGGATTTTAGACAAACATCTTCCTTGTTTGTTGTTTATTCTGGTAAAAGGAGAGGTCAAAAAGCAACTTCTACCTCTCTCTCTTTTTGGATTAAAAGCATCATCAGATTGGCTTACGAGACTGCCGGACGGCAGCCTCCCGAAAGAATCACAGCTCATTCCACTAGGGCTGTGGCTTCCACATGGGCCTTCAAGAACGAGGCTTCTGTTGATCAGATATGTAGGGCAGCGACTTGGTCTTCACTGCACACTTTTACCAAATTTTACAAGTTTGATACTTTTGCTTCTTCTGAGGCTATTTTTGGGAGAAAGGTTTTGCAAGCCGTGGTGCCTTCCATTTAGGTGACCTGATTTGCTCCCTCCCTTCATCCGTGTCCTAAAGCTTTGGTATTGGTTCCCACAAGTAAGGATGACGCCGTGGACCGGACACACCTATGTTGGAGAAAACAGAATTTATGTTTACCTGATAAATTACTTTCTCCAACGGTGTGTCCGGTCCACGGCCCGCCCTGGTTTTTTTAATCAGGTCTGATAATTTATTTTCTTTAACTACAGTCACCACGGTAACATATGGTTTCTCCTATGCAAATATTCCTCCTTAACGTCGGTCGAATGACTGGGGTAGGCGGAGCCTAGGAGGGATCATGTGGCCAGCTTTGCTGGGCTCTTTGCCATTTCCTGTTGGGGAGGAGAATATCCCACAAGTAAGGATGACGCCGTGGACCGGACACACCGTTGGAGAAAGTAATTTATCAGGTAAACATAAATTCTGTTTTAAATTAAAAGACTTTAGATAACTTTTTGTAAAAGATTGTGATTGATCCTTTTTTTTCTTCTTGGTATCCTATGTTGAAAAGCATATTTAGTTTGGATGAGGAGTAGCAATTCATTCCTGGGAGCTAACAATTTGCAGGGGTTAAACACATACATGAAAGCAATAGTGCATTAATAAAATGTTCTAACATAGTATAGCAGATTATTTTTGCATTTTTATGTACGTTTAAAGAGATATTAAACATTATGAAATTGTAATAGAAAATATTTAATTATGAATATTTAAAAAAAGTTGCAATATCAATTGTATCAACAATCCTATAATTTAACTCAAAAATGTTTTGTTTTTTTCTAAATTCCACAGTTTCTATAAAGTAATGGGTGTCGCCATGTTTAACTCTCTCTTGTTAATGACAATTAGGGGCAAATGTAAAACAAGGCTGTGGGGAACCATAGGATTATTCGAGTCATTTTCTAACAGGGTTTCCACACAGCCTTGTTTGTGCATTCTCTTTTATTGCCTATTTTCTATCTGACTGCAATTGTCCTCAGCATGAGAGAGAAATAAATACAAAACATGGATACCTTTTGTTTTGTTTTTGTATATATGTGCATATTGGAATTTGTCTAAAATATATTTGTAACAACACAGATATTTACCAATGGTTCCATTTGTGATTTTAGATGCGTTGTTGTAGGTCATGTGATGTACATGCAGTGAATTTAGACTATTTTTTTTGTTCATAGCTTTTTCACTTTGAACCTTTGGTTAATGTCATCAAAAATAACCTTCTTTATAACCTCTCAGTATGATGTTTATACTTTTTTTTTCTCACTTTTGTAAATTTTATAGAAAATATTACCACAGAATTTGAGTGACTTTGTGTGTTATTAATTTTGTTTCCTTTTAAAAATCTAAATGTATCTCTGACTATTTAGTTTCACTCCTTTACAATTAATTTAGAACCCTCACACTTTCATACACACAATAGGACGGTGAACAGTGATTAATATAAAGCAGCACATATCTCAATCTAAACATGAGTTTGTTTTCAGCGTCTCTCATTTGTCGAGGAAGGAACAGGCTTGTTGGTAGTTCAGGCCTAAGCTCGATCTCAAGGCTTGTGGTGAATTAATGATGGGAATGTCTCCGCAGCCGTCAGATTCATAAATCACCAGAAATGAGAGGGCTAATACATAGAAGTCTTATCCTTTTGTTTAGCAATTTATCATGTTGCTTGCACATTAATAAATAGAGCTCCCCTGAGGAAAGCTACGGGAAGATACATTTTTCTTCCTAATTTTCCTCAATTGTAGCCAGTAGATCACAGGTGGAAAAGTGAAGGTGCTTGTCATAGCCACTTGCTGTTTGGATTCTCTCAGTAGAAATGAGGCTCTACGTTGTAATAATAACTGTTTGTATTCATACAGCACTTTATACAACCATACCTCCATAATACGTTAGTGTATCCACCCATGTGTTGAAACTCGTAAGTGCTCTACGTAGGACATGGTACAAAAAAAACAAAATGTAAAAACCCTATTTGTTGACACATTTGTAGAGTCTGTATACTTGTTAATGTTTACTGTGTTACATATTAAATGACAGCTAAATAGTCACTCTAAACAACAATAAATTGGAACATTTCAACATCACTAAATCTTGCACACAGAGCTTGCCAGTAACCATAATGTTGTTACTTTACATGACATTCACTCTCTGATAATATGAGCTTACATGCAAATACACAGCACATAGATAATTTATATTATTTTTGTTATTTGTATTAATTTCAGGTTCAAGGTTCCCTAGTCCCAGGCTTGCAGCACGGCCAAGTAGAAAACGGACCCTCTCCATATCTCCTCTCTCTGATCATAGCTTTGACCTCCAGACCATGATCCGTACATCCCCAAACTCTTTGGTCACAATTCTCAACAACTCCCGTAGCAGTTCCTCAGCAAGTGGCTCCTATGGACATCTGTCGGCAAGTGCAATAAGGTAAAGATGGAACTACATTAATTACACCCAATAGGCTTGTTTCAGTCACTAATAAAAATATATACTTGCAGATTGCTCCCACACTACAATACTTGAAATTACAGTCTGATATTCCTGGTTTAGAATGTAACTCTCTGAGTAATAGCTAATTGTGCAAGCTGTTTGAAATGAAATTAAAAATATAAGTGAGCTATTTTGGCCCTAGCATAATATTATTTATTTAACTCTGAGATTGGTTCCTTTTCCACACCCTTGCAGTTGATTTCCTAGTATTTAATGCATCTGGTTGGTGAACTGGTGCACAGGGAGTGTGGATAATAAGAGAAGCCCTCAGAAGTTTTCGCTGTGGAATCAGCCTTTCCTCTAGGGTAGAAAGAGTGACCGTATCTACTGTTGTCTCCTTTAAAAGGACATAAAACTCAAATATGACATTTACAGTAGTGTATTTAAAAACTGACTAGAAGTATGTTTGCAATATAATGTCAGTTGCCAAATGCTTCTGAGAAAAAGTTATATCACGGTTTGTGTGCTAACTTTTCTACCTGCAGCCCCTTTAGTTGAGTGCACAGGCCTTAACAATTGAGGATGTTCAAAATGCTGGACAGATCTGACTTGACTTATATATCTGTGTAATTTACTCTCTTAAACACCCATACATGCATTCACTAAGAGTTTCAACAGTTTTTTGTTTCTGTTACATGAATGACAAAGACATTTTGAAGACTCTGTCAACATAAAATATTCTCTGTCTTCAAGTCCCTTTAATGCAACAGTTTTAATGGCCTGGTTGTGGTAGCATGTAGTCTAGATACAATTATTTATTTATACTTTAAAAATTATCACAGTAACAGAAATATGATGTTCCGTGTCCCATATTTATGAAATGGTGTAATAGAGGCAATGCATCACTTTAACCATTTCCACTACATCCTGAATTATAGTGAGATACTGGTAAGTTTAATTCACTGCATATGGTCTTTGAGTGCTAACTGATAAAAGTTATTTAGAGTGAGCAAAGAAAAAGAAAAAAAACAACAAAGAAATCTGTATAAGGGCAAAGGGCACAACAATTTGTGTAGAATTATAGAAAGTGTAGCTTAGAAACATATCTGTTTCTGGGTAAATTCCACAGCTGTGACTAAAAATTGGATGACCTTGTTAGCGAGACTGCTACAACGTTTGGCTTTCATTATAAGGCCTGTAATGTTAGTTTTTTTTTTTTTTTAAGTTAGTTAACTTAGCTATTTGAGACTCCACATCCTAATGAAATTACAATGCAGTTCACTGACCCGCATAAAACATGTTTATAGAAATCTATATATCAATCTTTGCTGCAGAACCAAAGTATTTGTTTCCGTGTATTATAGTTCTTATTGTATTGCCAATGTGAAGTTTTTAGACTTGATTAATGCTTAAAGCTATACCCGTTTGTGATCTTCTATAATTCTAGTTTGTTACAGATGTTTAATACTAAACAATACCTAGTTATATCTTTATGTGTATCTGTGCAAAGTGGTTAACATATAGTTAAAGTTCTGCACAGGAGCCACAATGCATTGCTTACTATCTCTGACTAGTTTTCTAAACATAGTTTGTATAGAGAGTTATTCTGTTAACTCACATGACCATCATCTATGATGGACCATATCTGTCATGCCATTGTGATGGAAAATTGGGGGTTGCACATGTATGCCTTGCCATTGGCTTACAGATCTGTTCAGCTATCCCAGTAGTGCATTGCTGCTCTTTCAATAAAGCCTACCAAAAGAATGGCGCAAATTTGATAATAGAAGTAAATTGGAATGTTGATTAAAATGTTATGTTCTATCTGTTCTATCTGAATCATGAAAGAAAATGTTTGGGTTTTATGGCAGTTTGTATCAGTAATGTAACAGAATTCAGACTGAAACATCTTACATTTATAGCGCTAGGGAATCTGTTATTTAGAATTCCTTTTCTAAAATTAAAGTAATTTTTTTTATTATTAGTTCTATTTTTTGTTGTTTTTTGTTGTTGTATTTTTATTAATATTTGCTCATATTTTGTAGAAGAGTCAGAATAATATTTCTCCAACATAGGTGTGTCCGGTCCACGGCGTCATCCTTACTTGTGGGATATTCTCTTCCCCAACAGGAAATGGCAAAGAGCCCAGCAAAGCTGGTCACATGATCCCTCCTAGGCTCCGCCTTCCCCAGTCATTCTCTTTGCCGTTGTACAGGCAACATCTCCACGGAGATGGCTTAGAGTTTTTTGGTGTTTAACTGTAGTTTTTATTATTCAATCAAGAGTTTGTTATTTTAAAATAGTGCTGGTATGTACTATTTACTCTGAAACAGAAAAGAGATGAAGATTTCTGTTTGTAAGAGGAAAATGATTTTAGCAACCGTTACTAAAATCGATGGCTGTTTCCACACAGGACTGTTGAGAGGAATTAACTTCAGTTGGGGGAAACAGTGAGCAGACTTTTGCTGCTTGAGGTATGACACATTTCTAACAAGACGATGTAATGCTGGAAGCTGTCATTTTCCCTATGGGATCCGGTAAGCCATTTTTATTACATAAAGAAAAAAATGGCTTCACAAGGGCTTTTAAGACTGTAGACATTTTCTGGGCTAAAACGATTGATATATAAGCATATTTTATACTTCATAGCTTTGAGGAATTATTTTATTCTTGGGAATTATGTAAAATAACCGGCAGGCACTGTATTGGACACCTTATTCTCTAGGGGCTTTCCCTAATCATAGGCAGAGCCTCATTTTCGCGCCTCTATTGCGCACTTGTTTTTGGGAAGCATGACATGCAGATGCATGTGTGAGGAGCTCTGATACATAGAAAAGACTTTCTGAAGGCGTCATTTGGTATCGTATTCCCCTTTGGGCTTGGTTGGGTCTCAGCAAAGCAGATACCAGGGACTGTAAAGGGGTTAAATATAAAAACGGCTCAGGTTCCGTTATTTTAGGGGTTAAAGCTTTCAAATTTGGTGTGCAATACCTTTAAGGCTTTAAGACACTGTGGTGAAATTTTGGTGAATTTTGAACAATTCCTTCATACTTTTTCACATTTGCAGTAATAAAGTGTGTTCAGTTTAAAATTTAAAGTGACAGTAACGGTTTTATTTTAAAACGTTTTTTGTACTTTGTTATCAAGTTTATGCCTGTTTAACATGTCTGAACTACCAGATAGACTGTGTTCTGTATGTGGGGAAGCCAAGGTTCCTTCTCATTTAAATAGATGTGATTTATGTGACACAAAATTTAGAGAAAATGATGCCCAAGATGATTCCTCAAGTGAGGGGAGTAAGCATGGTACTGCATCATCCCCTCCTTCGTCTACACCAGTCTTGCCCACACAGGAGGCCCCTAGTACATCTAGTGCGCCAATACTCCTTACTATGCAACAATTAACGGCTGTAATGGATAATTCTATCAAAAACATTTTAGCCAAAATGCCCACTTATCAGCGAAAGCGCGACTGCTCTGTTTTAGAAAATACTGAAGAGCATGAGGACGCTGATGATATTGGTTCTGAAGTGCCCCTACACCAGTCTGAGGGGGCCAGGGAGGTTTTGTCTGAGGGAGAAATTTCAGATTCAGGGAAAATTTCTCAACAAGCTGAACCTGATGTGATTACATTTAAATTTAAATTGGAACATCTCTGCGCCCTGCTTAAGGAGGTGTTATCTACTCTGGATGATTGTGAGAATTTGGTCATTCCAGAGAAATTATGTAAAATGGACAAGTTCCTAGAGGTCCCGGGGCCCCCCGAAGCTTTTCCTATACCCAAGCGGGTGGCGGACATTGTAAATAAAGAATGGGAAAGGCCCGGCATACCTTTCGTCCCTCCCCCTATATTTAACAAATTGTTTCCTATGGTCGACCCCAGAAAGGACTTATGGCAGACAGTCCCCAAGGTCGAGGGGGCGGTTTCTACTCTAAACAAACGCACCACTATACCCATAGAAGATAGTTGTGCTTTCAAAGATCCTATGGATAAAAAATTAGAGGGTTTGCTTAAAAAGATGTTTGTTCAGCAAGGTTACCTTCTACAACCAATTTCATGCATTGTTCCTGTCACTACAGCAGCGTGTTTCTGGTTCGATGAACTAGAAAAGGCGCTCAATAAAGATTCTTCTTATGTGGAGATTTTGGACAGAATTCATGCTCTCAAATTGGCTAACTCTTTCACCCTAGACGCCACTTTGCAATTGGCTAGATTAGCGGCGAAAAATTCTGGGTTTGCTATTGTGGCGCGCAGAGCGCTTTGGCTAAAATCTTGGTCAGCGGATGCGTCTTCCAAGAACAAATTGCTTAACATTCCTTTCAAGGGGAAAACGCTGTTTGGCCCTGACTTGAAAGAGATTATTTCTGATATCACTGGGGGCAAGGGCCACGCCCTTCCTCAGGATAGGTCTTTCAAGGCCAAAAATAAACCTAATTTTCGTCCCTTTCGCAGAAACGGACCAGCCCCAAGTGCTACGTCCTCTAAGCAAGAGGGTAATACTTCTCAAGCCAAGCCAGCCTGGAGGCCAATGCAAGGCTGGAACAAAGGTAAGCAGGCCAAGAAACCTGCCACTGCTACCAAGACAGCATGAGATGTTGGCCCCCGATCCGGGACCGGATCTGGTGGGGGGCAGACTCTCTCTCTTCGCTCAGGCTTGGGCAAGAGATGTTCTGGATCCTTGGGCGCTAGAAATAGTCTCCCAAGGTTATCTTCTGGAATTCAAGGGGCTTCCCCCAAGGGGGAGGTTCCACAGGTCTCAATTGTCTTCAGACCACACAAAAAAAAAACAGGCATTCTTACATTGTGTAGAAGACCTGTTAAAAATGGGAGTGATTCATCCTGTTCCATTAGGAGAACAAGGGATGGGGTTCTACTCCAATCTGTTCGTAGTTCCCAAAAAAGAGGGAACATTCAGACCAATCTTAGATCTCAAGATCCTAAACAAGTTTCTCAAGGTTCCATCGTTCAAAATGGAAACCATTCGAACAATTCTTCCTTCCATCCAGGAAGGTCAATTCATGACCACGGTGGATTTAAAGGATGCGTATCTAAATATTCCTATCCACAAGGAACATCATCGGTTCCTAAGGTTCGCATTTCTGGACAAGCATTACCAGTTTGTGGCACTTCCGTTCGGATTAGCCACTGCTCCAAGAATTTTCACAAAGGTACTAGGGTCCCTTCTAGCGGTGCTAAGACCAAGGGGCATTGCAGTAGTACCTTACTTGGACGACATACTGATTCAAGCGTCGTCCCTTCCACAAGCAAAGGCTCACACGGACATTGTCCTGGCCTTTCTCAGATCTCACGGGTGGAAAGTGAACGTAGAAAAAAGTTCTCTATCTCCGTCAACAAGGGTTCCCTTCTTGGGAACAATAATAGACTCCTTAGAAATGAGGATTTTTCTGACAGAGGCCAGAAAATCAAAACTTCTAAACTCTTGTCAAATACTTCATTCTGTTCCTCTTCCTTCCATAGCGCAGTGCATGGAAGTAATAGGTTTGATGGTAGCGGCAATGGACATAGTTCCTTTTGCGCGAATTCATCTAAGACCATTACAACTGTGCATGCTCAGTCAGTGGAATGGGGACTATACAGACTTGTCTCCGACGATACAAGTAGATCAGAGGACCAGAGATTCACTCCGTTGGTGGCTGTCCCTGGACAACCTGTCACAGGGGATGAGCTTCCGCAGACCAGAGTGGGTCATTGTCACGACCGACGCCAGTCTGGTGGGCTGGGGCGCGGTCTGGGGACCCCTGAAAGCTCAGGGTCTTTGGTCTCGGGAAGAATCTCTTCTCCCGATAAATATTCTGGAACTGAGAGCGATATTCAATGCTCTCAAGGCTTGGCCTCAGCTAGCAAAGGCCAAGTTCATACGGTTTCAATCAGACAACATGACGACTGTTGCGTACATCAACCATCAGGGGGGAACAAGGAGTTCACTGGCGATGGAAGAAGTGACCAAAATCATTCAATGGGCGGAGACTCACTCCTGCCACTTGTCTGCAATCCACATCCCAGGAGTGGAAAATTGGGAAGCGGATTTTCTGAGTCGTCAGACATTTCATCCGGGGGAGTGGGAACTCCATCCGGAAATCTTTGCCCAAATTACTCAATTGTGGGGCATTCCAGATATGGATCTGATGGCCTCTCGTCAGAACTTCAAGGTTCCTTGCTACGGGTCCAGATCCAGGGATCCCAAGGCGACTCTAGTAGATGCACTAGTAGCACCTTGGACCTTCAAACTAGCTTATGTATTCCCGCCGTTTCCTCTCATCCCCAGGCTGGTAGCCAGGATCAATCAGGAGAGGGCATCGGTGATCTTGATAGCTCCTGCGTGGCCACGCAGGACTTGGTATGCAGACCTGGTGAATATGTCATCGGCTCCACCATGGAAGCTACCTTTGAGACGAGACCTTCTTGTTCAAGGTCCGTTCGAACATCCGAATCTGGTCTCACTCCAACTGACTGCTTGGAGATTGAACGCTTGATCTTATCAAAGCGAGGGTTCTCAGATTCTGTCATTGATACTCTTGTTCAGGCCAGAAAGCCTGTAACTAGAAAAATCTACCACAAAATATGGAAAAAATATATCTGTTGGTGTGAATCTAAAGGATTCCCTTGGGACAAGGTAAAAATTCCTAAGATTCTATCCTTTCTTCAAGAAGGTTTGGAGAAAGGATTATCTGCAAGTTCTTTGAAGGGTCAGATTTCTGCCTTGTCTGTGTTACTTCACAAAAAGCTGGCAGCTGTGCCAGATGTTCAAGCCTTTGTTCAGGCTCTGGTTAGAATCAAGCCTGTTTACAAACCTTTGACTCCTCCTTGGAGTCTCAATTTAGTTCTTTCAGTTCTTCAGGGGGTTCCGTTTGAACCCTTACATTCCGTTGATATTAAGTTATTATCTTGGAAAGTTTTGTTTTTGGTTGCAATTTCTTCTGCTAGAAGAGTTTCAGAATTATCTGCTCTGCAGTGTTCTCCTCCTTATCTGGTGTTCCATGCAGATAAGGTGGTTTTGCGTACTAAACCTGGTTTTCTTCCGAAAGTTGTTTCTAACAAAAACATTAACCAGGAGATAGTCGTGCCTTCTTTGTGTCCGAATCCAGTTTCAAAGAAGGAACGTTTGTTGCACAATTTGGATGTAGTTCGTGCTCTAAAATTCTATTTAGATGCTACAAAGGATTTTAGACAAACATCTTCCTTGTTTGTTGTTTATTCTGGTAAAAGGAGAGGTCAAAAAGCAACTTCTACCTCTCTCTCTTTTTGGATTAAAAGCATCATCAGATTGGCTTACGAGACTGCCGGACGGCAGCCTCCTGAAAGAATCACAGCTCATTCCACTAGGGCTGTGGCTTCCACATGGGCCTTCAAGAACGAGGCTTCTGTTGATCAGATATGTAAGGCAGCGACTTGGTCTTCACTGCACACTTTTGCTAAATTTTACAAATTTGATACTTTTGCTTCTTCTGAGGCTATTTTTGGGAGAAAGGTTTTGCAAGCCGTGGTGCCTTCCATCTAGGTGACCTGATTTGCTCCCTCCCTTCATCCGTGTCCTAAAGCTTTGGTATTGGTTCCCACAAGTAAGGATGACGCCGTGGACCGGACACACCTATGTTGGAGAAAACAGAATTTATGTTTACCTGATAAATTACTTTCTCCAACGGTGTGTCCGGTCCACGGCCCGCCCTGGTTTTTTAATCAGGTCTGATAATTTATTTTCTTTAACTACAGTCACCACGGTATCATATGATTTCTCCTATGCAAATATTCCTCCTTTACGTTGGTCGAATGACTGGGGAAGGCGGAGCCTAGGAGGGATCATGTGACCAGCTTTGCTGGGCTCTTTGCCATTTCCTGTTGGGGAAGAGAATATCCCACAAGTAAGGATGACGCCGTGGACCGGACACACCGTTGGAGAAAGTAATTTATCAGGTAAACATAAATTCTGTTTTTGGTCTAGATTATAAATAGAACTATCTATAGGTCAGAGTGCGTTCTCTTTTGCATGACCTAGCATAAAGAATAATGCACAAATGTGTTTTTCAAGTGTATGGTTATAAAGCATATTAATGAGGCCAAGGGGTCAATTTAACAAGGGCCTAATGGCGAGCCTTCAGGAGTTAAGACCGCAGCTCCTAAACTCATATGCCGCCTCTGAGGCGGCGTATAGCAATCCGCTCGATCATGTACGATGGGGCTGATTGACACCTCCTGCTAGCGGCCGATTGGCTGCGAATCTGCAGGGGCGGTATTGCACCAGCAGTTCACAAGAACTGCTGGTGCAATGATAAACGCTGTCGGCATTTATCGATGTGCGGCAGACATGGTTCACTATAGCGGATCATGTCTGTCCGCACATATATAAATAGACCCCCAAGACAATAAGTGGTGTGTTAAGTGTTGTGCTCGAGTGTATAGAAAAAAATTATGCTGTAAAATTTAACGATTTTTAAGACCTGAAATAAACCATTATAATTAATAGTTTTCCAAAGAACTACATGAAGAACTCCAGTATTTGTGCACCTTCGGCTTAAATGCACCATCATCATAGCACTCAAGCGAAATCTGACATGAATTTTATTTTGAGCCCCAATAGAAGTCTATTATGTGAGAGATTTAGCGCCAAACATACAGTAGGGATGGGCGAATATTCTGCAACATTCGAAAAGTAAAACAAATTTTTAAACATTCATCCATTCAAATTAAACTTTGAATGTTTATCAAACATTTTAACATTCTAATTTTGAATACTGGTATTTGAATTGTATTTAAAATTTGGTAATATTCGTTCAAATATCCGAATTTTATGTTTATTTTCAAAGGTAAAATCGAAATTTTAAAAAGCTAATTTGAAGTAAGTCAAATCTATTTTGATGTTTTAAAAAAAAATGCATACTGTAGTCAGTCAAATCAGTTAGAAGATTTTTAAAAAAATAAGGATTTTTTTTTTTCAAATATACATTTAATAATCTTTGCATCCCTTTGTTATTTTTCCCCCATTTGATAAAATGTGATGTTCCTCGTTCACGTATGACATTGTTTCCGTGTGTTTTAATGAACAGAACAAGGCAGTTGCACTTTGTAATATATGCTCACTGAAAGGAAGACGGAGCATTAAATCACAGTGTTCCTGTGATGAATGGTTTATACTGTACATTGAGGAATAAATTGAACAAACTGGCATAGAGCTCAATGAACATGAAATCAGCTATTAGAAAAAAGCTTGTGAACAAATTCTGAAGCCGATATGCATCTTTTGATTAATGTCCTATCAATCATCCACAGTGGTTACCTTAGCAGAGTCGTGCTATAATCATTCATGGCTCCTTTCAGGAACTCTGACAAGGACTATACGCTTGTAATAACCGAACATTATTACTGATTTCCTACTGACTCTCGCTGTGAACAATTACTATGTTATCCGTGTTAGAGTTTTGCATTATAAAAATGGGAATACAATGTAAAATGAAAGAAGATTTCTTCAAACACTAGCAACATTCTCTAAGGCTATTTGTAGTAATATTATGTTCAAAACAGCCACAAAAAAAATGCAGCATAGATATATGAATCTAGCAATAATAGCAATATAATTACTCTGAACAAGTCTGGTTTTGGACTGATCTAATTCAAGGAGGCAAAATAATGAAAATCATGGGAAGCATTTTCTCTAACGACGTAATTTTGCTTTAATTATGATGCATATATAATACGAATGTGGTTAAAAGATTAAGTACACTTGCTAAGATTGCTTTTCCATTGTGGTGTGCAAAGTAATTCTGTTTGCTTAACTTCTTGAGTGACAGCATTTTCCCCCCCCCAGGTTGTAAGAATAAAATATGGAAAATAATAATGATATGAGGTCCCAGTCTATCAGGTTCTGTACCCTTGAGTGAGCGCGCCCATGAGTGATCACATGATCATAGTTGTCACCTGGTGATGAATGCTTCTTCATAGGCTGGATAACAATTCACATATCTAAGCTTATTTGGAGTTTTTTTTTCTTTATCTAATATCATAAAAATAATAATGAATAAAACCAATATATACATATTTTAATCTACTACCTTAAAATACATTTTTCACATTTTTATTGGGAACAAGTAATTTTAATCTACATCAAACTAATTATTAAGTAACAAATTTAATAATAATTTAATTGGGGTTCACAAATCTTTATTAGACACTGGAGAAAAATAAAATTGTTTGTATATTTAGATAAATTCAGGATACAATAATAATAATAATAAATAATATGTATACATATTATTTTGTTATTAATGTTATTAATTTTGTTCCCAAAATCTTGCCCAAAATTGAATAATCATGTGAATATGAAAAGGATTGTGCTATTTTAGCAGAATTGTACTGTTAGGCCCTAGGTATATTGGCCTAAAACACTGGTTTTTAAACCTGTCCTCAGGCCTCACTAACAGGCCAGATTTTGAGGATATCTGAACTGGAGCACAGGTGAAATTAGTAAACATAGGTCTAGATTACGAGTTTTGCGGTAAACTAATCCAATCAGCCAATAGGATTGAGCTCGCATTCTATTGGCTGATTGGAACAGCCAATAGAATGCAAGCTCAATCGTATTGGTGTTATTGTAACTTAGGTTAGGTTTTATTTTACAGGTACTTTTGTATTTATTTTAGCTAGGTAGTTATTAAATAGTTAATAACTATTTAATAACTATTCTACCTAGTTAAAATAAATACAAATGTGCCTGTGAAATAAAAATAAACCCTAAGCTAGATACAATGTAACTATTAGTTATATTGTAGCTAGCTTAGGGTTTATTTTACAGGTAAGTACAGGTAGCCCTCAGTTTACGCCGGGGTTAGGTTCCAGAAGGAATGGTTGTAAATTGAAACCGTTGTAAATTGAAACAGTTTATAATGTAAGTCAATGGGAAGTGAGGGAGTTTTGAAATGAAGACTTTAAATGCTAGACAGCATTATAAACCTAATAAAATAATCACACAACACAGAATATATAATTAAACTAAGTAAAATTAACAAAAACATTTGCTAAACAGCATTATAAACCTAATAAAATAATCACACAACACAGACTTCACTTACATTTTTCTGCAAACGGTTCTTTCTATGCATTTCAATCTGGACTGAGTTATAGACAGGAAGATCTTGTTCCTTTGAAATCTGCTCGATAGCTCAGGTCTGGTTAAACTGATTAATTTCAGCTTGCTTGGCTTTGCTGCAACACAAGCAGACAGCTCCACCTACTGGCTATTTTAATAAATGCACTGCTTCTCAATGCTTTTCAATAGCAGTCACATGACTGGAAAAAAATGATGTTATTCTGAATTGGTGTAAATTGATCCGTTGTAAAACGAGGGCCACCTGTATTTAGTTTTAAATAGGAATAATGTAGTTAATGATAGTAATTTTATTTAGATTTATTTAAATTATATTTAAATTAGGGGGTTAGGGTTAGGGTTAGACTTAGATTAGACTTAGATTAGTAACTTTAATATAGTGGCAGCGACGTTGGGGGCGGCAGATTAGGGGTTAATAAATGTAGATAGGTGGCAGCGATGTTAGGGACGGCAGATTAGGGGTTAATAATATTTAACTAATGTTTGCGAGGCGGGAGTGCGGCAGTTTAGGGGTTAATAAGTGTAGGTAGGTGGCGGCGACATTGTGGGCGGCAGATTAGGAGTTAATAAATATAATGTAGGTGTCAGCGATGTCCCATAGGAATTAATGGGGCTGCGTTACTTAGTTTTACGCTGCTTTTTTGCAGGTGTTAAACTTTTTTCAGCCGGCTCTCCCCGGGAAATCGTGCACAAGCTTGTAACACCAGCTCACCGCTGACTTAAGCAGCGCTGGTATTGAAGTGAGATTTGGAGCAAAATTTTGCTCTACGCTCACTTTTTGTCTTTTAAAGGGACACTGTACCCAAAAAATTTCTTCGTGATTCAGATAGAGCATGCAATTTTAAGCAACTTTCTAATTTACTCCTATTATCAAATGTTCTTTATTCTCTTGGTATCTTTATTTGAAATGCAAGAATGTAAGTTTAGATGCCGGCCCATTTTTGGTGAACAACCTAGGTTGTCCTTGCTGATTGGTGGATAGATTCATCCACCAACCAAAAACTGCTGTCCAGAGTGCTGAACCAAGAAAAAAGCTTTGATGCCTTCTTTTTCATATAAAGATAGCAAGAGAACGAAGAAAAATTGATAATAGGAGTAAATTAGAAAGTTGCTTAAAATTGCATGCTCTATCTGAATCACGAAAGAACATTTTTGGGTACAGTGTCCCTTTAACACCTGTAAAAACTCATAATACCAGCGTTGCAGGAAAGTGAGCGGTGACAATAACGTGCAAGTTAGCACCGCACCCCTGTTACCGCAAAACTCGTAATCTAGGCGATGGTTATATTACCTGTTCTCTCCTAAGGTAATCCTGAAAATCTGGCCTGTTAAAGGGACATGAAACATATTTTTTTTCTTTCATTATTCAGATAGAGCATAAAATTAGAAGAATTGTCAAATGTCCGATTAATACTGGAGATCTTGCTGCTGAACTGAACATCATCGGATTATTTCCCCCTTAAAGGTACATGAAACCCCAATATATTTTTTTTTCATGATTCAGATAGAGCATTACAATTTTAATTTTACTTCTATTATCAATTTTGCTTCATTCTCTTGGTATCCTTTATTGAAGGAGAAGCAGTTGTAGCTCACTGAACACATCAGTAAGCCAATGATAACAGGCATATATGTGAAGCCACCAATCAGCAGCCAGCTCCTGAGCCTACCTAGGTTTGCTTTTCAACAAAGTATACTAAAAGAACAAAGCAAATTAAATCATAGAAGTAAATTGGAAAATTGTTGAAAATTGTATGTTCTATCTGAATAATGAAAGGAAAATTTTGGGTTCATGTCCCTTTAAGTTTTTTTTTTTTTTTTAAATCAAAAAAACATTTTCTTGTTGTAACTGTTGATTACTGATCTCGTTCGATCCATGACAGCAAAGCAACCAAGTGGGTTAAATGACTCACACACCGTATTCTCTTATCTTACCTATATCTCATCTATTGCAAAACTGTTTATTTGGGAAGAATTCCTTTTAAAAACACATTATAAAGAGTGGTTTGGCAGTGCCTGCTTGTGCAGCGGAGTCTTTATGTGGTAATATAATTTGCCTTAGAAGTCAACTATAGCCTCAGAAACACAGGAGTAATGAAGTGATGACAGGTATTAGCATGCATAATGGGCTTTAATAGACATTTAATGATGTTAAACTGGAAGAAAGAGAATAGCTATCCCTTTGGAATATCCCCACATTGAAGATCATTGATCACCCGTTTTATAAGAGGAGATTTCAGTCCAAGGTGCACTGGTGGAAATTATTTCAGTGACATTCCTGATGAGCTGAGGCTTCCATCGTTACAAATAAATGAGTGATATGACAAGCTCAGTGTTCAAAACACATTAAGCAATTGATTTTCTCTCCAGTTGTAATGCGATTTGGAGACATATGAAGGAGCTTATACTTCCCCGAGATTAAAGGAGGCGCTACATTCTCCAGATAAAATGCACAAAATCCGACACACACTGCAACCAGACTTATTATTAGCTACATATTTTATTATGTTTCAGATTGTATTTTGTGTCAAAGTAAATATATATCTAAATGTAATTTAATGCTAATTGTCATATTTTAGCGACAGAAGAATCAAGTAGTTATACCATTTCCAGTAAATAAACAATGCTAGCCAATCATAGGGATCCAATGTTTTAAAGTTAATGTTTTGCTTTGTAAGTTAACTCCATTTCTTCCTTACAAGTTGTATTTTATTGTTATTAAAGGGACACTGAACCCAAATTTTTTCTTTCATAATTCAGACAACTTTCTAATTTACTCCTATTATCAATTTTCTTTGTTCTATTGCTATCTTTATTTTAAAAGCAGGAATGTAAATCTTAGCAGCCAGCCCATTTTAGGTTCAGCACCATGGATAGTGCTTGCTTATTAGAGGCTTACAGTTACCCACCAATAAGCAAGCATAACCCAGGTTCTTAACCAAAAATGGGCCTGCTCCTATGCATCCTATAGCAAGAGAACAAAGAAAAATTGATAATAGGAGTAAATTAGAAAGTTGCTTAAAATTGCATGCTCTATCTGAATTATGAAAGAAAAAAATTGTGTTTTAGTGTCCCTTTAACTGAAGTAATAAATATAATAAAAGGTTTTTTAAGATACCTAAGTATGCATTAGGATAGCGGAGATTAAAAGCTTTCCTCTGCAGTTAAAATGTCTTTTTGGTAACCATGAGTAATAACATTAATTCCATCTCATAATATTTGGGCACATATATAATATCAAGGTTTAGTTGTTTTAAAAGTATGAGAATTATTTACAGGTCTCTAGGCAACTCCTGTCTATGAAAAAAAGAGGAACAAAATGCACATAGCTGTGTTTTTTTTGTAGGGTTTGTTTGTGTTTGCCCTAAATAAGCTTTATGCATTCTCACAAGCCGTGGAGGTGTTTTGGTCAGTTTGTGTACTATTCATAAGTTACTTTGTAACAGTTTTTGGAGATCTTACTAGCTTCACTTTAAAACAAGCAGAAACTCTCCCCGTGCTAATGAGTTTCACTGTTAAACAAACAGTGTCCATGAATGGTATTAGGCAGCTGCCCCTGCTATGCTTTGATAGGTGTTTTGTACAGCACTGCACATTCATAAAGGAGTCAATGTATATATAGTGGCGTCCCCATGGGAGGGCACTAGCCCCCCTAGCATAATGGCTGCCTCACCATGTGCCCCCCCCTCCCACAGCGGCTTCCCCCCACCACTCTGCCCAGGCACTGCTGCCGATTAAGCCAGCTCCACCTGCGGCACATCCAATCCTGTCCATGACACACCTGGCCCAGCCATGACACACACAGTTTTTAACACCTACACTCCGTCATGGCTCCACCCACAAATTATTGGTGGGCCTCCTGGAAGTGCCCCTCTCCCAATTAAATTTATGGGGACACCACTGTATATATAGTGGACGTAGAAGCTAAAGGTTATGACATTAATAATCTTATTAGCATGACCCTGCCATCCCCTTGATTCTCTTGGATTAGTGAGTACAACATCAGCTTTTCTTTAGTATGAAAGTAACAGGCATATAAAAAGTATATTCCATAAAAGATATTGTATAATATTCTGTATTTTTGTGATTATTTTAATTAATTATAAACCTTATTTAAAGAGTTTATTTTTCTTATAATGTTTTGCTTTCCTTTTTCTCATTGTAGCCCAGCTCTGAGTTTCACCTACCCCCCCACCCCAGTGTCGCTCCAACAGATGCACCAGACGATTTTAAGTCGCCAGCATAGCATAGGCTCAGCTTTTGGACACAGTCCGCCTCTTCTTCACCCAGCTCCAACATTTCCCACTCAGAGAACTATTCCAGGCATCCCAACTGTATTGACCCCAGTCCAGGTTAGCGTTGGTCCATCAGAGGTGACACAGGTGAGGTCTTTTTGTAAATTCTTTCTCAGTTTTAAGTTATGCTTGAGGACTTTTTCAGTTAAAAATATATATTTTAGGGAATATAAAAAATCTAATAGGTTTAAATGGGACGGAATCATTGCATTATATGTCATCACATATTCTTGCCTGATATTCTATGACATAGTGCATTCTCTAGAGTAAACTTTTTACATGTTAATATTTATGTTTATAATCACATTTATTGTTGGAAACAAATTCAAGAAGGAAATAGTCAATGCTATGGGGCATATTTATCAAGCTTCGAATGGAGCTTGATGCCCCGTGTTTCTGGCGAGCCTGCAGGCTCGCCAGAAACAGCAGTTATGAAGCAGCGGTCACAAAGACCGCTGCTCCATAACCTGCCTGCCTGCTCTGAGCAGGCGGACAGACATCGCCGGAAATCAACCCGATCCAGTACGATCGGGTTGATTGACACCCCCTGCTGGCGGCCTATTGGCCGCGAGTCTGCAGGGGGCGGCATTGCACCAGCAGCTCTTGTGAGCTGCTGGTGCGATGCTGAATACGGCGAGCGTATTGCTCGCCGTATTCAGCGATGTCTGTCCGCACTGTCGGATCAGGTCCGACAGACCTTGATAAATAGGGGCCTCAGTGGCAAAATCATTTTAATTAATTTTCTGTTCTATGCTGTTTATTCACTAATACCCAAATCTTAGTGACTGAGCTACATGTGATATTGGATAAGTTTGCCTGACTTGAGAGTTCTTTACATTGTTGATGAACCTAAACTGTTAATTAAAACATTCCTTCTTCTATATGAATTTAAAGGGACAGTCTACTCCAGAATTTTTATTGTTAAAAAATATAGATAATCCCTTTATTTACCATTCCCCGGTTTTGCATAACCAACACAGTTATATTAATCTACTTTTTACCACTGTGATTACCTTGTATCTAAGCTTCTGCAGACTGCCCCCTTATTTTGGTTGTTTTGACAAACTTGCATTTTAACCAATCAGTGCCCTTTCATAACTAACTCCATGGGTGTGAGCATGAACTAACGCCCTCTAGCTGTGAAAAACTGTCAAATGCATTCAGATAAGAGGCGGCTTTCAAGGGCTTAGAAATTAGCTTATGAGCCTACCTAGGTTTAGCTTTCAACTAAGAATACCAAGACAACAAAGTAAATTTGATGTTAAAAGTAAATTGTAAAGTTGTTTAAAATTGCATTCCCTATCTGAATCATGAAGGTTTCATTTTGACTAGACTGTCCCTTTAAGTCTGAGATTAGCTCATTTTACATGTTCAAAAAAAGCAACAAAAGTTGCGGTCTCTGCATTCAATAAGCTAGGAGAGATATTTGTAGTTTAAAACATTCCTTTATTCGATACAAACATTAAGAACATCAAGAGCACAGCCAACAGGTGCTGCAGCTGACGCGTTTCCTGCCTCACGGGCAATTCATCAGAGCTGTGAATCAAGCATATTGACAGCTGTTATATTTACAATGGAAAGCGCTCACAGTGACCAATCATAAGTTACCAAAAGCAAACAAAGGATTTAACCCCTGCAGAGCCAATTCCTATTATTGACAATGTTAACAAATATACATCTTGCAATACATTTATCTTTAACAACTTACACTAAACTTAAAATCATATAATTCATACATTGATAATGGAAAACCGTAATACATTAAGAATTCATATTAAAAGAAAGAGAATTTATTCACACATTAACGGTTTCAGCATAGACACATGTATATCCATGGTAATGTAAATATAAACCAACAAGTATAAAAGATAAGTCCCAGTTAATCATAATATCATTAACCATGGATAAGCATTGTGCATATACTAGCTCATGGTTCAATATATTTCATAGTGGGCATACATAGCTGATACTATTATTTGAACCTTGCAATATTATATGGTATATCATTGGAGCCATACCCAAAAATTACTGTCTACTGTGAAAAAATATAATAAACTACAGAGTCATCTATTAAGTTAAGACAACTACAGCATCTACAGGTGAGTATATATACATAATTCAAATATCTGCAATTTAATAATTTTGGTAAACACGAGCCATAAACAAGCCCATCATAAACCATATATAACATGAGTGACAACCTTAACTTCTATCTATAAAGAGTTTAACATCACTGATTTTATTCATACCCTAAGCAAAACCTATTTTTAAAGTATAGATCTAAAAAAGTATTTCTCCAACATAGGTGTGTCCGGTCCACGGCGTCATCCTTACTTGTGGGATATTCTCTTCCCCAACAGGAAATGGCAAAGAGCCCAGCAAAGCTGGTCACATGATCCCTCCTAGGCTCCGCCTACCCCAGTCATTCTCTTTGCCGTTGTACAGGCAACATCTCCACGGAGATGGCTTAGAGTTTTTTAGTGTTTAACTGTAGTTTTTATTATTCAATCAAGAGTTTGTTATTTTGAAATAGTGCTGGTATGTACTATTTACTCAGAAACAGAAAAGAGATGAAGATTTCTGTTTGTATGAGGAAAATGATTTTAGCAACCGTCACTAAAATCCATGGCTGTTCCACACAGGACTGTTGAGAGCAATTAACTTCAGTTGGGGGAACAGTGAGCAGTCTCTTGCTGCTTGAGGTATGACACATTCTAACAAGACGATGTAATGCTGGAAGCTGTCATTTTCCCTATGGGATCCGGTAAGCCATGTTTATTAAGATCGTAAATAAGGGCTTCACAAGGGCTTATTAAGACTGTAGACTTTTTCTGGGCTAAATCGATTCATTATTAACACATATTTAGCCTTGAGGAATCATTTATTCTGGGTATTTTGATATAATAATATCGGCAGGCACTGTTTTAGACACCTTATTCTTTAGGGGCTTTCCCAAATCATAGGCAGAGCCTCATTTTCGCGCCGGTGTTGCGCACTTGTTTTTGAGAGGCATGACATGCAGTCGCATGTGAGAGGAGCTCTGATACTTAGAAAAGACTTTCTGAAGGCGTCATTTGGTATCGTATTCCCCTTTGGGCTTGGTTGGGTCTCAGCAAAGCAGATACCAGGGACTGTAAAGGGGTTAAAGTTAAAAACGGCTCCGGTTCCGTTATTTTAAGGGTTAAAGCTTCCAAATTTGGTGTGCAATACTTTTAAGGCTTTAAGACACTGTGGTGAAAATTTGGTGAATTTTGAACAATTCCTTCATGTTTTTTCGCAATTGCAGTAATAAAGTGTGTTCAGTTTAAAATTTAAAGTGACAGTAACGGTTTTATTTTAAAACGTTTTTTGTACTTTGTTATCAAGTTTATGCCTGTTTAACATGTCTGAACTACCAGATAGACTGTGTTCTGAATGTGGGGAAGCCAGAATTCCTATTCATTTAAATAAATGTGATTTATGTGACAATGACAATGATGCCCAAGATGATTCCTCAAGTGAGGGGAGTAAGCATGGTACTGCATCATTCCCTCCTTCGTCTACACGAGTCTTGCCCACTCAGGAGGCCCCTAGTACATCTAGCGCGCCAATACTCCTTACTATGCAACAATTAACGGCTGTAATGGATAATTCTGTCAAAAACATTTTAGCCAAAATGAACACTTATCAGCGTAAGCGCGACTGCTCTGTTTTAGATACTGAAGAGCATGACGACGCTGATAATAATGGTTCTGAAGGGCCCCTAACCCAGTCTGATGGGGCCAGGGAGGTTTTGTCTGAGGGAGAAATTACTGATTCAGGGAACATTTCTCAACAAGCTGAACCTGATGTGATTACGTTTAAATTTAAGTTGGAACATCTCCGCATTCTGCTTAAGGAGGTATTATCCACTCTGGATGATTGTGACAAGTTGGTCATCCCAGAGAAACTATGTAAAATGGACAAGTTCCTAGAGGTCCCGGGGCTCCCAGAAGCTTTTCCTATACCCAAGCGGGTGGCGGACATTGTTAATAAAGAATGGGAAAGGCCCGGTATTCCTTTCGTCCCTCCCCCCATATTTAAAAAATTGTTTCCTATGGTCGACCCCAGAAAGGACTTATGGCAGACAGTCCCCAAGGTCGAGGGAGCGGTTTCCACTTTAAACAAACGCACCACTATACCCATAGAGGATAGTTGTGCTTTCAAAGATCCTATGGATAAAAAATTAGAAGGTTTACTTAAAAAGATGTTTGTTCAGCAGGGTTACCTTCTACAACCAATTTCATGCATTGTCCCTGTAGCTACAGCCGCATGTTTCTGGTTCGATGAGCTGATAAAGGCGGTCGATAGTGATTCTCCTCCTTATGAGGAGATTATGGACAGAATCAATGCTCTCAAATTGGCTAATTCTTTCACCCTAGACGCCACTTTGCAATTGGCTAGGTTAGCGGCTAAGAATTCTGGGTTTGCTATTGTGGCGCGCAGAGCGCTTTGGTTGAAATCTTGGTCAGCTGATGCGTCTTCCAAGAACAAGCTACTTAACATTCCTTTCAAGGGGAAAACGCTGTTTGGCCCTGACTTGAAAGAGATTATCTCTGATATCACTGGGGGTAAGGGCCACGCCCTTCCTCAGGATCGGCCTTTCAAGGCAAAAAATAAACCTAATTTTCGTCCCTTTCGTAGAAACGGACCAGCCCAAAGTGCTACGTCCTCTAAGCAAGAGGGTAATACTTCTCAAGCCAAGCCAGCTTGGAGACCAATGCAAGGCTGGAACAAGGGAAAGCAGGCCAAGAAACCTGCCACTGCTACCAAGACAGCATGAAATGTTGGCCCCCGATCCGGGACTGGATCTGGTGGGGGGCAGACTCTCTCTCTCTTCGCTCAGGCTTGGGCAAGAGATGTTCTGGATCCTTGGGCGCTAGAAATAGTCTCCCAAGGTTATCTTCTGGAATTCAAGGGGCTTCCCCCAAGGGGGAGGTTCCACAGGTCTCAGTTGTCTTCAGACCACATAAAAAGACAGGCATTCTTACATTGTGTAGAAGACCTGTTAAAAATGGGAGTGATTCATCCTGTTCCATTAAGAGAACAAGGGATGGGGTTCTACTCCAATCTGTTCATAGTTCCCAAAAAAGAGGGAACGTTCAGACCAATCTTAGATCTCAAGATCTTAAACAAGTTTCTCAAGGTTCCATCGTTCAAGATGGAAACCATTCGAACTATTCTTCCTTCCATCCAGGAAGGTCAATTCATGACCACAGTGGATTTAAAGGATGCGTATCTACATATTCCTATCCACAAGGAACATCATCGGTTCCTAAGGTTCGCATTCCTGGACAAGCATTACCAGTTCGTGGCGCTTCCTTTCGGATTAGCCACTGCTCCAAGGATTTTCACAAAGGTACTAGGGTCCCTTCTAGCTGTGCTAAGACCAAGGGGCATTGCTGTAGTACCTTACTTGGACGACATTCTGATTCAAGCGTCGTCCCTTCCTCAAGCAAAGGCTCACACGGACATTGTCCTGGCCTTTCTCAGATCTCACGGATGGAAAGTGAACGTGGAAAAGAGTTCTCTATCTCCGTCAACAAGGGTTCCCTTCTTGGGAACAATAATAGACTCCTTAGAAATGAGGATTTTTCTGACAGAGGCCAGAAAAACAAAACTTCTAGACTCTTGTCGGATACTTCATTCCGTTCCTCTTCCTTCCATAGCGCAGTGCATGGAAGTGATCGGTTTGATGGTAGCGGCAATGGACATAGTTCCTTTTGCGCGCATTCATCTAAGACCATTACAACTGTGCATGCTCAGTCAGTGGAATGGGGACTATACAGACTTGTCTCCGAAGATACAAGTAAATCAGAGGACCAGAGACTCACTCCGTTGGTGGCTGTCCCTGGACAACCTGTCACAAGGGATGACTTCCGCAGACCAGAGTGGGTCATTGTCACGACCGACGCCAGTCTGATGGGCTGGGGCGCGGTCTGGGGATCCCTGAAAGCTCAGGGTCTTTGGTCTCGGGAAGAATCTCTTCTACCGATAAATATTCTGGAACTGAGAGCGATATTCAATGCTCTCAAGGCTTGGCCTCAGCTAGCGAGGGCCAAGTTCATACGGTTTCAATCAGACAACATGACAACTGTTGCGTACATCAACCATCAGGGGGGAACAAGGAGTTCCCTAGCGATGGAAGAAGTGACCAAAATCATTCTATGGGCGGAGTCTCACTCCTGCCACCTGTCTGCTATCCACATCCCAGGAGTGGAAAATTGGGAAGCGGATTTTCTGAGTCGTCAGACATTGCATCCGGGGGAGTGGGAACTCCATCCGGAAATCTTTGCCCAAGTCACTCAGCTGTGGGGCATTCCAGACATGGATCTGATGGCCTCTCGTCAGAACTTCAAAGTTCCTTGCTACGGGTCCAGATCCAGGGATCCCAAGGCGGCTCTAGTGGATGCACTAGTAGCACCTTGGACCTTCAAACTAGCTTATGTGTTCCCGCCGTTTCCTCTCATCCCCAGGCTGGTAGCCAGGATCAATCAGGAGAGGGCGTCGGTGATCTTGATAGCTCCTGCGTGGCCACGCAGGACTTGGTATGCAGATCTGGTGAATATGTCATCGGCTCCACCTTGGAAGCTACCTTTGAGACGAGACCTTCTTGTTCAGGGTCCGTTCGAACATCCGAATCTGGTTTCACTCCAGCTGACTGCTTGGAGATTGAACGCTTGATCTTATCGAAGCGAGGGTTCTCAGATTCTGTTATCGATACTCTTGTTCAGGCCAGAAAGCCTTTAACACAAAATTTGGAAAAAATATATCTGTTGGTGTGAATCTAAAGGATTCCCTTGGGACAAGGTTAAGATTCCTAAGATTCTATCCTTCCTTCAAGAAGGATTGGAAAAAGGATTATCTGCAAATTCCCTGAAGGGACAGATTTCTGCCTTGTCTGTGTTACTTCACAAAAAGCTGGCAGCTGTGCCAGATGTTCAAGCCTTTGTTCAGGCTCTGGTTAGAATTAAGCCTGTTTACAAACCTTTGACTCCTCCTTGGAGTCTCAACTTAGTTCTTTCAGTTCTTCAGGGGGTTCCGTTTGAACCCTTACATTCCGTTGATATTAAGTTATTATCTTGGAAAGTTTTGTTTTTAGTTGCAATTTCTTCTGCTAGAAGAGTTTCAGACTTATCTGCTCTGCAGTGTTCTCCTCCTTATCTGGTGTTCCATGCAGATAAGGTGGTTTTACGTACTAAACCTGGTTTTCTTCCAAAAGTTGTTTCTAACAAAAACATTAACCAGGAGATTATCGTACCTTCTCTGTGTCCGAAACCAGTTTCAAAGAAGGAACGTTTGTTGCACAATTTGGATGTTGTTCGCGCTCTAAAATTCTATTTAGATGCTACAAAGGATTTTAGACAAACATCTTCCTTGTTTGTTGTTTATTCCGGTAAAAGGAGAGGTCAAAAAGCAACTTCTACCTCTCTCTCTTTTTGGATTAAAAGCATCATCAGATTGGCTTACGAGACTGCCGGACGGCAGCCTCCCGAAAGAATCACAGCTCATTCCACTAGGGCTGTGGCTTCCACATGGGCCTTCAAGAACGAGGCTTCTGTTAATCAGATATGTAGGGCAGCGACTTGGTCTTCACTGCACACTTTTACCAAATTTTACAAGTTTGATACTTTTGCTTCTTCTGAGGCTATTTTTGGGAGAAAGGTTTTGCAAGCCGTGGTGCCTTCCATTTAGGTGACCTGATTTGCTCCCTCCCTTCATCCGTGTCCTAAAGCTTTGGTATTGGTTCCCACAAGTAAGGATGACGCCGTGGACCGGACACACCTATGTTGGAGAAAACAGAATTTATGTTTACCTGATAAATTACTTTCTCCAACGGTGTGTCCGGTCCACGGCCCGCCCTGGTTTTTTTAATCAGGTCTGATAATTTATTTTCTTTAACTACAGTCACCACGGTACCATATGGTTTCTCCTATGCAAATATTCCTCCTTAACGTCGGTCGAATGACTGGGGTAGGCGGAGCCTAGGAGGGATCATGTGACCAGCTTTGCTGGGCTCTTTGCCATTTCCTGTTGGGGAAGAGAATATCCCACAAGTAAGGATGACGCCGTGGACCGGACACACCGTTGGAGAAAGTAATTTATCAGGTAAACATAAATTCTGTTTTTTTTACTGAGGGCCAGATATCTATCACCACCTCTAATACCTAATTTAACCTGTTCAATACCTTGAAAAAAGACAAATCACTATTATGTAATGCAAAATGTTTTGCCACAGGTGTTTTGGGAACTTCTGCCTCTATAGATAACAGATGTTCTCTTATTCTGTCTTTCAAAAACCTTGAGGTGAGACCCACATATTGAAAATTAAAAAATGTGCACGTTATCATATAGACAACATAACGCCCTCTAGCTGTGAAAAACTGTCAAATGCATTCGGATAAGAGGCTGCTTTCAAAGGCTTAAAGAAATTAGCTTCTGAGTAAATTTGATGTTAAAAGTAAATTGTAAAGTTGTTTAAAATTGCATTCCCTATCTGAATCATGAAAGTTTTCATTTTGACTAGACTGTCCCTTTAAGTCCGAGATTGGCTCATTTTGCGCATTCTTGGAGCTGATCTAGGGGCATTCAGATGCTAGTGAATGTTCATTGCTTATGTTAAAGGAACCATCCTGGAGATAAATTCATTTATGTGGCACTTTTTATTTTCAGTATAAGGAACCAGACAGCTTCTTTGTTATTGTAGTTTGATGTCTCTTTAAAGTTAAAAGTGTGACTGCAGCTCCTGATTTGCTCACCATTTGTTCCCCGATCAGAAGCTGCAATTATTGCTTCTCCGACACAGGAATTTACTTATGTTTTTGGATACTTTGTTGGGTTTTAATGAAACACAGCTCGGGTCAGTAATGTAAAAATACATTTGCTAGCAATCTTACCATCATAATATACCTTTATTGAAAAAAAAAACTATAATGCATATTTAGTGCACCTTCATTTCTACAGAAATGCTTTGATTAGTATATGTTTATGATTTTATAAGCATTTTTATTGGCTATAACATTGCAGACTTCCCTTGAGTTTTTATGCTTCAATTTTTCATAAGGATGCCAACTAGCAGATGCTTGTCTTCCTTTTGTTGATCTGCATATTTATCAAGGGCATCTTCTGTTTTTTTTTTCTTTTCTATTCCACACTGTTTAGCAGAACAAGCCCACGAGCGAGTCTGCAGTCAGCAGCACTGGGGACCCAATGCACAATAAGCGCTCCAAGATCAAACCCGAAGAAGAACTTCCAAGCCCAGGTGCAGGGGGCATGCAGGTAGCGGCATCCAGCCCTTTTTACATCAATCTTTTATCTTCTTTATGCGAGTTTTATTAGTTAAAAAGTCATTAACCTTTTGTGCACTATTCTCTGAGATATTACTTATATTTTTAATGTACTACAGGCATTTTGTTTATAGTGTTTTATGTAAAGATACACTATATATTTCTCAAAACTTTATAAAAGTTTTTTACTGCATTTTCCTGTTCTGAGTGAGCGAACGTATTCTAGCCAGACTTGCATAGGAGTATCCCTCTGTATCAATAAAGCTATAGAAGTTTTCCTTAAAGTGATTTTAAAGTTTAATCAATTAAAAACAGGGGCAATATACATTATACTTTACAAACACGATTTTTAAAAAACAACAACACATTTTTGTTACAGTAAACAGACCGCTGATCCTCCGCCCTCATCTTCTTCTGTATTTTTTTATGACAAATCCAGCTTCCTCCAATCGTTGCGTGCCCCCATTGGCGTCCAGCTCGTGGGGCATGCAGCGATTGGAGGAAGCCAGATTCATTACTGACCCAAAAATGAATTAAAGTGCCCCTGTTTTTATATTTTTAGATACTGATCTTTAATTGTTTAAACTTTACAATCACTTTACCAGCCAGTGAGTATTATACAGGGAGTGCAGAATTATTAGGCAAATGAGTATTTTGACCACATCATTCTCTTTATGCATGTTGTCTTACTCCAAGCTGTATAGGCTCGAAAGCCTACTACCAATTAAGCATATTAGGTGATGTGCATCTCTGTAATGAGAAGGGGTGTGGTCTAATGACATCAACACCCTATATCAGGTGTGCATAATTATTAGGCAACTTCCTTTCCTTTGGCAAAATGGGTCAAAAGAAGGACTTGACAGGCTCAGAAAAGTCAAAAATAGTGAGATATCTTGCAGAGGGATGCAGCACTCTTAAAATTGCAAAGCTTCTGAAGCGTGATCATCGAACAATCAAGCGTTTCATTCAAAATAGTCAACAGGGTCGCAAGAAGCGTGTGGAAAAACCAAGGCGCAAAATAACTGCCCATGAACTGAGAAAAGTCAAGCGTGCAGCTGCCAAGATGCCACTTGCCACCAGTTTGGCCATATTTCAGAGCTGCAACATCACTGGAGTGCCCAAAAGCACAAGGTGTGCAATACTCAGAGACATGGCCAAGGTAAGAAAGGCTGAAAGACGACCACCACTGAACAAGACACACAAGCTGAAACGTCAAGACTGGGCCAAGAAATATCTCAAGACTGATTTTTCTAAGGTTTTATGGACTGATGAAATGAGAGTGAGTCTTGATGGGCCAGATGGATGGGCCCGTGGCTGGATTGGTAAAGGGCAGAGAGCTCCAGTCCGACTCAGACGCCAGCAAGGTGGAGGTGGAGTACTGGTTTGGGCTGGTATCATCAAAGATGAGCTTGTGGGGCCTTTTCGGGTTGAGGATGGAGTCAAGCTCAACTCCCAGTCCTACTGCCAGTTTCTGGAAGACACCTTCTTCAAGCAGTGGTACAGGAAGAAGTCTGCATCCTTCAAGAAAAACATGATTTTCATGCAGGACAATGCTCCATCACACGCGTCCAAGTACTCCACAGCGTGGCTGGCAAGAAAGGGTATAAAAGAAGAAAATCTAATGACATGGCCTCCTTGTTCACCTGATCTGAACCCCATTGAGAACCTGTGGTCCATCATCAAATGTGAGATTTACAAGGAGGGAAAACAGTACACCTCTCTGAACAGTGTCTGGGAGGCTGTGGTTGCTGCTGCACGCAATGTTGATGGTGAACAGATCAAAACACTGACAGAATCCATGGATGGCAGGCTTTTGAGTGTCCTTGCAAAGAAAGGTGGCTATATTGGTCACTGATTTGTTTTTGTTTTGTTTTTGAATGTCAGAAATGTATATTTGTGAATGTTGAGATGTTATATTGGTTTCACTGGTAAAAATAAATAATTGAAATGGGTATATATTTGTTTTTTGTTAAGTTGCCTAATAATTATGCACAGTAATAGTCACCTGCACACACAGATATCCCCCTAAAATAGCTATAACTAAAAACAAACTAAAAACTACTTCCAAAACTATTCAGCTTTGATATTAATGAGTTTTTTGGGTTCATTGAGAACATGGTTGTTGTTCAATAATAAAATTAATCCTCAAAAATACAACTTGCCTAATAATTCTGCACTCCCTGTAATTAATTACATGACTGATACTGCTTTATTCGTTTTAATTTAAACAGATTTTTTTTTTTAAGGGACATTTTTGTTTAGTATTTTTAAATGCTGTTCTTTCATATTCACCATAGAATAATATTCCTATTACCTTTAATACAACTTAAAGGGACATTAAACCCATCATTTCTTTGTCATAATGCAGAAAGAGCATGCAATTTGAATGAACTTTCTAATTTAATTCTGTTATCAAATTTGCGTCATTCTCTTGGAATCCTTCATTAAAAAGAATACCTAGGTAGGCTCATAAGTGGCAGTGCATTACTGGGAGCTAACTGCTGATTGGCAACTGCATTAATATGTCTCTTGTCATTGGATCACTTGGATGTTTTCAGCTAGCTCCCAGCAATATATTGCTGCTCTTCAACAAAGTATAACAGCAAAACTGTAAATTTGATAATAGAAGTAAATTGGAAATCTGTTTAAAAGTGTATTACCAATTCCCCAGTTTTGCATAACCAACACAATTATAATTATGCACGTTTTACCTCTGTAATTACCTTGTATCTAAGCCTCAGCAGACTGCCCCCTTATTTCAGTTCTTTTGACAGACTTGCATTTTAGCCAGTCAGAGCAGTCTCCATGGTAAATTCACATGCATGAGCTCAATGTTATCTATATGAAACACGTGAACTAATGACCTCTAGTGGTGATAAACTATCAAAATGCATTTAGATTAGAGACGGCCTTCAAGGTCTAAGAAATTAGCATATGAACCTCCTAGGTTTAGCTTTCAACTAAGAATACCATCTGGTGAACTGCTTGTGCAATGCCGCCCCCTGCAGATTCGCGGCCAATCGGCCGCTAGTGGGGGGTATCAATCAAGCCGATTTGGCCCCATTCGGGCCAGGATAAATCGGCCACTCTGTGTGGATCATGAAAGAATAATGTTGGGTTTTGTGTCCCTTTAAGTAGCCTTTATATTTCAGTTTTTGAACTGTATGCTCTGTTCATTGTTTACTAATGACCATATTACCCAAACAATAGAATATTTCCCTCAAATGCAGTTTGGGCTGTGTAACCTGCTTGTCAGTTATCATAACACCCTGAAGGGAAATTATCTGATCATTTAAATATTGGACTTTAAATAGTAGAGACTGAACAGAAAGATCTTCCAAAAATAGATACATTTTACAGAGGGAAATGTGTATATTTTTAATCAAATTAAAAAGCTTACGGCTAGATTTGGAGTTTTGTCGGTAATGACCCGAAAAACTAACTCTGGTATTGAGAGTCCACATAAAGGCTGCGTTAGGCTCCAAAAAAGGAGCGTAGAGCATTTTTAACGCAGCTTCAACTCTCAATACCAGAGTTGCTTACGCAAGCGGCCAGCCTCAAAAACGTGCTCGTGCACGATTCCCCCATAGGAAACAATGGGGCTGTTTGAGCTGAAAAAAAACCTAACACCTGCAAAAAAGCCGCGTTCAGCTCTTAACGCAGCCCCATTGTTTGCTATGGGGAAACACTTCCTAAGTCTGCACCTAACACTCTAACATGTACCCCGAGTCTAAACACCCCTAACCTTACACTTATTAACCCCTAATCTGCCGCCCCCGCTATCGCTGACACCTGCATTTTATTTTTAACCCCTAATCTGCCGCTCCGTAAACCGCCGCTACTTACATTATCCCTATGTACCCCTAATCTGCTGCCCCTAACACCGCCGACCCCTATATTATATTTATTAACCCCTAATCTGCCCCCCTCAACGTCGCCTCCATCTGCCTACACTTATTAACCCCTAATCTGCCGACCGCAAAGCGCCGCCACCTACGTTATCCTTATGTACCCCTAATCTGCTGCCCCTAACACCGCCGACCCCTATATTATATTTATTAACCCCTAATCTGCCCCCTCAACGTCGCCTCCACCTGCCTACACTTATTAACCCCTAATCTGCCGAGCGGACCTGATCGCTACTATAATAAAGTTATTAACCCCTAATCCGCCTCACTAACCCTATAATAAATAGTATTAACCCCTAATCTGCCCTCCCTAACATCGCCGACACCTAACTTCAATTATTAACCCCTAATCTGCCGACCGGAGCTCACCGCTACTCTAATAAATGTATTAACCCCTAAAGCTAAGTCTAACCCTAACACTAACACCCCCCTAAGTTAAATATAATTTAAATCTAACGAAATTAATTAACTCTTATTAAATAAATTATTCCTATTGAAAGCTAAATACTTACCTGTAAAATAAATCCTAATATAGCTACAATATAAATTATAATTATATTATAGCTATTTTAGGATTAATATTTATTTTACAGGTAACTTTGTATTTATTTTAACCAGGTACAATAGCTATTAAATAGTTAAGAACTATTTAATAGCTAAAATAGTTAAAATAATTACAAATTTACCTGTAAAAGAAATCCTAACCTAAGTTACAATTAAACCTAACACTAGACTATCAATAAATTAATTAAATAAACTACCTACAATTACCTACAATTAACCTAACACTACACTATCAATAAATTAATTAAATACAATTGCTACAAATAAATACAATTAAATAAACTAGCTAAAGTACAAAAAATAAAAAAGAACTAAGTTACAAAAAATAAAAAAATATTTACAAACAAGAAAAATATTACAACAATTTTAAACTAATTACACCTACTCTAAGCCCCCTAATAAAATAACAAAGCCCCCCAAAATAAAAAAATGCCCTACCCTATTCTAAATTACTAAAGTTCAAAGCTCTTTTACCTTACCAGCCCTGAACAGGGCCCTTTGCGGGGCATGCCCCAAGAAATAGAGCTCTTTTGCCTGTAAAAAAAACATACAATACCCAAGCCCCCCAACATTACAACCCACCACCCACATACCCCTAATCTAACCCAAACCCCCCTTAAATAAACCTAACACTAAGCCCCTGAAGATCATCCTACCTTGTCTTCACCTCACCGGGTATCACACCGATCCGTCCAGAAGAGCTCCTCCGATGTCCTGATCCAAGCCCAAGCGGGGGGCTGAAGAGGTCCATGATCCGGCTGAAGTCTTCATCCAAGCGGGGCAGAAGAGGTCTTCCATCCGATTGAAGTCTTCATCCAAGCGGCATCCATCCGGAGCGAAGCGGCAGCATCCTGAAGACCTCCACCGCAGAACATCCATCCTGGCAGACGACTGAACGACAAATGACGGTTCCTTTAAATGACGTCATCCAAGATGGCGTCCCTCGAATTCCGATTGGCTGATAGGATTCTATCAGCCAATCGTAATTAAGGTAGGAATATTCTGATTGGCTGATGGAATCAGCCAATCAGAATCAAGTTCAATCCGATTGGCTATTCCAATCAGCCAATCAGATTGAGCTTGCATTCTATTGGCTGATCGGAACAGGATGCTGCCGCTTCGCTCCGGATAGATGCCGCTTGGATGAAGACTTCAATCGGATGGAAGACCTCTTCTGCCCCGCTTGGATGAAGACTTCAGCCGGATCATGGACCTCTTCAGCCCCCCGCTTGGGTTTGGATCAGGACATCGGAGGAGCTCTTCTGGACGGATCGGTGTGATACCCGGTGAGGTGAAGACAAGGTAGGATGATCTTCAGGGGCTTAGTGTTAGGTTTATTTAAGGGGGGTTTGGGTTAGATTAGGGGTATGTGGGTGGTGGGTTGTAATGTTGGGGGGCTTGGGTATTGTATGTTTTTTTTACAGGCAAAAGAGCTGTATTTCTTGGGGCATGCCCCGCAAAGGGCCCTGTTCAGGGCTGGTAAGGTAAAAGAGCTTTGAACTTTAGTAATTTAGAATAGGGTAGGGCATTTTTTTATTTTGGGGGGCTTTGTTATTTTATTAGGGGACTTAGAGTAGGTGTAATTAGTTTAAAATTGTTGTAATATTTTTCTTATGTTTGTAAATATTTTTTTATTTTTTGTAACTTAGTTCTTTTTTATTTTTTGTACTTTAGCTAGTTTATTTAATTGTATTTATTTGTAGCAATTGTATTTAATTAATTTATTGATAGTGTAGTGTTAGGTTAATTGTAGGTAATTGTAGGTAGTTTATTTAATTTATTGATAGTCTAGTGTTAGGTTTAATTGTAACTTAGGTTAGGATTTCTTTTACAGGTAAATTTGTAATTATTTTAACTATTTTAGCTATTAAATAGTTCTTAACTATTTAATAGCTATTGTACCTGGTTAAAATAAATACAAAGTTACCTGTAAAATAAATATTAATCCTAAAATAGCTATAATATAATTATAATTTATATTGTAGCTATATTAGGATTTAATTAATTTCGTTAGATGTAAATTATATTTAACTTAGGGGGGTGTTAGTGTTAGGGTTAGACTTAGCTTTAGGGGTTAATACATTTATTAGAATAGCGGTGAGCTCCGGTCGGCAGATTAGGGGTTAATAATTGAATTTAGGTGTCGGCGATGTTAGGGAGGGCAGATTAGGGGTTAATACTATTTATTATAGGGTTAGTGAGGCGGATTAGGGGTTAATAACTTTATTATAGTAGCGCTCAGGTCCGGTCGGCAGATTAGGGGTTAATAAGTGTAGGCAGGTGGAGGCGACGTTGAGGGGGGCAGATTAGGGGTTAATAAATATAATATAGGGGTCGGCGGTGTTAGAGGCAGCAGATTAGGGGTACATAAGGATAACGTAGGTGGCGGCGCTTTGCGGTCGGCAGATTAGGGGTTAATAAGTGTAGGTAGGTGGAGGCGACGTTGTGGGGGGCAGGTTAGGGGTTAATAAATATAATACAGGGGTCGGCGGTGTTAGGGGCAGCAGATTAGGGGTACATAAGGATAACGTAGGTGGCGGTCGGCAGATTAGGGGTTAAAAAAATTTATTTGAGTGTCTGCGATGTGGGGGGACCTCGGTTTAGGGGTACATAGGTAGTTTATGGGTGTTAGTGTACTTTAGAGCACAGTAGTTAAGAGCTTTAGAAACCGGCGTTAGCCTAGAAAGCTCTTAACTACTGACTTTTTTCCTGCGGCTGGAGTTTTGTTGTTAGATGTCTAACGCTCACTTCAGAAACGACTCTAAATACCGGAGTTAGAAAAATCCCATTGAAAAGATCGGATACGCAATTTACGTAAGGGGATCTGCGGTATGGAAAAGTTGCGGCTGAAAAGTGAGCGTTAGACCCTATTTTGAGTGACTCCAAATACCGGCGGTAGCCTAAAACCAGCGTTAGGAGCCTCTAACGCTGGTTTTCACGGCTAACGCCAAACTCCAAATCTAGGTGTTATACTTTAAATTGGTACATTTCCATTGTTACTATATTTTCTATATCAGGTAACAAGTTAGTATTCCGCTTAAGAGTTTTGAAATGCTCCGGCTTTTCTGCGCCTCCGTTTAGCGCGTTTTCATTCTGTAAGTTACTATTGCATACAGGCAGATGTTCAGAGAGTAGTCTTTTACCCCAGTGCATGTTGGTCATGTCATGTTCAAAACTCTTGTAAACCTTAAATTCTTTACTATGTGTTAATATCACTTTATTTAAAGCATAATCATTTTAATCTGCTCCATAAATCCCTTTGATTAACAAAAAGGCTCCTCAGGAAATTATTGTATATAAGTAGCCTTCCAATTTATTTTGGGACATTCTGGTGAAAATAAAATAAACTGCTGTTTTGTTGGAGCAGCTGTTTTTTAAATACATTATCTGCTCTTTGTTTAACCCCTTAGGAGTCATGCACCCAGTGCACTCCATTGCCGCTCCAGATGTCTAAATGGCAGGTAAGCATATGCTCCAATCTCTGGCCTTAACGTTATCTAGAGAAGGACAAGAGCTTTCTGGGTGCGCAACTGTGATTAGCAGATGTTAAAGTTATTGATAGAATGTATTTAAAAAAAACTGCTCTAACAAAATATGGCAGTTGTTTTTTTTTGTGTTGTTGGAATGTCCCTCTAAGACTTTTAGGGGCCAATTTATCAATGTCTGGCGGACATGATCTGCTATAGCGAATCATGTCTGCCAGATATCACTGAATGCTATCGGCATTTAACATTGCACAAGCAGTTCTGGTGAACTGCTTGTGCAATGCTGCCCCCTGCAAGGGGTGTCAATCAACCCTATCGTACACGATCGGGCGGATTGATGTCTGTAGCCTTAGAGGAAGCATGCGAGTTAGACCGCTGCTTCTTAACTTCTGTTTCCAGCGAGCCTGAAGGCTTGCGCAGAAACAGATGAATTTGGGCTGATTGACTAAATCGACCCAATAGTATCTTTTGAAATCTATATTACTTCAAGAAAATATTAAAAAATAATATTATGGGTAAAATTCTGCCTGTTTCACCCATATTCATAGCTGTAAGGATTTGCAAGTAATATTATACAATATATAAGGCACTCTTGTGCAAACTCTGAAAATCAAGTACGCTTTCTTTAATAGCTTATCAAAAATTTTTCAAGGCACAATCATTGAGAGACCCAAAATAACAGTACTGACACAAATATGCGAGCAAGAAAACTATGCACACTTCTCAAGAAAATCCCCCCAAAGCCACTGGGAAGGTAGTATATGTCACAAGACTAGAATCTACTACATGGAATTGTGATGGAGTCAAATGTCATAAACATTACTGCAACTCCTGTAAAAGTTTATTAAATTTAACTGGTACATTATGTTGCATAATGTACCAGTTCAATTTAATAAACTTTTACAGGAGTTGCAGTAATGTTTATGACATTTGACTCCATCACAATTCCATGTATATAATTTATGTACCTGTATTATATATATTTTCCAGCTATAATTTTCTTAGTGCAAATTATTGTCAGATTTAAAGGGACATTGTACTCAGGCAAGCAGCTGATAATAGTTCATTGTATTTAAAGCTGCTACTGGCACACCATTTCAAATGGGCTGGTCTCTCTCTTCCAACCTCCACTGTGAGTTTGATTTCTGCTGTTGTCTCTTGTTTGCATAGCTTTTCTATAGCCAATACTACAATATTGACATGTTCAGTATAGATGGAGGTTTCAACAGGCAAAAGCAAAAACTGCTATTTAAAATGACAAAATAAAGGTAAAAGAGAGAAAACATTACAGTACACTGTTCCTTTAAGTGATTAACCATTTTTGCATTTTATGTAATATTCTAGCTTTACTATTAACATTTTTATCATCAGATTTTAAAAGTTTCTTTACTTGAAAAGCATTTTGTGCTGTTAAAATGTGAAAGTTTGGGCTGTGAAATAGTGTTTTTTAGCGCTAGAAGTAATCTTTTTGCGTGCGCCGGTTAACAAGCTTATTACAAGTTGAAAGTAAAACTTTTGCATGCGAGTGAAACCTGACGTGTGCTTATTTCAGGACCTCGGATACTCTCCCTATAGTCTTTAATTGAAAACGCAGAAAATAAACCTAAAACTTATTGCTCGTATGCTAACCCAAAATGATATATTAATAGTTCACATTCCATGTTCTTCACATACAGGAAAATTAATTTTTTTATTTTAAAAATATTTCTATATATGAAAGCAAGAGTAGTAAATATCAAACAATAATAAAGATATGTGTGATTATAAATATGTGAAAATGTCCCTTTAAATATGATAACACTCCCAAATAGCATACTGTATATGTTTTTAACCATTTTTATGAGATAGTGTTGATATGACTGTAACAGTATAGTTTAATGTATTTATGTTGTGTTTGGTGCAACTTTTATTTTAGTTCTAACCCTGTACGCAAGGCGGCGCTAACCCGATGCACGTTAAATTCGATTGTGCTCAAGCGAACGCGTTTACTTACCTCATAAATTAACGTGCCTGCAATATTCTAATAACTAATATCGATCGCATGCAAACATTAGCGCGCCACTTAAAGGGGCTAAAAATGTGACAGTGCAATTCCCTTTAAGTCTTCTTGCAGGTCTAGCTGTCTTTTCCTTCCAAACCCATCCCCCAGCCTAACTTTTAACTCTTATGTTTAGGATCAGCCAGATGGAATGACTCTAGTGAAAGAGGAGGGGGACAAAGATGAAAGCAAACAAGAGCCTGAAGTGATCTATGAGACAAACTGCCATTGGGAAGGCTGCTCACGAGAGTTTGACACGCAGGAACAGCTAGTGCATGTAAGTTAATGGAATTCAGGAACTGGGGTTTAAATCTATGTGACCTCTTCCTGCTGGAGGTCGAGTTATTTGACCCTTTGCTGAGTCAAGTTTCTTAGCCAGCAGCACTGCAAGCAGGAGAGGTCTTTATGTGTTTCAAAGAATAAAGAGCAGCCCCGAACTATGGTGCTTGACCTGTTCAGTCAGTTAAAGCTCAGTGCAAAATTCAATAAAGTCTTCTGCAGAGAGCGGAATGGCTCTGATCCCGTAAGCCCACAAACATTATTTCTTTACTCACACACTTTGATATTTATTGAGTAATAGTAAGCGTAACATGAATTAATAGTAACCTCAAGCAAACAATCCATTCTATAAAATGTGTCTACTTTCAACTCACCAAACCCACTTCAAATGTAATACCTTCTTATTGTATTAATAAAAATTGTCACCTTTTCTTTAAAAAACAAATAAAGTACTTGAGGTATCTTTTCTCTAAGTGATGCATTTTGTTTAACCCTTTCGTGTCAGGGCTAAAGTGCCTACATCGGAACAACTGTTCCGATGTAGACAAATTGAAACCACGTGATCGTGCACACGATCGCAAGATTTAAATTATTGGATCGCGTCTGGGGGGCGTCCCTACAACCCTAGGAACGCCCCCAAGATCGCGATCAAGTCCTGACTGCACAGAAGGCTTCAGGACAGCCGTTAGCTATGACGTTCTATTCCGTCATAACGGCTTTAAAGCCCAGTCTAATTATGACGGAATAGAACGGAATAACGGCTTTAAAAGGTTAATTTCATTCCTTAAAGTTATTGTAAAGTTTGGCAATTTAATCCACAGTATATAAAATTATTCATAAAAACAGGGGCACTTTCATTCATTAAAATATTTAAAGACGCTTCCTTCGTAAAATAATTACCACTTATTGATCATAAATATCTTTCCGTTCCTCCTCCCATGTCTCATACTTTATTTTTGTCTTTGATGACAAATCCGGCTTCATCCAATCATTGCGTGCACTCTTTGGTGTACAGCTCATGGAGCAGGCAACGATTGGATGAAGACGGATTTGTCATCGAAGACAAAAGTCAAGTATGAGATGCGGGCGGATGAACGGCTTGATGTTTATGATTAATAAATGGTAATTATTTTACGAAGAAAACATCTTTAAATATTTTAATGAATAAAAGTGGCCCTGTTTTCATGAATAATTTTATATACTGTGGATTAAATTGCCAAACTTTACAATCACTTTAAATGTTCAGCTATGAATAGTTTCAAAAAATACTTTGGAATGTACTTGCATTATTTATGTTGTCTACTAATTCCTAATTCCTGCAATTTAACTATGTTTATGGTTGTGATTGTACTGCCAAGGATGGAGTTCATCCTTTGGGAACCTAGACCCTGCAACATGCTACACAGCTGAGCTCATTTATATCTGTCCCTAACTGTCCAAATTAAAGGAGGTAGAGATACGATAAACTATTTATTTTAAATGAGTTTATCCCTGACTGTAAAACAATGCAAATTTTTTTTTAAATAGTTTATCTTTTTTGTAATATGTATTAACATATCATACTAAGGCAAAATAGTGTAAAATTAAAGCATTATTTAGTTAAAAATATATATATGTTGTTAAAACAAAACAAAAATAGTGAAATGGCTGTTACACATTTTTTTTTATTTTTTATAAAAGCCCTCTATGAGCAGTTCATTTTAAATACAATGCAAGTTCTTTATATTTCAGTTAGTGGGTATGTAAGATCATGTACAGTTAGTGTTGGTGAATATTCTAGACAAAAAATGCAAAGTAGTCAAGTTATGTCATGCGATATATAAGTAAGTCATCTAATATTATGGAATAAACCTTCCCAATTTATATAATTGAGAAATCATAGTTTCCGTTGGTCAGCAGCCGTGTTAAAATAACAGTGTGATATGGTTTTCTACGTCTTCTGAATATAGTTTTTTTTTAATTCACGGAACTTACAGGCTGGTGAGGTAGCTCAGTTGGTAAATGCCCTGACTACAAAAAAAGCCTGTTTAAAAGATCCAAGGTCACAGGTTCAAATCCCGGCAAATCCTTCTGAGGTCAATAAAATGAGTACCATTAAATTGGGTAATAATAACAACTATTACTATTCAGCTGTCGATTTGGTTACTTCCGAGAGCAAGCACTGAAAAAGCGCTTTGAGTCCCACTGGGAGAAAGGCGCTATATAAATACTATAGGAAATATACAGGACCAAAGCAGTTAGTTTGAAAAGGTGGTCAAATCTGTTATTTTAAATGTGTGTATCTTGTGAGGTAACTAGGTAACTTTTATAGTAATCTCATGTTTTTTTAGGTGCAATTGAACTGTGTGTTAAAAAAATTGGACTACAAAAGTCTGTTTAGTTTATCTATGAATTTGTTTTCACTAATCACCTGCAAAGGGTTACGCATATAGTTTGTCAGCTGTTCTACTAGCTGAACACATCTGAAGAGCCCGTGACAAGAGGCATAGATGTGTAGCCACCAATAACCAGCTAGCTCTCATTGGTGCTGCTCCTAAACCTTCCTAGATAAGCTTTGCAACAAAGGATACTAGGATAAGTCAATTTGATAATATAAGTCATTTGCATGCTCTATCTGAACCATGAAAATTTATTTTTGTCTTTCATGTTCCTTTAAGGGACTAAACATGGGATTTAAAATGAAAATTGCCCTCACATTTGTAACCATGTGAAATTTATTATTAGTCCAGAACTGTTCATTTCGACACCAACATTTCCCAAATGAAAACCTCCATTACGTTGATTATTAAAACAGGAAAATGCATGCCAGCAGTGTTGTAACATTTCCTATGCACACCTAATTTAATTTAATTGAAATGGAGGGTGTCTGTTCTATGAACCATGCATGTATAATATATGGAATATGTTCAATTCATTTTTCACAATTCATTTTTTTTTATTAAGTTTATTTTATAATAAATTCTCATATAAAACATATCTGGTAAACATGTTACTTATTAAAACAAATTTTTTTTTTTTCCATCCTGTTGTAAAAACTGGTTCTGCGTCCCAAATTTTGTTTGGCAAGAGCTTGGGACAGCTGCACTGTGATGTAATGACGCCTATTGTTATGTTTCTCAGTGGGTCAGAACTGTTTATTTACTTATTTTAAACTACTGTAAACAACATGTAAGATGAAGCATAACATGCACAAAAGTTTGGAGCTATAACATTTCATGTTCCATATATTATATTTTAGTGACTATTAACCATGTGTTGTGTCTAAAATAATTATAGTGTTCCCTGAAGGAGGATTGGGGTTCCCATAGGACAGTGATGGCTAACCTTGGCATCCCAGATGTTTTGAAACTACATTTCCCATGATGCTTAGGTACTCTGCTAGTTGAGAGCATCATGGGGAATTTAGTTCCGAAACATCAGGCGTGCCGTTTAGCCATCACTGCTATAGGAGTACCCATTGGCTACAGAATATACTGGCCACTATAAATTGCAAGGGCCATCACCTTAGAAAAAAGTAGCGCTTTAAGCTGTGTTAGGTCCTGTTAGTTAGGTCCTGTTTCTCATATAAAGTAATGAGGTTCCTTGGAAACATGGCACTGCTACAATCTCTCCACTTAGAGTGAATTAAAATCAGAGTATGATGTAGTCAATGTGGTGGACTTTGTACTTATAATTAGTTTCCTTTTCATTATATATTTTTTGTTCAACAATTTAGACTATGGAGCCCAAAATCAATGAACAAGATCTTCTTAAAGGGCCGTTGTAAAAAAAAATAATCACATGCTCTAATCCATTAAAGCATGTAATTTTAAGACTATCGAACCTTAGGATACTGTGTGTTTAACCCCCCTGCCAAGGAGATAAATACACAGTAGAAGTACTGCTTGGGAAACATGGCACTGCTACAATCTCTCCACTTAGAGTGAATTAAAATCAGAGTATGATGTAGTCAATGTGGTGGACTTTGTACTTATAATTAGTTTCCTTTTCATTATATATTTTTTGTTCAACAATTTAGACTATGGAGCCCAAAATCAATGAACAAGATCTTGGAAACATGGCACTGCTACAATCTCTCCACTTAGAGTGAATTAAAATCAGAGTATGATGTAGTCAATGTGGTGGACTTTGTACTTATAATTAGTTTCCTTTTCATTATATATTTTTTGTTCAACAATTTAGACTATGGAGCCCAAAATCAATGAACAAGATCTTCTTAAAGGGCCGTTGTAAAAAAAAATAATCACATGCTCTAATCCATTAAAGCATGTAATTTTAAGACTATCGAACCTTAGGATACTGTGTGTTTAACCCCCCTGCCAAGGAGATAAATACACAGTAGAAGTACTGCTTGGGAATTGAAAAGCACTGCAAGCCGCAATCGGAAATCAGTGCTGATTCAATCTGTAGCGCTAGTCACACCACTCAGATGTCTGCTCAGGACCAGCAGTGCTCTGTGAGTCCTGAGCTGTATTTCTACTGTGTGTTTAACCCCTTTGCGGGTTAGGACTGCACAAATGAAAAAAAGAAATAAATAAAAGGTAAAATCATTTTAAAAGATGAATAATACATATTGCAGTGATTTATTTTAGGTATAACTAACTGCTTTGTGCTTTTTTTATTACAACAATGAAACAGCCTGTTCTATATCCCTTTAATGTCCCTTTAAAGTAATACTCTACACAAAGTAAAAAAGAACCAGCTTAATATCTATCATCAGACAGTGCCATATTTACTTTTAAGCTTAGTTTTACTTAGTACAGTTTTTTTATTAGCTTCAGTAGGTCTGTTACAAGAGATTGCACCTTCAAAAGGACAAAAATACAAATTAAAAAAAAAAACTTCAGACTGTTGACATAGTAAAGCTTTCATGATTCTTTAACTAGCAGACAAGGTGTTTTAAACCATTCTGACACCCTATCTTATTTATAGCAACTCTGTGGTTTCTTATACCCCTCGCTGTTAATAGCAGGATTCACGATTCTCCATGGCTGTCTATCTAGTGTGTGACAGTGCAGGCTTCCTGCTAAAGCAAGTCGCTATCTATAATTGATATCCTTCCATAGAATAGGGTGCCAGCTGCAATTGAAGAGTTTTGCTGAACGCTTTTAAATCCTGACAAGTCCTGCCTCTTGTTCGACTTTAGTTATTGAGTGCACTGCAGGAATTCCAGCCTTATTAGAACTTAGTGTGGAAGCTGCACGTGGTTTGTATTAGAAGAGGAAAATGACTACATAACACGCTGAGTGACAATGTTTAAAAGTTGTTTGCGGCAGGATAGCAGGTAGTTTTAGTTGCCTAAAGTGATAACACATTAGTGGTATATGTGTTTTCTGCTCATATGAGTACTCAGATCAAATCCAGTCATTCTGCAGAATTAAGTCTCAGGTAATGTAACCACCTTTAAAGGAACACTAAAGTCAAAGTTACACTTTCACAATTTTCCAATTTATTTCCATTATCTAAACGTGCACAATCTTTTTTATATACACACTTTGTGAGGCACCAGCTGCTACTGAGCATGTGCAAGAATTTACAGCATATACGTATATGCATTTTGTGATTGGTTAATGGCTGCCACATGATGCACTGGGAATTATTTATTATGCATTTATTGGTATATTTAAAGTTAGCAAGAATCCTTAGTAATACAAAACATTTTACAAGTTGTTTACAGTGCCCCTTAAAGGGCTTTTTTCTAACTTTGTGATAAGCAGAAACAATATGCCTTTAGTGGTAAACAGTTACCCATCTCACAAACATAAAACAAGCATTTTTTTATTATTATATAAAAACAATAAAATTAAAAAGAAAACACCTTCAACATCTTAACTCAATTTTAAGATAACAGAATTGTAATAATATCTCATAGATGAATTGTATAATTGATATTAAAACAGTAAATTTATCCTTAAAACTGTAAAACCTATTTTATTAATTCCTTAGTATTTATTTAATGCAAAGGCACATCCCTCAAAATACCTTCTTAATTTAAAAGAATGCAAAATTAACCAATCCACTCACAGTTTTCCAATAACTATTGTAAACACTTGGGGGCATTAAATGGTGACACTGCCAAAGCTTCAGCTGTGTTAAAAGGACATTAAACACTAAATAATTGCTAGATAGTATGATGCATTCAAAGAAAAGAGTTGTCTGAGAATAAAATGTATATGTATTTTTTTAAAGTTTCATTAGCTGTTTAAATATTGACAAAATAAGTTTAAAGTTTTAGTGTCTATAAAACAATGGGAGCTGCCATGTTGTAACTTAGGTTACATTCTCTGCTGTGGCCAATTAGGGACTGTTATAAATAGGTAATTGGAGTGTGCAGCCAATGGCTTTGTGGAATTTAACAGTGTACTACGAAAGCTCACAATTTCAGAATGGAATTACAGGAAAAGGGGACAAATAGATAATGAAAGTATATTGCAGAGTTTTATATATATATATATATATATATATATATATATACGATTTATTATTTTATAGTACTATCTCAAAGTGTTTAATGTCCCTTTAAAGGTGATAGGTTGCGTTCTAAAACTTACAAAGTAATAGACAGGCTTGTTCAGCTCGCATTGTGCTCCTGTAAAGCGTAAAGCAATCTCTATATCAATACCTTTGGATAGGATACAAATTAATTTTGGAAATTGCTTTACAGTGAGGGAATGAGGATAATATATATAAAAAAAAAATCAAGGCTACATTTTAACTCACAAATGCTTTCAGGTTGAGTTTTCCAATTTTCACGTGAGGCAGCATGTCTTTCTCCAACATAGGTGTGTCCGGTCCACGGCGTCATCCTTACTTGTGGGATATTCTCCTCCCCAACAGGAAATGGCAAAGAGCCCAGCAAAGCTGGTCACATGATCCCTCCTAGGCTCCGCCTACCCCAGTCATTCTCTTTGCCGTTGTACAGGCAACATCTCCACGGAGATGGCTTAGAGTTTTTTAGTGTTTAACTGTAGTTTTTATTATTCAATCAAGAGTTTGTTATTTTGAAATAGTGCTGGTATGTACTATTTACTCAGAAACAGAAAAGAGATGAAGATTTCTGTTTGTATGAGGAAAATGATTTTAGCAACCGTAACTAAAATCCATGGCTGTTCCACACAGGACTGTTGAGAGCAATTAACTTCAGTTGGGGGAACAGTATGCAGTCTCTTGCTGCTTGAGGTATGACACATTCTAACAAGACGATGTAATGCTGGAAGCTGTCATTTTCCCTATGGGATCCGGTAAGCCATGTTTATTACGATCGTAAATAAGGGCTTCACAAGGGCTTATTAAGACTGTAGACTTTTTTTGGGCTAAATCGATTCATTATTAGCCTTGAGGAATCATTTTATCTGGGTATTTTGATATAATAATATCGGCAGGCACTGTATTAGACACCTTATACCTTAGGGGCTTTCCCAAAGCATAAGCAGAGCCTCATTTTCGCGCCGGTGTGGCGCACTTGTTTTTGAGAGGCATGGCATGCAGTCGCATGTGAGAGGAGCTCTGACACTTAGAAAAGACTTTCTGAAGGCGTCATTTGGTATCGTATTCCCCTTTGGGCTTGGTTGGGTCTCAGCAAAGCAGATACCAGGGACTGTAAAGGGGTTAAAGTTTAAAACGGCTCCGGTTCCGTTATTTTAAGGGTTAAAGCTTCCAAATTTGGTGTGCAACACATTTTTTCAGGCTTTAAGACACTGTGGTGAAAATTTGGTGAATTTTGCACAATTCCTTCATGTTTTTTCGCAATTGCAGTAATAAAGTGTGTTCAGTTTAAAATTTAAAGTGACAGTAACGGTTTTATTTTAAAACGTTTTTTGTACTTTGTTATCAAGTTTATGCCTGTTTAACATGTCTGAACTACCAGATAGACTGTGTTCTGAATGTGGGGAAGCCAGAATTCCTATTCATTTAAATAAATGTGATTTATGTGATAATGACAATGATGCCCAAGATGATTCCTCAAGTGAGGGGAGTAAGCATGGTACTGCATCATTCCCTCCTTCGTCTACACGAGTCTTGCCCACTCAGGAGGCCCCTAGTACATCTAGCGCGCCAATACTCCTTACTATGCAACAATTAACGGCTGTAATGGATAATTCTGTCAAAAACATTTTAGCCCAAATGAACACTTGTCAGCGTAAGCGCGGCTGCTCTGTTTTAGATACTGAAGAGCATGGCAACGCTGATACTAATATCTCTGAAGGGCCCCTAACCCAGTCTGATGGGGCCAGGGAAGTTTTGTCTGAGGGAGAAATTACTGATTCAGGGAACATTTCTCAACAGGCTGAACCTGATGTGATTGCATTTAAATTTAAGTTGGAACATCTCCGCATTCTGCTTAAGGAGGTATTATCCACTCTGGATGATTGTGACAAGTTGGTCATCCCAGAGAAACTATGTAAAATGGACAAGTTCCTAGAGGTGCCGGGGCTCCCAGAAGCTTTTCCTATACCCAAGCGGGTGGCGGACATTGTTAATAAAGAATGGGAAAGGCCCGGTATTCCTTTCGTCCCTCCCCCCATATTTAAAAAATTGTTTCCTTTGGTCGACCCTAGAAAGGACTTATGGCAGACAGTCCCCAAGGTCGAGGGGGCGGTTTCCACTTTAAACAAACGCACCACTATACCCATAGAGGATAGTTGTGCTTTCAAAGATCCTATGGATAAAAAATTAGAAGGTTTGCTTAAAAAGATGTTTGTTCAGCAGGGTTACCTTCTACAACCAATTGCATGCATTGTCCCTGTCGCTACAGCCGCATGTTTCTGGTTCGATGAGCTGATAAAGGCGGTCGATAGTGATTCTCCTCCTTATGAGGAGATTATGGACAGAATCAATGCTCTCAAATTGGCTAATTCTTTCACCCTAGACGCCACTTTGCAATTGGCTAGGTTAGCGGCTAAGAATTCTGGGTTTGCTATTGTGGCGCGCAGAGCGCTTTGGTTGAAATCTTGGTCGGCTGATGCGTCTTCCAAGAACAAGCTACTTAACATTCCTTTCAAGGGGAAAACGCTGTTTGGCCCTGACTTGAAAGAGATTATCTCTGATATCACTGGGGGTAAGGGCCACGCCCTTCCTCAGGATCGGCCTTTCAAGGCAAAAAATAAACCTACTTTTCGTCCCTTTCGTAGAAACGGACCAGCCCGAGGTGCTACGTCCTCTAAGCAAGAGGGTAATACTTCTCAAGCCAAGCCAGCTTGGAGACCAATGCAAGGCTGGAACAAGGGAAAGCAGGCCAAGAAACCTGCCACTGCTACCAAGACTGCATGAAAAGTTGGCCCCCGATCCGGGACCGGATCTGGTGGGGGGCAGACTCTCTCTCTTCGCTCAGGCTTGGGCAAGAGATGTTCTGGATCCTTGGGCGCTAGAAATAGTCTCCCAAGGTTATCTTCTGGAATTCAAGGGACTTCCCCCAAGGGGGAGGTTCCACAGGTCTCAGTTGTCTTTAGACCACATAAAAAGACAGGCATTCTTACATTGTGTAGAAGACCTGTTCAAAATGGGAGTGATTCATCCTGTTCCATTAAGAGAACAAGGGATGGGGTTCTACTCCAATCTGTTCATAGTTCCCAAAAAAGAGGGAACGTTCAGACCAATCTTAGATCTCAAGATCTTAAACAAGTTTCTCAAGGTTCCATCGTTCAAGATGGAAACCATTCGAACTATTCTTCCTTCCATCCAGGAAGGTCAATTCATGACCACGGTGGATTTAAAGGATGCGTATCTACATATTCCTATCCACAAGGAACATCATCGGTTCCTGAGGTTCGCATTCCTGGACAAGCATTACCAGTTTGTGGCGCTTCCTTTCGGATTAGCCACTGCTCCAAGGATTTTCACAAAGGTACTAGGGTCCCTTCTAGCTGTGCTAAGACCAAGGGGTATTGCTGTAGTACCTTACTTGGACGACATTCTGATTCAAGCGTCGTCCCTTCCTCAAGCAAAGGCTCACACGGACATCGTCCTGGCCTTTCTCAGATCTCACGGATGGAAAGTGAACGTGGAAAAGAGTTCTCTATCTCCGTCAACAAGGGTTCCCTTCTTGGGAACAATAATAGACTCCTTAGAAATGAGGATATTTCTGACAGAGGCCAGAAAAACAAAGCTTCTAGACTCTTGTCGGATACTTCATTCCGTTCCTCTTCCTTCCATAGCTCAGTGCATGGAAGTGATCGGGTTGATGGTAGCGGCAATGGACATAGTTCCTTTTGCGCGCATTCATCTAAGACCATTACAACTGTGCATGCTCAGTCAGTGGAATGGGGATTATACAGACTTGTCTCCGAAGATACAAGTAAATCAGAGGACCAGAGACTCACTCCGTTGGTGGCTGTCCCTGGACAACCTGTCACAAGGGATGACATTCCGCAGACCAGAGTGGGTCATTGTCACGACCGACGCCAGTCTGATGGGCTGGGGCGCGGTCTGGGGAGCCCTGAAAGCTCAGGGTCTTTGGTCTCGGGAAGAATCTCTTCTACCGATAAATATTCTGGAACTGAGAGCGATATTCAATACTCTCAAGGCTTGGCCTCAGCTAGCGAGGGCCAAGTTCATACGGTTTCAATCAGACAACATGACAACTGTTGCGTACATCAACCATCAGGGGGGAACAAGGAGTTCTCTAGCGATGGAAGAAGTGACCAAAATCATTCTATGGGCGGAGTCTCACTCCTGCCACCTGTCCGCTATCCACATCCCAGGAGTGGAAAATTGGGAAGCGGATTTTCTGAGTCGTCAGACATTGCATCCGGGGGAGTTGGAACTCCATCCGGAAATCTTTGCCCAAGTCACTCAGCTGTGGGGCATTCCAGACATGGATCTGATGGCCTCTCGTCAGAACTTCAAAGTTCCTTGCTACGGGTCCAGATCCAGGGATCCCAAGGCGGCTCTAGTGGATGCACTAGTAGCACCTTGGACCTTCAAACTAGCTTATGTGTTCCCGCCGTTTCCTCTCATCCCCAGGCTGGTAGCCAGGATCAATCAGGAGAGGGCGTCGGTGATCTTGATAGCTCCTGCGTGGCCACGCAGGACTTGGTATGCAGATCTGGTGAATATGTCATCGGCTCCACCTTGGAAGCTACCTTTGAGACGAGACCTTCTTGTTCAGGGTCCGTTCGAACATCCGAACCTGGTTTCACTCCAGCTGACTGCTTGGAGATTGAACGCTTGATCTTATCGAAGCGAGGGTTCTCAGATTCTGTTATCGATACTCTTGTTCAGGCCAGAAAGCCTGTAACTAGAAAAATTTACCACAAAATTTGGAAAAAATATATCTGTTGGTGTGAATCTAAAGGATTCCCTTGGGACAAGGTTAAGATTCCTAAGATTCTATCCTTCCTTCAAGAAGGATTGGAAAAAGGATTATCTGCAAGTTCCCTGAAGGGACAGATTTCTGCCTTGTCTGTGTTACTTCACAAAAAGCTGGCAGCTGTGCCAGATGTTCAAGCCTTTGTTCAGGCTCTGGTTAGAATTAAGCCTGTTTACAAACCTTTGACTCCTCCTTGGAGTCTCAATTTAGTTCTTTCAGTTCTTCAGGGGGTTCCGTTTGAACCCTTACATTCCGTTGATATTAAGTTATTATCTTGGAAAGTTTTGTTTTTAGTTGCAATCTCTTCTGCTAGAAGAGTTTCAGAATTATCTGCTCTGCAGTGTTCTCCTCCTTATCTGGTGTTCCATGCAGATAAGGTGGTTTTACGTACTAAGCCTGGTTTTCTTCCAAAAGTTGTTTCTAACAAAAACATTAACCAGGAGATTATCGTACCTTCTCTGTGTCCGAAACCAGTTTCAAAGAAGGAACGTTTGTTGCACAATTTGGATGTTGTTCGCGCTCTAAAATTCTATTTAGATGCTACAAAGGATTTTAGACAAACATCTTCCTTGTTTGTTGTTTATTCTGGTAAAAGGAGAGGTCAAAAAGCAACTTCTACCTCTCTCTCTTTTTGGATTAAAAGCATCATCAGATTGGCTTACGAGACTGCCGGACGGCAGCCTCCCGAAAGAATCACAGCTCATTCCACTAGGGCTGTGGCTTCCACATGGGCCTTCAAGAACGAGGCTTCTGTTGATCAGATATGTAGGGCAGCGACTTGGTCTTCACTGCACACTTTTACCAAATTTTACAAGTTTGATACTTTTGCTTCTTCTGAGGCTATTTTTGGGAGAAAGGTTTTGCAAGCCGTGGTGCCTTCCATTTAGGTGACCTGATTTGCTCCCTCCCTTCATCCGTGTCCTAAAGCTTTGGTATTGGTTCCCACAAGTAAGGATGACGCCGTGGACCGGACACACCTATGTTGGAGAAAACAGAATTTATGTTTACCTGATAAATTACTTTCTCCAACGGTGTGTCCGGTCCACGGCCCGCCCTGGTTTTTTTAATCAGGTCTGATAATTTATTTTCTTTAACTACAGTCACCACGGTATCATATGGTTTCTCCTATGCAAATATTCCTCCTTAACGTCGGTCGAATGACTGGGGTAGGCGGAGCCTAGGAGGGATCATGTGACCAGCTTTGCTGGGCTCTTTGCCATTTCCTGTTGGGGAGGAGAATATCCCACAAGTAAGGATGACGCCGTGGACCGGACACACCGTTGGAGAAAGTAATTTATCAGGTAAACATAAATTCTGTTTTTTTAAAAAAAAATTTTAACCCATTAAAGGCTGATGTTCCAATTGTTGAGAAGAAAGGTAAAGCTGCAACAAATAATTTAATTTGAAACAAAATACTTTTATAGCTTTACCATTACTTTATATTTCCTCAATTCGTACACTATGTGAAGTAGCTACACTGTGTAAGTATTTGTCTTGCCTAGATTATTAGGTGTTTCTAACACAATATTCAAACAAAATTATTATGGCCCTTAAAGGACCAGTCAATACAGTAGATTTGCATAATCAACAAATGCATGATAAGAAGACAATGCAATAGCGCTTAGTCTGAACTTCAAATGAGTTGTAGATTTTTTTTAAATAAATTGCAAAGTTATGTCTATTTCCACTCCCCCTGTATCATGCGACAGCCATCAGCCAATCACAAATGCATATACGTATATGATGTGAACTCTTGCACATGCTCAGTAGGATCTGGTGACTCAAAAAGTGTAAATATTAAAAGACTGTGCACATTTTGTTAATGGAAGTAAATTGGAAAGTTGTTTAAAATTACATGCTCTATCTGAATCATGAAAGTTTAATTTTGACTTGAGTGTCCCTTTAATCGGTTAAATCAAATTGATGCATTGGGGTCCAATTATCATTGTGTTGACGGACATGATCCGCTATAGCGAACCATGTTCGCCGCACATAGATAAATGGCGACTGCATACGCTGTCGGCATTTATCATTGCACCAGCAGTTTTTGTGAACTGCTGGTACGATACCGCCCCCCTGCAGATTTGCGGCCAATCGTCCGCTAGCAAGGGGTGTCAATCAACCTGATTGTATTTGATCGGGTTGATTTCTCTCCGCCGCCTCAGAGCAGGCGGACAGGTTATGGAGCAGTGGTCTTTAGAATGCTCGCCAGAAACACGGAGCTTGATAAATAGACCCCATTTACTCATCATTTCCATAACTGTTTAATGTGCCTTTATCCGTTTGTAAGATAACATTTTGACCTAGAGTCTAAGCATAGTCTGTCCCCTTAATCTAAGGCTCTACAGATACTTTAGCATTTCTATGGAGTGTAGTTTAATTGGTATAGGCCAAACATTGGGCTTTTTTTCTGTTAAAATCTGGCTTTGAAACAAGGTCAAATGATGGTTGGACTCAATTAATCTTAATCTCGTCTTCTGGCAGCCTTCATTCTCAATATGTTTCCTAAGGCAGCTTTTGATATGAAAGGATATTTTTACTGTTTAAGTTCATGAAGCAGGGCAGAGCTCTTTTTTACAACACTGTGAAGCCATCGTTAATCCTTTTTCCCAGATTTCACACAAGTTGTTTTATGCTATTGTGTTTACAAAAGAAAAATAAAACAATGATTAAATATAAAGTAAAATTGAGATCAATGAAATTTTCTCCAATACTTGAATAGAAAAAAAAAGTTATATACAAAATAGGGGATCTATGTTTTATGGTATACACATTGTTATGCTTTGTCTTGATTCGCTAGGAATAAAGAGTCATATTACCCAAGCTTTTATTGACAACCAGTCCTGAATTGCTTTATATTCAAATAGGCTTGCCTCTTGCAAATGCTGATGAGGTTCATGCCCTTGCTCAGAGAGGGATATTATGTCACAAATATGGAGCTAAACATCATAATTAAATGTTCATGATACAGACAGAACAACTTTACATTTTACTTTTTTTAATCAAATTTTCTTCTTTTTTGGTATCCTTTGTTGAAGACTAAGCTCAGGAGAAGCAATACTGGGAGCATATACTAGGAGCTAGCTAAACACATTAGGTGAGTCTATGACAAGAGACATATTTGCACCCACTAATCACTAGCTAGATCCCAGTAGAGCACTACTGCTGCTTTCGAGACTATCAAGATTTACTCTTCAACAAAGCATACCCAGAGAGCAAACTAAATTTTCTAATAGAAGTAAATTGGAAAGTTGTTTAATTTAGACTGGTGCTTACTGTAATACACAGCTCAGAAATTCAGCAAAGAGATGTAATGTGGAAAGATAGGTGTGCGATTTGTAATTCTACCTGCAATTTGAATGTTCCTGTGGGGGTTTTTTTATAAGGAAAATTTCAAGTAGGGAAAACAAAGGTTGCTGAAAATGAGAGAAATGCATTTAGCATATTTCTGTAGTTTTAATGTGTCTCATATGGGTCCCAGTCAAAGCTTACTGCTTTGCTCTGTTTTAGACACAGTTGAAAAGTGCTTGTAAATGAGTTCTATATGCAAATGATCTTCAATGCAATTTAATGTGCTTAAACAAGGGGATTATTTAAAAAATAAGAAGTATGTCTATGTTGTAAATGTGCTGTATATGCAAATGATCTTCAGTGCTATTTATATGTGCTTAAATAATGAAATTATTTTAAATTAGATGAATGAGTATGAAATAAAATACATGGTTATACATGCAATATGTAAGTTATTATATACAGTATATGTATAGCTGTAATATGAATTTGTTGGAGTTTCTTTTTAAGACTGTTTGCTGCCTCTAGTTATCAGTTGTTTTATATTCTCTAAAACAGGGATACCCAATTCCAGTTTCCTAGATTTAACAGTGGTCCATATTTTAGGATTATCCCTACCTGTTCTGCTTTTTTCTTGGTAGGGAAAATCCTAAAATAAGGACCCTAGAAAGATTTTGTGGATTGAAATTGGACACATTTGCCTTAAGAACAGGATATTGTATGTTGTTAGACTGTGATGCAATATATAATAACTTTTAAAGGAATCCTAAAGTCTTCGAGTATGTAATATAAAATGTTTAATCATATGTAGTAAAATCTTTGCAGTATAATTCCATTGTTTATTTATCCCATTTTTTGTAATTTAAGTCTGAAAATTGTGGACTTTCCATTTCCCTTGAGTTTCTATAAAGTATTGGGCACCGCCATGTTGAAACCTAGGTTTACATTATCTAATCTCTTCTGATGAGGCGAATTAGGGACAGATTTTGGGGCCTATGTATCAAAGGTCTTGCGGACCTGATCCGACAGTGCGGATCAGGTCCGCAAGACCTCGCTGAATGCTGAGAGCAATACGCTCTCTGTATTCAGCATTGCACCAGCAGCTCACAAGAGCTGCTGGTGCAATGCCGCCCCCTGCAGACTCGTGGCCAATGGGCCAGCGGCAGGGAGGTGTCAATCAAACCAATCGTACTCGATCGGGTTGAATTGTGGTGATTCCTGTCCGCCTGCTCAGAGCAGGAGGACAGGGTTATGGAGCAGCGGTCTTTAGACCGCTGCTTCATAACTGCTGTTTCTGGCGAGTCTGAAGACTCGCCAGAAACACGGGCCCTCAAGCTCCGTTCAGAGCTTAATAAATGTGCCTAAAAGTGTGTAAACGATTGTGTGAACTATAGCAATGGAGAAAAAAACTATAATACCTTAACAATGCTGTATTCCACACATAGCCATCGTTTGCACAATGTATCCATAATTGTCCTCAGCAGAAGATATTAGATGAAGGAAAACCTAGGTTTCAGCATGGCGGCAAAAATTACTTTATAGCCTCTAAAGTATTTTACTGAAGCGAAAACAACACTTATTTCTTCAATAATTAAATCATTGGTATAATTTAAATAGTACCTGAATGTATTGTTTTCAGGCTAATCTTTCTATTGAATACATCCTTACATCTATCGTTTATTTACTGTTTTAAGTCTCCTAAATGTAATGCAGGCTGTTCCAAACATGAGATTTTTGTTAGCAAGTACATATTTAATCTCCGTTCTACATTATATGCAGGAATACAAAGCAAACAAAACAGCATTCAGTTTATTTAAAGAAGCAGGACCACCACAGTCCCCCTGAGCACCATAATAGCGCTACAATCATAATAGTAAATTTTTTTTTCTCTTTTAGAACATAAAACCATTTTGCTATCATTGTAACTTTGTACCAGGTTCTTATTTATTTGTATTTAGCACTGCAAGCAATTTTTAGCTGAGGTGTTTGTGTATGTAATCTAGCAAATGAATGGGTGGCGTATCTGCATGTTTTGTCATGAGGCACAGTTCCGGTTGATCTAGTATAGGTATGGGACTGGTGGGAGCATTCTCCCCCTATATCACCACTAGGCCTAGATGCTGCAGTTCTTAAAGAAAGATAAAGTATTCAAGCTGAAAATGAAACAAAGCTCTGACTGTATTCCTCCTTGTGTTTAGCAGAGATAAACTTCTATGGAGTCTCAACGCTGCTCCTGGCAGAAGCTTTAATTGGTAAAATGCAGATTTTTTTTGATCAGGAACAGATTACTCACTTTATCAGTTTAAAGCATCTTATTTGAAGATGAAAAGGCTTCGCTGAATTACAGATGCCAACATTTTTGCAAGGCACGTTGGCAAATGACATCTCAAAACGAAACTATGATTTATTAGGTTACATCGGCTAGCGCAGGCTTGAAGTATATCTAATATAGGTTTTGTTGATTTTAAATTTGCTGAAAATGAATTGCCTTTTTATATACAATGCACACGTAATGTTTCCTAAAATGTTATCATTTGTATTAAATAAAAAGAAGCCACAAAACCGGTACAAAACTAGAAATGTGTGAAGCACTAATTTTTTGTAAGGCAGCAAAATGTTCCTTCAAATCTATCTTGGTGGTGCTTTTCCGGTTTGTGAGATAAGCTGGCAGTGTAAAGATTAATAACGGGTCTGTGTCGCTATCAGTGCCTTCTTGTCGATTCTCTGTAACAGGCCTGTCCGCTCAGCATGGAAATTATTGATTAAATAAAAATTGCCATTAGATTGCTGGTTGATCCATAATCACAATCGGTTTGTGAGATACCAAGCTATGTATCACACATTTCTCACAGTCATTTATATTTTGCTGACACTTATACCCATTAGAGATATCCATTTCTCATGCCAAAATAGTAAGACTAACACCTACTGTTCTACAGTACATGGCAGTGACAAAAGGAGGCTCGAAAAAGGGATAGTTAGCGACAGTCATTTGTTTTGGTATTACAGAGTTATATTGATCGCGGAGTACACTAGATGTTATACAGCTCGTTCTAGTCTACAGAACCCACATTAGCTTTATTATGGATGGCCAGAGATGTTTTTATTGTTTAGAAGTAAATCAAATTGTGGTGCGTAACAATTTATCAAGATCAGGAAATGTTAGTGAGAAATAGCATTATATATATTTGCGTTGATAGTTACCCATTTTACTGTTATTTTAATTGTGTATGTTTGTGTATATACTGTATGTATATATATATATATATATACACACATATATACAGACACACACACATAAATATGTATTTACTTATTTATTTGATTATTTTGAATTGTCCACTATTACGGCTTCAAAATGTACTTATTTTAATTTTTGTGTCATCATTAAAACTTTAACAGCAAAATGTTGAGGTAAAGGTAATTGAACTTATGTTTACTTGTATTTTAAGGTTTAGCTCTCATGAAGGGTTTTTACACTTTAAATAAATACATGTGCCAAATTACTGGAAAGCTGCCATCTATTAGAATTGTACCTTGTGTACACAATGCCTACCCTGTCTCTCTTGCACATACTATATACTCTGGGCTTTCCAGAACACTGCCAATCAAACACAGTTCACTTTAGAACACAAACAGTAATGGTAAGTTTTAAACTGTGCCTGCAGTGTCAGTTTTTTTGTTTTTTTTTGTTTGCTTGTTTCTTTGCAGGTTTTACCAAGGAGAATGGTCACTTGGAATGTGAGGAGGCATCAGTGTTTTGTTTCTTTATTCTGGTTTTCATGTAGATTAAAAAGCAAATTTTGTAACACTGCAAATGAAACCGCTGGTTTAGGCAGTTTGCAGCATTTTAAAAGCATGTTACAAAATTTGCTTTTTGTCTTCTCTGGGGAGTTGGGACAAAAGACAATTTTTTGGGGAAAAAAGACAGGATTGCCTGCTCGCAGGTTAAAGGGACACTGAACCCACATTTTTTTCTTTCATGATTCAGATAGAGCATGAAATTTTAAGCAACTTTCTAATTTACTCCTATTATCAATTTTTTTTCCGTTCTCTTGCTATCTTTATTTTAAAAGCAGGAATGTAAATCTTAGCAGCCAGCCCGTTTTAGGTTCAGCACCATGGATAGCGCTTGCTTATTGGAGGCTTACATTTATCCACCAATAAGTAAGCATAACCCAGGTTCTCAACCAAAAATGGGTCAGCTCCTATGCATCACATTCCTGCTTTTTAAATAAAGATAGCAATCGAACGAAGAAAAATTGATAATAGGAGTAAATTAGAAAGTTGCTTAAAATTGCATGCTCTATCTGAATCATGAAAGAAAAAATGTGGGTTTAGTGTCCCTTTAATAGACACTTTTTTTTTTTTTTTTATATACCAACAGGACCGTCCTTTTCTCAAAAAAGTTATACATTTTAAAATATTCTATTTTAGATTCTACAAAAAAATACTTACTGTCCCTTTAAATCAGTATTATTCATACTAGTTTATGGTATTAACTTGCTTCATTTCATATATAAAGATATAAAGCTACTGGAAAAAGTGATTATATTGTACTGCAAGGAATCTCTTGACACCCGTTTTCATACTTTACCTTACGGGAATACTATTATATAAATATTTATGAAGCAAAAGGGAAAAAGGAAGCCCCTATTTTGCAGTCTGCAGACATCTGGCCCCCCCCCCCCCCCCCCATAAAAAGAGAGTTACTTCAGTTATGCTCATACCTATGGTCCATTGTGCTAAAGTTATGTATTTCTCTGAAAGTGTTGATTCTGTTTAAAATGTAGCACTATATTTACTAAGCCATTTCAGCAGATATCATTTTGTGATTGTGTTTGTTTTTTTTATTTTATTCCCATGTCATATTTCTCCATACGTTACAGTATAGGCCTTAGTGGATTAAATAAGATGTCTTTTTTTTAACTTTTATATTTCTTAATAGCATACAAAGATAAAGAGGTCAATTTGAAAATAAAAGTATGGGGGGGGGGTTCTATACTCATGGGAGTGTAAGTGATTTCAATTTCCCTTTAATATAACCCTCTGAAATGAATGGTGTGTTTTACTTCTTGTCTTCTTAGTTTATTTATCGTAAAGTAAGTTAACTAATTCACACATAAAAAAAAGTTATTTTTATTAATCATTGAGACTTTTAAACTAAAAATTCAATCTTTTAAAAAATACTTACACCAATCAGAAAGCGCTACTCAGGTGCTGAACCAAAAATGGGCCGGCTCCTATGTTTAGGTTCCTGCTTTTTCAAATAAAGATACAAAAAAAACAAAAAAAAACCAAAAAAAATTGATAATAGGAGTAAATTAGAAAATTGCTTAAAATTGCTGCTCTATCGGAATCATGAAAGTTTAATTTTGACTTGACTATCCCTTTAAGGGACACTAAAGTCAACATTAAACTTTCATAGTTCCGATAGAACATACAGTTTAAAAAAAAGCTTTGCAATTCACTTCCATTATCAAAATGTGCAGTCTTTTTATATGCACACTTTCTGAGGCACCAGCTCCTACTGAGCATGTGCAAGAATTTAGTATATACGTATATGCATTTTGAGATTGGCTGATGGCTGCCAATTGGCTGAATTTGTTGATTATGAATTTCTACTGTATTCAATAGTCCTTTTATTTAACAGTTAAGTATAGTAAAATATATATATATATATATATATATATGCATGCACTGTACTTTCATTATTTAATATGCACACTTTTCCTGTTATTGACCTCTGAAAAAAATTCCTTTTGCCAAACAAAACAAGGAGCTAAAAGCACTGAACTGGGAACTGACAGATCTGTTCTGGCTTACCTCATGGGATAGTAAACACATAGAATGCAGCCTAATTTAGGCTACTAAAGTCTTATAGGGACATGTGTGATGTGTGTCTGTGTTGTATGAGAGTGTGTGTATTGTATGAGAGTGTGTGTTGTATGAGAGTGTGTGTGTTTTATGAGAGTGTGTGTTGTATGAGTGTGTGTGTTGTATGAGAGTGTGTGTGTTGTATGAGAGTATGTGTGTTGTATGAGAGTGTGTGTTGTATGAGAGTGTGTGTGTTGTATTAGAGTGTGTGTGTTGTATGAGTGTGTGTGTGTTGTATGAGAGTGTGTGTGTTGTATGAGTGTGTGTGTTGTATGAGAGTGTGTGTGTTATATGAGAGTGTGTGTGTTGTATGAGTGTGTGTGTAGTATGAGAGTATGTTTTGTATGAGTGTGTGTGTTGTATGAGAGTGTGTGTGTTGTATGAGAGTGTGTGTGTTGTATGAGTGTGTGTGTGTTGTATGAGAGTGTGTGTGTTGTATGAGTGTGTGTGTTGTATGAGAGTGTGTGTGTTGTATGAGAGTGTGTGTGTTATATGAGAGTGTGTGTGTCGTATAAGAGTGTGTGTGTCGTATAAGAGTGTGTGTGTTGTATGAGTGTGTGTGTGTTGTATGAGAGTGTGTGTGTTGTATGAGAGTGTGTGTGTTGTATGAGTGTGTGTTGTGTGAGAGTGTGTGTGTTGTATGAGAGTGTGTGTGTGTTGTATGAGAGTGTGTGTGTTGTATGAGAGTGTGTGTGTTGTATGAGTGTGTGTGTTGTATGAGAGTGTGTGTGTTGTATGAGTGTGTGTGTTGTATGAGTGTGTGTGTTGTATGAGAGTGTGTGTGTTGTATGAGTGTGTGTGTGTTGTATGAGAGTGTGTGTGTTGTATGAGTGTGTGTGTTGTATGAGTGTGTGTGTTGTATGAGAGTGTGTGTGTTGTATGAGTGTGTGTGTTGTATGAGAGTGTGTGTTGTATGAGAGTGTGTGTGTTGTATGAGAGTGTGTGTGGTTTGTGTGTTGTATAAAAGTGTGTGTATGCTATTACTTTCTGCAACACTTTCAGTTCTGGCTAAAATCAGGAATAAAGTATGCACATTTTAGTCACTTTGCCAACAACTGCAGATATGTTGTTATATATTACTTCAGAAATTTTCAGACCAAGTATAAATATAGGGTCGCGAAGGTATGTGGTAACATGGCAGGGCCCTCTTCCTCCTGTACTAGATTTGTTTAGTTTTATTATGTTTTGCATTTTATCAAAAATCTTTGTCATTGCATATCCCTATCATTGTACCCTTCAGCGCTACGGAATTTGGTGACGCTATACAAAAAAATAATAATAATGACATATTCAGAATAGGACCATATGTTTTTTTTAACAAAAATGAACATCTAAAATATATGTTCAAATGCTCTCTTTTAGTGGACTGCAGTGCCCCTTTAAGGCTACATGGTGACTATGGGCTACGCGCCCCTGTACGCCTCAGCTCGCCTGTGATGGGGAGAAATTACCCGCAGGTATTCGCTATTGCACACGAGCGCAATTTTGCGCTTGCGTGCAATCCCGCCCCCTGTCTGCGTACAGCCAATCAAGCGCGGGCAGGAGCTGTCAATCTCCTCGGTCTGACTAGACTAGAGATTGAATTTCGCCACCTTAGAGGTGGCGAATAGGTTAGGGAAGCGGCAGTCTGGTGACCGCTGCTTGATAAATACGGCGAGCAGGTTCTTGCAGCCGTAGGGCTTTAATAAATCTAGCCCTTACTATATATATATATATATCATTGCATGAGCTTATTCATACCCATTCCTAATTTTCCATGACAGAGGATATATGATAAACAGTCTCAAATACTTTCAAAGGTTATGTCCCTGGAGTGCTCTAAAAATAACAAAACAAGGATGCTTTTAAAACTTTTTATGCAGATCTTTTGAAATTCAGTGGTTTGCATATAAAAAACACTGTTCTGTTCGTTTAAAAAGGCTGTATTGTTTTCCTGTTTTATTTAATACAATTATTTTTTCTTAAAGGGCAGTGAACTGTAAAACAGGATTCCAGTGACTTGTTATACCTGCTGTAGATTATAATATGTATGGGAAATTGTTCCTTTAGGTTTTTTGTGTATATAAAGTAGCTGATTTTGCTCTTTGAAATTACAACCCATTAAAATAGGCTAAGCTTGCTAAGAGATTAGACCTGATCTTAAAATTCTTCCTTATCTTTTTCTGTATACCAGAGCCCAATATTTAAAGAGAACAATTGGGAATGAACATTTTAGTACTTTTCTTTCCCACCTCCACTGGGAGTATAATTTCTGCTGCTGGCTATGTTTACATAACATTTGTTTAGCCAATATGTAAGTATTAACATTTCTCTTGTAAGATGTATCGAGTCCACAGATTCATCCTTACTTGTGGGATATTCTCCTCCCCTACAGGAAGTGGCAGAGAGAACACCCACAGCAGAGCTGTCTATATAGCTCCCCCTTAGCTCCACCCCCCAGTCATTCTCTCTGCCTGCTTAACTGCTAGGAAGGGCAAGAGGAGTGTGGTGACAAAAATGTTATTTTTTTATTTTCTCAAGCAAAAGTTTATTTTAAATGGTACCGGTGTGTACTATTTACTCTCTGGCAGAAAAGGGATGAAGATTTCTGCAAGGAGGATGATGATCTTAGCACTTTGTAACTAAGATCCACTGCTGTTCTCACAAGGGCTGAAGAGTACAGGAAAAACTTCAGTTGGGGGAGCGGTTTGCATGCTAAGCTGCATATGTGGCATGTTCAGTCTATATTTTTCTAGACAGACTGTGTTAATTCTAGAAAAGGCTGGCATTATTCCCATGAGGGAAGGGTAAACTGTATTCAGACTCTTTCATAGGAATTTCAGCTTGCTTGAAGGGCTCATTAGTTACTGGTGTCACTGTTAAAAAAAAACATTTTTGTTTATTCAGTGAATGATGCAATTATAACGTTTTTTGAAGGGACTAAAGGGGTCATTGTGGCTTGTTTTTTTTGTTTTTTTTTTGGGGGGGGTTTAACCCACATGGTTAATCAAGAGACACTCTGGTGTTTGTTTGATAGGCCTCAAAACATCAAATGAGGTGGGAGGGGCCTATTTTCGCGCCTCAGTTGCGCAGTTTCTTTTCCTCAGAGACATCTAACTGCTTCTCCTGAGGTTCCTGCTTTGTTTGAGGGCTGTAAAAGAAGTTTTTTCCCCACAAATCGTTCTGAAGGGCAGGTAGGAGCCACAGCAGAGCTGTGGCAAGGTGCTGAAAGTCTTTTTTTAACCGGTTTTCAATCCGGTTTTGCCTTTAAGGGGTTAATTGTTTATTTGCATAGCTGTGCAAAGTCACTAAGTCTTTATGATGCTACTGTAAAAAATTTGTTGTTTACTGCTTTTTTACACTGTTTTGCAGAATTTGTGCAACTTTTTTTCCGTTTTAATTCTAAGTGTTATTTACTTTGATTACAGTGTTTTCCAAGCTTGCTTGTTACATTACTAGCTTGTTTAACATGTCTGACACCAAGGAAAATCCTTGTTCAATATGTTTGGAAGCCATTGTGGAACCCCCTCTTAGTATGTGTCCCAATTGTACTGATATGTCTATTAACTATAAAGAACATATATTAGCACTTAAAAATAGAGCAATAGATGATTCTCAGTCAGAAGAAAAATGAGGGTTCGCCATCTAGCTCTCCCCAAGTGTCACAACAAGTAACGCCCGCTCAAGTGACGCCAAGTACCTCTAGTGCGTCAAATTCTTTTACTTTACAGTTATGAATACAACCCTCACAGAGGTTTTATCTAAACTGCCTGGTTTACAAGGAAAGCGGGACAGCTCTGGGTTAAGGAAAAATGTTGAGCCGTCTGACGCTTTAGTAGCCGTATCTGATATGTCCTCACAATGCTCTGAAGTAGGGGTGAGGGATTTGTTATCTGAGGGAGAAATTACTGATTCAGGAAAGATGCTTCCTCAGACAGATTCTGATATGACGGCCTTTAATTTTAAGCTTGAACACCTCCGCTTATTGCTCAGGGAGGTATTAGCGACTCTAGATGATTGTGACCCTATAGTGGTTCCAGAGAAATTGTGTAAAATGGATAAATACTTAGAGGTTCCTGTTTACACTGATGTTTTTCCAGTCCTTAAGAGGATTGTGAATATTGTTACTAAGGAGTGGGATAGACCAGGTATTCCGTTCTCTCCCCCTCTTGTTTTTAAGAAAATGTTTCCCATATCTGACAGCATGCGGGACTCATGGCAGACAGTTCCTAAGGTGGAGGGAGCTATTTCTACTCTGTCTAAGCATACAACTATACCTATCGAAGACAGTTGTGCTTTCAAAGATTATATGGATAAAAAATTAGAGGGTCTCCTGAAGAAAATTTTTGTTCATCAGGGTTTTTCTCTCCAACCTATTGCGTGTATTGTTCCTGTAACTACTGCAGCTGCTTTCTGGTTTGAGGCTCTAGTAGAGGCTCTTCAGATGGAGACTCCATTAGAGGAGATTATGGACAGAATTAAAGCCCTTAAATTGGCTAATTCTTTTATTACTGATGCCGCATTTCAACTGGCTAAATTAGCGGCAAAGAATTCGGGTTTTGCCATTTTAGCAGGCAGGGCGTTATGGCTTAAGTCCTGGTCTGCTGATGTGTCATCTAAATCTAGACTTTTGAACATCCCTTTCAAAGGAAAGACCCTATTCGGGCCTGAACTGAAAGAGATTATTTCAGACATCACTGGAGGGAAAGGTCATACCCTTCCTCAGGATAGATCTTTAAGATCTATCTAGAACTTTAAGAGTGGTCCCGCTTCAGCTTCCTCTGCTTCAAAACAAGAGGGGAATTTTGCCCAATCCAAGTCAGTCTGGAGACCTAACCAGGCTTGGAACAAGGGTAAACAGGCCAAGAAGCCTGCAGCTGCCTCTAAGACAGCATGAAGGGGTAGCCCCTGATCCGGGCCTGGATCTAGTAGGGGGCAGACCCTCTCTTCACTCAGGCTTGGGCAAGAGATGTTCACGATCCCTGGGCTTTAGAAATTGTGTCCCAGGGATATCTTCTGGAATTCAAAGACTCCCACGTGGGAGATATCACATTTCTCGACTGTCTGTAATCCAGACAAAGAGAGAGGCGTTCTTACGCAGTGTACAAGATTTACATACTATGGGGGTGATCCGCAGTCCCAAAAGAGGAAGAGGGGCTAGGGTTCTACTCAAACCTGTTTGTGGTTCCCAAAAAAGAGGGAACTTTTAGACCAATCGTGAATCTCAAAATTCTAAACAAGTTCCTCCAAGTTCCATCATTCAAGATGGAGACTATTCGGACTATTCTACCTCTGATCCAGGAGGGTCAATATATGACTACCGTGGACTTAAAGGATGCGTATCTACACATCCCTATTCACAGAAATCATCATCAATTTCTCAGATTCGCCTTTCTATTCAGGCATTACCAGTTTGTGGCCCTTCTCTTTGGGTTGGCCACGGCTCCAAGAATTTTCACAAAGGTGCTAGGGTCCCTTCTGGCGGTTCTACGACCACCGGGCATAGCAGTGGTGCCTTATCTAGACGACATCTTAATTCAGGCGTCGTTTTTCCAGCTAGCCAAGTCTCACACGGATATCGTGTTGGCTTTTTTGAGATCTCACGGGTGGAAGGTGAACATGTAAAAGAGTTCTCTCTTCTCTCTTACAAGAGTTTCCTTTCTAGGAACTCTGATAGACTCGGTAGAAATGAAAATATTTCTGACGGAGGTCAGAAAATCAAAACTCTTAACCTCTTGCCGAGCTCTTCATTCCATTCCTCGGCCATCAGTGGCTCAGTGTATGGGGGTAATCGGACTCATGGTAGCGGCAATGGACATAGTTCCTTTTGCCCGCCTACACCTCAGACCACTGCAACTATGCATGCTCAAACAGTGGAATGGGGATTATGCAGATTTATCTCCTCAACTGCATCTGGACCAGGAGACCGGAGATTCTCTTCTCTGGTGGTTGTCTCAGGACCACCTGTCTCAGGGATTGTACTTCCGCAGGCCAGAGTGGCTCATTGTAACGACAGATGCCAGCCTGCTAGGCTGGGTTGCAGTCTGGAACTCCCTGAAAGCACAGGGCTTATAGTCTCTGGAGGAATCTCTTCTTCCGATAAACATTCTAGAACTGAGAGCGATATTCAATGCGCTTCAGGCATGGCCTCAGCTTGCTGCGGCCAAATTCATCAGGTTTCAGTCGGACAACATCACGACTGTAGCTTATATCAATCATCAAGGAGGAACAAGGAGTTCTCTAGCGATGATGGAGGTAACCAAAATAATCCGATGGGCAGAGGATCACTCTTGCCATCTCTCAGCAATCTACATCCCAGGAGTAGAGAACTGGGAGGCGGATTTCCTAAGTCGTCAGACTTTTCATCCGGGGGAGTGGGAACTCCATCTGAAGGTATTTGCTCAGCTGATTCAGCTATGGGGCACACCAGAATTGGATCTGTTGGCGTCCCGTCAGAATGCCAAACTTCCTTGTTATGAGTCCAGGTCCCGGGATCCCAAGGCGGTGCTGATAGATGCTCTAGCAGTGCCTTGGTCTTTCAATCTGGCCTATGTATTTCCACCATTTCCTCTCCTCCCACGTCTGGTTGCCAGAATCAAGCAGGAGAGAGCTTCAGTGATTCTGATAGCACCTGCGTGGCCACTCAGGACTTAGTATGCAGACCTAGTGGACATTTCCTCGGTTCCACCGTGGACTCTGCCAATGAGGCGGGACCTTCTAATCCAAGGTCCTGTCATGCATCCAAATCTAGTTTTCTCTGCGTCTGACTGCTTGGAGATTGAACGCCTGATTCTATCAAAGCGTGGTTTCTCTGAGTCAGTCATTGATACCCTGATTCAGGCTAGAAAGCCTGTCACCAGGAAGATCTATCATAAGATTTGGCGCAAATATCTTAATTGGTGTGAATCCAAAGGTTACTCATTGAGTAAGATTAGGATTCCTAGAATATTGTCTTTTCTCCAAGAAGGTTTGGAGAAGGGATTATCAGCTAGTTCTCTAAAAGGGCAAATATCTGCTTTGTCTATTTTACTAAACAAACGTCTGGCAGATGTCCCAGACGTTCAAGCATTTAGTCAGGCTTTGGTCAGAATTAAGCCTGTGTTTAAACCTGTTGCTCCGCCATGGAATTTGAATTTAGTTCTTAAAGTTCTTCAAGGGGTTCTGTTTGAACCCATGCATTCCATAGATATTAAGCTTCTATCTTGAAAATTTTTGTTTTTAGTAGCTATCTCTTCGGCTCGAAGAGTTTCTGAGCTATCTGATTTACAGTGTGATTCCACTTATCTTATTTTCCATTCAGATAAGGTGGTTTTGCGTACCAAACCTGGGTTTCTTCCTAAGGTTGTTTCTAATAAGAATATCAATCAAGAGATTGTTGTTCCTTCACTGTGTCCTAATCCTTCTTCAAAGAAGGAAAGTCTATTGCACAATCTTGATGTGGTTTGTGCTTTAAAGTTCTACTTACAAGTAACTAAAGATTTCCGTCAAACATCTTCATTGTTTGTTGTTTATTCTGGTAAGTGGAGAGGTCAAAAGGCTACGGCTACCTCTCTTTCCTTTTGGCTGATAAGCATCATCCGTTTGGCCTATGAGACTGCTGGACAGCAGCCTCCTGAAAGAATTACTGCTCATTCTTCTAGAGCTGTGGCTTCCACATGGGCTTTTAAAAATGAGGCTTCTGTTGAACAGATTTGTAATGCGGCGACTTGGTCTTCACTTCATACTTTTTCCAAATTTTACAAATTTGATACTTTTGCTTCTTCTGAGGCTATTTTTGGGAGAAAGGTTCTACAAGCAGTAGGAGGTCCCTGTCTTGTCCCTCCCTTCATCCGTGTCCTAAAGCTTTGGTATTGGTATCCCACAAGTAAGGATGAATCCGTGGACTCGATACATCTTACAAGAGAAAACATAATTTATGCTTACCTGATAAATTTATTTTTCTTGTGATGTATCGAGTCCACGGCCCGCCCTGTTTATTAAGACAGGCATATATATTTTTATTTTTAAACTTTCAGTCACCACTGCACCCTATAGTTTCTCCTTTTTCTTCCTAGCCTTCGGTCGAATGACTGGGGGGTGGAGCTAAGGGGGGAGCTATATAGACAGCTCTGCTGTGGGTGCTCTCTCTGCCACTTCCTGTAGGGGAGGATAATATCCCACAAGTAAGGATGAATCCGTGGACTCGATACATCACAAGAGAAATAAATCAGGTAAGCATAAATTATGTTTTTCAGTTTAGGTGGTGAATTCTACTGGCAAAACAGCAATTTAAAATAACAAAACAAAGGTAAATTAAATATTTGTAAACAATTTAAAGGGACAGCCAAGTCCAAAAAAACTTTCATGATTTAAATAGGGAATGTAATTTTAAACAACTTTCCAATTTACTTTTATCACTTATTTTGCTTTGTTCTCTTGATATTCTTAGTTGAAAACTAAACCTAGGAGGTTCATATGCTAATTTCTTAGACCATGAAGACTGCCTCTAATCTGAATGCATTTTGACCACTAGAGGGCATTAGTTCATGTGTTTCATATAGATAACATTGAGTTCATGCACGTGAAGTTACCCTGGAGTGAGCACTGATTGGCAAAAATGCAAGTCTGTCAAAAGAACTAAAACAAGGGGCAGTTTGCAGAGGCTTAGTTACAAGGTAATCACAGAGGTAAAAAGTGTAGTTCTATAACAGTGTTGGTTATGCAAAACTGGGGAACGGTTAATAAAGGGATTATCTTTCTTTTTAAACAACAACAATTTTGGTGTTGACTGTCCCTTTAATACTCCAGCAGAATAAAAAATAAATCTTTTTTGAACACACTGTCTTTTAATATCCTGGAAATGCATCTTGATTTTAATCAACATATCCAGGACCCGCTCTCATTGAATCTAATCAGTATGTTAAATCCAGTGATGTACTTCAGCTGTATTGTACAGGGCTAATGTTTATAATGAACAGTGATATTCTTTATTGCAGTGACTAAGTAAACCCTGGACTCACAGTTCAGAAAGTACATAGATGTTGTGCCAAATTAGTCTGTGCCATTAAGATGAGGTTGTCCAGGATCAGACAGTTGAATCCACAATATTCCTCAGTGTTTTTATGTTGTGAGCAAGAACAGAAAAAAATAAGTTAGATAATGTTCATTGTATTATCGTACCAAACTGAATGAATCTATCCTGTAACTTAGGAGTCTTCAAACCACAGGCCGGGGCCCATTACTGGGTCGCAACACCATGTTTACTGGGTTACGAATTGTGTGTGTGTGTTGTAAGAGAGTGTGTGTGGTGTGTGTTGTATGAGAGTGTGTGTGGTGTGTGTCTGTTGTATGAGAGTGAGTGTGTGTGTGTGGTGTGTTTCTGTGTTGTATAAGAGTATGTGTGTGTTGTATGAGAGTGTGTGTGTCTGTGTGGCATGAGAGTGTGTGGGGTGTGTGTGTTGTATGAGAGTGTGATGTGTTCCTCTGTTGTATGAGAGTGTGTGTGTTGTATGGGAGTGTGTGTGGTGTTTGTGTTGTATGAGAGTGTGTGTGGTGTGTGTCTGTGTTGTATGAGAGTGTGTGTGTTGTATGGGAGTGTGTGTGATGTGTGTCTGTGTTGTATGAGCGCATGTGTGGTGTGTGTGTGTTGTATGAGTGTGTGTGTGGTGTGTTTCTGTGTTGTATGAGAGTGTGTGTGTTGTATGAGAGTGTGTGTGATGTGTGTCTGTGTTGTATGAGAGTATGTGTGGTGTGTGTGTGTGTTGTATGAGTGTGTGTGTGTGGTGTGTTTATGTGTTGTATGAGAGTGTGTGTGTTGTATGAGAGTGTGTGTGGTTTGTGTGTTGTATAAAAGTGTGTGTATGCTATTACTTTCTACAACACTTTCAATTTTGGATAAAATCAGGAATAAAGTATGCACATTTTAGTCACTTTTCCAAAAACTGCAGATATGTTGATATATATTACTTCAGAAATGTTCAGACCAAGCATAAATATAGGGTCGCAAAGGTATGTGGTAACATGGCACTGGGTCTTCGGAAATAAAGTTTGAAGAACCTTGCTGTAACTGGTATATCCCATCATTTAGAAGGCCTGTCTACATTATTTAAGGGAAAGCAAGTTCAAATTCACTTGCTGGCAAAATTACAAGCACATCACTGCTAGGCGTTGTTGGCTTCACAGGGTCAGTGTATAAATTGTGCCAAAAAGTGTAATTTCCAGCTCCTTTTCATACATATGTAACTTATAAAGCAGTTTAACAAGTTTTTACTTTGCAATTTTTATTTATTAGTCCATATTTTTTTTTGGGAGCCCATCATTTTATGTTTTCTTTCAAGCAGACGCCAGTGGAATATTTATTCCACATCCGACAAGTCATAAACAATTTTCTTTTAAAATGCCCCTGCTTTTATGTACTTAACGACAAAAAGTTTCCAGGAAACTGAAGGTAATCAAATACGTATTGTGGGTTGTGACCTGTTTATCGTGTTTTAGTGGGGGATTATATCTTAAATAGGCATCTTTTTCACTCATCATGTAAGTTTATTGAATCACTACTGTGTCTTTATGGTACGAGTAGTTAATGTGTTCAGCTTTAACTAGGTCCTTATGTAGCTTCCTAATTGCTGAAGCATTTTCACAGTCGTTAGCTGATGAAATACTTCATGTTACCTAAAAGATGTAAAGCAATTTTAAATGGTTATAATCTCATTTGAAGGGACATGAAAGTCACACTTTAATGTGTGTGATTCTGATACAGGATATGGTTTTTAAAAAATTCCAATTTACTCATACTATCAAATTTAATTTGTAGTCTACATCTTTTGTTGGTAGGCTTAGAATGGTTCACGTATCTTGAACACTATGGGGCCAATTTACCAAAGTGCGAGTGGACATGATACAATGTAGCGTATCATGTCTGCCGCACATCGATAAATGCCGACAGCGTACGCGGTCGGCATTTATCATTGCACAAGCAGTTCTTGTAAACTGCTTGTGCAATGCCGCCCCCTGCAGATTCGCGGCCGATCGTATAGGATCGAGCAAATTGAAGACCGCAGCCTCAGAGGCAGCGGACAAGTTATGGAGCAATGGTCTTTGGACCGCTGCTTCATAACTACTGTTTCCGGTGAGCCTCAAGGCTTGCGCGGAAACAGGGGCATCAAGCTTCATTTGTAGCTTGATAATTCTGCCCCCATTAAGCAGTATTATTTGCAACATATTATAACATTTCAGGTCTTACTGCCATATGCTGCTTAAGATAACGTATTCCTACCTGGGTATGATCTTCAACAAATGATACCAAGACAATAACATACATTTGATAATAGAAAAAATATAATGTTTTTTTTTAGTTGTTTTTTTATTGCATGTTCTTTCGGAATTCTAAAGTTTTAATTGTAACACTTAAGTCCCTTTACATAGAAACCTCAGAAGTTAAATATATAAAAACCTCTAAGCTTTCAAACACTGTTTTTTTAATTAAGTTAAAGGGACAGTCTACACCAGAATTTTTATTGTTTTAAAAGATAGATAATCCCTTTATTACCCATTTCCCAGTTTTGCATAACTAACACAGTTATAATAATATACTTTTAACCTCTGTGATTATCTTGTATCTAAGCCTCTGCAAACTGCCCCTTTTTTCAGTTCTTTTGACAGACTTGCAGTCTAGCCAATCAGTGCCTGCTCCAAGATAACTTCTTGTGCACGAGCACAGTGTTATCTATATGAAATACGTGAATTAACACCCTCTAACGGGGAAAAACTGTTAAAATGCAACCTGAAAGAGGTGGGCTTCAAGGTCTAAGAAATTAGCATATGAACCTCCTAGGTTAAGCTTTCAACTAAGAATACCAAGAGAACAAAGCAAAATTGGTGATAAAAGTAAATTGGAAAATTGTTTAAAATTACATGCTCTATCTGAATCATGAAAGTTTATTTTGGCCTAGACTGTCCCTTTAAACAAAAATGTTGCATTTTGGTTAGCACTGCAAGGGTTACCAAAAGTGCTTGATGCGTGAAAATTCTCTCCCAGTTTTGCCATAAACATGTGAAAACACTAAGTTGCCAATCGAATTTCATGATGTGTGGAAATGATTACGCCTGTCTTGGACCAGTGCAAATGCTTTATAAAAATGTCAGCACCGTGTGGAAGAGATTGGCAAGACTTTGCCTGAGAGCCAGATCTGAGGTGTTGCAAGTCTATTTTCCATAACACAAGACTGAACCACTTTAATCTGTCTATTAACTTTCCATCTATCAATACATTTATTTAGCTGTTCTGGAATTAACTTTTTTTATGTGTCCTTTTAATACCTTTTAAGGATATATATTCTGCCTCTTAAAAATTATGTGGTTCCTGTGAACAGAAACGAGAAAATATGTGCTCAAGCATAGATATCATATTTTTACTCCTGAGAGCTTTCGTTATTTTATATTAGCCCAATATTTATTTGGATAAACTTTGGATATAATAGCTATATTGTCCTAATTCCTCCTCAGGAAAATGTCCATAACTGCTAATAACTGCATTCTTGGCATGATTCATTTTCTCAGCATAGCTTTTATGGCTTAGATTTTTAAACTCTGTCTTGATAAATAGAGATTGGATATACATATTATTAGTTATTGTATCCCAAGTATATTTTGTTGTATTTGGTGCTACATGATTTACCTCCCACACAACACAATACAGATCTCTAAGGATAAAGGTCAGATCAGAAATATCACCTCTTTAACCAACTTCCTGCTGGGATTCAGATACTTTGTTAAAGCAGTGTCTGGGCACGGAAAAAAATGAAATGCCATCACAATGTTGCTGGCACAAGCTCCAGAAAAAGTGGTGAAAGGGGCTGTGTGAAAGAAACTCAGCACTGGCTCTAAGCAATACAAAGCTGAATAATAATGAAGGCATTGACCTCTCTGCATTGCTTCAAAAAGAACTGAAGTTGTCATAACACTTTGATGTATTTATGTATCACTTTTTTCTAGTAATCTGAAAATGAAACCCCCAACTGTGATTTTGCCTTCTTTAAATCCTGAGTGTTTGATAACAAATGCCAAACATTGTGTTTTGGATGCCATATTTTCTGTATATAGAACACCTGATGCTTTTGGGTTGTACTCTCAGAAATTACCAATTGATTGCAGATAGTCTACTTTTTTCTAAGATCATAGGGCAGAGAGCTTATGAGTCAAAACATTTAGTGATAAGTAAACCTAAAAAAGCATCAGTGGTTATAATAATACAGTTAATCAATACCAATGTCTATTTTAAGGGACGGCAAACTCCTTGTAATTACAATATATTTCTGTTGTCTTACTGTAGAATAACATATTAGCAAAGTCTTAACATTTTTAAAAATAAATTAACATCTTGTTTGCTACGATTGATTTTCAATAGCCAAACTCCACACACCATTTGCCTTATTTGGAGAAGCCAATCCAGGCAGCTGACAAGGCTAATCACAGTCATTGTGGTCGATTTATCAAAGGCTTTGCCAGCCTTTCGCCCCTCTACGACTGTAGGTTCTCACAAGAGAACCTACAGCCCGTATTTATGAAGCAGCGGCGCTTCCCTGAACTCTTCGCCACCACTAAGGTGGCAAATTTCAGCTCCTGCCCACTCGTGATTGGCTGTGTGCAGGCAGTGGGCGGCGTTGCACAAGAGTGCAAAATTGTGTTCTTGTGCAATGCTGAATTCCTGCAGCGGAATTCAGCCCGCCAGAGGCGAGCTGTGGCGGACAGGGGCGCATGTGTACTTCCCTGTCTGCCTCAGCTTGATAAATTGACCCCATTATGTTAGATTGCAAAACAATGCACTTTATAGTATCTACTCTATAAATTATGGAAATATATATAGCAGGGTTAGCCTTCAGAAGTCTGCAGGGGGCATTTAAAGCTCAGAGAATTAGAAAATAGTAATTTCCAGACATGTCTGTGTGTATGTTGGTCTGTGTAGGTAAGTGTTCGTGTGTCTCAGCAAATGTGTGCTGTTTTGTGCTTTGATTGGCATTAAAATAGTGAAACCATTATTTTAGGTGACAGCCAGTGTTCCCTCTAAGTCCACATTTTGTGAGCGACCCAGCAGTGAAACAGTTAAAAAGGGAACCATACCTTGCGGTCTGCATTGAATAGTGTTAGCTAACTGCAGGGTGTGGTTCCCTAATTAAGTGTTTCACTGCTTGGCTCCTCGCAAAATGTGGCCTTAGAGGGAACACTGGTCACAACAATTCTACCTTGCAAAATAAGGAAAAGCAGTCAAAACCAATGATGAATACATTTTTGCTAAGCTTAATCAGAACATTTTATGGGGATTTAATGTTGAGTTTAATGTCACTTATCATGCTTCTAAGAACAGATATACACTCATTATTTACTGTACATGCACTGTTATTCATTCTTCATAAATATATTGGGAAAATCCCTCTAAAGTTGACATTACATTTCATGGTAGAAAGCTACAGTATAAGATCAAAATGTAATCCCCCTTCTGACTTTTAACATGCAGTGAGAATTTTCCTTGATACAGGCCATGCTTGTGTATTATTCTCTGCACATTTTCACAGTGTACATCTCACATTGGTCTATTTTCTAAGCTATCAGAATAATGTTATGGAGTGTGAGGTAATCCTCATCAATTTGCACATTCTAAATCCTCTTTTTACAAGCTATGTGCTGACAATATGGCGTTAATAAAAGTATTTTCATGCAAAGTAACAAGAGAAAATAAATACATGTGAAAAAAAATAAACATTTTTGTTTATTTAATAAAGGGCTGTTAGTGAAATTACTAGCTAAAACTATCTACTAATGTTAGAATATGTATGAATGGTGAAACCTTGTCATTTTTTAATACTTTGCTCTCTATGGGGCCTATCTATCAAACTCCGAATGGAGCTTGATGCCCTGGGGCATATCTATCAAGCTCCGAATGGAGCTTGATGCTCCGTGTTTCTGGCGAGCCTGCAGGCTCGCCAGAAACAGCAGTTGTGAAGCAGCGGTCACAAAGACCGATACTCCATAACCCTGTCCGCCTGCTCCGAGCAGGCGGACAGACATCGCCGGAAATCAACCCGATCGAGTACGATCGGGTTGATTGACACCCCCCTGCTGGCGGCCGATTGTCCGCAAGTCTGCAGGGGGCGGCGTTGCACCAGCAGCTCTTGTGAGCTGCTGGTGCAATGCTAAATACGGAGAGCATATTTCTTTCCGCATTCAGCGAGGTCTTACTGACCTGATCCGCACTGTCGGATCAGGTCCGCAAGACCTTTGTTAAATAGAGGCCTATATATCAGGTGAATTCAATGTGAAACTATTTTTAATATTATGTTTGAGTGCTAATTAATCTTGTTGGAATTTAAAAAGTGCTTCAGTTTGAGTGTATTAGCTGCTTGCCTTAATGGGACACTTTTTTTTTTCCATTAACTTAGACAGAGCACGTGATTTTAAACAATTTTCTAATTTACTTCTTTTATCAATTTTTTTCATTATCTTGGTATCCTTTGTTGAAAAGTATACCTAGGTAGGCCCAGGAGCAGCAGGAAGGGCTACATCCTTGGTCAGGGAGGTGACGGAGAGAGCCTTGTTCACAGGTTTAGTGCATTTCTTCAAGGCTGCTCCGCTCCTTGCGAGGATGGGGGGGGGGGGCGACAGAAAAGTGTCACTTGGCAAGGTGTGGGGGGGTGAAAGCGGGGCTGGGGACGAATGTGGAGACGGGGCCAGGGGTGTAATGGAGATGGTCTTCAAAAATTTCCAGGGTTGATTTACCAGTCCAGCCAGGCAAAATTATTCAATAATAAAACTTTTACTAGAATTGTAGCTTCATATAAATAAAATGTCCTCATCTCCAGCCCCGCCTTCACCCTGACCCCGCTTTGTCCCCCTGCCTTGCCTTGTGCCACTTTTCTGCCACCACAGGTCCTCACATCCTTGTCCGGGGCATTACCTCTCTGACCAAGGATTTGGCCCTACAACAACAGTGGCCCGGCAGCCAATCCAGTCAGAATTGTCAATAAATATCTGAAGTTCAGCTTATTCAGCTTTATGTGTGAGTATATTCCATTTAGTAGCTGTGATTGCCTGTACATTCTACATCATTGTGGGCTTTTCACTTCAGAAGCCACCTTTATGGAAGACATCTTTAAAATTGTTAAACAATCCCTGGAAGTGGTCAGCTCCGCTGTATCAACACCTATCTGAATCATGAAAGAGAATGTTTAGGATTTATGTCCCTTTAAGAGTATTTTCCTGTCTTACAAAATCTTGCTATGGACTCATATCTTGTCACAACATTGTACTGTGTGACAATACATTTTACCAGTTTTGAAATGACCCACCACCAAAAAAAAACTAAGATTGAAAAAGCGTCTTGTGCTCTGCCCAAATGTGTGCTGCATTCAATCTTAACATTTCACAGCAAAACAGCTTTATTTTTAATGCAAAAACACGGCCATTTACATGTATTCATTTTACTGGAGCCCCACAAACAAATATTTGTCCATTTAAGTATTTCCTATTAATCATTACTTTTGTAAATTAATTAGCTAACTGTCCATCTATTGCCTTGTCTGCTTGTCTGTAATATTATATGCCCAAACTTTACTCATCTGTTAGTTTTTAGCATTTAGGTGTAAACATCACAACATATAGATGATTACAGAGAAACAACCTGCTTCATTATTATGTATTTCTGTCGTCTTTTTTTCATTACATACCTTATTTTTCATTCAGTTCTTCCTAGAGGCATATCAATTTTTTTTTTTTTTTTTTTTTTGCTGGGGTCAAGCATGCAACAAGGCATTTTTTTCACTACAGGATATTGTGTCTGTCTTACTGCGTTTAAATTGCCACAGAAAGCTCTTTGGAATAACACTGTTTTCTTTGTGTAAGAGCCAGAGATTTTCTTGTCTCCTGGGAATTCTCTGCCTCTTGTATTTGAACGTATAAGTTGCGCGTATTTAACCTATTGACTAGTACATACGAGCTGCTACAAAACCAATGGATAAAAAAGACACGTTATCTTGTAAAATGAGGACAAACTACATGGTGGATAGTATTTGGTTTTATCTCAGGGAATCAGGGAAGTTCCACAGGTAGAATGGTAGATGGGAAATTTTTCGCATACAACATTTTTTTCTGTAATGAGGATATCTGTATTTCTTCAAATGTAGAATAATTCATTGTGGTGTCTCTGAAGAAAGCGTATATGAGAAATTCAATGTGGGTTCCAAACTTACTTATTAGCAGTACTGGCTTAGGATTCTTTCTTAAAGGGACACTGAACCCACATTTTTTCTTTTGCGATTCAGATAAAGCATGCAATTTTAAAGGGACATGAAACCCAAATGTTTTCTTTCGTGATTTAGAAAGAGCATGTCATTTTAAACATCTTTCTAATTTACTTCTATTATCTAATTTGCTTCATTCTCTTGATATCACTTGCTGAAAAGCATATCTAGATATGCTCAGTAGCTGCTGATTGGTTGCTGCACATAGAGGCCTTGTGTGATTGGCTCACACATGTGCATTGCTATTTCTTCAACAAATGATATCTAAAGAATTGAGCAAATTAGATAATAGAAGTAAATTGGAAAGTTGTTTAAAATTACATGCCCTATCTGAATCATGAAAGTTTAATTTTGACTAGACTGTCCCTTTAAGCAACTTTCTAATTTACTCCTATTATCATTTTTTTGTCGTTCTCTTGCAATCTTTATTTGAAAAATAAGGCATCTAAGCTTTTTGTTTGGTTCAGAATTCTGGACAGCACTTTTTTTGTTGGTGGATGAATTTGTCCACCAATCAGCAAGAACAACCTAGGTTGTTCACCAAAAATGGGCCGTCATCTAAACCTTAAATTTTTGCATTTTAAATAAAGATACCAAGAGAATGAAGAAAATTTGATAATAGGAGTAAATTATAAAGTTGCTTAAAATTTCATGCTCTAGCTGAATCACTAAAGAAAAAATTTGGGTTGTGTCCCTTTAAACAAACATTCAAGACAAGTGCTTTATTTTTGCATCTAAATAAAATAGTATTTAAAATGTATTACTTTTCTTTCTTTCTTTTTTTGTTTTGTTTTTGTGGGGGTGGGGGGGAAGTAATGTTCCCATCAGCTGTAATTTCATAATGTAAGAAACCCACCGTGGCCAATAATATAAGTATGGACGTTTTATAATTAACCAGTGAGCAATTTACCCATAGGGGGGAGTTATGCCCCAACAGAAACTTGATTTTAGCTTCAAAATTAATGCAAACAACTTTCACTTAACCAATTTTAATTCAAAATATCTTTAAAATGTTAAATTGATGCACTTTAAAAAGCAGGGTAGTAGCATTGTATGAAACCCACGTTTTTGTCTTTCATGTTTCAGATAGAAGATCCAATTTTGAAAAACTTTTCAGTTTATTTCTATTATCTAATTTGCTGTGTTATCTTTGTATATAAAAGTATATCTAGGTAGGCTTTGAAGCAGCAATGAACTATTGGGAGCTAGCTGCTGATTGGTGGCTGCACATAAATTCCTACTGTCATTGGCTCCCTCGATGTGTTCAGTTAGCTCCCAGCAGTGCATTGCTGCTATTTCAACAAAGGATACCAAAAGAATGAAGCAAATTTGACACTAGAAACACACTGGAAAGTTGTTCAAAATTGTGTGCTCTTTCTGAATCATTTAAGAGCAATTTGGGGGTTAATGTCCAATTAAGTGTATGTTAAGTAATTACTTTATGTAGTATATCAATGAAATGGACAACAGGGTAGAGAATATATCATACTCAGTATGATATAAACCTTATATACTATCTGCACCTTGAAGGGACATACAAATGCACTGATACCTTTATATAGCTATGCAGTTAACCACAGCAAATTAAACACATAGTTGAAAGTCATCTTCAGAGCATCAATACACTACTGGGAGCTAACTGAGCACTTGGTGAGCCAATGACATGACATATTTGTTTGTAGCCACCAATCACCAGCTAGCTCGCTATAGTGCACTGATGTTCCTGAACTCACCTAGTAGGCTTCAACAAAGGACGAGAGAGAAAAAAGTCAATGTGATAAAAGAAGTTAATTGAAAATGCTCTTTAAATTGCATTTTCTATCTGAACCTTAAAAGTTTAATTTTTACTTTCTTGTCCCTTTTAAAGTTTTTTTTTTTTTACCAGATTTGGCAACAGCACAACTTCTAGGGATATAAACCATGCATCAGAGGTTATGTAAAAGGGCTACAGTATTACTTAAAGGGAAATAAAGCTATTTCATTTTAAACAACTTTTTTAATTTACTTATGTTATCACATTTTCTTCGTTCTCTTGGTATCTTTTGTTGATAAGCAGGGATATAAGCTCAGGAGCGTGCACATTTCTAGAGCTCTATACGACAGCAGTTTTGCGAGAATGTTACCGTTTTAAGAGCACTAGATAGCATCACTGTTTCCTGCCATGTGGTGCTCCAGATACCTACCTAGGTATATCTTAAATGAACAATTACCATGGGAACAAAGCAAATTTGATAATAGATGTAAATTTGTTTTTTGTTTTTTTAAATTGCATGCTCTGTCTCAATCACAAAATGGTTTTTTTGCATTTCCTATCCCTTTAAAGCAGTGGTCTCAAGGTTCCGACCCTGGGCGGCCATATGCAGCCCTCAAGATAGTTTCACTTGGCCCTCCCATGCTTTGTCCAGTGTAGACTCCCACCATGCACTGCTTGGATAAATTCTGTTATGCAGTTCTAAAATGATTACCTTACTTGGCATTCACAAGATATAGATGACTGTGTATGTTTGTTGTGGGATACACATCCCAGTTTACGCTACTACTTGGGTAAATGTCACTTCCAGTTCCTAGTATATCCTGTTCCAGAGCACTCACTCTGTTTAAGCAGCCCCCATGGGAGAAGAACACTTTCCCAGTGGCCCCCAGGAACATAAAGCTTGATACCCCCTGCTTTAAAGGAGCATGGAAGTCACAATTAAGGTTTCATGATACTGTGCAACATTTAAAAAAAAAAAAAAAAAAAACCAACTTTCTATTATCAAATGTATCTCTTTATTTTCGCCTCCTTTACATGATGTACTGAAATGCAGCCATGGAATTGTAGTGGTCAATATTTTGTAGATTATCTAACTTTGAAGAAAACATTGACTAACTTTTTGATTCACCACTAGCCAAGCAAAGATTGAAAACTTTTTTTCACTGAAATGTTTTTGGATGGTATTAATATTTCCAAGGGTAATAATCAAAGGGATATTTTTATGCCAAACAATAAATAAAGACTTTCTATAATGTGATTGTCTTTAGAGAGGTAATGCTTGTGACTTCTGATTAGTTATTTTCTATATGTTTAAACGCATTGCAGGGGTAAGCTATGGCCAGTAATACAGAAGTGACATGCTCTAACAAGTTTAAGGGACGTTTATTTTTATTATAAAATTAACTTTGTTCTCTCCTTTGTCAGGAACAGCTATAGACTACAGGGAGCTAGCTTGGGATTGGTGGGTACAGGTATATACTTTTTTTCTCATTGGCTAGCTCCCAGTAGTGCATTTATTCTGTGGTGCCGAAAAACGAGGTGTGTGATCAAGATGCAGGGGTTAAACATGTATATTAGAGCATTTTCTTTCTGCACTTTTAGGACCCTTTAAACCAGTGCTCGTCAGATCTGTTTAAAAATTAGGAGCCAGTAAGAATATTTAGGAGCCAGGCATATTTTTAGTTTCCAGTCAGTTGGATTTGTATATAGATAAATAAAAAATAACCTAAAAAGCTAGGAGCCAGGGGTAAAATTCTAGGAGCCAGTGACTGCCTGGCTCCTGGGTTTGTCAAGCCCTGCTTTAAACATATACATTTTGTAATATAATGCCCCTCTCACTTTTTTAGTACTCACATATCTGTAGGGTTATACCTAACCCAAATGATAGCCTAAAGCAGGAAGCATTTAGCATTTCTTTGTCATGAATTTAAAAGCATATTCTCTTGAGATGCTTCAGTTGATTGCAGTACTTGTTCAAACCTCAGGCTGTTAGTGACAAACTGATTCATAAAATGAGCTGGGTAGTGACAATTTTTTCTAAGTTCAAGGCAACGTGCTAAAAGTTCATTGAATTCCCTTGCACAAATAAACTACATCTGAAATGATCCTGCTTTTTTTATTAACAAGTTTAGGATCACTGGTCTAAATATATGCTTTAAAAAACATGAAGATATAGCATAATCGTATTGGGATTGCTTTGTCTAGATTGTTATAGGGATCTATACACAAAGGTGGGATATTGCACCAGTTTGATACAGGCTTTTCTTAAAGGGACAGTCAACACCAAAGTTGTTATTGTTTAAAAAGATAGACAACACCTTTACTATTATACCCATTCCCCAGTTTTGCACAACCAACATTGTTATATTAATATACTTTATAATATTTAAACCTCTACATTTCTGCTTGTTACTAAGCTACTACAGACAGCCTCTTATCACATGCTTTTTTTATTTGCTTTTCACAAGACACTGCTAATTCATGTGGGATATATAGATAACATTGTGCTCACGCCCGTGGTTTGTGGATAACACTGCACTAATTACACTAAGATGTAAGTCAATAGATAATAAATAAATAGTCATGTGATCCGGGGATGTCAAAAGAGGCATAGATACAAGGTAAAAGTATATTAATATAACAATGTTGGTTATGCAAAACTGGGGAATGGGTAGTAAAGGGAGTATCTATCTTTTTAAACAATAAAAATGATGGAGTTGACTGTCCCTTTAAGTCAAATGGAAAAGATAAATATAATTAATTTATTACGGCTATATTTGAAAATCAGCAATTGTTAGTATAGTATTATAGCACATTAGCTCCCATGAAGCAGTGACTCATGATAGACTTGTAAATTGGACATTTTGAGTTGCATGAACTTAATTTACCAGCATGTTGTATTTGGACTTAAATTGATATTAAACAGTAAGATTTGAATGCAAAATGTTTAATTATGTGTAGTAAAAAAACAACTTTGCATTATACTATCATTATTTATTTTGCCCCCTTTTCCCATTATATTAAATTTAAAAAATAGATCTTTTCTATTTGTGTTTCAGCTTTACGCAAAGTCAGTGTACAAAGTTGTAATCTTGCAAAGTTTAAAATTGATTTTTGTTTAAATGCAATCTAAAGGTGTATAGTGCAGTTATGGACTGACTGAAAGGCTGTCTATAAATAACCTCATACAACTTTATTCAACTATTATTCAGTCAGTGTTCAAGTTTCAGCTTAATCATAGAATTGTAGAATCATCTGATATTTGCTTTCATTTCTGTGTGTTAATTGAACTGATTGATATAACTATTAATTTGCCACTTCATACTTACGTTATGGAATCGAAACAAAAAATGTCTCTAGATTTTTTTTTAGATTTTTTTGTTTGGAGATGAACTCATTCCTTGTAAATAAAATTATGCATAGCAAAAATGGTAATTAGAGAAGAAAATATTTACATAGGACAGTGTGAAACTTATTTCCACATATAACGAAACTTCAAATTTCACGATAAAAGAAGACTAAAAATGTTACTTGGCAAAAATAGCTATTTTAGCTACATTGTGCCACCAATAGGTGAGATGGAAATATTACTAGTATATAAGCTATTTCTAAACTTCTGGCCTAAAATTCTTCATTTACTAATTAAAAACTATATTCTGTAAATATCTGTTGATAGTTGGACTTGCCCAATGGACAGTCCAAGAAAAAAAAATTAAGAACACATAGAAATTATTTTAATTGTATCTTCTAGAAACCACAATTAGAAACTATTGCAGCATGAACACCAGATTTCTCCAACATAGGTGTGTCCGGTCCACGGCGTCATCCTTACTTGTGGGATATTCTCTTCCCCAACAGGAAATGGCAAAGAGCCCAGCAAAGCTGGTCACATGATCCCTCCTAGGCTCCGCCTACCCCAGTCATTCTCTTTGCCGTTGTACAGGCAACATCTCCACGGAGATGGCTTAGAGTTTTTTTAGTGTTTAACTGTAGTTTTTATTATTCAATCAAGAGTTTGTTATTTTGAAATAGTGCTGGTATGTACTATTTACTCAGAAACAGAAAAGAGATGAAGATTTCTGTTTGTATGAGGAAAATGATTTTAGCAACCGTCACTAAAATCCATGGCTGTTCCACACAGGACTGTTGAGAGCAATTAACTTCAGTTGGGGGAACAGTGAGCAGTCTCTTGCTGCTTGAGGTATGACACATTCTAACAAGACGATGTAATGCTGGAAGCTGTCATTTTCCCTCTGGGATCCGGTAAGCCATGTTTATTACGATTGTAAATAAGGGCTTCAAAAAGGGCTTATTAAGACTGTTGACTTTTTTTTGGGCTAAATCGATTGATTATTAACACATATTTAGCCTTGAGGAATCATTTTATCTGGGTATTTTGATATAATAATATCGGCAGGCACTGTTTTAGACACCTTATTCTTTGGGGCTTTCCCAAAGCATAGGCAGAGCCTCATTTTCGCGCCGGTGTTGCGCACTTGTTTTTGAGAGGCATGGCATGCAGTCGCATGTGAGAGGAGCTCTGATACTTAGAAAAGACTTTCTGAAGGCGTCATTTGGTATCGTATTCCCCTTGGGGCTTGGTTGGGTCTCAGCAAAGCAGATACCAGGGACTGTAAAGGGGTTAAAGTTCAAAACGGCTCCGGTTCCGTTATTTTAAGGGTTAAAGCTTCCAAATTTGGTGTGCAATACTTTTAAGGCTTTAAGACACTGTGGTGAAAATTTGGTGAATTTTGAACAATTCCTTCATGTTTTTTCGCATTTGCAGTAATAAAGTGTGTTCAGTTTAAAATTTAAAGTGACAGTAACGGTTTTATTTTAAAACGTTTTTTGTACTTGTTATCAAGTTTATGCCTGTTTAACATGTCTGAACTACCAGATAGACTGTGTTCTGAATGTGGGGAAGCCAGAATTCCTATTCATTTAAATAAATGTGATTTATGTGACAATGACAATGATGCCCAAGATGATTCCTCAAGTGAGGGGAGTAAGCATGGTACTGCATCATTCCCTCCTTCGTCTACACGAGTCTTGCCCACTCAGGAGGCCCCTAGTACATCTAGCGCGCCAATACTCCTTACTATGCAACAATTAACGGCTGTAATGGATAATTCTGTCAAAAACATTTTAGCCAAAATGAACACTTATCAGCGTAAGCGCGACTGCTCTGTTTTAGATACTGAAGAGCATGACGACGCTGATATTAATATTTCTGAAGGGCCCCTAACTCAGTCTGATGGGGCCAGGGAGGTTTTGTCTGAGGGAGAAATTACTGATTCAGGGAACATTTCTCAACAAGCTGAACCTGATGTGATTGCATTTAAATTTAAGTTGGAACATCTCCGCATTCTGCTTAAGGAGGTATTATCCACTCTGGATGATTGTGACAAGTTGGTCATCCCAGAGAAACTATGTAAAATGGACAAGTTCCTAGAGGTGCCGGGGCTCCCAGAAGCTTTTCCTATACCCAAGCGGGTGGCGGACATTGTTAATAAAGAATGGGAAAGGCCCGGTATTCCTTTCGTCCCTCCCCCCATATTTAAAAAATTGTTTCCTATGATCGACCCCAGAAAGGACTTATGGCAGACAGTCCCCAAGGTCGAGGGAGCGGTTTCCACTTTAAACAAACGCACCACTATACCCATAGAGGATAGTTGTGCTTTCAAAGATCCTATGGATAAAAAATTAGAAGGTTTGCTTAAAAAGATGTTTGTTCAGCAGGGTTACCTTCTACAACCAATTTCATGCATTGTCCCTGTCGCTACAGCCGCATGTTTCTGGTTCGATGAGCTGATAAAGGCGGTCGACAGTGATTCTCCTCCTTATGAGGAGATTATGGACAGAATCAATGCTCTCAAATTGGCTAATTCTTTCACCCTAGACGCCACTTTGCAATTGGCTAGGTTAGCGGCTAAGAATTCTGGGTTTGCTATTGTGGCGCGCAGAGCGCTTTGGTTGAAATCTTGGTCGGCTGATGCGTCTTCCAAGAACAAGCTACTTAACATTCCTTTCAAGGGGAAAACGCTGTTTGGCCCTGACTTGAAAGAGATTATCTCGGATATCACTGGGGGTAAGGGCCACGCCCTTCCTCAGGATCGGCCTTTCAAGGCAAAAAATAAACCTAATTTTCGTCCCTTTCGTAGAAACGGACCAGCCCAAAGTGCTACGTCCTCTAAGCAAGAGGGTAATACTTCTCAAGCCAAGCCAGCTTGGAGACCAATGCAAGGCTGGAACAAGGGAAAGCAGGCCAAGAAACCTGCCACTGCTACCAAGACAGCATGAAATGTTGGCCCCCGATCCGGGACCGGATCTGGTGGGGGGCAGACTCTCTCTCTTCGCTCAGGCTTGGGCAAGAGATGTTCTGGATCCTTGGGCGCTAGAAATAGTCTCCCAAGGTTATCTTCTGGAATTCAAGGGACTTCCCCCAAGGGGGAGGTTCCACAGGTCTCAGTTGTCTTCAGACCACATAAAAAGACAGGCATTCTTACATTGTGTAGAAGACCTGTTAAAAATGGGAGTGATTCATCCCGTTCCATTAAGAGAACAAGGGATGGGGTTCTACTCCAATCTGTTTATAGTTCCCAAAAAAGAGGGAACGTTCAGACCAATCTTAGATCTCAAGATCTTAAACAAGTTTCTCAAGGTTCCATCGTTCAAGATGGAAACCATTCGAACTATTCTTCCTTCCATCCAGGAAGGTCAATTCATGACCACGGTGGATTTAAAGGATGCGTATCTACATATTCCTATCCACAAGGAACATCATCGGTTCCTGAGGTTCGCATTCCTGGACAAACATTACCAGTTCGTGGCGCTTCCTTTCGGATTAGCCACTGCTCCAAGGATTTTCACAAAGGTACTAGGGTCCCTTCTATCTGTGCTAAGACCAAGGGGCATTGCTGTAGTACCTTACTTGGACGACATTCTGATTCAAGCGTCGTCCCTTCCTCAAGCAAAGGCTCACACGGACATTGTCCTGGCCTTTCTCAGATCTCACGGATGGAAAGTGAACGTGGAAAAGAGTTCTCTATCTCCGTCAACAAGGGTTCCCTTCTTGGGAACAATAATAGACTCCTTAGAAATGAGGATTTTTCTGACAGAGGCCAGAAAAACAAAACTTCTAGACTCTTGTCGGATACTTCATTCCGTTCCTCTTCCTTCCATAGCTCAGTGCATGGAAGTGATCGGGTTGATGGTAGCGGCAATGGACATAGTTCCTTTTGCACGCATTCATCTAAGACCATTACAACTGTGCATGCTCAGTCAGTGGAATGGGGACTATACAGACTTGTCTCCGAAGATACAAGTAAATCAGAGGACCAGAGACTCACTCCGTTGGTGGCTGTCCCTGGACAACCTGTCACGAGGGATGACATTCCGCAGACCAGAGTGGGTCATTGTCACGACCGACGCCAGTCTGATGGGCTGGGGCGCGGTCTGGGGATCCCTGAAAGCTCAGGGTCTTTGGTCTCGGGAAGAATCTCTTCTACCGATAAATATTCTGGAACTGAGAGCGATATTCAATGCTCTCAAGGCTTGGCCTCAGCTAGCGAGGGCCAAGTTCATACGGTTTCAATCAGACAACATGACAACTGTTGCGTACGTCAACCATCAGGGGGGAACAAGGAGTTCCCTGGCGATGGAAGAAGTGACCAAAATCATTCTATGGGCGGAGTCTCACTCCTGCCACCTGTCTGCTATCCACATCCCAGGAGTGGAAAATTGGGAAGCGGATTTTCTGAGTCGTCAGACATTGCATCCGGGGGAGTGGGAACTCCATCCGGAAATCTTTGCCCAAGTCACTCAGCTGTGGGGCATTCCAGACATGGATCTGATGGCCTCTCGTCAGAACTTCAAAGTTCCTTGCTACGGGTCCAGATCCAGGGATCCCAAGGCGGCTCTAGTGGATGCACTAGTAGCACCTTGGACCTTCAAACTAGCTTATGTGTTCCCGCCGTTTCCTCTCATCCCCAGGCTGGTAGCCAGGATCAATCAGGAGAGGGCGTCGGTGATCTTGATAGCTCCTGCGTGGCCACGCAGGACTTGGTACGCAGATCTGGTGAATATGTCATCGGCTCCTCCTTGGAAGCTACCTTTGAGACGAGACCTTCTTGTTCAGGGTCCGTTCGAACATCCAAATCTGGTTTCACTCCAGCTGACTGCTTGGAGATTGAACGCTTGATCTTATCGAAGCGAGGATTCTCAGATTCTGTTATCGATACTCTTGTTCAGGCCAGAAAGCCTGTAACTAGAAAGATTTACCACAAAATTTGGAAAAAATATATCTGTTGGTGTGAATCTAAAGGATTCCCTTGGGACAAGGTTAAGATTCCTAGGATTCTATCCTTCCTTCAAGAAGGATTGGAAAAAGGATTATCTGCAAGTTCCCTGAAGGGACAGATTTCTGCCTTGTCTGTGTTACTTCACAAAAAGCTGGCCGCTGTGCCAGATGTTCAAGCCTTTGTTCAGGCTCTGGTTAGAATTAAGCCTGTTTACAAACCTTTGACTCCTCCTTGGAGTCTCAATTTAGTTCTTTCAGTTCTTCAGGGGGTTCCGTTTGAACCCTTGCATTCCGTTGATATTAAGTTATTATCTTGGAAAGTTTTGTTTTTAGTTGCAATTTCTTCTGCTAGAAGAGTTTCAGAATTATCTGCTCTGCAGTGTTCTCCTCCTTATCTGGTGTTCCATGCAGATAAGGTGGTTTTACGTACTAAACCTGGTTTTCTTCCAAAAGTTGTTTCTAACAAAAACATTAACCAGGAGATTATCGTACCTTCTCTGTGTCCGAAACCAGTTTCAAAGAAGGAACGTTTGTTGCACAATTTGGATGTTGTTCGCGCTCTAAAATTCTATTTAGATGCTACAAAGGATTTTAGACAAACATCTTCCTTGTTTGTTGTTTATTCCGGTAAAAGGAGAGGTCAAAAAGCAACTTCTACCTCTCTCTCTTTTTGGATTAAAAGCATCATCAGATTGGCTTACGAGACTGCCGGACGGCAGCCTCCCGAAAGAATCACAGCTCATTCCACTAGGGCTGTGGCTTCCACATGGGCCTTCAAGAACGAGGCTTCTGTTGATCAGATATGTAGGGCAGCGACTTGGTCTTCACTGCACACTTTTACCAAATTTTACAAGTTTGATACTTTTGCTTCTTCTGAGGCTATTTTTGGGAGAAAGGTTTTGCAAGCCGTGGTGCCTTCCATTTAGGTGACCTGATTTGCTCCCTCCCTTCATCCGTGTCCTAAAAGCTTTGGTATTGGTTCCCACAAGTAAGGATGACGCCGTGGACCGGACACACCTATGTTGGAGAAAACAGAATTTATGTTTACCTGATAAATTACTTTCTCCAACGGTGTGTCCGGTCCACGGCCCGCCCTGGTTTTTTTAATCAGGTCCGATAATTTATTTTCTTTAACTACAGTCACCACGGTACCATATGGTTTCTCCTATGCAAATATTCCTCCTTAACGTCGGTCGAATGACTGGGGTAGGCGGAGCCTAGGAGGGATCATGTGACCAGCTTTGCTGGGCTCTTTGCCATTTCCTGTTGGGGAAGAGAATATCCCACAAGTAAGGATGACGCCGTGGACCGGACACACCGTTGGAGAAAGTAATTTATCAGGTAAACATAAATTCTGTTTTTTTAATACCGAGATGGTTAAATAAACACAACTGGGGCGCGATCCGATATAGATCGCAGTTTGCGGCGCAAGCGAGGGAACCGGCGTCGCCCGCAGTTTCAGCTCGCAACTCGAGCTATCCCATATATGGCGCCGTCAGATGCTAACGTGCCGTAAGTCTGACAAACCAGCGATGTCCAGAAATCTGCGCAAGTACAAATTTCTGGCGTCGCCAGTGACTTGCGCCACGTTAGAAACTGCCGGCGCCTATAAAACCTGACTAAAGTCTAAATCACCCGCACTGTCTAACACGCCTCCCTAACATAGCCCGACACGTCTAACCCTCTATCCGCTATCCCCCCTCACTAGCCTAACAATAAAAAAGCTATTAACCCCTAAACCGCCGCTCCCGTACCCCGCCGCAACCTAATAAAGTTATTAACCCCTAAACCGCCGCTCCCGTACCCCGCCGCCAGCTATATTATATCTATAACCCCCTAAAGTGAGCCCCTAACACCGCCGCCATCTATATTAAAATTATTAACCCCTAATGTAAGCCCCTTACACCGCCGCCATCTCTATTAAAATGATTAACCCCTAATTTAATCTACCTACCCCGCCGCCAGCTATATTATCTATATTAACCCTAAGTATATTATAGTTAATATAGTTATTACATTATATATATTAACTATATTAACCCTAATTATATTAGGGTTAATATAGTTACTATAGTATTTATATTAACTATATTAACTCTATCTAACCCTAACACCCCTAACTAAATTTATATTAAATTAATCTAATTCATATTATAAACTAAAATATTCCTATTTAAATCTAAATACTTACCTATAAAATAAACCCTAAGATAGCTACAATATAATTAATAATTACATTGTAGCTATGTTAGGGTTAATATTTATTTTACAGGTAAATTGTTAATTATTTTAACTAGGTATAATAGATATTAAATAGTTATTAACTATTTAATATCTACCTAGTTAAAATAATTACCCAATTACCTGTAAAATAAATCCTAACCTAAGTTATAAATACACCTACACTATCAATAAATTTAATAAACTACAAACATCTATCTAAAAATACAATTAAATTAACTAAACTAAATTACAAAAAAAAACAAACACTAAATTACAAAAAATAAAAAAAAGATTACAAGATTTTTAAGCTAATTACACCTATTCTAAGCCCCCTAATAAAATAATAAACCCCCAAAATAAAAAAAATTCCCTGCCCTATTCTAAATTAAACAAATTTCAAAGCTCTTTACCTTACCAGCCCTTAAAAGGGCCTTTTGTGGGGCATGCCCCAAAGAATTCAGCTCTTTTGCATACAACAAATACAATCCCCCCCCATTACAACCCACCACTCACATACCCCTATTCTAAAACCACCCAAACCCCCCTTAAAAAAGCCTAACACTACCCCCCTGAAGATCTCCCTACCTTGTCTTCACCACACCGGGCCGAACTCCTGATCCGATCCGGGCGATGTCTTCCTCCAAGCGGCAAAGAAGAATTCTTCCTCCGGCGATGTCTTCCTCCAAGCGGCAAAGAAGAATTCTTCCTCCGGCGACGTCTTCCTCCAAGCGGCAGCAAAGTCTTCATTCTTCCGGCGGCATCTTCAATCTTCTTTCTTCGCTCCGCCGCCGCGGAGCATCCATCCCGGCCGACTGCTGTACTACGAATGAGGTACCTTTAAATGACGTCATCCAAGATGGCGTCCGCCGAATTCCGATTGGCTGATAGGATTCTATCAGCCAATCGGAATTAAGTTAGAAAAATCTGATTGGCTGATTGAATCAGCCAATCAGATTCAAGTTCAATCCGATTGGCTGATCCAATCAGCCAATCAGATTGAGCTCGCATTCTATTGGCTGTTCCGATCAGCCAATAGAATGCGAGCTCAATCTGATTGGCTGATTGGATCAGCCAATCGGTTTGAACTTGAATCTGATTGGCTGATTCAATCAGCCAATCAGATTTTTCTAACTTAATTCCGATTGGCTGATAGAATCCTATCAGCCAATCGGAATTCGGCGGACGCCATCTTGGATGACGTCATTTAAAGGTACCTCATTCGTAGTACAGCAGTCGGCCGGGATGGATGCTCCGCGGTGGCGGAGCGAAGAAAGAAGATTGAAGATGCCGCCGGAAGAATGAAGACTTTGCTGCCGCTTGGAGGAAGACGTCGCCGGAGGAAGAATTCTTCTTTGCCGCTTGGAGGAAGACATCGCCGGAGGAAGAATTCTTCTTTGCCGCTTAGAGGAAGACATCGCCCGGATCGGATCAGGAGTTCAGCCCGGTGTGGTGAAGACAAGGTAGGGAGATCTTCAGGGGGGTAGTGTTAGGCTTTTTTAAGGGGGGTTTGGGTGGTTTTAGAATAGGGGTATGTGGGTGGTGGGTTGTAATGGGGGGGGGGGGGATTGTATTTGTTGTATGCAAAAGAGCTGAATTCTTTGGGGCATGCCCCACAAAAGGCCCTTTTAAGGGCTGGTAAGGTAAAGAGCTTTGAAATTTGTTTAATTTAGAATAGGGCAGGGAATTTTTTTTATTTTGGGGGTTTATTATTTTATTAGGGGGCTTAGAATAGGTGTAATTAGCTTAAAAATCTTGTAATCTTTTTTTTATTTTTTGTAATTTAGTGTTTTTTTTTTTTTTGTAATTTAGTTTAGTTAATTTAATTGTATTTTTAGATAGATGTTTGTAGTTTATTAAATTTATTGATAGTGTAGGTGTATTTATAACTTAGGTTAGGATTTATTTTACAGGTAATTGGGTAATTATTTTAACTAGGTAGATATTAAATAGTTAATAACTATTTAATATCTATTATACCTAGTTAAAATAATTAACAATTTACCTGTAAAATAAATATTAACCCTAACATAGCTACAATGTAATTATTAATTATATTGTAGCTATCTTAGGGTTTATTTTATAGGTAAGTATTTAGATTTAAATAGGAATATTTTAGTTTATAATATGAATTAGATTAATTTAATATAAATTTAGTTAGGGTTAGATAGAGTTAATATAGTTAATATAAATACTATAGTAACTATATTAACTATATTAACCCTAATATAATTAGGGTTAATATAGTTAATATATATAATGTAATACCTATATTAACTATAATATACTTAGGGTTAATATAGATAATATAGCTGGCGGCGGGGTAGGTAGATTAAATTAGGGGTTAATCATTTTAATAGAGATGGCGGCGGTGTAAGGGGCTTACATTAGGGGTTAATAATATTAATATAGCTGGCGGCGGTATAGGGGGATTAGATTAGGGGTTAATAATTTTTATATAGGTGGCGGCGGTGTAAGGGGTCAGATTAGGGGATAGATAAGGTAGATGGCGGCGGTTTTAGGGGCTCACAGTAGGGGGTTAGTTTATGTAGATGGCGGCGGGGTCCGGAAGCGGCGGTTTAGGGGTTAATAACTTTATTAGGGATTTCGGGGGGGGGGGGGGGATCGCGGTTGACAGGTAGATAGACATTGCGCATGCGTTAGGTGTTAGGTTTATTTTAGAAGATCGCGGTTGACAGGGAGATAGACATTGCGCATGCGTTAGGTGTTAGGTTTATTTTCTAGTTAGTTTAGGGAGTTACGGGGCTCCAATAGTCAGCGTAAGGCTTCTTACGGCTGCTTTTTGTGGCGAGGTGAAAATGGAGTAAGTTTTCTCCATTTTCGCCACGTAAGTCCTTACGCTGCATATTGGATACCAAACTGCGCTGGTTTGGTATACCTGCCTATGGCCCAAAAAACTACGGGCAACGGCAGAAATATACGCGCGTAACTTCTAGGTTACGCCGTATATAGGATACCAAATCAGCGTAAATATTGGCGTCGCCGGCTTTTGCGGGCGACGCTTTATATCGGATCGACCCCCTGACTGAAGAATACAAAACTTGTTTCTTTCTTTAAAGGCATAAGCAATGAAAATTGCATGTATAATAAACAATATACTGAAAAAATACTGTTATCTTTAAAAAATTTGATGATTGGAAATGGAAACAGACACTAAAACTCATTTATATGTAATTATACTCATCATTAACACAATAAGACTATGTTTACATAGGAGGCCGTTTTTAATTAAAGGGACAGTCTAGTCAAAATTAAACTTTCATGATTCAGACAGAGCATGCAATTTTTTTGTCATCAAATTTGCTTTGTTCTTTTGATATTCTTTGTTGAAAGTTAAACCTAAGCTCTTGAAGGCAGCATGTTGACAGTTTTTAACAGCTAGACAGCGCTAGTTCATGTGTGCCATAAAGATTACATTGTGCTCACTCGTGTGGAGTTATTTATGAGTCAGCGTCAATTGGGTACAATGCAAGTCTGTCAAAAGAACTGAAATAAGGGGCAGTCTTCAGAGGCTTAGATACAAGGTAATTACCAAGGTAAAAATTATATTAATATAACCGTGTTTGTTTTCCAAATTTGGGAATGGGTAACAAAGGGATTATCTATCTTTTTAAACTATAACATTTCTAGAGTAGACTGTCCATTTAAAGGCAGAAAAACCTGGGGTTAGAATATGCGTTAAATCACTAATGTATCACTAGTATATTAGATCCCTTTATTATTGTACTTTTGTTTGCAGCACAGAACCATAAACCCACACAACCTGGTTGAACCTGGTTGCTGGATGGTGGCTACACACATATGCCAATCTTAATAGACTCAGTGGGCATATTCAGCTAAGGGCCATTAATGCATTGCTTCTCTGAAAGTTACATTAATCATGTAACTTAACCCTATTTACAAACATCAACGTAGACTTTAATGATTAGTTCATTTGTAAAAAAAAAAAATCATTAGAAAAACTTTTTTAAAGAATTGTGATCAACCCCGTAATTATAGGCAACACCAGTGCAATAAGAAAATGTTTTTAATAAGTGTTTTGTTTTTTCCCTATCTACAGCACATAAATAATGATCACATTCATGGAGAGAAAAAAGAATTTGTATGTAGATGGCTGGACTGTTCAAGAGAGCAAAAACCATTCAAGGCTCAGTACATGTTGGTAGTTCACATGAGACGACACACGGGAGAAAAACCACACAAATGCACTGTAAGTATGCTGTAGTCTGCCGTGTACATTTTATAGGGAAACAAAGAAGGTTTTATTTGTTTCCATCATAGTTAGCCTTGTCATGTATATTACATTTTTTTTTATTATTATACAGAAGAAGTTCTAGCTACATAATGAGTGGAGAACAATATTGCGCTTAAGCTAGCACAATATATTCAGTAATACCAGCGCACAAAAATTACAGATGCAGCGGAATCCTAATGCGACCTCACAAGAGCTCATTTTCATAAGCTCCAATGGGAGCCTCGTTTTCATGCCGACAGCCACCAGCAAACCACCTAGCGCAGTGCAGGGGGCAAATTGCGCAGCGTTGGGCAGCAATAAGAAAATATATATGTCTATGCTTATATACATATATATTTATGTTTATATGTATATACACATATAAACACCTGCATATATATGTATATAAGCATATACAGTACATATATATTTATAGAGAAAACACAGTCCCACATTGACCTCCATGTGAAGGCACTTTCAGTGGCGTTTTTTTCTTACATCCCACATCCCCTCACTTTAATAATCCCTTATAGCGGCTTCATGCAGTTTAAAAAAAAAAAAAAAAAAAAAGTCAGATATTAATTTGATGTTACTGTACTGTCCTTTTTATTTTGGGGAAATTGGGGCAACTTGTTTTCATTAACCAGAGGTCTTATCTCTGGTTAATGGTTTATAGCGCAGTGTAAAAGTGAGCTCACAGTAGCCACTTGTAATGGCTGGCTATTTAACATTCGCTGGTAAAGGGACAAATTTGCCCATAGAGTGGAGACTTTTAGATTCTTGACTGTTTTCTGTTCAGTGCTTCATCTGCCCTAAGCAGTGCTTCCTAATGATTTGATGTACCCACCGATAACTGAGAAATGTAAAGAAGAGCACTATGCTAACACTTGACAAATAACTAATATTTCTTACCATCTCACCTACAGTTTGAAGGTTGCGCGAAGGCCTACTCCAGACTTGAAAACTTGAAGACCCACTTGAGATCCCACACTGGAGAAAAACCATATGTCTGTGAGCACGAAGGCTGCAACAAGGCTTTTTCTAATGCCTCCGACAGAGCCAAGCACCAAAATCGAACTCATTCAAATGAGGTAATCTACAAAAACATATTCAACACTAAGATATTATTAATAATATAAAAACGGTTAGTTTTTTCTTTTTTTGCATTAATAGTGTTGGTTAAAGGCAAATTAATGACATTGAGATTGTACTATAAAATGTTTAAGTATCTATATCAAAAATAAATTGCAATATGCTTTCATTATTTACTTTGCTCCTCTTTCCTGTAATTCTAAACTTAAAATTTGGGATTTCCGCACTGTCGGATCAGGTCCGACAGACATTTGTTAAATTGGCCTCTTTGCATTGGTGAAGAGCTAACAAAGATAAATATCCCACTTTGGCGAAATTGGCAAAACCCTACTTATGCATCTCAAGCACATCAACACCATCTGAGTGCCTCTTCTCTGCTGCAGGAAATATAGCAGCAAATAGAGAACCAACCTTAGCCAGGAGCATGTGGACATGTTGAGATTTTTGCATTTCAATGCAAAATTTCTGAAAGAGTGAATAACAATGTTAAAAACAGTGATAGTCTACTTGTTTCTAGTTCTACCTCCTTTCAAACGGTTTTGTTTTGCTTAATTATAAAATTGTGCTCTGCTGCTAAAAAATTGGACAAATAGTTGTGTTAATGTAAAGTTTTAGTCTGAAGTTTATATTTGTAACACTCAGAATGGGTATTTTTTTTTTTAATATAGGAAACAATTATTGATTCTTTTTTTATCCGATTATTCGATTAATCGAAAAAATAATCGGCTGATTAATCGATTATGAAAATAATCGTTAGTTGGAGCCCTACTATAAAATTATTTATTCAAAATATTTATTTTTATTTCTATTAAAGGAACATAAAATGTAATAAAACGAAAAGACAATAAGAATTCAAATTCATTAGAGGATTTTAATATTATGCTTTTGGTTCCCTTTAATTATGTGTTTAAACCCTTCAAAGGGCTTAAACATGTTGCTAGAGTTCAACACAATGATAAAATGTTTAAATACACTTTTTCCCCTTTGTCTTCAGTTAGAGTTTTTGACGCATTTGTTTGTATAGAAGCCCTGGTAGAGAAACACTTTCAGAAAATATACAAAATGTTCCTTTCTCCATTTTGTCTTTTATGTGTCTTGCAGAAACCATATGTGTGCAAGATCCCTGGCTGTACAAAACGCTACACAGATCCTAGCTCACTGCGAAAACACGTAAAGACAGTTCATGGTCCAGAGGCCCACGTCACCAAGAAGCAGCGAGGAGACATTCACCCAAGACCTCCACCTCCAAGGGAACCAGGGAGCCATTCACAGTCGCGGTCGCCAGGCCATCAAATTCAGGGATCACACGGAGACCACAGGGACCTCAGTAACACTACCTCAAAGCATGAAGAATGCCTACAAGTAAAATCTGTTAAGACTGAAAAACCAATGGTATGTAGCTGATTATATCTAGTAAAAGCATTATGGCAGAAAGTGACATTAACTATTATATAAAATGTGTGGTTTTTTTCCTCATAAAGTGTTTAATATTGCATATAAAAAATGCAATACTTTCATTATTCATTTTGTCTGCTTTTCCTGTAATTTACCTCTTTATTTTTCCCCCATTTCTCTCAGAAAGGAGAGTGAAGTGAATACCACCATCTTTAGAACTATGATCTTGCCCATGCTACAGAGTGGCTGCTTAATCGGTGCAGGAGCTCATTTATATATACCCCTAGTTAGCAACAGCAAAGGAAATAAGATCAACATATCAAGATGCTTTTCAAGGGATATGTCCCTGAATTGCAATGTAAAAATTCTACATTGTTAGTAGCAAAGGGTCAGGTATCAAACTTGAGAGCTGCAGCACAACATTAGTGGGACTAAAGTAATAGCGGCAACTATTATTTTCTAAGGGAGCCGCTATAACAAAGTAACATCGTTTTATGTCTATCACTAATATGTGCAATATGTTGCGGTGCAGCTGAATACTCTTTTTTTGTAGCAACACTTGAAAGATGTTGTGTCATGCAACAGCTTGTAGGCAGTCAAAACACAATGTGGTTGATAATAAAGGAATTATCTTTGGCAATGAGTTGATCTCATCCTGCAGTTAACCCTTAGTGTGACCCAGTGACATGCCGCACAAGCATAAATACAAAAGTTTTCTTTTTCTCCATACAGCTACATCTGATTTTATAAAAAGCACAAGGGTTGTGGAGCAAGCACCATTTTCAGAGGTATTTTACAGCAAAAGCAGAAAATAAATAATGAATTCACAGTGCAAGGATTTTTTTTCTAAATTAAACACATTTATGGGGGCGTAACAATTGAAATTTAGTGTCAACTTACTAGATATCTAAAATATTTTCACCAAACAATTTTACTAGACAAAAAAACGCGAGTAACTTGTTTATCAGGTGTATATAAATGTCTGGCATTATTATCATGTAAAAGTGTAACTAATGCATTCATTCTCATGCTCTTGCAATTGTCTTCTGAATACAATAAACTTCCAGCAGAGTTGGTAGGAAATAAAGCAGTGAATAAACCCTGACATGTACATTTTATCAAGTCTATGATTAAGCGTCATTAGTGGACACGAAATGCGTCAGGTTATCCCTAACCTAGGGGTAAATCACAATCCTTTAGAAAAATATCCATAAACTGATTTTCTGTTGAAAAACCATAATTTTCCTAAAAGGATTGCAATAGACCCCCTAGTGCTTTGCATGTTTGTGGGTTTTTTAAATATTTTTTCAATAAAATTGGACTTTTAAAGTTTATCACATTCTGTAAAGTTCGACCATTTTGTGTTCATTTTGAGATGCACATTTTATCTCCTATAACATTCTATATATCTTTAGATATTAGATATTTGCATTTCTATCTTCATTTAGAACAATAACTATATTTTATGTGTCTTCTGTCTGATATTCTTAATTTTTTTTGCTCACCCTTCCTAAGGACAGTGGGTAATAAGGTGAGGGGATTATCTATTACATCAATATATTACGTGTCCTGTAGAGTTACTCAACTTGCATATTATTCTTTCATGCATTATGTGTCACTTTGCACGTAATAGACAGTAATGCATTCATACCAATTCATTTACATTAGCATGCCATTCAATAACCATTGCCATAATATGTTGTAAGTTAGATATCTAGGAATGTTAAGGTGACATCATGATGAATAATAATTGCTACTTACCAGAATAATTAGAACAACATTGTTTTTAAATGGAAATTCATCAGTCATTGAAAAAAATCAGTTATGTTTTCATCTAAAAATTGTTGTAATATCATGGCTTGATATGTAGTCCTGTGTTTCATTTACATGTTTGCCCTACTCGTATTGCTCAGATCTAATGACTATTTGTTTCTGTCTAGACATCTCAGCCAAGCCCTGGTGGTAAGTCTTCATGCAGCAGCGAGCAGTCCCCCATCAGCAACTATACCAACAGTGGCATCGAGCTTACTCTAAACAGCGGAGGCAGTGTAGGAGACCTCAGTGCCCTGGATGAAACCCCTATCATGGACTCTACCATCTCGACAGCAACCACAGGACTTGGTTTACACGGCAGGAGAATCATGACAGGAACCAAATGGATGGAGCAAGTCAAAGTAGAGAGGATTAAACAGGTTAATGGAATGCTTCCAAGACTGAACCCAGTTCCCCCTTCAAAAGCACCAACTCTCCCACCAATCACTGGAAATGGTAAGAATGGTAAAATACAAACAAAAATATTTTATGAGCGTGCCTTAAAAGGACATAAACCCCCAATTTTTTTTGTCATGAGTTTACGTGACATTTTTAGAATTTTTAACCACTTTCCACTTTACTTCAGTTATCTAATTTGTTGTGCTCTCTTTGTATCCTTTGTTGGAAAGCATACCTAGGTAGGATAAGTCGCAGCAATGCACATGGTGGCTGCACATATATCTTTCCTATCATTGGCTCTCCCAATGTGTTCACCTAGCTCCAAGTACTGCATTGCTGCTACTTCAAGAGAGGGCACTAATAGAATGTAACCATTTTTTATAATAGAAGTAAATTTGAAAGTGGTTTAAATTTATTTGCTTTACCTGAACCATGAAATAAAAATGTTGGGTTTCTTTCCATTTTATGTTTCCACAATATTTTATTTACAGATATATTAAAATGACATAAAACCCAAATGTTTTCTTTTTATGATTTAGATTTTATACAACTTTCCTATTTATTTCTATTATCTAATTTGTTTTGTTCCCTTTGTATCCTTTGTTGAAAAGTATACCTAGGTAGCTGCTGATTGCTGGTTGCACATATATGCCTCTTCTCGTTTGCTTTCAGCTAGCTCCCAGTAGCGCATTACTGCTTCTTCAACAAAGGATACCAGGAGTTTGCTACTGAAAATAAAGTCTTTTATTTGTTAATTTATTTTTGTAATTTTAGTAATGTATTGATTGATACAGCCGTATTTGCTGTTATTGTAAGGAACAGCTATTATTATCATCACAAGCAAATCTTACCCAGCTGTCGCCATAAGCCTGGACTACAGCGAATCATGTTCGCCCGACATATGATAAATCTATCCCTTTATGTTAAGGGGAATCTTATTTCTGCAGACACAATTTCACAGTTCTGAGAACTACAATATGTGATAATTTCTTCTAGATAGAAAAATTGCCCAAAATATTCTGACAGAATCCTCTGGGAGAACATGACGTGAACGGATTAATGGAATTAATTTACCAAAAAATGTAAACATTACAACCATGAATATACAGACAGCATCTTGCCATATAATTAAAAACTAATCTATATTTCAGGATTAATAACTTTTAGATTATAATGTATCTTAAATATAAACTATTTTTAGATAGAATTTTACTCAAAAAGCATTTTGTTAAAAAAAAAAAAAAAGATTTAAATTAAAAAAATCAGCTTAAAAAAATTACAATAGGAATACATTGATTGCCATATTATTATTTTTTTAAATATACATGTTGATAATAATAAATACACTTGTGCATTGATCATGAAGCTTTTAACATCTTAATTCTGCTCTAAATTATGCAATGCAACATTAGAGTAAAATAAACGTGACACAAATATACTGTAAACAAAAGACAAAATTGAAAGCTATAAATAACAATTAATGTTATCCTTTGATCTGATTAATTTTGTAAACAAAAACAAACATTTAATAGCTATATTTATATAAATATGTTTATGTATTTTTTATTTGTTTTGGTTTTTGTAGGTTTGCAAATGAGCAGCAACAACAATTTGGGAGGATCAATGACTATTCTTCCGAACCGAAATGAGCTTTCTAGCATGGACATCACAGTGCTAAACATGTTAAACAACAGAAGGGACAGCAATACTAGCACAATAAGTTCAGCGTATTTAAGCAGCCGTAGGTCTTCTGGAATTTCACCTTGTTTTTCCAGTAGAAGATCAAGTGAAGCTTCCCAACCTGAGACAAGAGTTCAGAACATAAGTGTTGCAGACTCGTACGATCCTATCTCTACTGATGCGTCAAGACGGTCAAGTGAAGCAAGTCAGTGTGATGGGTTACCAAGTCTCTTGAGTCTTACTCCAGCTCAGCAGTACAGGTTGAAAGCTAAATATGCTGCTGCTACAGGTGGGCCCCCACCAACTCCACTTCCAAATATGGAAAGAATGAGCCTGAAAACAAGAATGGCACTGATGGGTGATTCAAGAGATAGTCGGTTATCTCCACTCCCTTCAGTTAATGTTCCTAGAAGATGTAGTGATGGTGGAGTAGGAACTTATGGAAGAAGACATTTATTGCCAAATGAGTTGCAAGGAAATGGGATGCGAAGAGCTAGCGACCCTGTAAAAATGGTTTCAGAAAACTTTTCTAATGCTAGAGTCCAGCGTTTCAACAGTCTTAACAGCATCTTCCCTGCTGATGTGGTACCTATGGAAAGGCGAAACTTAAGTCTCCAAAATTATACCAGAAATGGGTTTTCCCCATGTCCTCCAAGTATAAGTGAAAACGTAGCCCTGGAGGCTCTTATTATGGAAGCTGAAGGCAATCTAGATGACGTGGATCTTCTGCCAGATGACATGGTTCAATATCTTAATGCTCAGAACCAAAATGTTTATGACAACTCACAGAACAGTGACGCAGATAAGCTGCAGCACAGTGCAGCAGTAAGTAATGGTAATAACTTTGAACAGCCTAATTTAATTAATAACTCAATAAATCAGTCATTCCACAATTTGGAGCAAGTAGATCAAGCAGAAAATAAAAATGACCTACCAATTCAATGGAATGAAGTTAGTTCTGGCAGTGCAGACCATTCCCCTTCTCGATCCAGGTATGGACAGCGTTTTGCCATGCAGCCAAATCGACCTTTTGGATTGTACAATAACATGATGGTTCATCCACAGAAAACTGTGCTTCCACAACAAAAACACCATCATGTGCAATACAACCCTCAAGTCCTACAACACAACCTTAACCTTTATAATAATAATAATACAGTGAACAGTCATCCAAGCAAAGGACAGCAATATATTAACAACTCAATCAAACCTTTGGGTTCTTCTGTCATAGGAAATTCCTGCAATCCAGCATCCCGAGGGCAAAAGTTAACAAACAGCAACTTGCAAATTAATACCAGTCAACAGAATTTTATACCGTCCATGCATTATAGTGAGCAGTTGTCAGATATAGTTGAAGCAATTCAGAATCAATACCTTATTAACCAGGAATATATGCAACAGATGGCAACTGAGCACATGATCAATGGCATGCATTTGTTAGGAGTAAATAGATCTAACCAGGCAGTCTTGGGACAAAGTGGCTCCACCTCCGAAACTTCACAGAGTTTCCCATCAGTGCCTCAACACATTGGGAATCCTCAGTCAACTGCCACACGGAATTATCAGTCATGTGCCAACATTGGTGGAAATAATAGGTCAGATGTGCAAAGGAACAACGTGTCATATCCTCAGCAACAAATAAATGATACAAGCCAGCAAATTTACAGAGTGAATGGTATTAAGGTAGAAAGTCAACCACAACATAACTGTGCAGGCACCCAAAACTTTTCTGGTCAGTTCTATGACCATACAATGGGATATATACAACAAAACGGAAAATCTGTTTCTCTCTCTGCTACAGAAGCCAACTGTCTTCTACAGGAAACTAATAAAACTGATTCCTCAGAGCTTCTGTCACCTGGAGCTAACCAGGTAACAAGCACAGTTGATAGCATTGACAGCAGCAGTTTAGATGGCGTACAGATTGATTTTGATGCAATTATAGATGATGGTGACCATGCTAGCTTAATTTCTGGAGTTCTGAGTCCAAGCATCATCCAGAATCTCTCACGTAATTCTTCGCGTCTTACCACTCCACGAGCGTCTCTTACATTCCCAGCTATGCCAGTCAGCACAAATAACATGGCGATTGGGGACATGAGTTCTTTGCTGACTTCCCTTGCTGAAGAAAGCAAGTTCCTTGCTGTTATGCAATAGAGTGGAAGAGGAAAAATGTGTAAATGAACAAGGAAGCAATTTTTTATTTTTTTTTAAACTACGCATGTGCGTATTTTAATAATCTCATCCAAACTAAATAGGATGAATTCCAAGTACATTCCTTTTATGGAATACGGACGCAAACCCTAAAGTGTTGTAGGGAGAAATAGTCTTCCATTTCAACTCTGGATCAGTATTGTTAGCCCAAAACCAAGTCTCTTTAGTGTAAATGTGTGATATCATTGCATGTTTGAAATGTTAAAAAAAAGGCAAAGTTGAGTTATGTTTATTTGTCTTTTTAGATGATTGATATTGCTTATGTATATTGTAATGGGAGCAGAGACATTTTTGTAATTCACCATATCAACTTGACCCAACTAGCTCTTAATTACACAGATTGTTGGAAAGTTACTGTAAAATGAAGTTACGCATTGGAACCACATCAGTTCACATGTATTTTTTTATTCAATGCAAACAACAGCATTTTTGTTTCATTGTAAATGTATTTCTGTCACGTTAATATTGTCAAGAACAGCATGCATTATGAATGGTACGAAAGGTTATTATTAATGTACAAAATGTTTAAGATTTTGGTTTTATATTCTTTTTTCTTCTTCACCTAAATATATAATTGAGCTTGTATTGCAAACAGGCAATCAGTTAGGATGGTTATTCATTAGCAATGGGACTCTTTATAGCAGAGGCAATCATTTGAAATTGTATGGCATTAAAATGTCAAACATTGATTCTTCTACCCAGTGGAAAAATAGTCTTTGTAGAGCCAAGACATATACTAGATTATATTGTTGCCCTGAAAATTGAAATATTTTTCTTGTAGAAAGGGAATGATCCACTTGCCTATGTTTTTTTTTGTATTATTATTAATATTTTTTTATTAAAAAAACACAGAGTGTTTGCTACACTTGTATAGGGAAAACAGGTACAGTACTTGATTTCAAGAATCACTTTGGTCTGCGTAACCCAAACACAACTTCAGTAATTATGTTGTGGAAAAAAAAAGGTACTCGTTTTATGTTTTTGTACCCATTGTTGTTAAATGATGTTTGTTTTTTATGTTCATATTGTATCATTTTATTGTTCATTACACAGCAGTGTTGTAGGACATTCTTGAAATGTGCCTTATTTTGTGTTGAATCGTTTAATGGGGACCAAGAATATTGCCAAATTGTAGTTTTGCTACTTTTCCAGTGCTTTAGTTCAGCAGATAGCACACCACTGTTACAAGCATATGAACTCATACGCATTTCACATCTGTGTTTGCACATTTTTCAACAGAGAGAAAAGCCTATTATGGCTCATACTGCAAACATGATGAAAATTTTTATTTGACACTTAATTTTTTATATTGAAGTGTGTACTCCTTTTTTTATCATGTAAATAAATACCTTCACGTGCAGTAGGGGTAGAACTTATGACAGTGAAAGCCCTGTTAGCCATGGTTCAATATACACACGCAGCAGTCTAATAGTCTTAAACCTTGGGCCTGCCTGAAGGATCTGTAGCACTATGTACACAGTAACTGTACTTTTTGCTCTCAGAACCACTTAGCTTTTTTGTAACAAAAAAAGAAAGACAAAAAAAATTCTTACATCAATAAAAAATACTTTGTACATAAATGTGTTTTTTTTTTATTTGCTTTTATAAATCTAAAGTTGCTTATTAAAGGTAAGACTGTACTACATTTAGCTGGATTTTCCATGCAGCGAATCTGACAGCTGCAAGATTGCTTAAAGGGATATTAACCCCAAAAATGAGGCATATATGTGCAGCCACCAATCAGCAGCTCCTAAGCCTTCCTAGGTATCATTTTTTTAACAAAGGATACCAAGAGAACAAAACAAATTAGGTAATAGAAGTAAACTGGAAAGATGTTAAAGATTAAACTTATTCACTTGACCTCTCATAGTGGACTAATTTCCCACTCTAAGCACTTTCCCACCTGGGTGCTAAGATTTTTTAATATTTTTTTTTATTTTTGTATTTTTTGAACAAATTTTTTATTTCTTCTGTTATGTGTGATCAGTCCACGGGTCATCATTACTTCTGGGATATAACTCCTCCCCAACAGGAAATGCAAGAGGATTCACCCAGCAGAGCTGCATATAGCTCCTCCCCTCTACGTCACTCCCAGTCATTCTCTTGCACCCAACGACTAGATAGGATGTGTGAGAGGACTATGGTGATTATACTTAGTTTTTATAACTTCAATCAAAAGTTTGTTATTTTACAATAGCACCGGAGCGTGTTATTGCCTCTCTGGCAGAGTTTGAAGAAGAATCTACCAGAGTTTTTACTATGATTTTAACCGGAGTAGTTAAGATCATATTGCTGTTTCTCGGCCATCTGAGGGAGGTAAAAGCTTCAGATCAGGGGACAGCGGGCAGATGAATCTGCATTGAGGTATGTAGCAGTTTTTATTTTCTGAATGGAATTGATGAGAAAATCCTGCCATACCGTTATAATGACATGTATGTATACTCTACACTTCAGTATTCTGGGGATGGTATTTCACTGGAATTACTCTGTTAAAAGTACATTAAACCTTTGAATAGGTATTTATTATGTTAAACGTTTTTGCTGGAATGTAGAATCGTTTGCATTTTCTGAGGTACTGAGTGAATAAATGTTTGGGCATTATTTTTCCACTTGGCAGTTGCTTGTTTTAAATTGTGACAGTTTCGTTTCTCTCTCACTGCTGTGTGTGAGGGGGAGGGGCCGTTTTTTGGCGCTCTTTGCTACGCATCAAAAATTTCCAGTCAGTTACTCTTGTATTTCCTGCATGATCCGGTTCATCTCTAACAGAACTCAGGGGTCTTCAAACTTCTTTGGAGGGAGGTAGATTCTCTCAGCAGAGCTGTGAGACTTATATATTGACTGTGATTAAAAAACGTTGCTCTGTAATTTTTATGTTTCAAATTTAATTATTGTTACTTTACTAAGGGGAACAAACCTTTGCTAAAAGTTGTGTTGTTTTTAAGGATTGATGCTATAACTGTTTTTCAGTTCATTATTTCAACTGTCATTTAATCGTTTAGTGCTTCTTTGAGGCACAGTACGTTTTTGTTGAATAAGATTGTAACCAAGTTGCAAGTTTATTGCTAGTGTGTTAAACATGTCTGATTCAGAGGAAGATACCTGTGTCATTTGTTCCAATGCCAAGGTGGAGCCCAATAGAAATTTATGTACTAACTGTATTGATGCTACTTTAAATAAAAGCCAATCTGTACAAATTGAACAAATTTCACCAAACAGCGAGGGGAGAGTTATGCCGACTAACTCGCCTCACGTGTCAGTACCTGCATCTCCCGCCCGGGAGGTGCGTGATATTGTGGCGCCTAGTACATCTGGGCGGCCATTACAGATAACATTACAAGATATGGCTACTGTTATGACTGAAGTTTTGGCTAAATTACCAGAACTAAGAGGCAAGCGTGATCACTCTGGGGTGAGAACAGAGTGCGCTGATAATACTAGGGCCATGTCTGATACTGCGTCACAGCTTGCAGAGCATGAGGACGGAGAGCTTCATTCTGTGGGTGACGGTTCTGATCCAAATAGATTGGATTCAGATATTTCAAATTTTAAATTTAAATTGGAGAACCTCCGTGTATTACTAGGGGAGGTTTTAGCGGCTCTTAATGATTGTAACACTGTTGCAATACCAGAGAAATTGTGTAGGTTGGATAAATACTTTGCGGTACCGGCGAGTACTGACGTTTTTCCTATACCTAAGAGACTAACTGAAATTGTTACTAAGGAGTGGGATAGACCCGGTGTGCCGTTCTCACCCCCTCCAATATTTAGAAAGATGTTTCCAATAGACGCCACCACACGGGACTTATGGCAAACGGTCCCTAAGGTGGAGGGAGCAGTTTCTACTTTAGCTAAGCGTACCACTATCCCGGTGGAGGATAGCTGTGCTTTTTCAGATCCAATGGATAAAAAATTAGAGGGTTACCTTAAGAAAATGTTTGTTCAACAAGGTTTTATATTGCAACCCCTTGCATGCATCGCGCCGATTACGGCTGCGGCAGCATTTTGGATTGAGTCTCTGGAAGAGAACCTTAGTTCAGCTACGCTGGACGACATTACGGACAGGCTTAGAGTCCTTAAACTAGCTAATTCATTCATTTCGGAGGCCGTAGTACATTTAACCAAACTTACGGCTAAGAACTCAGGATTCGCCATTCAGGCACGTAGGGCGCTGTGGCTAAAATCCTGGTCAGCTGATGTAACTTCTAAGTCCAAATTACTTAATATACCTTTCAAGGGGCAAACTTTATTTGGGCCCGGTTTGAAAGAAATTATCGCTGACATTACAGGAGGTAAGGGCCACGCCCTGCCTCAAGACAAAGCCAAGGCTAAGGCTAGACAGTCTAATTTTCGTCCCTTTCGGAATTTCAAAGCAGGAGCAGCACCAACTTCCACTGCACCAAAACAGGAAGGAGCTGTTGCTCGTTACAGACAAGGCTGGAAACCTAACCAGTCCTGGAACAAGGGCAAGCAGACCAGGAAACCTGCTGCTGCCCCAAAGACAGCATGAACCGAGGGCCCCCGATCCGGGACCGGATCTAGTGGGGGGCAGACTCTCTCTCTTCGCCCAGGCTTGGGCAAGAGATATTCAGGATCCCTGGGCGCTAGAGATCATATCTCAGGGATACCTCCTAGACTTCAAATTCTCTCCCCCAAGAGGGAGATTTCATCTGTCAAGGTTGTCAACAAACCAGATAAAGAAAGAAGCGTTTCTACGCTGTGTACAAGATCTGTTATTAATGGGAGTGATCCATCCGGTTCCGCGGTCGGAACAAGGACAAGGGTTTTACTCAAACCTGTTTGTGGTTCCCAAAAAAGAGGGAACTTTCAGGCCAATCTTGGATTTAAAGATCCTAAACAAATTCCTAAGAGTTCCATCGTTCAAAATGGAAACTATTCGGACAATCTTACCCATGATCCAAAAGGGTCAGTACATGACCACAGTGGACTTAAAGGATGCTTACCTTCACATACCGATTCACAAAGATCATTACCGGTATCTAAGGTTTGCCTTCTTAGACAGGCATTACCAGTTTGTAGCTCTTCCATTCGGATTGGCTACGGCTCCAAGAATCTTCACAAAGGTTCTGGGTGCCCTTCTGGCGGTACTAAGACCGCGAGGAATTTCGGTAGCTCCGTACCTAGACGACATTCTGATACAAGCTTCAAGCTTTCAAACTGCCAAGTCTCATACAGAGTTAGTTCTGGCATTTCTAAGGTCGCATGGATGGAAAGTGAACGAAAAGAAAAGTTCTCTCTTTCCTCTCACAAGAGTTCCATTCTTGGGGACTCTTATAGATTCTGTAGAAATGAAGATTTATCTGACAGAAGACAGATTAACAAAGCTTCTAAATGCATGCCGTGTCCTTCATTCCATTCAACTCCCGTCAGTAGCTCAATGCATGGAGGTGATCGGCTTAATGGTAGCAGCAATGGACATAGTACCCTTTGCACGTCTACATCTCAGACCGCTGCAATTGTGCATGCTGAGTCAGTGGAATGGGGATTACTCAGACTTGTCCCCTACTCTGAATCTGGATCAAGAGACCAGAAACTCTCTTCTATGGTGGCTTTCTCGGCCACATCTGTCCAGGGGGATGCCATTCAGCAGGCCGGACTGGACAATTGTAACAACAGACGCCAGCCTACTAGGTTGGGGCGCTGTCTGGAATTCTCTGAAGGCTCAGGGACAATGGAATCAGGAGGAAAGTCTCCTGCCAATAAACATTCTGGAATTGAGAGCAGTTCTCAATGCCCTTCTGACTTGGCCCCAGTTAAAAACTCGGGGGTTCATCAGGTTTCAGTCGGACAACATCACGACTGTAGCTTACATCAACCATCAAGGAGGGACAAGAAGCTCCCTAGCAATGATGGAAGTATCAAACATAATTCGCTGGGCAGAGTCTCACTCTTGCCACCTGTCAGCAATCCACATCCCGGGAGTGGAGAACTGGGAGGCGGATTTCTTGAGTCGCCAGACTTTTCATCCGGGGGAGTGGGAACTTCATCCGGAGGTCTTTGCCCAAATACTTCGACGTTGGGGCAAACCAGAGATAGATCTCATGGCGTCTCGCCAGAACGCCAAACTTCCTCGCTACGGGTCCAGATCCAGGGATCCGGGAGCGGTTCTGATAGATGCTTTGACAGCACCTTGGAACTTCGGGATGGCTTATGTGTTTCCACCCTTCCCGCTGCTTCCTCGATTGATTGCCAAAATCAAACAGGAGAGAGCATCAGTGATTCTAATAGCGCCTGCATGGCCACGCAGGACTTGGTATGCAGATCTAGTGGACATGTCATCCTGTCCGCCTTGGTCTCTACCTCTAAGACAGGACCTTCTGATACAGGGTCCATTCAAACATCAAAATCTAACTTCTCTGAAGCTGACTGCTTGGAAATTGAACGCTTGATTTTATCAAAACGTGGTTTTTCTGAGTCGGTTATTGATACCCTGATACAGGCTAGGAAGCCTGTTACCAGAAGGATTTACCACAAGATATGGCGTAAATACCTATACTGGTGCGAATCCAAAGGTTACTCCTGGAGTAAGGTTAGGATTCCTAGGATATTGTCCTTTCTACAAGAAGGTTTAGAAAAGGGTTTATCGGCTAGCTCATTAAAGGGACAGATCTCAGCTCTGTCCATCTTGTTACACAGGCGTCTGTCAGAAAATCCAGACGTCCAGGCCTTTTGTCAGGCTTTAGCTAGGATCAAGCCTGTGTTTAAAACTGTTGCTCCGCCATGGAGTTTAAACCTTGTTCTTAACGTTCTACAAGGAGTTCCGTTTGAACCCCTTCATTCCATTGATATAAAGTTGTTATCTTGGAAAGTGTTATTTTTAATGGCTATTTCTTCGGCTCGGAGAGTCTCTGAGTTATCAGCTTTACATTGTGATTCTCCTTATTTGATTTTTCATTCAGATAAGGTAGTTCTGCGTACAAAACCTGGGTTCTTACCTAAGGTAGTCACTAACAGGAACATCAATCAAGAGATCGTGGTGCCTTCCCTGTGCCCGAATCCTTCTTCAAAGAAGGAACGTCTTCTACACAATCTGGATGTAGTTCGTGCCCTCAAGTTCTACTTGCAGGCAACTAAGGATTTTCGACAAACGTCTTCCCTGTTTGTCGTGTACTCTGGTCAGAGGAGAGGTCATAAGGCTTCGGCTACCTCTCTCTCCTTCTGGCTTCGTAGCATAATTCGTTTAGCCTATGAGACTGCTGGACAGCAGCCTCCTGAAAGAATTACAGCTCATTCTACTAGAGCTGTGGCTTCCACTTGGGCCTTTAAGAATGAGGCCTCTGTTGAACAGATTTGCAAGGCTGCAACTTGGTCTTCGCTTCATACTTTTTCCAAATTTTACAAATTTGACACTTTTGCTTCTTCGGAGGCTATTTTTGGGAGAAAGGTTCTTCAGGCAGTGGTTCCTTCTGTATAATGAGCCTGCCTATCCCTCCCGTCATCCGTGTACTTTTGCTTTGGTATTGGTATCCCAGAAGTAATGATGACCCGTGGACTGATCACACATAACAGAAGAAAACATAATTTATGCTTACCTGATAAATTCCTTTCTTCTGTTGTGTGATCAGTCCACGGCCCGCCCTGTTTTTTAAGGCAGGTAAATATCTTTTAAATTATACTCCAGTCACCACTTCACCCTTGGTTTCTCCTTTCTCGTTGATTCTTGGTCGAATGACTGGGAGTGACGTAGAGGGGAGGAGCTATATGCAGCTCTGCTGGGTGAATCCTCTTGCATTTCCTGTTGGGGAGGAGTTATATCCCAGAAGTAATGATGACCCGTGGACTGATCACACAACAGAAGAAAGGAATTTATCAGGTAAGCATAAATTATGTTTTTTTTCAGACCCGCAAGACATACTGTTGGAAAGGTTAGGCGATTATCTTTCCAATGGTGGGTCTTGGGGGTCTGTAGCTGCTTATATGCCTGAGATACATGCTTCTAAGCAGCATGCCCCCCTGTCCTATACTTAACATTGAGCATAAATAAAGTTGCGCGGTGACGTCATCACGTTATTGCGCGTGACGTCACCACGCAAAACGGAAAGCTCCGGCGATGCCTGTCACTCTACAGGCACGATCGCCGGGGTAGGAGCGGGTGGGAGCCCTAGATCTCCCTCAAGTTGGGAGAGTGCTAGCAACGGCTCTGAGCCGTCGTCAGCACCAGAGTGGGAAACTCTGCGACAGCTCAGAGCCGTCGTTAGCACTCAAGGGGCTAATCTTCAGCCATCAATGTTCTGTTTCTCAGTTTACTAACTGTCCATTCCCACTATCAGACCAACATCTCTTGAAATGCATCATCACTACACCAGCTGCACACCCACCATCTAACCCTTCAAATAGTCTCCATAGAAATTTACACACCATAAACACAGAACTACTCTTTCACACTCTAAACCAGTGGTCTCAAAGTACTGGCACTGGGGCCATATGCGGTCCTCAAGATAGTTTAATTTGGCCCTGCCTTTGTTTATTAGGTAAAGTATTAACTTGGCCCCATCCCATTTTCTTAAGGTTCTAAGAGCTATACTGTTTATGTCTATTTTGGAATACAGCTCCTACCATGCACTACTACTTGGGTAAATGACACATCAGGTTTATAGTATATCAAGTCTCAGAGCACTCACTGTGTTCAAGTGGCCCCCATGAGAAAAGAACGCTTGGCCAGAGGCCCCCGGATACAATTCCTGCTTTACACCCTCTTCTCTCTGCAATCTCCTCCCTTTCCTGTCCTGAGGAATCTATCTCTCTGTATAATTCCATTCTGACCTCCACCCTTGACAAAATAGGCCCTCCTTCCATAGCTTGCACCCGACGAAAGGACCCCCAACCTTGGCACACACATATGACACGCTACTTGCAAAAATGCACCCAAATTTCAGAATAGCTCTGGAGAACTTGCTCCTCTGCTGATTTCTTCTATTACTAATTTATGCTGCTTTTCTACTCCTCCACCCTTAACTCCTCCTAACAAAACTATTTTGCAACTATTATTTTATCTATGTCCTAATCCTAAGCATCTTTTCTTCACTTTTAATACCCTCCTGTGCCCTCCCTCTCCTCTCATTACCACTTTTCTCATGGCACATAACTTTTATAATACACTTCAAAAACAAAATTGACTCCATCCATTTCATACTCAGCCTCCCCAAAAACTCAATACATTTACTTCTGTTACGGACTAGGAGGTTTCGGCTCTCACATCTTCCCATCTTACTTCCTGTTCCCTCACAACTGCTACCTACCCTTTCCCCTACTCTTACACCATCATATGGAACTCCTTGCTTGCTCAGTCAGACTTACCTCTAGTCTCAATAATTTCAAGTGTTCCTTAAAGGGACACTCAATCAAAATTAAACTTTCATTATTCAGATAGAACATGCCATTTTAAACAACTTTCCAATTTACTTCCTTTAACAAAATGTGTCTTTTTATATTTAAACTTTTTGAGTCACCAGCTCCTACTGAGCATGTGCAATAATAAGTGTGTATGCATTTGTGAATGGCTGATGGCTGTCACATGGTACAGGGGGAGTGGAAAAAGACATAACTTTTAAAATTGTCAGAAAAAAAATCTACTACTCATTTGAAGTTCAGACTAAGTGCTATTGTATTGTCTTGTTATCTTGCATTTGTTGTTTATGCAAATCTACTGTGTTGACTGGTCCTTAACAACACATATGTTCAAGGATACAGCTTGCTTTAAGATGTCTCTACTACTCATGTTTCTCTGTCCCTCTTCTTTCCCATGTACTTCCTTCAGAATTTAAAGGGACATGAAACCCAAATCTTTTCTTTCTCCAACATAGGTGTGTCCGGTCCACGGCGTCATCCTTACTTGTGGGATATTCTCTTCCCCAACAGGAAATGGCAAAGAGCCCAGCAAAGCTGGTCACATGATCCCTCCTAGGCTCCGCCTTCCCCAGTCATTCTCTTTGCCGTTGCACAGGCAACATCTCCACGGAGATGGCTCAGAGTTTTTTGGTGTTTAAATGTAGTTTTTATTCTTCTATCAAGAGTTTGTTATTTTGAAATAGTGCTGGTATGTACTATTTACTCTGAAACAGAAAAGAGATGAAGATTTCTGTTTGTAAGAGGAAAATGATTTTAGCAACCGTTACTAAAATCGATGGCTGTTTCCACACAGGACTGTTGAGAGGAATTAACTTCAGTTGGGGGAAACAGTGAGCAGACTTTGGCTGCTTGAGGTATGACACATTTCTAACAAGACTTGGTAATGCTGGAAGCTGTCATTTTCCCTATGGGATCCGGTAAGCCATTTTCTTAATTTTCAATATAAGAATAAAAGGGCTTCACAAGGGCTTTAAAGACTGGTAGACATTTTTCTGGGCCAAAACGATTACTTTATAAGCATATTTAATGGTTTATAACTTTGGAGAGTTATTTTAATCTTGGGAATTTTATTAAAAGAACGGCAGGCACTGTATTGGACACCTTTTTCACTGGGGGCCTTTTCTAGTCATAGGCAGAGCCTCATTTTCGCGCCACTAATGCGCAGTTGTTTTTGAGAAGCAAGGCATGCAGATGCATGTGTGAGTTGCTCAGATCCACTGAAAAAGCTTATTGAAGGCATCATTTGGTATCGTATTCCCCTTTGGGCTTGGTTGGGTCTCAGCAAAGCAGATACCAGGGACTGTATAGGGGTTAAATGTAAAAACGGCTCCGGTTCCGTTATTTTAAGAGTTAAAGCTTTCAAATTTGGTGTGCAATACTTTTAAGGCTTTATGACACTGTGGTGAAATTTTGGTGAATTTTGAACATTTCCTTCATACTTTTGCGTATATTCAGTAAAAAAGTGTGTTCAGTTTAAAATTTAAAGAGACAGTAACGGTTTTATTTTAAAACGTTTTTTGTGCTTTGTTATCAAGTTTATGCCTATTAACATGTCTGAACTATCAGATAGACGATGTTCTGTATGTTCGGAAGCCAAGGTTCCTCTCCATTTAAATATATGTGATGAATGTGACAAACAAAGTAGGGACAATGATGCCACTGATAATAATGTTGCCCAAAATGATTCCTTAAGTGAGGGGAGTAAGCATGGTACTGCATCATCTCTTTCTATGTCTACACCAGTCTTGCCCACTCAGGAGGTCCCTAGTGAATCTAGTGCGCCAATCCTCCTTACTATGCAACAATTAACGGCTGTAATGGATAATTCTATTAAAAACATTTTAGCCAAAATGCCCACTTATCAGCGAAAGCGCGACTGCTCTGTTTTAGATACTGAAGAGCATGAGGACGCTGATGATAATGGTTCTGACATGCCCTTACACCAGTCTGAAGGGGCTAGGGAGGTTTTGTCTGAGGGAGAAATTTCAGATTCAGGAAAAATTTCTCAACAAGCTGAACCTGACGTTATTACATTTAAATTTAAATTGGAACATCTCCGCGCTCTGCTTAAGGAGGTGTTATCTACTCTGGATGATTGTGACAATTTGGTCATTCCAGAGAAATTATGTAAGATGGACAGGTTCCTAGAGGTCCCGGTGCCCCCCGAAGCTTTTCCTATACCCAAGCGGGTGGCGGACATTGTAAATAAAGAATGGGAAAGGCCCGGCATACCTTTTGTCCCTCCCCCTATATTTAAGAAATTATTTCCTATGGTCGACCCCAGGAAGGACTTATGGCAGACAGTCCCCAAGGTCGAGGGGGCGGTTTCTACTCTAAACAAACGCACCACTATCCCTATAGAAGATAGTTGTGCTTTCAAAGATCCTATGGATAAAAAATTAGAGGGTTTGCTTAAAAAGATGTTTGTTCAGCAAGGTTACCTTCTACAACCAATTTCATGCATTGTTCCTGTCACTACAGCAGCGTGTTTCTGGTTCGAGGAACTAGAAAAGTCGCTCAATCAAGCATCCTCTTATGAGGAGGTTATGGACAGAGTTCAAGCACTTAAGTTGGCTAACTCTTTTACCTTAGACGCCACTTTGCAATTAGCTAGATTAGCGGCGAAAAATTCAGGTTTTGCTATTGTGGCGCGCAGAGCGCTTTGGCTGAAGTCTTGGTCAGCGGATGTGTCCTCCAAGAACAGATTGCTTAACATCCCTTTCAAGGGGAAAACGCTGTTTGGCCCTGACTTGAAAGAGATTATTTCAGACATCACTGGGGGAAAGGGCCACGCCCTTCCTCAGGATAGGTCTTTTAAGGCTAAAAATAAAACAAATTTTCGTCCCTTTCGCAGAAACGGACCAGCCTCAAATTCTACATCCTCTAAGCAAGAGGGTAATTCTTCTCAAACCAAGCCAGCCTGGAGACCGATGCAAGGCTGGAACAAAGGTAAGCAGGCCAAGAAGCCCGCTACCGCTACCAAGACAGCATGAGATGCTGGCCCCCGATCCGGGACCGGATCTGGTGGGGGGCAGACTCTCTCTCTTCGCTCAGGCTTGGGCAAGAGATGTTCAGGATCCTTGGGCGCTAGAAATAGTTTCTCAAGGTTATCTCCTGGAATTCAAGGAACTACCCCCAAGGGGAAGGTTCCACAGGTCTCAATTGTCTTCAAACCAAATAAAAAGACAGGCATTCTTACATTGTGTAGAAGACCTGTTAAAAATGGGAGTGATTCATCCTGTTCCATTAGGAGAACAAGGGATGGGGTTTTACTCCAATCTGTTCATAGTTCCCAAAAAAGAGGGAACATTCAGGCCAATTTTGGATCTCAAGATCCTAAACAAATTTCTCAAGGTCCCATCGTTCAAGATGGAAACCATTCGGACAATTCTTCCTACCATCCAGGAAGGTCAATTCATGACCACGGTGGATTTAAAGGATGCGTATCTACATATTCCTATCCACAAGGAACATCATCGGTTCCTAAGATTCGCCTTTCTGGACAAGCATTACCAGTTTGTGGCACTTCCATTCGGACTAGCCACTGCTCCAAGAATTTTCACAAAGGTACTAGGGTCCCTTCTAGCGGTGCTAAGGCCAAGGGGCATTGCAGTAGTACCCTACTTGGACGACATACTGATTCAAGCGTCGTCTCTACCACAAGCAAAGGCTCATACGGACATTGTCCTAGCCTTTCTCAGATCTCACGGGTGGAAAGTGAACGTAGAAAAAAGTTCTCTATTCCCGTCAACAAGAGTTCCCTTCTTGGGAACAATAATAGACTCCTTGGAAATGAAGATTTTTCTGACAGAAGCCAGAAAATCAAAACTTCTAAGCTCTTGTCAAGTACTTCATTCTGTTCTTCTTCCTTCCATAGCGCAGTGCATGGAAGTAATAGGTTTGATGGTTGCGGCAATGGACATAGTTCCTTTGGCGCTAATTCATCTAAGACCATTACAACTGTGCATGCTCAGACAGTGGAATGGGGATTATACAGATTTGTCCCCGACGATCCAAGTAGATCAGAGGACCAGAGATTCACTCCGTTGGTGGCTGACCCTGGACAACCTGTCCCAAGGGATGAGCTTCAGAAGACCAGAGTGGGTCATTGTAACGACCGACGCCAGCCTGGTGGGCTGGGGCGCGGTCTGGAAACACCTGAAGGCTCAGGGTCTATGGTCTCGGGAAGAATCTCTTCTCCCGATAAACATTCTGGAACTGAGAGCGATATTCAATGCTCTCAAGGCTTGGCCTCAACTAGCAAAGGCCAAATTCATAAGGTTTCAATCAGACAACATGACGACTGTTGCATATATCAACCATCAGGGGGGAACAAGGAGTTCCCTGGCGATGGAAGAAGTGACCAAAGTAATTCAATGGGCGGAGCTTCACTCCTGCCACTTGTCTGCAATCCACATCCCAGGAGTGGAAAATTGGGAAGCGGATTTTCTGAGTCGTCAGACATTTCATCCGGGGGAGTGGGAACTCCATCCGGAAATCTTTGCCCAAATAACTCAATTATGGGGCATTCCAGACATGGATCTGATGGCGTCTCATCAGAACTTCAAGGTTCCTTGCTACGGGTCCAGATCCAGGGATCCCAAGGCGACTCTAGTAGATGCACTAGTAGCGCCCTGGACCTTCAACCTAGCTTATGTGTTCCCACCGTTTCCTCTCATTCCCAGGCTGGTAGCCAGGATCAATCAAGAGAGGGCTTCGGTGATCTTGATAGCTCCTGCGTGGCCACGCAGAACTTGGTATGCAGACCTGGTGAATATGTCATCGGCTCCACCATGGAAGCTACCTTTGAGACGGGACCTTCTTGTTCAAGGTCCGTTCGAACATCCGAATCTGGCATCACTCCAACTGACTGCTTGGAGATTGAACGCTTGATTTTATCAAAGCGTGGGTTCTCAGATTCTGTCATTGATACTCTTATTCAGGCTAGAAAGCCTGTAACTAGAAAAATTTACCATAAAGTATGGAAGAAATATATCTGTTGGTGCGAATCGAAAGGATTCCCATGGAACAGGGTAAAAATTCCTAAGATTCTATCCTTTCTACAAGAGGGTTTGGAGAAAGGATTATCTGCAAGTTCTTTGAAGGGACAGATTTCTGCTTTATCTGTTTTACTTCACAAGAAGCTAGCGGCTGTGCCAGATGTTCAGGCTTTTGTTCAGGCTCTTGTTAGAATCAAGCCTGTTTACAAACCTTTGACTCCTCCTTGGAGTCTCAATTTAGTTCTTTCAGTTCTTCAAGGGGTTCCGTTTGAACCCTTACATTCCGTAGATATTAAGTTATTATCTTGGAAAGTTTTGTTTTTGGTTGCAATTTCTTCTGCTAGAAGAGTTTCAGAGTTATCTGCTCTGCAGTGTTCTCCTCCTTATCTGGTGTTCCATGCAGATAAGGTGGTTTTGCGTACTAAACCTGGTTTTCTTCCGAAAGTTGTTTCTAACAAAAATATTAACCAGGAGATAGTTGTGCCTTCTTTGTGTCCGAATCCAGTTTCAAAGAAGGAACGTTTGTTGCACAATTTGGATGTAGTTCGTGCTCTAAAATTCTATTTAGAGGCTACAAAGGATTTCAGACAAACATCTTCCTTGTTTGTTGTTTATTCTGGTAAAAGGAGAGGTCAAAAAGCAACTGCTACCTCTCTCTCTTTTTGGCTTAAAAGCATCATCAGATTGGCTTATGAGACTGCCGGACGGCAGCCTCCTGAAAGAATCGTAGCTCATTCCACTAGGGCTGTGGCTTCCACATGGGCCTTCAAGAACGAGGCTTCTGTTGATCAGATATGTAAGGCAGCGACTTGGTCTTCACTGCACACTTTTACCAAATTTTACAAATTTGATACTTTTGCTTCTTCTGAGGCTATTTTTGGGAGAAAGGTTTTGCAAACCGTGGTGCCTTCCATCTAGGTGACCTGATTTGCTCCCTCCCATCATCCGTGTCCTAAAGCTTTGGTATTGGTTCCCACAAGTAAGGATGACGCCGTGGACCGGACACACCTATGTTGGAGAAAACAGAATTTATGTTTACCTGATAAATTACTTTCTCCAACGGTGTGTCCGGTCCACGGCCCGCCCTGGTTTTTTTTTTTAATCAGGTCTGATGATTTAATTTCTCTAACTACAGTCACCACGGTATCATATGATTTCTCCTATGCAAATATTCCTCCTTTACGTCGGTCGAATGACTGGGGAAGGCGGAGCCTAGGAGGGATCATGTGACCAGCTTTGCTGGACTCTTTGCCATTTCCTGTTGGGGAAGAGAATATCCCACAAGTAAGGATGACGCCGTGGACCGGACACACCGTTGGAGAAAGTAATTTATCAGGTAAACATAAATTCTGTTTTCATAATTTAGAAAGATCATGCAATTTTAAGCAACTTTCTAATTCACTCCTATTATATAATTTGTTTAATTCTCTTGATAGCCTTCCTCGAAAAGCATATTTTATTAGGCTCAGTAGCTGCTGATTGGTGGCTGCACATATATGCCTCTTGTGATTGGCTCACCCATGTGCATTGCTATTTCTTCAATAAAGGATATCTAAAGAATACAGCAAATTAGATAATAGAAGTACATTGGAATATTGTTTATAATTGTATTCTCTACCTGAATCATGAAAGAATATTTTTAAGTTTAATGTCCCTTTAAGCTTACGAGTCCACCTGTCCTGTTAATAACTTTATGTAAAGATGGTTTACAGCTACCCTTATGATTTATGTACATTTCTTATTATTATTGTACTCAATAACTGTTTACTTAATGTTACATAATATTTTGGCGCTTTATTAATAAATGATAATAATAATAATAAGATTACATGATTTACCTGAATCTACCTGAAAGTGGATTTCATGTCCCTTTAAGCACTAAATAAATGCTAGATAGGAATATGTATTATAAGCAAGGATTAACTACTGTATAATATGTATATATATATATATATATATATATATATATATATATATATTATTTTTATTATTTTAGTTTAAATATTGACAAAAATAAGTGTAAAGAAATGGGTGCGGCCATGTTGCAACTTAGGCTTTCTTCCCTGCTGAAAGTTATAAATGGGTCACTCAAGTGTGCAACCAATGACTGAATAAAACAGGATTAGGCCTGGAGTCTGCTCTTCCAATGTTAACAAGAATTGAAAAGCCCACAATTTTTAGATTTAAACTTCAGAGGAGACAAAATAAATAACTTAAAGGGACACTGAATCCAAATTTTTTTCTTTCATGATTCAGAATGAGCATGCAATTTTAAGCAACTTTCTAATTTACTCCTATTATCAATTTTTCTTCTTTATTTGAAAAAGAAGGCATCTAAGCTAAGGAGCCAGACACATTTTGGTTCAGCCCCTGGACAGCACTTGTTTATTGGTGGGTGAATTTATCCACCAATCAGCAAGAACAACCCAGGTTGTTCACCAAAAATGGGCCGGCATCTAAATTTACATTCTTGCTTTTCAAATAAATATACCAAGAGAATGAAGACAATTAGATAACAGGAGTAAATTAGAAAGTTCCTTAAAATTGCATGCTCTATCTGAATCACAAAAGAAACAATTTGGGTTCAGTGCCCCTTGAAGTATTTTTACTACATATAAATAAACATTTTATATTATAATCACAAAGGGCTAGATTACAAGTGGAGCGCTATATATTGCTTTCATGAAAGTGATATTAGCGCTCCACTTTGTAAAACCAACGCACAATAATGTGCGCTGGTATTACAGTTGGCCGCAACGCAAACGCGACCTCGTGTTTGCATTGCTAGGAAGCATTGCGCTCACAAGAGTGTGCTTCCATAGGCTCCTATGGGAGCCTTGTTCTGATGCCGTCACAGGAGGCATCAGAACTTCAGCGCCAGCAAAGGGGGAAAGTTGCGCAATAATAAAATATATGTATATGCTGATATACATATATATGTGTTAATATGTATATATACACATATTAACACATAAATATATATATGTATATAAGCATATTTATATATATTTACTGGGGACACACTGTTCCCATTGACCGCAATGTAGAGGCACTTTTCACATCCCACTCCCACCAACTTTAACCCCAAAATACTGCCTAGTGCAGTAAATTTATTAAAAAACAAAACAAAATGTATGCTTACTTGATACATTTCTTTTTTTCCGGATATCGTGAGTCCACGGGATTATCAATTACTGTTGGGAATATCACTCCTGGTCAGCAGGAGGAGGAAAAGAGCACCACAGCAAAGCTGTTAAGTATCACTCCCCTTCCCACAATCCCCAGTCATTCAACCGAAGGAAAAAGGAGTAACACAAGGTGTAGAGGTGCCTGAGGTTTAGTAAAAAAACCTCTTAAAACAAAGGGCGGAGCCGTGGACTCACCATATCCGGAAATAAAGAAATTTATCAAGTAAGCATACATTTTCTTTTCTAAGATTTGGTGAGTTCACGGGATCATCAATTACTGTTGGGAATCAATACCCAAGCCAGAGGACACAGATGATCGCCTAAACAGAAGGCACCACTGCTTGAAGAACCTTTCTCCCAAAAGAAGCCTCAGCCGAGGCAAAAGTATCAAATTAATAAAATTTGGAAAAAGTATGCAAAGAGGACCAAGTTGCAGCCTTGCAAATCTGTTCCACAGAAGCCTCATTTTTGAAAGCACAAGAAGAAGAAACAGCCCTAGTAGAATGAGCTTTGATTCTCTCAGGAGGCTGCTGACCAGCAGTCTCATACGCCAAACGAATAATTCTTCTCAACCAGAGAGAAAGAGAAGTAGCAGTAGCTTTCTGACCTTTGCTTTTCCCAGAAAAGCAAACAAACAATGCAGAAGACTGACGAAAGTCCTTAGTCGCCTGCAAATAGACATCCAGGTTGTGCAACAAACGTTCCTTATGAGAAGAAGGATTAGGACAGAGAAAGTAACAACAATTTCCTGATTAATATTTCTATCTAAAACAACCTTAGGAAGAAAACCAAACTTGGTACGAAGAACTCCCTCATCTGCATTAAATATGAGATAAGGCGAATCGCACTGCAAAGTTGAGAGATTAGAAACTCTCCGAACAGAAGAGATAGCAATAATAAACAAAACCTTCCAAGATAACAACTTAATATCTATGGAATGAATTGGCTCAAACGGAGCCTGATGCAAAACTTTACGAACAAGGTTAAGGCTCCAGAGAGGAGCAACAGATTTAAACACAGGCCTGATTCTGACCAAGGCCTGAAAAAAAGATTGCACATCTGGCACCTCCGCCAGACGCTTGTGCAGCAAAATAGATAAGGCAGAGATTTGACCTTTCAGAGTACTGACAGACAAACCCTTCTCCAGACCTTCCTGGAGAAAGGATAAAATTCTTGGAATCCTGACCCTACTCCAAGAGTATCCCTTGGATTCACACCAATGAAGAGTCCACAGCTGCATTCATTACTTTTGGGAATTCAGAACATGGCCACCAGGAGGAGGCAAAGACACCCCAGCCAAAGGCTTAAATACTCCTCCCACTTTCCTCATCCCCCAGTCATTCTTTGCCTTTCGTCCCAGGAGGTTCGCAGAGAAGTGTCAGAATTTACGATTTGTCTTTTATGGAGGGTAGTACTCTTCGGCATGGGACTGGAGTTTTAAGTAATCCTGTCAGCCTCTCAGTGAGAGCTTGGATGAAAGTTAGAGTCCGGAGATGCAGGGAGAGTCTTTCTGCGAAACCATCCCGACTCATTTTTAAGAGCTCCATAAGCATTCAGCATTGACGAGTTTCACTGCCTGCTTCTCTCAAGTCCATGGCAGAGAGAGGCTACTATCTGTCACACTTGAAGGGCCGTGTTCCTGTTCCGCGGCGTAGATTCCGGTAAGATCATTTCATTTTACTTTTCTCATGACTAGTTTGTATTACAAATGTTTTCCCAAGAGGCTACCACTTTGCGGGACCAACTAGAGTAATCAGGTCTCAGTGAGGCTCCTTTTGTATCTTGGAATCAAGGGTTAATATCTTCTACGGGGGTTATATGAACAGGGTTTTTTTTAATCATGTTTGTTATGTGATTCGACCTGCTTATGTTTAGTGTTACTTAGGCTCATGGTTTTGTGGGACATAAATGCCTTGGAAGTGACGCGGCCTTTGCGGTTGGGCGCTTTTTCTGGACTGTACGGCTTACCTTGTGACCGGGCGTGGTCATGTTTTTGACTCTCCTTTCCCCATTCCTGACAATGTGACGGCGGAGAAATTCTGATCCGCTGGTGTCTGGTGCATAGGAGGTGGTGAGTGCCCCAGCCATTGTGGGTGTAAGGCGCCGTTTAGATTTTTTTCTTATTTGGTCCATTTTTTTGTATTCATATCCCAGTTATGGAGGATCCTGATGTTGAGATTGAAGTGGTCTCTGATTCAGATTCTACTTATTGCAATGAATAGAAATCGGCCCAGATGAAACATGACAGTCAGTTATGTTCCATATGCCGTGCTAGAGGGCTCAATTCCTCTGGATCAGGGAAACTAGGGGCCACTGAGCCATCCGCCTCTGGGGGGGCTGTTCCTTGAGTGGCGAGTTCCCTACCACTTACTATTGCTACACATGCAGGGAACCCAGATTATGCTTATCCTTCCCTGGATGGGGGTTTGTTTCCTCCAGAGGTTGCTCCACGTTTCCATATTAAAATCCTGATGGCGATCGCACATCTGCAGCTTCCAGATGTCTGTTTAAGGTTATGTTCGTGTCCAGTCAACCCGGGCCCCCCAGGCATGGGGTGGTCCGTTCAGCTCTTCGGGAAGCGACTGTTCCTAAAGCTCCTGTTGAAGTGTGCTGTGCTTTTCGTTATAGACTGGCGTGCCTTCGTGTTCTGTTACGGCACATTTTGGCGTTGGACGATCCCATCCTTAATGGATATAGGAGTCCTGAGTCTTCTTCTTCAAATAGTTCACATAATTAAATATAAGGGGATGAAGTAATCTTTTTATAGTCTGGTTATTGAGTATCCTTTCCAATCTGAGCTTGGATGAGCAGGTGCGGGTGTGTCTGTTCCTTTTAGGCGAAAACCTAAGGGTTGCCTTTTCTTTTATTTAATCCGGTTAGGATGTCTTTTATTTGTTTTTTAAAGCTCATGTTTGGTTACATATTCCTTCAAGAGTTTTCCTTCTGGAATCGATACTTGCGATTTCTTGATCGCACTGTTTACTTCTACGGAAGTTGTTCTGGGGACACGTTTAGTCCTATGTGTTGTCTGTCATTTATTTCTCCCTCCCTGGGGGGTGAATATTGCGGCCTTGACAGTAATGGCTATGGTTCAGACTGGTTCTGATTGGGTTCAGCTCCTTCTGTCTTGAGGCCTCTTTCAGACATGTGGCGCCTGTACTGTCTGGCAGGTCCGGATAGGTCGCTGAGTGTTTGCTTTATTTTTTTGTGCTTTTCTTAGCTTGTTTTTATAAGTGTCAGCTAAGCATTCTGGTTCAGTCCTCAGCAGCCTTTGAGCTGGTCGTTTGGGACTCGGTGGAGTTCTAGTGCGTCACACTCCGTTGGTTCCGATATCGTCGGGATTTGAGTGTTTCCTTCCCCGCGTGGGTTAAGGATTTGGAGGTTTTCCAGTGTCATTGCTGCCGTTATTGGCTGTCTTCCCCTTTTAGGGTTATTAGAATTGTCTTTTCTCCAACATAGGTGTGTCCGGTCCACGGCGTCATCCTTACTTGTGGGATATTCTCTTCCCCAACAGGAAATGGCAAAGAGCCCAGCAAAGCTGGTCACATGATCCCTCCTAGGCTCCGCCTACCCCAGTCATTCTCTTTGCCGTTGTACAGGCAACATCTCCACGGAGATGGCTTAGAGTTTTTTAGTGTTTAACTGTAGTTTTTCATTATTCAATCAAGAGTTTGTTATTTTCAAATAGTGCTGGTACGTACTATTTACTCAGAAACAGAAAAGAGATGAAGAATTCTGTTTGTATGAGGAAAATGATTTTAGCAACCGTAACTAAAATCCATGGCTGTTCCACACAGGACTGTTGAGAGCAATTAACTTCAGTTGGGGGAACAGTTTGCAGTCCTTTGCTGCTTGAGGTATGACACATTCTAACAAGACGATGTAATGCTGGAAGCTGTCATTTTCCCTATGGGATCCGGTAAGCCATGTTTATTACGATTGTAAATAAGGGCTTCACAAGGGCTTATTTAGACTGTAGACATTTTTTGGGCTAAATCGATTGATATTAACACTTATTTAGCCTTGAGGAATCATTTATTCTGGGTATTTTGATATAATAATATCGGCAGGCACTGTTTTAGACACCTTATTCTTTAGGGGCTTTCCCAAAGCATAGGCAGAGTCTCATTTTCGCGCCGGTGTTGCGCACTTGTTTTTGAGAGGCATGGCATGCAGTCGCATGTGAGAGGAGCTCTGATACTTATAAAAGACTTCTGAAGGCGTCATTTGGTATCGTATTCCCCTTTGGGTTTGGTTGGGTCTCAGCAAAGCAGATACCAGGGACTGTAAAGGGGTTAAAGCTTAAAACGGCTCCGGTTCCGTTATTTTAAGGGTTAAAGCTTCCAAAATTGGTGTGCAATATTTTCAAGGCTTTAAGACACTGTGGTGAAAGTTTGGTGAATTTTAAACAATTCCTTCATGTTTTTTCGCAATTGCAGTAATAAAGTGTGTTCAGTTTAAAATTTAAAGTGACAGTAACGGTTTTATTTCAAAACGTTTTTTTGTACTTTCTTATCAAGTTTATGCCTGTTTAACATGTCTGAACTACCAGATAGACTGTGTTCTGAATGTGGGGAAGCCAGAATTCCTATTCATTTAAATAAATGTGATTTATGTGATAATGACAATGATGCCCAAGATGATTCCTCAAGTGAGGGGAGTAAGCATGGTACTGCATCATTCCCTCCTTCGTCTACACGAGTCTTGCCCACTCAGGAGGCCCCTAGTACATCTAGCGCGCCAATACTCCTTACTATGCAACAATTAACGGCTGTAATGGATAATTCTGTCAAAAACATTTTAGCCAAAATGAACCCTTGTCAGCGTAAGCGTGGATGCTCTGTTTTAGTTACTGAAGAGCATGACGACGCTGATATTAATATCTCTGAAGGGCCCCTAACCCAATCTGAGGGGGCCAGGGAGGTTTTGTCTGAGGGAGAAATTACTGATTTAGGGAACATTTCTCAGCAGGCTGAATCTGATGTGATTACTTTTAAATTTAAATTGGAACATCTCCGCATTTTGCTTAAGGAGGTATTATCCACTCTGGATGATTGTGAAAATTTGGTCATCCCAGAGAAACTATGTAAAATGGACAAGTTCCTAGAGGTGCCGGGGCTCCCAGAAGCTTTTCCTATACCCAAGCGGGTGGCGGACATTGTTAATAAAGAATGGGAAAGGCCCGGTATTCCTTTCGTCCCTCCCCCCATATTTAAAAAATTGTTTCCTATGGTCGACCCCAGAAAGGACTTATGGCAGTCAGTCCCCAAGGTCGAGGGAGCGGTTTCTACTTTAAACAAACGCACCACTATTCCCATAGAGGATAGTTGTGCTTTCAAAGATCCTATGGATAAAAAATTAGAAGGTTTGCTTAAAAAGATGTTTGTTCAGCAGGGTTACCTTCTACAACCCATTTCATGCATTGTCCCTGTCACTACAGCCGCATATTTCTGGTTTGATGAACTGATTAAGGTGCTCGATAGTGACTCTCCTCCTTATGAGGAGATTATGGACAGAGTCAATGCTCTCAAATTGGCTAATTCTTTCACTCTAGACGCCTCTTTGCAATTGGCTAAGTTAGCGGCTAAGAATTCTGGGTTTGCTATTGTGGCGCGCAGAGCGCTTTGGTTGAAATCTTGGTCGGCTGATGCGTCTTCCAAGAACAAGCTACTAAACATTCCTTTCAAGGGGAAAACGCTGTTTGGTCCTGACTTGAAAGAGATTATCTCTGATATCACTGGGGGTAAGGGCCATGCCCTTCCTCAGGATCGGCCTTTCAAGGCAAAAAATAGACCTAATTTTCGTCCCTTTCGTAAAAACGGACCAGCCCAAGGTGCTACGTCCTCTAAGCAAGAGGGTAATACTTCTCAGGCCAAGCCAGCTTGGAGACCAATGCAAGGCTGGAACAAGGGAAAGCAGGCCAAGAAACCTGCCACTGCTACCAAGACAGCATGAAATATCGGCCCCCGATCCGGGACCGGATCTGGTGGGGGGCAGACTCTCTCTCTTCGCTCAGGCTTGGGCAAGAGATGTTCTGGATCCTTGGGCGCTAGAAATAGTCTCCCAGGGTTATCTTCTGGAATTCAAGGGACTTCCCCCAAGGGGGAGGTTCCACAGGTCTCAGTTGTCTTCAGACCACATAAAAAGACAGGCGTTCTTACATTGTGTAGAAGACCTGTTAAAAATGGGAGTGATTCATCCTGTTCCATTGAGAGAACAAGGGATGGGGTTCTACTCCAATCTGTTCATAGTTCCCAAAAAAGAGGGAACGTTCAGACCAATCCTAGATCTCAAGATCTTAAACAAATTTCTCAAGGTCCCATCGTTCAAGATGGAAACCATTCGAACTATCCTTCCTTCCATCCAGGAAGGTCAATTCATGACCACGGTGGATTTAAAGGATGCGTATCTACATATTCCTATCCACAAGGAACATCATCGGTTCCTAAGGTTTGCATTCCTGGACAAACATTACCAGTTCGTGGCGCTTCCTTTCGGATTAGCCACTGCTCCAAGGATTTTCACAAAGGTACTAGGGTCCCTTCTAGCTGTGCTAAGACCAAGGGGCATTGCAGTAGTACCTTACCTGGACGACATTCTGATTCAAGCGTCGTCCCTCCCTCGAGCAAAGGCTCACACGGACATCGTCCTGGCCTTTCTCAGATCGCACGGCTGGAAAGTGAACGTGGAAAAGAGTTCTCTATCCCCGTCAACAAGGGTTCCCTTCTTGGGAACAATTATAGACTCCTCAGAAATGAGGATTTTTCTAACAGAGGCCAGAAAGACAAAACTTCTGGACTCTTGTCGAATACTTCATTCCGTTCCTCTTCCTTCCGTAGCTCAGTGCATGGAAGTGATCGGGTTGATGGTAGCGGCAATGGACATAGTTCCTTTTGCGCGCATTCATCTAAGACCATTACAACTGTGCATGCTCAGTCAGTGGAATGGGGACTATACAGACTTGTCTCCAAAGATACAAGTAAATCAGAGGACCAGAGACTCACTCCGTTGGTGGCTGTCCCTGGACAACCTGTCACGAGGGATGACATTCCGCAGACCAGAGTGGGTCATTGTCACGACCGACGCCAGTCTGATGGGCTGGGGCGCGGTCTGGGGATCCCTGAAAGCTCAGGGTCTTTGGTCTCGGGAAGAATCTCTTCTACCGATAAATATTCTGGAACTGAGAGCGATATTCAATGCTCTCAAGGCTTGGCCTCAGCTAGCGAGGACCAAGTTCATACGGTTTCAATCAGACAACATGACGACTGTTGCGTACATCAACCATCAGGGGGGAACAAGGAGTTCCCTAGCGATGGAAGAAGTGACCAAGATTATTCTATGGGCGGAGTCTCACTCCTGCCACCTGTCTGCTATCCACATCCCGGGAGTGGAAAATTGGGAAGCGGATTTTCTGAGTCGTCAGACATTGCATCCGGGGGAGTGGGAACTCCATCCGGAAATCTTTGCCCAAGTCACTCAACTATGGGGCATTCCAGACATGGATCTGATGGCCTCTCGTCAGAACTTCAAAGTTCCTTGCTACGGGTCCAGATCCAGGGATCCCAAGGCGGCTCTAGTGGATGCACTAGTAGCACCTTGGACCTTCAAACTAGCTTATGTGTTCCCGCCGTTTCCTCTCATCCCCAGGCTGGTAGCCAGGATCAATCAGGAGAGGGCGTCGGTGATCTTGATAGCTCCTGCGTGGCCACGCAGGACTTGGTATGCAGATCTGGTGAATATGTCATCGGCTCCACCTTGGAAGCTACCTTTGAGAAGAGACCTTCTTGTTCAGGGTCCGTTCGAACATCCGAATCTGGTTTCACTCCAGCTGACTGCTTGGAGATTGAACGCTTGATTTTATCGAAGCGAGGTTTCTCAGATTCTGTTATCGATACTCTTGTTCAGGCCAGAAAGCCTGTAACTAGAAAGATTTACCACAAAATTTGGAAAAAATATATCTGTTGGTGTGAATCTAAAGGATTCCCTTGGGACAAGGTTAAGATTCCTAGGATTCTATCCTTCCTTCAAGAAGGATTGGAAAAAGGATTATCGGCAAGTTCCCTGAAGGGACAGATTTCTGCCTTGTCGGTGTTACTTCACAAAAAACTGGCAGCTGTGCCAGATGTTCAAGCCTTTGTTCAGGCTCTGGTTAGAATCAAGCCTGTTTACAAACCTTTGACTCCTCCTTGGAGTCTCAATTTAGTTCTTCAGTTCTTCAGGGGGTTCCGTTTGAACCCTTACATTCCGTTGATATTAAGTTATTATCTTGGAAAGTTTTGTTTTTAGTTGCAATTTCTTCTGCTAGAAGAGTTTCAGAATTATCTGCTCTGCAGTGTTCTCCTCCTTATCTGGTGTTCCATGCAGATAAGGTGGTTTTACGTACTAAACCTGGTTTTCTTCCAAAAGTTGTTTCTAACAAAAACATTAACCAGGAGATTATCGTACCTTCTCTGTGTCCGAAACCAGTTTCAAAGAAGGAACGCTTGTTGCACAATTTGGATGTTGTTCGCGCTCTAAAATTCTATTTAGATGCTACAAAGGATTTTAGACAAACATCTTCCTTGTTTGTTGTTTATTCAGGTAAAAGGAGAGGTCAAAAAGCAACTTCTACCTCTCTCTCTTTTTGGATTAAAAGCATCATCAGATTGGCTTACGAGACTGCCGGACGGCAGCCTCCCGAAAGAATCACGGCTCATTCCACTAGGGCTGTGGCTTCCACATGGGCCTTCAAGAACGAGGCTTCTGTTGATCAGATATGTAGGGCAGCGACTTGGTCTTCACTGCACACTTTTACCAAATTTTACAAGTTTGATACTTTTGCTTCTTCTGAGGCTATTTTTGGGAGAAAGGTTTTGCAAGCCGTGGTGCCTTCCATTTAGGTGACCTGATTTGCTCCCTCCCTTCATCCGTGTCCTAAAGCTTTGGTATTGGTTCCCACAAGTAAGGATGACGCCGTGGACCGGACACACCTATGTTGGAGAAAACAGAATTTATGTTTACCTGATAAATTTCTTTCTCCAACGGTGTGTCCGGTCCACGGCCCGCCCTGGTTTTTTAATCAGGTCTGATAATTTATTTTCTTTAACTACAGTCACCACGGTACCATATGGTTTCTCCTATGCTATTATTCCTCCTTAACGTCGGTCGAATGACTGGGGTAGGCGGAGCCTAGGAGGGATCATGTGACCAGCTTTGCTGGGCTCTTTGCCATTTCCTGTTGGGGAAGAGAATATCCCACAAGTAAGGATGACGCCGTGGACCGGACACACCGTTGGAGAAAGAAATTTATCAGGTAAACATAAATTCTGTTTTTGGACTTGTTCCTTCTTGAGGACTGTTCCTTCGGCTTGAGATCTCTGGACTTTGTCCGTTTCTCCTTAGAGGTTGACCTTGAGGTCTTGTCCTACTCTGAGGGTTAGTCGTTCTTTATTAGGAATGATAGGCTATGTGGTTTCCTTATCCTGGCTCCGTCTAGGGGCTGTTTCCGGGGTTTGGGTTGCTATGCATTCTTTTTCACTTGGATATAGTCCTCTGGTTTTGTACTCTGAGGAGATTATGGATCTAGCCTTTGTTACCTCACTCTTCGGGTGACTTCTTCCCCGATATGTCCCCTTGGTCCTGGAAATTGGGGATACGCCTGTTGGGCTTAGAATCTTCACGGCTCTGTCGTGCCCTAGCTCCTTTAGACCCGTTTTGCAGATTATTTTTATCCCTTGTGTAGTCTGTTTTTATTCGGACGGGGTATGGTGTTCCCTGGGGTATTGTTTGTCTAAACAATTCTGGGACTCGGGCCTTTGTTTGTTTGGATCTTTCTGGGTCTAAGCCGGCTGGTCTGATTGGTGGTTAGTCCCATGGTTTCGCTATCTGGATCCTGCTGTGGTGCAGGTTCTTTTTCTTCATGGCCTTATCTGGTATTTTTCTGGATTTATAGATCCTGTGGCTGGTCGGGAGCTCCAGTTCTCCAGGGAACATAGGCTATAACTCTTGGTTTCACCAGTTTAGCTACTAGCAGCTTGGCCAGGAGTGCTGTGTACTTAGGCTCCTCATGGCCTGCCTTGTTCTTGAATGGTATGTGCTTCCCTTCTTGGGGAGTTTCCTTTTCGTTTCCATCAGTGGCGCCTGGATGTTTTTCATTCGGCTCAAATTAGGGCTTTGGCCTTGTGAGTGTGTGCACTGTTTAGTTGTCTGTGCCCTTCCCTTGGAGGGGTTGTTTTGCCTTTCTTAAAGATGTGGGGGTTTCCTCTCTTTGGAGGGTGATGGTCCTGTCCTGTGTGCAGGTGGTTGGAACAGGTGGTTTATCCTGTATAAGAGAGCAGTCCGCTTTTCTGCAATGGTTCTGTTCCATCTGTGGTTGCAGTCTCCATGTTAGAGCATAGGGTTCTTCTGCGTTTTTAGGCCTATCAATATGGGGTTCTCTTTGGGAGTACCTGTTGTAGGTGCTGTATTGAGTCTGACATATAGTGTTGGGCTAGATTTCATAGGGCTTTTCTGCCTTGTTTCGGGCTACCTCTATGGGAAACTCCTTGGGAGTACCTGTTTGTGGGTACTTTTGGATGGCACCCGAGCTCTGTTGGGGTGACTGAGGCCATCCCATTACGCCCTTTTATCTGGGGGCTGGTGGCTGGTGTTCTTTCTGTACCTCTGTCCTTCAGACCTGCCTGTTGCTTGGGCTGGTCCGGTGTTCCCACCACTTGGGTGATGTTAGCAGTCCGTTGGTTGGTGTTGGTTATCTATCTTCAGATGCTTTTTACTTGCCTGCAAGTATTTTATTTTCAGAGTCATCCCGGTATGACTGCAGCGTGTGGTGTCAGAGCTTGCTCTCTGGGTTTGATGCACGTGTTTAATGGGAGTTTTTCCATATTCCGAGTTCTTGGCGACTTGGGCCCCTGGTTTCAGTCGTTTTTTTTGGGGTGGTTGCTCTAATTTTTCTGAGAACTTTTCTTCTCTGTTCTGATTCCCGGTCTCAACCTGGTGGTTCTGTACATTTTGGGGTTTGGGCATTGCCTTCGCTTGTTTTCAGGATCTCTTAGTGTCTCTATGAACTTGGCTCGCTGTTTGGGGTCTTCCAGGAATCCTTGTTTGTTCTTCCATGTCCTCTCCCCTTTGGGAGTTTTCAGTTGTCATTCCCCTTTTTCTTGTAAGGGGGTACGGTTGTGGACCGACCTTGGGGCGATAGGTCTACTGGAGGAGTGTTGGCTCAGTTGAGGCTGTTTTCTGCGTTTTTTGTTTGTGGGATTTTTTGTTGGGTTGTGGTTTTAGGCCTGGTGCCCTCAAAATGGGCCGCCTGTTGTTCACTCCTATTTTAGCATTCAGTGTCTTCTATAGCTTGGGTATTGTTTTCCCAAAAGTAATGAATGCAGCTGTGGACTCTTTCCATTTATGAAGAAAAACATAAATTATGCTTACCTGATAATTTTCTTTTCTTCAGATGGAAAGAGTCCACAGCTCCCCACTCGTGTTTTTATGTGGGGCGGCCGTAATTTTTGTTCTTCTGGCACCTTTTCACCCTGATATTTCTTCTACTGTTCCTTGTTCCTCGGCAGAATGACTGGGGGATGAGGGAAGTGTAGAAGTATTTAAGCCTTTGGCTGGGGTGTCTTTGCCTCCTCCTGGTGGCCAGGTTCTGAATTCCCAAAAGTAATGAATGCAGCTGTGGACTCTTTCGTTTTGAAGAAAAGAAAATTATCAGGTAAGCATAATTTAAGTTATTTACGCCATATCTTATGGTAAATCTTTCTAGTAACAGGCTTATGAGCCTGCTCAATGACCGACTCGGAAAATCCACGCTTAAATAAAATTAAGCTTTCAATCTCCAAGCAGTCAGTTTCAGAGGTTTGGATGAAGAAAAGGACCCTGAAGTAGAAAGTCCTTTCTCAACGATGGTAGAGATGACATTTCCACTAGGTCTGCATACCAGATCCTGTGAGGCCATGCAGGAGCTAATAGAATCACCGAAGCCCTCTCCTGCTTGATCCGAACAATGACTCATGGAAGGAGAGCAAACAGAGGAAAAAGGTATGCCAAACTGATGTTCCAAGGAACTGCAGAGCATCTATCAGGAAGGCCTGAGGATCCCTCGACCTCGAACTGTACCTTGGAAGCTTGGTGTTCTGGTGAGACACCATCAGATCCAATTCCGGTAGCCCCTATTTGGAGGTTAACCTGAAGAACACCTCCGGATGGAGTTCTCACTCCTCGGGATGGAAAGTCTGTCTGCTTAATAAATCTGCTTGCCAATTGTCCACTCCTGGAATGTGGATGGCAGACAGACAACAATTGTGATCTTCCGCCCACTGAATGATTCGAGCCACCTCCTTCATGGCTAAGGAACTCCGAGTTCCCCCCTGGTGGTTGATGTAAGCCACTGAGCTTATGTTGTCTGACTGGTACCTGATAAACTGGGCTAAGGCAAGCTAAAGCCAAGCGATCAAGGCATTGAAGATCGCTCTCAACTCCAATATGTTTATGGGGAGAGCAAATTCCTCTTGAGACCACAGTCCCTGCGCCTTCAAAGAGTCCCAAACCACTCCCCAGTCCATCAGGCTGGTGTCCGTGGCCACAATAACCCATGAGGGTGTCAGGTTCTCTCTCTTTAAGCCCAACCCACTCTACCTTTAAATCCTGCTCACACCCTCATACAGGTGCTTAGTATTTTGTTAGATGAGCCTGACACTAGTAGCTTCACTGAGCTTTCCCTAACCTTGCCTACTCTCAAAGCAAGTAGTACTTGAACCTATGTTTTCTACATTTTCTCTACCTTCATGTGGACTGTATAGTTTTGCCTTCTGTATCTCTGGAGCCAATTTTGTATGAACAAACATGAGTTCTTACTAACACACTGCAGCAGCAAGTCAAGCAAGCTTTTTCTTCAAAATGAACTTTGTACTATCTTTGCCAAAGTGTTTGTTTCCTTCTAACTACAGGGAGAGTCCACAGCTGCATTTATTACTTGTGGGAATACAGAACCTGGCCACCAGGAGGAGGCAAAGACACCCCAGCTAAAAGCTTAAATACCTCCCCCACTTCCCTCATCCCCCAGTCATTCTTTGCCTTTCGTCACTGGAGGTTGGCAGAGAAGTGTCAGAAGATATGGAGTAGTTCCTTATGGAGGGTAGTATTCTTCGAGATGGGACTGGAGTTTGAAGTAGTGTTGTCAGCCTCTCAGTGAGAGCATTGATGAAAGTGTCTGGAGATGCAGGGAGAGTCTTTCTGTGAAACCATCCAGACTCATATTAACAGCTCCTTAAGCAATCAGCATTGACAAGTTTTGCTGCCTGCTTTCTTCACTCAAGTCCATGTCAGAAGCACTGCTACAATCAAGGACCGTGTTGCTGTTCCACGGCATAGATTCCGGTAAGATCGTTTCATTTTTTACACATGTTAACGAAAGACGACAGGGTCTCATTGGGATTCATTTATCTTTATGGAATCAAGGGTTAATATCTCCGGAGGGGGATTATTGAACAGTGGGGTCTTGTTAATCATGTTTGTTATGTGATTTTGACTGCTTATGTGTAGGAGACATTTTGGGCTCATAGGCTGATACGGAACATACAGGTTAAAGAGCTGCGCAGTTTTATTAAGCTGGCACGCTTATCCTTAGCAGGGGCAGTCCTGCATGAGGCACCAAGTGACTGGGAGTAGTCACGTCTTGTTTTCCATTTCCGATACCTGACCGAGTGGCTGTGGAGAAGAGTTCATTTCTCTACCTGTCTGGGTTATAGGAGGTGGTGAGTGCCCCAGCCATTGGGGGTTTAAGGTGCCAGTTGTTTTTTTGGCTAAAATGTTTAATTAGAATTATGGAGGATTCTGATATACTAGAGGATTCCTCTGATACAGATTTTAATACTTGCGTATGTTGTGAGGAGGCCTGGGTAGACCAGCCCGCTTGATTATGTTCCGTATGCCACAATAGGGTGTTCTCTTCAAACAATGTTGAGATGTTAGAGACCTCTGAGCCGTCTACCTCTGACGATTTCTCGTCCCATGAGGTGCGTTCCCTAGTATCTTCTCCTACACATGCAGTTCCCCTAAGTATCATTACTCCTTCGCCTGAAGGAGACTTTTTTCCAACAGAGGTTACTGCGCGTTTTTGCATGGCCATCTGTATGGCTTTAGCGAGTTTGCCTCTTCTTGCTGCGTGCATGCGAAGGGTTAATCTGTGCTCTCCTACCCATGGGCTGTCGTGTAAAATGACGATTGTGCCCGATCAGTCATCTGGGGATGCGGTTCCCTCTGAAGCTTCAGAGATAGAACCTCCGGGATCGGAGTCACCTGATTTGACTCCTCCGACTGAGGAGGATATGGCATTTAGATTTAGAATGGCATGCCTGCATTTACTTCTGAGGGAGGTTTTGGTGATGTTAGAGGTTCCCAGTCCTGATCCGTCAGGTGGACCTCAGTCCTCTAAATCAGATAACGATCTTGATTAGACGAGTGGAGAGGGTTGTATCCTCTTCTTTATCGTCTATATGTATATAGTTATAGAATCCCAGTCCCGAGCTCTATGGGGGGGTTGTGTTGTATAACAGGACCTGTTAATTATTTAATTTCCAAACCGTTTTGGATAGTTTTTGTTTTAGAGCTCGGGGTTCTTGTGAAAACTCTTTTTAGGAAGAAGTTTAGTCACTTGGGTTGTTTTTGGTTGTACCGACTTTGATGGTCGTGATGGTTGGAGTCTTCTGATGAAAGCTTCTAGATCTCTGTTCGGGGTGATGATTCCCTTGATTATCTAGAGATAAAAATTAAGCCTCTGAGCTTATTTTCCTTATTTTGTTTATTCTCAGTTTTCCTAGCACTGCTGGAACTTAAGAATTTGCCATTGGTTTATGTTTTTTATGACAAGACGTGTCGTACCCTTGATGACGGGCAGGACCTGTTTTGGGTAACAGTTAAGTTTGTTCTTCCCTGGACCTGGTTTTTCTGGATGGGCACTTGTTGCTGGATCATATGGGTCTGGGGGTCCTAGAGGCCGGAGTTGAGTTTTTCATTCCGTCTTTCTGGACTAGGTGACTTTTGGAGTCTTGAACCGGTACTCTTCGCAGTGTCAGTATACGGTTGGTGACTAGTCCAGTAAGGGGAGGGGTTTCCCGTCATTTTTGGTCCTATGATTTTTAAGCAGAGCTTATTAGATCTCTTTGTTCAGTGAGAATACATGGCTCAATCCTATCTGGAGTGGGCGTCAATGAGACTGTTGCTCCATGTTTGCCCACAAGTTCGTAATCACGGTTAGAGTCTTTGCTGCCATGAGAGTTCCCTTGTTGCAGGGATCTACCGGGTCAGGATCTCTTTGCGTCTTGGAATCTTTTCTTCCAGGGCGAATTGCGAGGGGTAGCTTGGACCTAACCGAGAGAAGGTTTGGAGGACTCCCTCTTTTCTTCTCGAGAGCAGCTAGCTTGTCCTGACTTGCTTCTCGACCCTGGAGTATTCTTCTTCCCCTCTAGAATGCGCTGTTGAAGGGCTTCTCTAACTAGTGCTTGTTGGAAGGGGCAGCCTGCAAGGATAGCCTGTTGGTTAGCTTAGCTGCCTGGCAAGCGGAAGGTTGCAGATGGATACCAGCTGCGCTTCTTTTCTCTGGTATGTGTTTTCACAAAAAAGTTTTTGCTCTCTGTTTGTGCTCCAGTTCCAGAGGTTTATTGTTCTTCCAGGTGTTCAGTAGTTTTTGCTAGGGCTCTGCCTGCGGCTAGGCCGGCAAGTCAATTCCTTGCTCCTTTTGGGGTTGGATTTATCCTTCAGGAGTTACATCGGGTTACAAATGGAAATAGGTTCTTCCTTTTTTGGGGAATCTTACCTTGAGGTTCCTGTCAGACTTCAACAGAATAGACAGTTTTTTTCCTTTATGTTATTCATATCTGGGTGATAACTTTCTCCTTGCTGGTAGAGGAGTGTTTTCGCTGGTTCTAAGAGACAGCGGGACACGAGCCTCCTCAGAGGTTTATAGCTCAGTTTGAGTACAGTGACATCTTTTGGGTCTCTGACATTAGATCCTAAGGTTTTGTTTGTTGGGCGGCTGCTTGGTCCTCCTAACATTCTTATTCTTTTTATTTTTTGCTTCTGTCAAGGAAGCCTTTGGGAGTTTGGTTTTCTTGCAGGCTGTGGTGCCCTCAGTAGCTGTGGACTCTCCCTGTATTTAGAAGGAAAACATAAATTATGACTTACCAGATAATTTCCTTTCCTTCGATTCAGGGAGAGTCCACAGCTCCCGCCCGTGCTCTCTGGTGAGCAGCCCTAAATTTAAGTTGTTTTCTTCTGGCACCTTTTTCAACCTGATATTTCTCCTACTGTTCCTTGTTCCCTCAGCAGAATGACTGGGGGATGAGGGAAGTGGGGGAGGTATTTAAGCCTTTGGCTGGGGTGTCTTTGCCTCCTCCTAGTGGCCAGGTTCTGTATTCACACAAGTAATGAATGCAGCTGTGGACTCTCCCTGTATCGAAGGTTGCCACTGTAAACCCTGATGAATATACATTTTCTTTAAGAAAGCATATAGCTTCTTGTCCATAGGGTCCTTGAAAGAGCAACTATCCTTAATAGGACTAGTAGTCCTCTTGGCCAGTGTAGAGATTGCCCCTTGCACCTTGGGGACCGTCTGCCATGACTCCTTAATGGAGTTGGCCACCGGGAACATCTTCCTAAAGACTGGAGAGAGAGAAAAAGGAATACCAGGTCTCTCCCATTCCTGGGCAATAATCTCCATAGCACGGTCTGGCACTGGAAACACCTCCCCAGGGGAGGGTACATCAAGGTATCTATTTAATTTGCTAGATTTCTTAAGGTTGACAACAACAGGAGTATCGGAGTCATCCAAATTAGACAAAACCTCCTTTAACAAACCACAAAGGTGTTCAAGCTTGAATCTGAAGAAAACCACTTCAGTATCAGAAGAAGGGATTAAATTATCCGAATCTGAGATATCACCCTCAGAGGCTACCAAAGTATTCTCTTCCGATTTATGAGAAAGAGCAACTTGGTTACTGGATCAGAAACCTTACTATCTGATTTTCTCACTTTCCTCTTGCGTCTTCCTTGAAGCATGGGGATGGCAGCTAGCACCTCAGATACCGCCGAGAATACCTGGGCAGCAATTTCTGCATACAAATATACTCCTCCAGGAGAAGCAAGGAACTGCAGGGCACTGCACATGACATAGATAGAGCTTAGGACGTTTAAGGAGAAAGCTGTGGCATCGCCTGACCAGCATCAACCTGAGAGGGTGGTGGCTCAGTAATAAAGAGTTTATCTTTATACATTAATGTTCTTTCAACACACGAAGAACAAAAGGGGAAAGGAAGCTCTACTTGGGTATTTAAACAAAGTCTGCATTCAGCAGAAGGCATCAATTCTTGATCCATATTTGCATAAAATTGAAAGCAACAAAAAAAAAAAATAGCATTCTTTTATTTCAAACACTTTCTCTTTAAGGACCTCCGTAATAAAAAAACTCTGACGATAACATCTGTCAGCAGATCTTATGAAATAAAATGAAATGCTCAGATTTTATTTAAAGTTAAACCTCTTCGTCACTTCTACACCTCAGCATAATACTGAAGTGCTTACCTGCCCCCTCTGCAATTCGAACTATCAAGCGGCTCTTTATCTGACTCTTGATGCACACACAGCCGTTCCGGAAAATACAGCAGAGAAAATTACGATACAGTGAAAGCTGCGCCGTAATCTTGTCAAAAGCGTGTGCTTAGCCAACAATACCGCCTCAGCAAAAGGACCCGCCTCCTAAAATATGTCAGAGGTGGTCCTGGCGGCCATTAGTCAAATTAAGTCTTGCATCCGATAAAAAGGACTGAGTTCACGAGGGGAAATAAATGTACCCATCCGTTTGCCCCTTAGATTGTTTCTCTAAGCGGGACCCCTGAAAAAAAAAATACCCCTACTGAGCCACCAGTGATTCAACTCAAACACTGTTCGCACTAAATCACCTCCTCTGAAACTTGCCCACACAGTGTCTGCTCCCTGTCGTTATCCTGATCCTTAAAGCAGGAACTAAGTTCCAATAAAGTGCAATTAGCTCAATGAGTGCCAGTGTTCTCCCATAATAAAGAAAATGGCACTTACCTGCACCTCTTGCTGTCCGGCAGGAGGACAGCTCACCCGGTGTGAGAGGAAGCCACTCCTCACAGAGACCTACTCTGGCTTTCTATACAAGGACAGCAACCTGTTAGGAAAACGCAGTGAAGCCCACCTCACAAGTTACTAACTGCTTGAAAACTACCACTGCTCTATTAAAGAGACTAACGTGGATTACAGCTAGACCCAAAACTTGTTTAGAACAAACCTACTCTGGCATTCAAAATTATAAAATCTTGATTGAAGAAAAAATCTTTTACAAAAACCTAACTTAACTTCAATGACTGGGCATTGTGGGAAGGGGAGTGATACTTAACAGCTTTGCTGTGGTGCTCTTTCCCTCCTCCTGCTGGCCAGGAGTGATAGTCCCAACAGTAATTAATGGTCCTGTGGACTCACCATATCTTAGGAAAGGTGAATTTCTTAGGTGGAGAATTTCAATCTCCCCGGTCTCGTCCGCCCAGGGAGATTGACAGCTCCTGCCCGCGCGTGATTGGCTGTGCACGGGCAGGGGGCAGTGTTGCACGCGAACGCAAAATAGAGCTTGTGTGCAATGCTGAATTCCTGCAGCAGATTGCTGCCTGCCACAGAGGAGCTGTACGCCCTTGTCCATCCTAGCTTGATAAATCAAGCTCATATTACTGGAGAGAGTTCTTGATGAATCTTGTAAGCCCAGGGAGCTTTAACTAATTGGGCCCTATATCTGAATCATGAAAGTTTAATTTTTACTTTCCTTTAATCCCCACTGAAAACAATCATGTTGGGGGCATTTTCTTCTAATGTAAAATCTACACATTTCTATTTCTGAAAATGTCCTCAGTTCCTTTTTTTCTTTTTCTTTCACCTTAATTAAAATCTTTAGCTATCAGGGTCACTCAATATATAAAATACTTATAGGGACAGTCAAGTCCCCAAAAACCTTTCATGATTTAAATAGGGAATGTAATTTTAAACAACTTTCCAATTACGTTTATCACCAATTTTGCTTTGTTCTTTTGGTATTCTTAGTTGAAGGCTAAACCTAGGAGGTTCATGTGCTAATTTCTTAGACCTTGAAAACTGCCTCTAATCTGAATTTGACAATTAGAGGGCATTAGTTCATGTGTTTCATATAGATAACAATGAGCTCATGCACGCAAAGTTACCCTGGAGTGAGCACTAATTGGCTAAAATGTAAGTCTGTCAAAAGAACTGAAATAAGGGGGCAGTCTGCAGAGGCTTAGATACAAGGTAATCACAGAGGTAAAAAGTGTATTTCTATAATAGTGTTGGTTATGCAAAACTGATAAATGGGTAATAAAGGGATTATCCTTCTTTTTAAACAACAAAAATTCTGGTGTTGGCTGTCCCTTTAATACATTTTACAAGTTGTTGCTAATATGATAAGTATACAGTACATCTAACTGGTGTTGAAACAAGTCACTTAATATTGAGTTTTGGAAGATTTATTTATTATGTTTAAAAAATAAATAGTTGAGAGACTAATTTGTCTTGATAAAGGCCTCGTTGCAGGCTGAAACGCGTAGACCCTGAATGACATACCAGCCCGAGTTTTAAAATACGGTGAGCACTTTTCCTATTATATTTCTTCACTGCGCCTGTTTTGTGCAGCCTTAGTTCTTCTCTTTTTTTGCAGGTTTTTTTTTCATTGGATTCATTGCTGTATTTTGGATATCCTACCAACTTATTCACCCAGGAAACAGACCACACTTATGCTCTCTAGTCCGTGATCTCCACACTTCATTTGGGATTTGAACGCACTTCCCCCACTTGAGATAATATACTTGTTACTTTTTTGGAATCCTCCCTGGGACACATTTTTTTGGGACTCTTTACACAAGTTTCATTTGGGACACTTTTTTTTATTAATTCTTTATTAATTTTTTATTAATTCTTTATTATTTTCCTCATCATTATTTTTTCTCTAGGATATATATATATATATATATATATATATATATATATATATATATATATATATATATATATATATATATATATATATATATATATATATATATATATCCTTCGTGCTCTCAACTATTTTTTTTTCTTTCTATAAGGTTGGCCAATCTTCATTTTTTTCTCAGGTTGTATTATATGAACTCAGCAGTGCCTGGTCTAATCAGTTCATTATTTATGTTCAATTTCATCGATGTTTCATTTTAATAATACCTATTTTTATTAAATGTTATATTTTACCTTCTATTTAATATTTTTGCTTATATACAAGACAGTTTCTCATAGTGTATAAAATATTTATAGTCCATATCTTGCCACTACAAACCACTACACTATTGCTACATCTTGCTATATTGCTACATATCTATCAGCACTGACTATACTGTTTCACATTCCAGATATTGTTTCACATTCCCTTCATAATCTAGTCACTTATATAACTCTATTCAATTAACACAACACTTTTGTATCCTCTGAACTAGCCACAATATTTTACTGTACCACTATCATTTTCTTTCAACTAAAGAATGTTTTTGATCCAATAAACTGTGCTCTTTGGGATATCACATAATACCCTAGTATACTTAGGCCTCTCTTTTGAGGTGCTCCTTCACCTATACACTTGCATCAAACTCACTAGAACGATTAGGTTAGGCAATAGTTCCCCTTTGAAGTGAGCTTGTATACTTTATTATACTTTTGGCGCTGTCCTCTATATATCTTTTTCATATATAAATGGATCATCTACAAAACATTTATGCATAGAAAAATCTAGTGTATAACCTCCAAAGGTTATTTCATGTTTTTTCAAACTGTGTCTTGGATGTTTAACCCCTTAATGACTGACAACGTGCAGGGTACGTCCTCAAAAAAAATACAGTTAGCGACCAAGGACGTACCCTGTACGTCGTCGGCCTTGGAAAGGGCTGGAAGCGATCCTGATCGCTTCCAACCGCTTTCCGGTTATTGCAGTAATGCCTCGATATCGAGGCATCCTGCAATAACCATTTTTAGCCATCCGATGCAGAGAGAGCCATTCTGTGGCCCTCTCTGCACCGGACATCGATGGCCAGTATCGGTGGTTGGGAGGCGGTTGGGCGGTCATTGATGGCTTCAAGTAGGGGGCAGGATCGGGGGCGGAGTCGTCGGGGGCACGCACGGACGCGTGCGTGTGCTCAGGGAGGGAGCGGGTGGGAACCGCTACAGTACAGAAAAATTGAGTTGTTAGAAGTGGGAGAGAGGGCGGAGGGAATTGAGGAAACGAGCATCTAAGTGATCTGGGAGGGGATGGGGGTGTTGTCTTTGGGGGGGAGCTACACTATGGCAAACATTAAAAAAAATATATATATCTTTTGGTAAACTGGGTACTGGCAGACAGCTGCCAGTACCCAAGATGGCTCCCAATAAGGTAGAGGGAGTGGATCCCGAAACGTTGCATTTTTTATCTTTTGTACCTGAATAAAGACCTCTAATTTTACTTGGTGCTGTGGATACTCTATTTATTGGAATGCTGAGAGGAAGGCAGTCTCCTCTATCCCACCAAAAACCCTGAGATAAAAAGGGAATAAGGGAATTAAGGTGCTGTTTGTGCATTGTTTGGTGCTATTTGCATTACCTGGACTGCAGCTCACACTTGCATCTATCCCTGGTAAAGGTTGTTCAAAATGGATAAACATCCTAAAACTGATGATCCAAGAACTTTTACTTACACAGAAATGGATGCCGCAAGAATTACCACCCTGGTAAGAGGATCAAGGGATTTTCTTAAAGAAAAAAACATGAATGAATATGAAAAACTAAGTAGAAGAAATATGACATGGGAACTACATGCAATAACATTAGCAGAATATTTTCGTGTTAAACGGATTCCCAGGGGTCTTCGAATGAACACAAGACCAACATTAATGAGAGATCATGAAGATTACTGCAACAAATTTGAGGCCATATTAAATAAATGTTCTTACGACCTAATGGTACTCACTGTGGATACTTTGCAGCAAGAAATAGAGAAACAACAGACACTCATTAACCAAGGTAAAGAGGAGCTCAAGCAAGCGTTACCGCAAGAGGAGTTTGAACGGAAAATCAAAACCATTGATGAAAAAATTGCAGCCCAAAAGAAAGAGATTCAAGATCGGAAAAGATCAAAATTCCTTAGAGATGAGTCAGACTACCTGCAAGGGAGAGTGTATAGATGGCGATCCGAGGGTTCTGATTGGCCACAGAGATCAGCTGGCTACAGAGGCCGGAGAGGCGGTCGCGGACGTCATACACAGGCGACTAGAGAAGGCACGCAGGGGTCTGATTCCTCAAGTGGCTCAAGTTTTTTATCCTCAAGCGACGAAGCGGTGATGTCGTCAGGCGAGGCCACAGAGGGGGCCGCAGGCACCGCAGGAGATGCAGCACGTCGCAGACAGCCGGCGAGGGAGATCAACCGGAAGAAAACTCCACAAAGCAAGTAATAAATGTAATAAATGTGTCTGATGTCCCACTGACTGAAAATGAACTGGCAGTGCTCAATAAGGGATTAACTTTTTGCCCAGTAAAAAATATTGATCTTTTTGAGTTGGACAAGGACATGTTTAAGTTCTTCAGGACTGTTAAGTTAAAGGCATTTTTTGCTAATAAAGAAAAAGTATGCATTTCAAGTGACTCCCCCACAAGTTTAATCAGTGATAGACTACAGCTTAAGGGTACTGGTTTGTATAAAAGGAGTACATTTATTCCCCCTGATATTAATGGCAGTGTTGATGCTTTCATTAAATTAGTGAATTTTGATCTTGAAAAATTAAAAGAGAAGGTTAAATATCAGCCTAAGTTATGTAAACCTAATTTGACTAAAGATCAACTTTCTGCCATTAGTGATTTAAAAGCTAAAGGGGTAACTATACGCAGAGCTGATAAGGGAGGTGCTACTGTATTATTACAGAATGAATATTATGTACAGGAAATAAGGGAACAATTACAAGACAACACTACATATAAAAGATTAAGTGGTAACCCGGTATTTAATATTCAAAAGGAAGTTAGGTCTATCTTAGATACAGCCTTGTCCAGAAATATTATTGATAAAACCTTGTTCACTTATCTTTTTGTAGAATGGCCAAAAACCCCTATTTTTTATACAGTCTTCCCATTGTGGCAGGAGTTAACTCGGTATTTACCAACATTGCCACATATCTGGACAAAATACTTCAACCAGAAGTGTTAAAATTAACTTCCTACATCAGGGATACTAGTGATTTTCTAGACAAATTAAAGAATCTATCTGTACAGAACACTAAATATATACTTTTTACCCTTGATATATGTAGTTTATACACGGTTATTAACCATGAGAGTGGTATTGAATCCAGTATGTGCACTTTGAAAAATGCTGGTACTTATACTATCCCACAATTACAATTTGTGGAAAAGCTATTGAGACTAGTGTTGTATCACAATTATTTCCTCTTTGCTGATGATTGGTATGAGCAGTTCAGGGGAACTGCAATGGGGTCCAATGTCGCCCCATCATACGCCAACCTATTTATGGGACAAATAGAAGAAAAGTTTGTATATGAGAATACCTTGTTCAAACTCTATGGAGCAGCCTGGTGGCGCTTCATAGATGATGTGTTTGGCGTGTGGTGGGGCGACATTGGAACCCTTCTATCCTTTGTTGAACAACTTAACAACTCTGTTAATGGGGTTAAGTATACTCTATCTCACAGTGAGGAAAGAATTGCCTTCCTTGATACAGTTGTATATAGGAATAGGGGACACGGAGACTTCCTGTTGGAGGCGGGGCACACAGGTGGTTGCAGGTAGCTGCAGGTGCTGAGGACGCTCCATGCCTCTGAGAGAGGCCCAAACCAATTTCCAACATATGCACTGGTTTCCCTTGGCCAGATCCAGGCTTGGGAACATGGACCACGGTCCAGCATGGGAAGTCCGAATCGCAGCCTAAGAGTGCACGGTGGCTGGTGCACACCATTTCTACAAATACTCCTAACCATTAAACTATTACTATCGCAAGATAAGCCCTCTGTCATACCTAGGCTTTATATCCGGGACTAACAATGCCTCTACCTATTATACCTGCCACCTGGAAGGCGTTTGTGCAGAGACTCTGACACCGCTTAAATAAGATCTGTCTTCTCGATTGAACATATATACACGCTGAGACACGCTGATATACAGGCACAGTTTGAGGAACCCGGCACTCACCTGGTTGAGTGTGCGGTGTGCTTGGTAGTGATCTCACTGCCCATTGGCGGTGCTGTATGGGACATTTGAAGTTCGCTGTGAAGGCTAGGAGGGAGTCTTCCTTCAGGGTTGAAAGCGGAGCGGTGACGGCTTGGAGACCGCCGCAAGGAATCTCGGGCCCCTGGTTGGGCAGTCAACGTAGATGATCCCGCCCCCTTCAACCTGAGTCATCGGGGGGCGACGCAGCACAGCGGCCCGGGTTGTTTAGACCCCCCCCCACCGAAGTCCGACACCGCAGCTGAGAGAGAGGAGTGCCAATGGTGCACGCTGGTTTGGCCGCAAGTTCCTTGAAGCCTGGGCACACTGCACTCCCCTCGTAGAGGGTCGCCTGGCTGGAAAACAGTGGGGTCTAGTTTTGAGCCCAGGGTTTCAAAGGGCTGAAGTCTGATCGGGCAGGCAAGATACCTGATTGGAGCATTAGTGGCAAGGTACTGTACGTGGATATTCCTACACATGCAGGCCCGGATTATTCTCTTTTTTGGGTACTTTGTCCGTAACTATATAACCTGCCTAAGTATCCTTAAACTTGCTGAATTCGACACAGTGGGCTGTGTGTCTGGAGTCATAAAGCGACTCGGCAGCTTAGGATCATGTGAATAGGCTGACTGTGAAGGCAGAAAAGGCGTTGCTGCAGAAACACCATTATTTGACCTGAACTGTAGTATGTGTAAAGCTGTTACTTTCTGTTGTGTGGTCTACTTGAATATTTAGCCTAAACACGAAGTTTCTCTCCATTTAGGCGTTTTGGAGTTACTTATATATATCCTGCAGTAATAACAAACTACCTTGTCTCAAGTTACTGTTTTTCTTTTGCAGGTTGTTGGGGGATATTATAGGCATAAAAAGGTGATTACTGAAGGTTAATAGATATTAGACTACAGTGGAAGCATAAACACCTGAGACATACAATATAGAGTAAGTTTCTAGTTGTATTCACGGTAACAGATCTATAATACCAAGGCCTCTATAGGTGTAACCTTGACAAATTAATAACCCTAAATACTTGGCATTGGTCTATACCGTATCAATTTAAGACAAGAGTTATATATCAGAGTGCTCGGACATACACATGCTGTATTGGGTATCAACCACTGTGTAGTTCTAGATTTGAGTCTGAGTACTTACATTGACTTATCTATTTCTTTTGTTTCTATTAAACTAAAAGGGTCTAGGAGCAAGGAATAATTCTGCCACACTTTGAATTAAACTAAACACGGAGATCTGAAGAGTAGTAGGGACTCCTGATTTAAAACATTGTATAACTTTTTGGGGAATAAATTGTCGTAATTTGCACGAAGGGATAGCGCCCAAAGCAGGACTGCACAAAGAGCCCCATTTAAAGTTAAGCTAGTAAGATATTAATAGGGTTTTTTTTTTTTTTTTTTTCTTAGAGATACGCTAGCGGTGCTCCGTTCATGGATAAGTACATGCAGCAAAAGAGTTCTCCTTCTAATATGCCCCCCAAATCCCGAGAAAAAAAAGGGAGCAGTAGGAATCTGGACTCTAGCACGGTATCCCCTCTGGATAAAAGTGTCTCCAATCCTTCCCCCAACAATTTGGTGGAATTTGCAGCTGAAGTAGCTAAAATATTGACGCCACAATTTGATATGATCAAACAAGAAATCAGAAATGAGATATCAAGCCTCACTCTGGAGGTTAGACAGTTTTCAACCAGATTAGACGAAATAGAAAATCGTATCTCAGATCTGGAAGATAGATTTAATGTCAGTGATCCGATATTGGACACACATACCAAATCAATTCTCGCGCTGCAAGCCAAGGTTGAAGATCTTGAGGATTGTTCGAGGCGTAATAACCTCAAAGTAATTGGCTTGCCCGAGTCTTCGGAGTTTCAAGAATTTTGTCACTGTCACATTACCACAGGCCCTGCAGATCCCAGCTCCTGCTGCTGCCTTCTTGATTGAAAGGGCTCATAGGATAGGCCAAAGGCGTGAACAGAGTGAGCTATCGCGACCTAGGCCAGTAATCTTTAAATTTGTCAATTTTCAGGACAAATTAACATTCCTTAAGCATTACAGGAAATGTGGTTCTCTCTCTCTGGGCTCGCATAAATTACTATTGTTTCAGGATTTCTCCTCGGAAACATTAACCAAAAGAAGAGACATGTCCTTTTTCTATGGGAGACTACTGAAATAGAACTACAATATTAGGTTAATTTACCCAGCAAAGCTAATAGTGCAGAAAGATGGCAGTACACATACACTTAACAATGTTATGGAGGCTGAGACCTTTTGCAGGGAGGCAGGGGTCCCATGATTTTGTCCCTACCATGATGTGAAGATGGCCTTGTTCGCAGAATCTGAATATTTTAATATTTAGTGTTACTGAAAGGGATATTATGGTTTTTGAATTTAAGAATACGAGAGTTTTAGAAATGGTGTTTTTTATGTTTATCACGGGGTCTGTGTGGGGGAGGGTTGTGTCCCAGTTTTCTTTGTGTTGTTTGGGGTTTTTTTTTTTGTTTTTTTTCTCTTTTCCTCTTTCTCTCTTCCTCTCTCCCTCTCTCTCTCTCTCCCCCCTTCCCCCCCGCTCCCCGAGTCCTTGCTATGGCCCATTGCGGGGATGGGTCTCCATTACCTGCTGAAGAAAACTGAGGTGAGTCTTTTACTCCCCCTGATGGATATTAGACCAGCAAGATGATTAGTACTGATGATGGTTAATCTTAACCTCTTGTCTTGGAACATAGGGGGCATTAACTCTCCTATTAAAAGAAAATCGGTAATAAAACATTTGGGCAAATTCAATCCGGATATAGTCTTCCTACAAGAATTACATCTTGAGGCTAGTGAAATACCCAAACTTAAATCTAAGTGGGTGGGGGAAGTGGTGGCGGCTCCATTCACTTCTAGGAAGAGGGGGGTGGCAATTTTATTGAATCGTAAGTTAGAATATAGGATAGGTAATATTGAACTTGACCCCGAAGGGAGGTTCCTAATATTGGAGCTGGCAATTAAAGGTATTAAATATATACTCTGTAATATATACGGCCCTAATCAAGTTGACCAAAATTTTTGGTCCGTCCTATTAGTAAAGTTATATAGCTTTATAGGAGCGAATTTAATTATCGCAGGTGATCTTAACCTTCTAGCAGACCCCTTTCTGGATAATTCTAATAAAAAGATGCTAAATAGCAGAGGTAGAAAAATGAAAATATTTCAGAGATTTTGTTTCCAGCTAGGGATGGTTGATTTATGGCGAGTTCAGAACCCGGATGTCCGCTCTTATGGCATGATTTCAGAATCCATGCTAACACAGAACTGGACCACCAGAATTGAAGATATAGTTATCTCTGATCATGCGGTTATTACACTGGGACTTAGGGCCGTAGGTAGACGGCTTGGTCAGAACTATATTTCCTTTCCTAGACATTTGAGTAATAATTTGAAATTTCAGAACCATCTCCGATTGAAATGGGCTGAATACCTTAATAATAATAGTAGTTATTTAGACAGGGTCGAGATATTTTGGGAGGCTTCTAAAGCCGTCTTACGTGGAGAGATCAAGTCCTATACACTTTACTTGTCAAAAAGCAGTAGTTCAGGGGCTAGACAATTGGCTAACCGCGTGAAGAATACATATAGAGCATATATTACTAGGCACACGAAAGAACGTTGGGATGCCTATGTCACAGCGAAGACACTCCGGGATTCATTCCTGAAGCAGATTAGTGCCCAGGAAGAACTCAGAATGAAAGCAAGGTATGGTGGATTTACGGGGAGATCAGCAAAGTTTCTAGCAAGGCTAGCTAAAGCCTCTCCTAGATACGCAATTACCTCTATTAAACAAGGAACTTTGAGGTATACAAGTCATACTGACATAGAAAAAGTATTTTTCGACTTTTTCCAGGATCTATACACTCAAGATCCTATTAATCTACAGAAAAAAGAGACATTTTGGGGGAAGATTAAAACTCCACGTATATCTATAGAAGCCAGAGATGCCATCAATGCTCCTATCATGGAAGAGGAAATATTGTGGGCAATTAAGAACGCGAAACCCAATAAAGCAGCCGGTCCAGATGCGCTCCCCATAGAATACTATAGAATCCTCCAACCCCAGGTGCTACCCATATTAGTCAAGTTATTTAACTTTTATTTTTCTGAAAATACTAGCTGTTCCACATCTTTTACAGCTGCAAATATCTCACTGATCCTTAAAAAGGGGAAAGATCCCGAATTGCCAAGCTCCTATAGACCTATTTCGGTCTTAAATACCGACTATAAGTTGCTCGCGTCTATCATAGCCTTACGATTAAAACCCTACATGGGCGATTTAATTCATGAGAATCAATCTGGCTTTATGCATGGTCGTAAATCGACAAGGAACATAAGGAAATTACTAATCCTGATTGAATCTTTTTGGAATATATATAAAACTGATGAATCTTATGGAAGTATTGACAAGGCTATCTTGACAATTGATGCGGAAAAGGCTTTCGACAGGGTCAGTTGGGATCATTTGTTCTTCACATTAGATGAATTTGGGTTCTCGGGCTCCTTTAATAATTATATACGTTTGATTTACAGTACCCCCTCCTCTGCGGTAATTATCAACAACACTTCTACTCAGCGATTCAATCTATCCAGAGGGACTAGACAGGGGTGCCCACTTTCCCCCTTCTTGTTCATTCTTAGTATAGAACCACTGGCCATTCTAATACGGCAAGAATTGGAGGGGATTGTATTAGCACGGGAGAAGCTGACTCTTCTTCTCTACGCGGATGATCTCCTCCTATTTCTATCTAATCTCGCAGTATCATTACCTATCTTACAGAGTATCACCCAAGAGTTCGGGGAAATCTCAGGATTTAAGATTAATACTTCTAAATCGGAGCTTATGTGGATAGATAAAAATCCCACACTACAGCTGGATCACCCCTTCAGGGAGGTCCCGCAGATTACATATCTGGGCTTACGACTATCCAGAAACCCAGAGGAATGGTATGGATTAAATTATAGGTCAGTAATGGACTCCTGTAAGAGTAAACTAGAGGATTGGACTAGGCTTCCTATCTCATTAACAGCACGGGTGACTCTGATTAAAACAATTATCTTCCCAAAGCTCCTTTATATTATGCAAAACATCCCTTGGTTTCTACATAAGAGAGATATCACCATATATAATAAGGCTTGTTCCAAATTTCTATGGAATGGCAAAAGACCGCGGATTGCCACAGCTAGGCTTACGAACTCTAAAACATCAGTAGGTTGGGCACTCCCCGATATTCAGACATATAATCTGGCTTTAATAGCTAGATTTGCATTTGACTGGTTAACGGAGAAGGAGCAAATTACGTTGTTTATGTGGGAATCTCAGCTTGTGGCCCCTTTTAATTTGAAAGCCCTGCTACACTGCCCGCTTACCTCACTTCCTTCTAACATATTCCATCTAGATACCCTAAAGAATGTCATTATTGCCTGGCAAAGACTCTGTACAGAAATGGGCAACTCGCCCTATGTCTCACAATTTCTACCTATAGCGGGTAACCCAGAATTCAGTCCTGGTCTCTCGAATCGGATATTCAGAGATTGGGAAGCTAAAGGTCTCCAAACCTTAGGCCAGATACGGGACTCGGGAGGGCACGTATTATTATTCCAAGAAATTGTAGACCGGTTTGATATAGGGTCACGGGAGTTCTATGCCTACCTTCAAGTCAGGCACTTTCTCCAAGAGATAACGATGAAATATGGAAATGACTGGTTCCTAGGTGAGCTGCAGACTAGGATCACAATGTACGCAGCAGGAATATATGCAATTTCCCCTTTATATCTACTACTAAAACAGAAAGCATCAAAAGCGCAAGTACACAAGATGGTTGTTAGATGGGCTAACCTATTCCCGGGGATAGATGAGCAGACTATCATAGAGAGCTTTAAAATAACACATCAGTCCTGGGTCCCGACATCTTGGAGGGAGTCCCAGATAAAAATCGGGTTACAGAGATATCTCACCCCTGCTATGCTAGCCAAATGGTATAAAACAAAAGCTCTTTGTCCTAAATGTTCTAATACTGGTGCTGACCTCTTCCATTGTTTATGGAGTTGCCCTAAGGTATCGCAATATTGGGGGAAAATCATATTTTGGATGACAGTTGTCTTGAAGATGGATTACAGATTATCCCCTATTGAGGTCTTCTTTCTGGTAAAATATCGACACACAATTAAAAATCATAATTTGATAAATACTATCATATTAACTGCACGGAATCTTATTTTTAAGTCCTGGAAAGCAACTGCTTTACCCACAATGGCACAAGTTAAAAGGGCTTTGACTGATCAGTTCATAATAGAACAGATTAATCTACCTTACCCACAAGAAAAATACCTAGTAGTATTTTTTAAGAAATGGGAGATATTTGTAAGATCGTTACCCCTATTGCATAAAAAAAAAAACTAATCAAACCATTTAGTAACTCGGAATATCTACAGATGAATATATTGGCAGGTCACTTCCCTGGTGAGTGGGCAACGGACTCTGAGTGAGTGTTGGGGGGAGTGAAGGGGGTGGGGGACAGAGAGGATCGTTTTATGTTTTCCCCTTTTTTTTTTTTTTTTTGTTGTGTTGTTTGTTTGTTATTTGTTGGTTGTATGTTGGTTTTGTGTTGTGGTGTCTTGTATATGGTCTGGGTGGGGGGGTTCGGAACCTGACTACACTGCAGATCTAGTATCATACAGATAATGTGGGGACAGATCGTGAGGAAATAACTGAGTTGAAGAAAGCATAGCTAGTCTACTCAGGGTCATTTGGTTACACTACACAATTTTACCCAAATCTGAATGTTCACTTTGAAGGATAGTAGTAAGCACTGTCTACAATTAGTCACGGGTACTATTGACTCACTGGTTTGGTGCACTTTGAATGTATATAATTATGTATAGATCTGTGTTTAATCACTGTTTCTTATTACCTTCAGGTTAAGAAAGAGGTTTCTTTTTTTTTTTTTTTAATTACAAATGTTTTCCCACATTTTAAGCATACAGACATACACGTTTATGCATACAGGGTTTTTTAGCAGATATTTATACAGCACATTACGCATTATTCCCCACAAAGGACCCATGACGAATATGTTTTTGTGCTTTGGTTCTCAGTCTGTACAGTTTATGACGCATTATGTTGACCTGAATATTGTATCTATATGTTTTTTTGTTTTTTTTCTCCTTTGTCTCTGCATGCGGACAAAGTATCTGTTTGTAATTATTGTAATACTAAAAAAGAGGTTCATCACCTGAGACCCAAAAGCGCACCTATTGATTTGAAAATACCCCCTGTTATCTCAAAATATTATACTGTTTTTTGGGGAAAAAAATAAAAAAAAATATAGGAATATTGATGGTCTATTGAATGTGGATTTACATAAGAAACCTACTGACAGAAACACTTTATTGTTATTTGATAGCTATCACCCAGACCGATTAAAAAATTCACTACCACGTAGCCAGATGTTAAGGGTTAAAAGGATAGTAACTGACAAAGCGCTGGCAGAGCAAAGATTAAAGGAAATGGCTGTAAGATTTAAGGAAAGGGGTTATCCAGATCCTCTAGTTAACATTGAAAAAGAGAGAATCATAAAAGAAGAGGTAGCCATTAACAAGAATAGAAAGGATAAAAATCAGCGCATGGTATGTGTTACACAATTTAACCCCTACAGCAAAGAGATTTCTAGAATTGTTAATAAGCACTGGAATGTGCTCAAAAATTGTAATCCTGATATTGCAGCCTTCAAAGATCCCCCTATGATGGCTTACAAAAGAGTATCTAATTTGAAGGATAAGTTAGTGAGGAGTGATGTAGGATCAGGTAAAACCCAGATACAAACATACATCACTTCTAAGAATACAGGCACATTCCCTTGTTTAGGATGTGCCAGTTGTAATGCTGTCATTAAGGGTAAAGAATTCCTACACCCGTTAACAGGGAAGAAATTTAAAATTAAGGAACATTATACATGTGACTCATCCTATGTTATCTATCTCATAAAGTGCCCCTGTTCAAAAATCTATTTAGGGAAGACGACCAGAAAGGTGAGAGATAGAATGAGTCAGTACAGATCCAATATTCGCTGCAAGGATTTAAATGAACCTGTTTCTTGTCATTTTATAGAGGCTGGTCATAGTATCAGCCAACTTAGATGGCAAGTTATAGATAGTGAGGAGGCAATAGGGAGCAGGTGCTAAAACAAAAGGAATCCTTTTGGATTCATAAATTAAATGCTATGATCCCTACAGGTCTGAATAGGGAACTTGACTTTACTGTGTTTCTGTAGATTAAGGCATCTGTTCTTTATGAGTATTGTTTTTAGTGTAATCAATGGGTTAAGTTCACTTAGTTTAGTCTTCTAATTACCATAAAAGCAACGCCAAAGCCATATATGTCTGCTATTTCTGAACAAAGGGGATCTCAGAGAAGCATTTACAACCATTTGTGCCATAATTGCACAAGCTGTTTGTAATTAATTTTCTATTGGCTGTTCCGATCAGCCAATAGAATGCGAGCTCAATCTGATTGGCTGATTGGATCAGCCAATCGGATTGAACTTCAATCTGATTGGCTGATTCAATCAGCCAATCAGATTTTTCCTACCTTAATTCCGATTGGCTGATAGAATCCTATCAGCCAATCGGAATTGAAGGGACGCCATCTTGGATGACGTCCCTTAAAGCACTAGATGGCAGCACAATTTCATGTAATATAATGCTCCGGACATGTGCACGCTAACAATCTAGATATCTCTTCAACAAACAATACAATAAGAGAAAAGAAAATTTGATAATAGAAGTAAATTAGAAACTTTTTAAAAATTGTATTCTCTTTGTGAATCCTGAAAAAACAAATGTGGGTTTCATGCCCCTTTAAGTATAAACACATAAAAAAAATAAAAAATCCCACACAAGTTTTAAGCACAATATATCCTCTAAACCAGGGTTCTTAAAACCTTTTCCCCAAGACCAAGTGCAATAATATCACATATCTTAACAACCTTATTTTTATGCTTTGTCTAAAAAAATTCTGAAGTAATATACAACAAGATAGCTGCAATTTTTGGCAAAGTGAGTAAAATGTGTTCATACTTTATTCCTGATTGTAGTCAAACTTGAACATGTTGTAAAAGATAACACACACACCCTCTCATACAACACACACTCTCATATTACACATATACACACCACACACACTCTCATGCAACACACACTCATATTACACATATACACACCACACACACTCTCATATTACACATATACACACCACACACACTCTCATACAACACACAAACTCTCATATTACACACACTCATACAATGCACACCACACACTCATAGTACACACACTCATATTACACATATACACCACACACACTCTCATACAACACACACACTCTCATATTACACACACACCACACACACTCTTATATTACACACACAACACACACACTCTCCTACAACACACATAGAAGTCGCGGCCCAATAAACATGGTATTGCGACCCAGTAATGGGTCCCGACCTATGGTTTGAAGAACCCTGCTCTAACCCCTTTAACTGGCCCCCCTATATATTATTTTAGTAGCTAGGTGATCATTGTGGTAATAGGGATTATCTTGCGTGAATAAATGTGCATTTATTTGTACAGAAGTTCATGGGAGCCCCTTTGTGTAGATCAAAGTAACATAAATATACCCAAAGGCCCTTATGTAGTTAAACATCTGTGTAATAGAAATAAAAGTGGATTTTTGCAGAAAACTAGTATTAAAATATGATAAAAGAGACCTTGACAGAGGTCTGGATTCACTGAATATCAGCTAAAAGGTTTGCTCAAACAATTCTGACCTTTTTTTGTTATTTACTTGCAACTACTATTCTTCTTGCTGGGACTTCATTGTGTTTTCATTGAGTCCATGGGGCATATTTATCAAGCTCCGAATGGAGCTTGAGGCCCCTGAAGGCTCGCCGGAAACAAAAGTTATCAAGAAGTAATAAAGCAACGGTCTAAAAACCGCTTCTCCATAACTTGTCCGCCTTCTCTGAGGCGGCAGACAGAAATCAACCCGATCAAATACTATCGGGTTGATTGACACCACCTGCTAGGGCAGCATTGCACCAGCAGTTCACAAGAACTACTGGTGCAATGATAAATGCCGACAGCGTATGCTGTCGGCATTTATCGATGGGCAGCGATGTGCAGCGGACATGATACGCTACTTCATATCATGTCTGCTCGCACATTGTTAAATATGCCCCCAGCTGTGCTGGATTGACAATCTACTTACAGTTCAACACAGAAGTCTCAAATTTTTTCAAACATTAAACCCACTATATTTCCATGTTAAATAAAATCACTTTAGCCATGCTTTTATGAAAAAAACAACCTGCACATGTGAACATTATTGTAGTTTTCCACCTCTGATGTTCCAAAGTCAATAAAGTTGTGATCTACTCAGAAGTATACTTACGCCACAGAAACTGTTATATTACTCCCCCAAAACTGTTATATTCTATATTTACTGTATGTGCACTTAAAAATATCTATTTTACCACTCCGGTATATTGTATTTTCATAGTCTGTGCATTTTTTATTTTTTTTTTACATTTTTCTACATACTCAGAAATCTGCCAGGAAACTTTAGCATAAGTATAACATAATGTGGCCCCCTAGTCAGTTTCACTATTAGTGGGCATCCCAGTCTTAGATGAAAATCTTTTGTTGGATTTTATATTCCTCAGAAGCTCCTGCTACAACAGGAAATGAATATTCTTCTCACAGTTTGGAGAAGGTCCTTGAGGCAAAATATGAATTTATCTGCTTCTTTCCCAGTCTGTAGTTAGCTGCTCCTTAAATGTCTGTGGAATGTGGTTGCACTGTCTCAGATGGATCATACTACTTTACTGCAGACTGACTACAGCGGCTGTGGCGAGTATTGGAAGGTTACAGGTGTTCTCTCTACCTTCATGGGATCCTGAGGCCATTCCCTGACTATCTAAGTAGTTAGTTACCAAGAGAGTATATCCTTTATTAAAGACATTTTCTACAGCACTTTGAAAGAGTTGAAATTAGGTTGTACTGTCACATTAGACCCTTAAAAGGATATTAAACAGTGCTCCTTTGGTAAAAACAAAGGGCCATATTATGAGTGGAGTGAAAAATTTGTGATTTCACGAGCGTGATATTTGTGTTTCACTCGTAATACCAGCGCACGCGCTGGTATTAGAAGTGAGCAGCAATGCGATGGAGGCATCCAGGAGGCATTCAACAATAGAATGCTGTTGCTGCTGTCGGAGAGTGCCAGCTATTTAACCTCTTGCAGTGGTTAGACACTGCATTAGAACTAGCTCAGTGAAGAGGGTAAGTCGTGCAGCGATGGGCAGCAGATTGTAAATATATATGTATGAGTATACATATATATTTATAGGGAACACACAGTTCCCATAGACCGCTATGTAAAGGCACTTTTCAGTGCCGTTTTTTTTCTAACACCCTGCACCTGGCAATTTTAACCCTTCATAACTGCTTTATTTTGTGGGTTATTTTGAAAATTAACCAGAGGTCTGATTGCTACTGCCCTGATTGCACCATAAGGGCAATAATTCAGAAGTTCCATTCAACTGGAAATGTTATGAATCAACCTGGAAGAAGACATGTGTCTATATTGTCTCAACACACTGTGAAGAGGATTGTTTGAGTGGCCAAACTATCTTCAAGGATCACAGCTGGAGAATTGCAGAAGCTAGTTGCATCTTGGGGTCAGAAAGTCTCCGAAATTACAATCTGTCACCTATATCAGTGTTTCTTAACCGCTGTCCTCAAGTACCCCCCAACAGGCCATGTTTTCATTATAGCTGAACCACTGCACAGGTGAAGTAATCAGCTGATGGGTGAGAGCAGGTTAGTAACCATGGCTACCAATCAGCTGATTATTTCTCCTGTGCAGTGGTTCAGCTATAATAAACACATAGCCTGTTGGGGGAACCTGAGGACTGCGGTTGAGAAACACTGACCTAGATCACCAAAAGTTGTTTGGAAGGGTTTCAAGAAAAAAGCCTCTACTCTCATCCAAAAACAAACTCAAGCATATTTAGTTTGTCAGACACTACTCAAACTTCAAATGGGATCAGGTTCTATGGTCAGATAAAACCAAAATATTGCTTTTTGGCAGGTGCAGACAGAGAAGTACCTCATGCCCATGGTTACATTTGGTGGTGAATGTTTTGGGGCTGTTAATCTTCCAGAGGACCTGGACATAATGTTGGGAAACATGGCATCATGGATACATGGCATACACAAATCATGTCATATACATGTATACTTACTGGGAACACCACACTCCCACCAACTTTAGACCCCAAAAACTGCCTTGTGCAGTTGTTTTTTTATTAAAAAATAAATAAATTGTACTTTTTTAATAAAAAAAAAATATAATGCCCTCTATTTTGAGGACATTTGGGCACTTTTAGAAGATAAACCAGAGATCGGATCTCTGGTTAGTTTTATGAGTGCTAATTGCTACCGCTAGCTCGCAGTAGCAATAACCAGAAAGCTGTAATGGCTGGTTAATCATCGCGCGCCTGCAAATAAGCAAATATGTGCAAAGAAGGCTGTGAAAAATTGTCTATTGTTTAACTTTTTGATCTTATGTTAAACAAATACGCAAAAATACTCTGCTGTCATGGATATCAAAGAATTGCAAGCACAACACAGGTTTCTAAAACAAAAATCTGTTAAATATATGTGTGCCACAATTATTGACACCTCTATGGATTCATATGAGAAAGATATTCCCATTGATATTTTACATGACTAGGAACAGGAAATTGTTTAACCATGACTTCCTGTTTGACATGGGGTATAAATATAAGGTAACACGTAGGCCAAATTCCCTTAGTCATTCATCACAATGGGTAAGACCATGGAATATAACTGTGATGTGCGGTAAAAGGTTGTTGAGCTTCACAAAATGGAAAGTGGCAAAAAGAAAATAGCAAAATTATTGAAATTACCCATTTCCACTATAACAGCAATAATTAAGAAGTTTCAGTCAACTGGAAATGTTATGAATCAACCTGGAGGAGGATGTGTGTATATATTGTCTCAGTGCACATTGAAGAGTATGGTTCGAGTGGCCAAAATATCTCCAAGGATCACAGTTGGAGAATTGCAAAAGTAAGTTGCGTCTTGGGGTCAGAAAGTCTCCAAAACTACAATCCCACATAACCTACATCACCACATTCCAAAAGGTTTTAACCTCCTACATCCCAGACAGCATCTGGGAAATGTTTGGAGATATAATTATGTCTAACTCCCTCACAAAACCTAACTCACCAAATTACCGAAAATAAAATAAAACCCTTAATACAAAGAAAAATAAGCTGACTCAAAAATTTCTGGTCTGCCTATGATACAGTTAATATGTTCTCTTGCTAGATGTGAATTATGCTAGAGTATAACTAGAGTGCAATGGATAGCACAGGGGGCATTATCTTTTGTGCCCAATTTGCCCAAAGATTAATAAACACTCTGGTATTACAAGTAGATCATTAAATATTTTAACCAAAGCCTTTTAACGCGGTTAAATTTTTTTTAGCGTGACCTATACTTTTAATAGGTGCTTGTATTACAAATGGGGAGTTAAGTGTTATATTATGGGAAATTCTAACTACACCAAAATAAATTGGGCCAATAAAACAAGCAATACAGCTAAGGGAGATACATTTTTAAATGTTCTCAAAGATAACTTCATGTCACAATTAACTGAGGAGCCAACTAAAAATACAGCTATACTGGATTTAGTGCTATCAAATAATACAAAAATAATTTTAAATCAAAGTGAAAGAACATTTAGATAATAGTGATCATAACATGGTCATGTTTGAATCATTTTCCATAAGCAGTGTTACAAGACACACGACTTTTAATTGAAAATAACAAAACAAATTTCAATGATTTAAGGATATCGTTTAATGGCATACATTTTGGGGCAAAATAAATAAAAACACAGAGGACAAATTGAGAACATTTAAAACTTTGTTAAGTAAATATACACATCAACACATACCACATGATTATAAAAGTAAAATAAATAAATCCAGCCAATGTGGCTAAAAAAATGTGGTAAGACAAAATGTAGGGTATTTTAATTATTCAAAGAAAATAGTATGGACTCATCATTCCAAATATATAAGGAATGTAACAAAGCATGTAAAAAAGTGATCAGATTAGCTAAAATTGAAAGTGAAAGAGTTATTGCAAAGGATTCTAAGACAAACCCTAAAATATTGTTTAAGTACATAAATGGCAAAAAAAATCTAAGAAGGGAAATATAGGTACATTAAAATGTGAGACGGGTATCATGATTAATAGTGAAAGGGAGAAGGCTGAGTTGCTAAACCATTTATTCAGTATACACAAGAGAGGAAGAAATGTGGGAGACTTTGAAACAAATTAGAACATTCAAGCCCATACCAATAACTGTGTTATCTCTAGATGATATCAGGAAAACTGGATAATATCAAGGTAAATAAAACTCCAGGACCAGATAGAATTCCCTGAAGGGTTCCAAAAGAATTTAGAACTGTTATAGCCAAACCTCTACTCTTAATTTTTCAAGAATAATAATCCTCAGGCATAGTACCCCAGAACTGGCATAAAGCTGATGTGGTGTCACTTTTAAAAAGGAAAGCAGAGGGGATCAAGGAAGATTTAGACCAGTAAAGCTGACTTTGGTAGTGGGGAAGATACTGGAAGGGATTATAAAGGATTATATTCAAGGATATATTTATTAAAAATAGATTATGAGTTAAAATCAGCGATGTTTTATGAGAAATAGATCATGTCAAACTAATCTAATTAGGTTCTATGAGGATGGAAGGAAGAATATAAATAAATAAATAATAGGGAATCAGTTGATGTGTATACTTGGATTTTGCAAAGGCATTTGATAACAGTGCCACACCAGAGATTATATAAAACAATTATTTGTGTGTGCTTGCGTGAGGTGCATGTGTAGTGTGTGTGTTTGATTGTAGTGTCTGTGTGTTTGTGCAGTGTTTGGGGTATGTTTGCATGAGATGTCTTTGAAGTATGTGTGGTTATTTGTAGTGTCTATGTGTGTGTGTGTGTGTGTGTAGTGTGTCTAGTATATTATGTGTTAAGTGTATATGCAGTGAGTGTAAAGTGGTTGTATTCTGAGTGTGTGTGTGCCATGTCCCTAAAGGCTTGAACAGTTAGACTGCTGTGCTGTGAGTTCCTGGGGCACTAAACTGAAGGCTGTAAAGGCAGCTGATATACAGGGCTGTATTAAAAAGCATTAGTTTAGCGCTGCTGATTGCTCAGGGTACGCTGTGTTCATCCCTATGACGGAGTTGGAGCCAAGAAGGTGCACTAAGTTTAGCTTACAGGAGTTGCAGACTTTTTCTGTTAATGCCAAATGTGTTTTCTGTACTAAGAGTAGTGCTATTTCTGACCTTGGTGTTGGAAGGGACCCTACCCTACAGGCATCCAAGACCTATGGGGGAGGTGTTAAAAGGCTCCTGCTAATGCCAGTCTTCTGCTTGGTTGTTCTCTATAGAAGCCCTGCCATTCTTGTTTCTGGCCTATTCTTCTGATCCTGACCCTAGCATTTTCCCTAGTTTATGCTCTTGTCTCAACCCTGCCTATACTTTTATCTGTTGATTTATTACCTGGCTTCTGACCTCTGGAACTGTAGTTTGGATTGCCCCATTTTTTTTGCTTTGACATTTGGTTCTTGTCTGCTATTGTGGTGTTGAACACTGGTTTGACTACTGACAACACTTCTGGCTATACCTCTGCTACTGGCATTTGATGTTGCCTTCTCAGAGCTGGTTTAGGCTTGTACCTGTCCTTTCCATCTCCTGCAAAATTAGTTCCAGCAAACAACCAAGGTAACTACCCTTTTACCTCATAGTGTGTGACTGTATGTAGTGTTGTTAGTGAAGTGTTTGCATGCTGTGTTTAGCCTTTGTGAGGTGTGTAAGTGTATTGTGTTTCTGTGGTGTGTGCATAGTGTATGTGTGGTATGTAGTGCATGTAACATTTGTGTAGTGCATAGTTATTATGTGTAGTATTTGTGTAGCTATAAAATACATTCATTATTTTTTAAGATAACTCATTCTTGTTGTGAAAAGGTTCTGTGTCTCTTAAATGTACACATCTACTATACTCAATATAATTTACTGTTAAAATCTCACTGCTCTCATGTTTGTTACTAAAAGTATGCAGCACTTAATGCCCATGATACGTTCTGTGAAATTGAACGTTTGTGCGAACAACCTCTATACAACCTCTATACTGTATACATAGTTCAGGCCCAGACTGACCATAGGGCTTACTAGGCAAATGCCAAGTGGGCCGCGGGTTGCCTTAGCCCCGCCCACTATTACGGAGTGCTTTAACTGTGGCTCTGTCTTAGTTTGCCCCAAAATTGTATTGTGACATGTTGTAGTGGTGCAGGTGCGGATGTTGGACTGCAGGTTACCTCAACCCACCCAACATTACCTCACACATGACTCACTGTAGGCTGTAGCTCTGTTTGGCCCAAAAAGTTTATGTGGCGATGTGTCAAGCTAAAGCAGACAGCGGTGCAGGGCCAGTGCGGCATTTCAATACACATGTGAAGTCATGTGGGACTGGAATACGGCTTAGTACTAATGAGTGAGCCGGGCGGGAAATTGTCGTGTCACACAGTGCAGAAGCAGTGCACTCAGCAGGACAGTCTCCAATCACTAAGAAGTGGGGATTGGGGAAGGTAGAGTGTATGTCTGTGAATGCTAGCGGTCGACCGACCTCCCTCTGTGGAGACAGAAAAAGGTAAGTGTTGTTTGAGGCTGGGGTTAAGTTGTTCGCTGTTCTTTACCTTTAGTGCCCTGTCCAAATCAAAAGAGATTGTGGGGAAATTTGGAATGGTTGTGCTTAAAAAAAAATATTTTCGGAGCTAAAGATCCTTTCATGAGGACAGAATAAAACAAAATGTTAAAGTGACAGACTAGTCAAAATTAAACTTTCATGATTCAGATGGGACATGTAATTTTAAACAACTTTCCAATTTACTGTTATCATCAAATTTGCTTTGTACTCTTGGTAGGTAGGCTTATATGCTAATTTCTAAGCACTTGAAGGCTGCCTCTTATCAGAATGCATTTGACAGTTTTTGTTCAAAGCTAGAGAGTGTTAGATAATGTGTGCCATATAGATAACATTGTGCTCAAACCTGTGGAGTTACTTATTAGAGGGCACTGATTGCAAGTCTATCAAAAGAACTGAAATAAGGGGGCAGTCTTCCGAGGCTTAGATACAAGGTATTCACAGAGGTAAAAAGTGTATTATTATAACTGTGTTGGTTATGCAAAACTAGGGAATGGGTAATAAAGGGATTAACTATCTTTTTAAACAATAACAATTCTGGTGTAGACTGTCCATTTAAGCAGTGGAGGCTCCTCCATAGGGGCACAGGCGCGCGTGAACCCTCTGAGAGCCCTGAGAGAAAAAAAAAGAAAAAAAAGGAGTGGGAGTGAGAGCCATGTGATGACGGTATGGGAGGAGGAGCCTGGTTGGTGCAAAACAGAGTCGGAGGCAGCAAGTGAGAGGTGAGGGCAGGCAGTGGGCACATCCAGTCTTGAGAATAACCTAACGGTAAGGTCCTTACCTAAGTTTATATCATAGTTACTAGAAAAGCAACCTGGCAGATTCACTAATAAGTAGCTCATTTCCACGCTACTTAAGTTATATGTATACTGCAAAACGTTTCCAGTTACTGCTATAATTTTATTACATAACTCACGTACATTTTTGTTACTGTGGTATTTTGAATTTAGTTATCTCTACACGATTATGTTTATTGAATAGACTTAATTGTCCAGAGGTAACTAAATTCAAAATACCACATTAACAAAAATGTACGTGAGTTATGTAATAAAATTATAGCAGTAATTGGAAATGTTTTGCAGTTTGAGTAGTTTGTCTCACTTGGCTTCCTTCCTGTACACGGGCCACATCAGTGTGCCATGTGACTGAAACAGGACGGGCTGCAGTGTTTCAGCTGTTAGTGGATTCAAAGCAGGGTGAGTGTGCTGCTCCTGCTTGTATGATAGATTGCGACATGTAATATAAAAGAATGGGAGATGTGATTTATGCCTCATCTAAAACTACAAAATGAAAGCTATATTGTTGTGCCCCTGCTATTAATAATGCTATCTAGGCTATGTGTTCCTCCTTCAGTAAGGAAACAGTGACAGCTGAGTGTTGCTGCTGTGCAAGAGGAACTGTGCAAGTGATGTGACACGAGTGTACTTTGCAGGACTGAGTGAGTGATAAGATGAACCCTGACAGAGAACCCCTGTTATAAAGTAATTAACGCGTGGGTGAGTGTACCTCTTTCAAAAGAGAAGGTACTACAATATGGGTGTATTCCTGCAATATCGGAGTAGGTGACAGGTTTGTGTGTTTATGCTCTGTAGGAGAGAATGAGTGCTCATCTAGTTGACAACTAAGGATGTACAACTAATTTTAGCACTAATGATGATCTCTTGACACGGATCCTGCCTAATGTAGGAGGAAAATAAAAGGATGAAGATAGTTCAGGACTACTTGTCCTATTTAAAGATAACCTTGGTTTTGAACTTGCATTTGCTATCCCTGTGAGAATTTCATGTTATGAAAAATTGAGTCTCAATGTATTAGTATTTCAACATGTAAACCAAAGGTCTTCTATTGTATTCCCCCCAGGACAATTTCTGCAATAAATAAATTTAAAAAAAAACACAACTTTCTAGGTGCTCTTTACTCATTTCTCAAAGATTCTGCAGGGCATCACTTACAGCCCTAATACTCTAGCACCCGTAGCTAGATGCTGTGATGCCCTAGGGCAGTGATTCTTACTTAGCTAATCTGCAGGAACTTTATAGGGGTTCCAGAGTATAAAAGTGGATGGATCACTGATAAATGCCAATATCAAATCTACCTACCAATTTGTGTATGTGTGCATTAATATAACATTACTATAGTGAAAGGAATAATCTCTATTAGGGGGCATATGTATAAGTGAGGGTTTGTGGCCCCCATCATGGCCACACTCAGTTTTGGGTGAAGGTTGCTCAACACATTATTCTATGAGCATTAGGGATGGGTAAATGTTTCTAAACATTTAAATTTTAAAAATAATTTTATACATTCGTTCGTTCAAATCGAATTTCGAATGTTTACATAACATTCTAACATTCGATTTTCGAATTGAATTTTTAGATTACATTTGAAAATATTTGTTCGAATAATAGAATGTTTAGCTTTGTATTATATTCAATATTCGAATTCGATATCTATATTTCACATTCAATTTTGAAATGTAATATTCAAATTTGATTCAATATATCAACTTTGATTTTGTAAGGTAATATTCAAATTCACTTTTAATTTCGAAATAGTATTTCTAAGCTACTATTTTCTTTTGTAATGTAGTATTCTAATTCAAATTAGTTTTATAATTCAGTTATCTTAGAAATATTATAATTATTTAATATTCTAATTTAAATATTCAAATCAACTTATTCCCTCCCATATGCAAATGTTATAATAAATAGTTGTAGTTGTTCAAATTTAATTTGACAAGTTTAGTTTTGGAGAAAAGGGACGTACTGGTTTCGTGGTCGTGTTGTAATATTTTGATAATGATTTTTTTCTATATACTACTATTATCTATCTATTTGCTCCCGTGGCATCTTTTATTTTTGTGTGGACACAACTGTGGAGGGTGGACTGCACAGTGCACACCATGAGAATTTTTTACCTTCATCTTCGATCAATTTCATATATTTTTGGAGAGGTAATATGCAGCCTATTATTATTTTTTATAGGTGATAGTTATAGGTGGCTACCTGCTTTTACTTTGAATTTAATTTGAAAAAATATTAATATTTATATTCATTGTAATTTTGTAAGTCTATTCTACATTAGTGTTTCTTACCCACAGTCCAGAATTGGCCCTAACAGGTCATATTTTCATGATGTCTTAACTAGACCACTGGTAAAATAATCAGTTCCTATGGTGTGAGCCAGGTTAGTTACCATGGTTACTGATTATTTTACCTATGCTCCAGTTAAGACGTTCTGAAAATATTGCCTACCTGCCTTGCTTTACTTGAGGACTGTGGTTGAGAAGTACTGATGTTCATCATAGAGATGTTGTATTGTAAAGTTGTAATGTAGTGTGGGATGTGTTTTACTATGCTAGTCCTTCCTTGTATTTATTTTACATGTAATTTTGTAATTATTTTAACTAGGTAGCTATTAAATAGTAAACTATTTAATAGCTATTGTACCTGGTTAAAATAATTACAAAGTTGCCTGTAAAATAAATATTAATCCTAAAATAGCTACAATATAATTATTATTTATATTGTAGCTATATTAGGGTTTATTTTACAGGTAAGTATTTAGCTTTAAATAGGAATAATTTATTTAATAAGAGTTAATTTATTTCGTTAGATGTAAATTATATTTAACTTAGGGGGGTGTTAGTGTTAGACTTAGCTTTAGGGGTTAATACATTTATTATAGTAGCGTGAGGTCCGGTCGGCAGATTAGGGGTTAATACTTGAAGTTAGGTGACGGCGATGTTACGGAGGGCAGATTAGGGGTTAATACTATTTATTATAGGGTTAGTGAGGCGGTTTAGGGGTTAATACATTTATTATAGTAGCGGCGAGGTCCGGTCGGCAGATTAGGTGTTAATAATTGTAGGTAGGTGGTGGCGACGTTGGGGGCGGCAGATTAGGGGTTAATAAATATAATATAGGGGTTGGCGGTGTTAGGGGCAGCAGATTAGGGGTACATAGGGATAACGTAGGTTGCGGCGGTGTACGGAGCGGCAGATTAGGGGTTAATAATAATATGCAGGGGTCAGCGATAGCGGGGGCGGCAGATTAGGGGTTAATAAGTATAAGGTTAGGGGTGTTTAGACTCGGGGTTCATGTTAGGGTGTTAGGTGCAGACTTAGGAAGTGTTTCCCCATAGGAAACAATGGGGCTGCGTTAGGAGCTGAACGCTGCTTTTTTGCAGGTGTTAGGTTTTTTTCAGCTCAAACTGCCCCATTGTTTCCTATGGGGGAATCGTGCACGAGCACGTTTTTGAAGCTGGCCGCGTCCGTAAGCACCGCTGGTATTGGGAGTTGCAGTGGCGGTAAATTATGCTATATGCTCCCTTTTTGGAGCCTAACGCAGCCCTTCTGTGAACTCTAAATACCAGCGGTATTTAAAAGGTACGGGAGAAAAAAAGCACACGTAGCTAACGCACCCCTTTGGCCGCAGAACTCTAAATCTAGCGGATAGGTAACAAGTGTATTTTTTTTTTTAACATCTTTATTTATTGTCCAACAGAGTACGAAACATAATTTGAGCAAAAGTAATACATCTTCGCACCTCACAGGGTAAATCATATAACAAAACAATATAGTACAACATGTTCTTTCTTGGCCCAATTAAAAGTCATAGATTAGGCCTTAAAGTTTCGTAAAACATATATCTTTACATGAGTTATATCAACACAATCTCATTCATCTTGATCTTTCTTGGCCTAATTAAAACCATAAAGACAGATTATGCCTAAAACTGTCCTATCACCTATATATCCATGCATACATATGCATGCATATACATAAACTATTTATATGCATACATATATATATATATACACAATCAATATACAAAGGATAAATGAATATAGATATTGCATCTTTTACATAGTTTAAATATATATATTAAATCATATATCCAGGTAATATAGTGTAATATAAACTTTCTCGGTCCTATTATGGGCATCAGCTTAGGTCTAGAATTTTCCATAACTCAAGTAACTATATATATATATACCTAGATTAATTTAAATTTAAGGCCAAAACCAAAATACACCTGTTGGAAAGTTTTCCTAAATTAAAATACTTAACACTAAATCAACAAAATATTACATAACCACATAAAGTAAAACAAAACAAATCAGACAAAAATGAAAAGAATAAGAGAGAAAAAAAATTAAATTTAAACAACCTACTTCCATCTTCCATCTCCTCTCCCCCCTCTCTCTATCAATGGTCCCGAATTCCAGTCCTAGACGTAAGCTACAATAATTAATAGCCAAAAAAAAAGTTCCTATAGGCTTCAGTAAAACCCAAAGGGGCCAATATTTGCTTCTGTATAGTAAGTGAATATAAATTAATTATAGATCTCCAGTTGTGTATAAATTCCTCGGCCCTATCCTTAAACTGGAATACTGTATTATTTGATTCAAACACTAGTTGTTGGAGGAGCATATTGTGAAAATGAGAAAATCTAAGTGGCGGTACATCTTTCCATTTTTTCAAGATCAAAATTCTAGTTACTATAATTATCGTATTTAGTATCTTAATATTCTTAGGTTTAACTTCAACTAGATTGGGGTTTATCAGAAACATTACGTGATAAGCTTGTATTTTGAAACTATCATAGAACTGCCTGTTGTACCAATGGTTAACTTTGCCCCAAAGTTGATTAATTTTTGGGCAATGAAAAAGCATATGTATAATATCTACATTTAATAGATGGCATTTTGGACACCACTGTTGTATTGCAGGAGAGAATTTAGACATTTTAAGAGGAGTTAAATATGTGTTATGTAGTAGTTTGGTATGTGATTCTTTCCAGGCGATTGATATATTCAATTTCTCTAATGCAGAAAAGCTCTGAGAGATATTTGCTATCTCAAATCGGGGAAAATATTGACACCAAGAAGAGACCAAATTTTGGGAAAAGTCTTGTCCCTGTTTAGCTAACATGCGCCTAGATTTAGAGTTCTGCGGTAGCAGTCAAAAGCAGCGTTAAGGGCTCCTAACGCTGCTTTTTACCGCCCGCTGGTATTTAGAGTCAGCCAGGAAAGGGTCTAATGCTCACTTCCAAGCCGAGACTTTTCAATACCGCAGATCCCCTTACGCCAATTGCGTATCCTATCTTTTCAATGGGATCTTCCTAACGCCGGTATTTAGAGTCTTGGCTGAAGTGAGCATTAGACCCTCTACCGACAAGACTCCAGCCGCAGAAAAAAGTCAGTAGTTAAGAGCTTTCTGGGCTAACGCCGGTTCATACAGGGAGTGCAGAATTATTAGGCAAGTTGTATTTTTGAGGATTAATTTTATTATTGAACAACAACCATGTTCTCAATGAACCCAAAAAACTCATTAATATCAAAGCTGAATAGTTTTGGAAGTAGTTTTTAGTTTGTTTTTAGTTATAGCTATTTTAGGGGGATATCTGTGTGTGCAGGTGACTATTACTGTGCATAATTATTAGGCAACTTAACAAAAAACAAATATATACCCATTTCAATTATTTATTTTTACCAGTGAAACCAATATAACATCTCAACATTCACAAATATACATTTCTGACATTCAAAAACAAAACAAAAACAAATCAGTGACCAATATAGCCACCTTTCTTTGCAAGGACACTCAAAAGCCTGCCATCCATGGATTCTGTCAGTGTTTTGATCTGTTCACCATCAACATTGCGTGCAGCAGCAACCACAGCCTCCCAGACACTGTTCAGAGAGGTGTACTGTTTTCCCTCCTTGTAAATCTCACATTTGATGATGGACCACAGGTTCTCAATGGGGTTCAGATCAGGTGAACAAGGAGGCCATGTCATTAGATTTTCTTCTTTTATACCCTTTCTTGCCAGCCACGCTGTGGAGCACTTGGACGCGTGTGATGGAGCATTGTCCTGCATGAAAATCCTGTTTTTCTTGAAGGATGCAGACTTCTTCCTGTACCACTGCTTGAAGAAGGTGTCTTCCAGAAACTGTCAGTAGGACTGGGAGTTGAGCTTGACTCCATCCTCAACCCGAAAAGGCCCCACAAGCTCATCTTTGATGATACCAGCCCAAACCAGTACTCCACCTCCACCTTGCTGGCGTCTGAGTCGGACTGGAGCTCTCTGCCCTTTACCAATCCAGCCACGGGCCCATCCATCTGGCCCATCAAGACTCACTCTCATTTCATCAGTCCATAAAACCTTAGAAAAATCAGTCTTGAGATATTTCTTGGCCCAGTCTTGACGTTTCAGGTTGTGTGTCTTGTTCAGTGGTGGTCGTCTTTCAGCCTTTCTTACCTTGGCCATGTCTCTGAGTATTGCACACCTTGTGCTTTTGGGCACTCCAGTGATGTTGCAGCTCTGAAATATGGCCAAACTGGTGGCAAGTGGCATCTTGGCAGCTGCACGCTTGACTTTCTCAGTTCATGGGCAGTTATTTTGCGCCTTGGTTTTTCCACACGCTTCTTCCAACCCTGTTGACTATTTTGAATGAAACGCTTGATTGTTCGATGATCACGCTTCAGAAGCTTTGCAATTTTAAGAGTGCCGCATCCCTCTGCAAGATATCTCACTATTTTTGACTTTTCTGAGCCTGTCAAGTCCTTCTTTTGACCCATTTTGCCAAAGGAAAGGAAGTTGCCTAATAATTATGCACACCTGATATAGGGTGTTGATGCCATTAGACCACACCCCTTCTCATTACATAGATGCACATCACCTAATATGCTTAATTGGTAGTAGGCTTTGGAGCCTATACAGCTTGGAGTAAGACAACATGCATAAAGAGGATGATGTGTTCAAAATACTCATTTGCCTAATAATTCTGCACTCCCTGTAAAGCTCTTAACTACTGTGCTCTAAAGTACACTAACACCCATAAACTACCTATGTACCCCTAAAACGAGGCCCCCCCACATTGCCGCCACTATAATAATTTTTTTTAACCCCTAATCTGCCAAACGCACATCGCTGCCACCTACATTATACCTATGTACCCCTAATCTGCTGCGGCCCATTACATCGCCGACACCTACATAATATTTATTAACCCCTAATCTGCCCCCCCAATGTCTCCGCTACCTTACCTACACTTATTAACCCCTAATCTGCCGACCGGACCTCGCCGCTACTATAATAAATGTATTAACCCCTAAAGCTAAGTCTTACCCTAACCCTAACACCCCCCTAAATTAAATATAATTTTATTCTAACGAAATAAATTAACTCTTATTAAATAAAGTATTCCTATTTAAAGCTAAATACTTACCTGTAAAATAAACCCTAATATAGCTACAATATAACAGATAATTATATTGTAGCTATTTTAGGATTTATATTTATTTTACAGGCAACTTTGTATTTATTTTAACTAGGTACAATAGCTATTAAATAGTTTACTATTTAATAGCTACCTAGTTAAAATAATTACAAAATTACATGTAAAATAAATCCTAACCTAAGTTACAATTAAACACTACACTATCAATAAATTAATTAAATAAATGAACTACAATTACATACAATTAAATAAACTAAACTAAATTACAAAAAAACCCCACTAAACTAAATTACAAAAAATAAAAAAGAATACAAGAATTTTAAGCTAATTACACCTACTCTAAGCCCCCTAATAAAATAACAAAGCCCCCCAAAATAAAGAAAAATTCCCTACCCTAATTCCCTACCCTAATCTAAATTAAAAAAGTTAACAGCTTTATTATCAGCCAATCAGATTGAGCTTGCATTCCATTGGCTGATTGGAACAGCCAATAGAATGCAAGCTCAATCTGATTGGCTGATTGGATCAGCCAATCCGATTGAACTTGAATCTGATTGGCTGATTCAATCAGCCAATCAGATTTTTCCTACCTTAATTCCGATTGGCTGATAGAATCCTATCAGCCAATCGGAATTCGAGGGACGCCATCTTGGATGACGTCACTTAAAGGAACCTTCATTCATCGGGTAGTCGTCGTTGAAGAAGGATGTTCCGCGCCGGAGGTCTTGAAGATGGAGCTGCTCCTCGTCGGATGGATGAAGATAGAAGATGCCGCTTGGATGAAGATGTCTGCCGGTCCGGATGTCCTCTTCTGCCCAGATAGGATGAAGACTTCTGCCGCTCCGGATGTCTTCTTTTGGTCCATCAGTGCCCGGCTGGGTGAACACGGCTCAAGGTAGGGAGATCTTCAGGGGGGTAGTGTTAGGTTTATTTAAGGGGGGTTTGGGTTAGAGTAGGGGTATGTGGGTGGTGGGTTGTAATGTTGGGGGGTGGTATTGTGTTTTTTTTTACAGGCAAAAGAGCTGATTTCTTTGGGGCATGCCCCGCAAAAAGCCCTTTTAAGGGCTGGTAAGGTAATAGAGCTGTTAACTTTTTAAATTTAGATTAGGGTAGGGATTTTTTTTATTTTGGGGGCTTTGTTATTTTATTAGGGGGCTTAGAGTAGGTGTAATTAGCTTAAAATTCTTGTATTTTTTTATTTTTTGTAATTTAGTGTTTGTTTTTTTTGTAATTTAGTTTAGTTTATTTAATTGTATGTAATTGTAGTTAATTTATTTAATTAATTTATTGATAGTGTAGTGTTAGGTTTAATTGTAACTTAGGTTAGGATTTATTTTACAGGTAATTTTGTATTTTAGCTAGGTAGCTATTAAATAGTTAATAACTATTTAATAGCTATTGTACCTAGTTAAAATAAATACTAAGTTGCCTGTAAAATAAATATAAATCCTAAAATAGCTACAATATAATTATTCGTTATATTGTAGCTATATTAGGGTTTATTTTACAGGTAAGCATTTAGCTTTAAATAGGAATACTTTATTTATATAAGAGTTAATTTACTTTGTTAGAATAAAATTATATTTAATTTAGGGGGGGTGTTAGGGTTAGGGTTAGACTTAGATTTAGGGGTTAATACATTTATTATAGTAGTGGCGATGTCCGGTCGGCAGATTAGGGGTTAATACTTGAAGTTAGGTGGCGGCGATGTTAGGGAGGGCAGATTAGGGGTTAATACTATTTATTATAGGGTTTGCGAGGCGGGAGCGCGGCGGTTTAGGGGTTAATACATTTATTAGAGTGGCGGCGAGGTCCGGTCGGCAGATTAGGGGTTAATAAGTGTAGGTAAGGTAGCGGTGACATGGGGGGGCAGATTAGGGGTTAATAAATATTATGTAGGTGTCGGCGATGTTAGGGACAGCAGATTAGGGGTACATAGGTATAATGTAGGTTGCGGCGGTGTCCGGAGCGGAAGATTAGGGGTTAATAGTGTAATGCAGGGGTCAGTAATAGCGGGGGCAGCAGATTAGAGGTTCATAAGTGTAAGGTTAGGGGTGTTTAGACTCGGGGTACATGTTAGGGTGTTAGGTGCAGACTTAGAAAATGTTTCCCCATAGGAAACAATGGGGCTGCGTTAGGAGCTTAACGCTGCTTTTTTGCAGGTGGTAGGTTTTTTTCTGCCCAAACTGCCCCATTGTTTCCTATGGGGGAATCGTGCACGAGCACATTTTTCCAGCTAGCCGCTACCGTAAGCAACGCTGGTATTGAGAGTTGAAGTGGCGATAAATATGCCTGTACGCTCCCTTTTTGGAGCCTAACGCAGCCCTTCAGAGAACTCTAAATACCAGCGTTGTTTAGAAGCAGCGCTAGAAAAAAAACACGTAGCTAACGCACCCCTTTGGCCGCAAAACTCTAAATCTAGGTGATGATATTGTATAAGAGAGAAATTGTAAATTTGCCCGCTGCAGCCTTTTTAATGCATTCAATAATCTCACACCACCGAACATCGACGCAACTACCCCAGTCTTGTGAATTAATATAATGGCGTGTTTGAAAGTAAGCGAATAAACTGTGTCTAGGTAGTTCAAATAGGGTCATTATATAGTCAAAAGAAAGCCTTTGTCCTGAAGTGGAAGTAAATTGAGAGATATATTTGAGTCCATTTTGTGCCCAAGTCCGATATATTGGATCGTATATTCCTGGAATAAACTCTGAATTACCTTGAATTGGTAAAAAAGATGAAAATCTATAATCTATGTCCAACATAGCACAAATCTTTTGCCAGGCTAAGATAATATTTTTAAAAGATACAAGATTACAGATATTGGATGGAAGTTTTTTTATGGGACAGTGCAAAACAGCCTTTAAAGAGAAAGGGGCTATGAGTATACTCTCTGCCTCCACAGAGGAGATTTTATTTGAGCCAATCAACCATCCCATAGCTATTTTGGCTAGCGTAATCAGATTAAATAATTTAATATCCGGCAAAGTAAATCCACCATTCATCTTTTTTTGACAGAGTTTCGCTATTATCAGCCATAAAGGATCAGCCCAGGATTCAACCCAACTGCTAGCGTGAAAAGTAAAACACACGCTAGCACACTGAGAAATATCCAGGACGTGACCCACTCAGGAATGATAAAAGCAAATGTCCCTTTAAGCAGGTTAGAAAGCAAACAGATAGGTATTCTTTTTGTAGGATTGGATAAAGCAAATGTCCCTTTAAGCAGGTTAACAAACAAACAGAGAAGTAATCCTTTTAGCAGGTTTGGATAAAGCAAATGTCCCTTTAAGCAGGTTAGCAAACAAACAGAGAAGTAATCCTTTTAGCAGGTTTGGATAAAGCAAATGTCCCTTTATGCAGGTTAGCAAACAGAGAGGTATTCCTTTTAGCAGGTTTGATAAAGCAAATGTCCCTTTAAGCAGGTTAGCAAACAAACAGAGAGGTATTCCTTTTAGCAGGTTTGATAAAGCAAATGTCCCTTTAAGCAGGTTAGCAAACAAACAGAGAGGTATTCCTTTTAGCAGGTTTGATAAAGCAAATGTCCCTTTAAGAAAGTCAAGAAAGCATTATATCTCTGTAATAGTAGAATGTATAGTGGCATAAGTTTCAAGGTCTTTGTTAGTTGCTAAGTATCAGCAAAGTGTTAATTAGGCATAAGCTACTCACAGAGCGTGGTTACAGTTGGAGGCTGCAAGCATGAACAGGTAGATGCAAACAGAGATAGCGTGGTAATTATAGAAGTCTCATGACAGCTCAAACAGTCCTTGTATGCGGTGTTAACACAGACTCAATGAACAGACAATAAGGAGGCTGTACGGTACCGTAATCTTGATGTCCTGATGAGAACCGGTTATATCCTTACTGTGATAGAAACTGTAACACTCCGGTGTAGATCAAATGTATCAGGCAGACAGGAGAAGCTGAGAGAGACTAGCTGCAGGCGAATTCTGACGTCACACGGCGAGCTGAAGTGAACACGCTGGATGTCAGGTTGCGCTCTGTAGCAGCGATGAGAATAATACAGCTCTGATTCAGGAAGACAAAGGGCCCCGAGAAGATCTCCCGCCGGTCTTTTGAAGGGAGAGAGAGACGTCGACGTCAGGAGGAGTGTTCAGAACAACCGCGTCACGTTGCTAGGCAACGTGACGTGACAAAGAAGAGATCCATGAGCCGCGGTGAAACGGCGATGAGCGGATTGAATGTGACAGCACCCTCCCCCCCCTCAAGGACCCCTCCGGGGGACAGGACCAGGCCTAGCAGGATAAATTTTGTGGAAGGCCTTAATCAAAGCAGGGGCGTGCACTTGTTGGGCAGGTTCCCAAGTCCGCTCCTTGACTGGATAGCCCTTCCAATGGATGAGATAGTATAATTTCTTGCCACGAAGTTTGGAATCCAGAATGTGAGCAACCTCAAACTCAGGCTGTCCCTGTACCAAGAGAGGTTGAGGCTTGGGCAGAGACTTAGAATATCTATTAGATAACACAGGTTTCAGAAGAGAAACATGGAAGACAGGGTGAGCTTTGAGAGTTTTGGGAAGAGCAACTCGGTATGCAGTAGAACAAACTTGACCCAGTATTCGGAAAGGACCCACATATCGTGGACCCAATTTAGTAGAAGGTTGTTTGAGATGAAGATAACGCATAGAAATCCAAACCTTGTCCCCAGGACGATATTTAGGAGCTTTCTTCCGTCGGCGATCCGCAAAGAGCTTATATCGATTAGAGGCTTTGGATAGAAGACGACGTATCATCCGCCAATGGTGAGTTAATCTCTGAGCAGTTTGATCAGAAGCAGGATTTTCAGTGGAAGTAGTATGCAGAGGAAATGTTCTGGGTTGAAATCCGTAAGCTGTATAAAAGGGAGAAGAGTGAAGAGACTAATTGTATCGGGCATTATGAGCCAACTCTGCCAAAGGAAGATAACGAGTCCAATTAGAGTGATGAATTAGTCCATTAATTGTGATTTTTTTCCCCCAGTGGGCCCCAGTAGGGAATGTAGACAGACATACCTAGGTAGCAAAAAGAAAGGGAGCTACCCCTGTTTGGGGTGCATGTCTTGTAGTTCCATCATTAAGGGCCCCCATTTTTTTCACCCACAAAGTGGGAAAAAATTCACAATTAATGGATTTTTTACATGTGACAGTACACATGTTATTTATTTAATCAAGTGCCCATGTTCCCTTATCTATTTGGGGGAGACTACCCAAAAGATTAGGGATCGCCTCACACAACATCGTAGTAACATTAGGAGAAAAAATATGGAGGCCCCCCTTGCTAAACACTTCTTAGAAAGGGGACATGGGATTAGCCAATTGCGCTGGCAAGTGATAGAACAGGTACAGACACCTAGAAATGGATCAGATCGTGAGCAGTTGCTCAAACAAAGGGAAATGTGGTGGATCCACAAAATGGAATCCATAGCACCAAAAGGGTTAAATAGAGATTTTGATTTATCATGCTTTTTATAAACACTCTTGTGTAACCCTTTAATAAATTAGTGTAATGTCAGTAATATCTATCACAAATTAACAAACATGTGACTGTACTTTAAAGAACCATATAGACCCAAAAAGAAAAAAATGTAGCTGCTTTAAAACTCATAGAGTGACTATTGTTTTTAATATTGTTACATAAATGCCTCTTTGTAAAAAGTATAGAAATGAATTTAAGATGTAATACACATATAGAACAGTAGATGGCGCCTAAGACATATTGTTTGTAACAATTTGGCGCGAGAAACAAATGTTTAAAAAGACACAAACTGTCAGTATGTAACAGAAGCATGATTAAGTGACATAAGGTCACGAAACGTTGCTTATTTTTAACTTTATCCTTCAATAAAAGATGAACTTTTTATACCCTTAAGTGCTGGTGATATACATGATTTTTCCAGTGACTGAGAGGAGTTGCAGTTTTTCCTCTACACCGTGCACATTTCAGTGGTGCTGTATTCACACATGATATTGGATTGCCTGTTGAATGATACACAAGAAGGTGGAATATATGTGGCTAAGATGATGTAATATAAATGTCCCCATAAACTTTACAAAACTTCTCCATCACCTGTTGGATTAAAACATAATTTGTCTTTCTTTTACATCAGTTGTTCTTTTTTTAGCATTTTGTATTTATTTGAATTATATTTAGAAACAAATCAGTCTTCTGTAATAGGTTTATGGTAATACATTTTTTAACACCTCTAAAGTGTACTTAGCTATCTTTTCTGAGGCTCTAATTGGGGTAAGAGGGCACCAGTGTGTGAGCAGCCCTGACCCAGAAGCACAGTGCTACACACTGTCAGCAGCCTTGCACTTCCCTCCTGAACGCTCTCCTGAAATGTTCTCACCTTGCAGTGCTGATCAGCTTGGTGTGAAGTCTCAGATGAGTCACTTAGCCCTTCCCACCCAATCTGTGTTACAGGGCGTGGACCCATTACACACCCTTACATGCACCCCCTACATTACTTATATTCACAACAATGGTGCTCCTTCAACCATAACATACACCGAGGTGCAGCTGTCCGTTCTACACTTGTGGACACCCCTTATGCTCTCCTACACTTACAAACACCCACTAGTATGTCTCCCACCATTTAGCACAAACCTCCAAATAAATTGCTCATCTAATACACACCCCAAGCACCTTCCCACACTTACTGTTACCTTTTATGGATTTTTTTTTTTTTAAAGGGATATTGCAGTGTAAAATTCAGGAGTGAGTCAGCAGTGGCAATACCATGCCAGTCACCTTTCTAATATGTTCTCAATATTCTATTTCTTACAACTATATATTATAGTAAATAATGGCACAAACACATTTTCTGTTTTTTATTTAATTTATTTTGGTATATTTTAATCCAAAAACAGAAATTCAGTTTAAAAAAAAAAATTATGGTAAAAAAAACAACAAAAAAAACGGTTTATGGTATTTTATTTATTTTTCAGGAATGCAATGAGATGATTTCTCATCTTCTTGTTGTTGTATCTGCATGTTGGATCCCCATTAGATGTCAGTAGCTCAAAGGCATTTGCTATTGCATACACCCCACAGTCATTGTAATTTGGTTGCTGTTCCACGTTGAGAAAAGTCACTGTTTTGAGTGGCTCTGTGAGAACAGATCCATAGTAATCACAAAGTTGTTTCTGGATGGCAGGGGAGAGGGAGCTGGGTGTCATACTGTCTGCTATTTCCACTTTATCTGTCCTGTAACAAGATGTGAACCAATGATGACGGACAGGATCATAATGAATTTGTGCTGATAATCCCATAACAGGTTGAATAAACACCTGTGACAGGACAGTGGACTGCAAACCATCAACATGGAATTGTCTCTTCAGTAGACTCTGAGCTGCATCGATTATGGTGTCATCCAACCACTCCTGGCTCTGCAGAATTTCTTTATGCTCCTGAAACAGGCCAAACTCAGACCAGTGTGTTTCCAGCCTTGTTGTCTCTCCCTGCTGAAGGGGGGGGGGGTTCTTCTCTGTGACTTTGTTTTTCTGTGTAGCTTGGTGTTGAGTCCCGAGTGGGTCACCCAGGACTCTGCCCTCAATCTGTGTTACAGGGTGTGAACCCATTACACACCCTTATAGACACCCCCTACATTACTTATATTCACAACAATAGTGCTACTTCCACCATCTACATACACCCACGTGCAGCTGTCCGTTCTACAATTGTGGACACCCCACATGCTCTCCTACACTTACAAACACCCATTAGTATGTCTCCCACCATTTAGCACAAACCTCCGAATGAATTGCTCATCTAATACACACCCCACGCACCTTCCCACACTTACTGTTACCTTTTATGGATTTTTTTTTTTTTTTTAAGGGATATTGCAGTGTAAAATTCAGGAGTGAGTCAGCAGTGGCAATACCACGCCAGTCACCTTTCTAATATGTTCTCAATATTCTATTTCTTAAAACTATATATTATAGTAAATAATGACACAACACATTTTCTGTTTTTTATCTAATTTATTTCAGTAAAAAAAAAAATTGATGGTAGTAAAAAAAAAAACTGTTTATGATATTTTGGGGAATTCGCTGATCTGACCATTTTCCAGGCATGCAATGAGATGATTTCTCATCTTCTTGTTGTTGTATCTGCAAGTTGGATCCCCATTAGGTGTCAGTAGCTCAAAGGCATTTGCTATTGCATACACCCCACAGTCATTGTAATTTGGTTGCTGTTCCACGTTGAGAAAAGTCACTGTTTTGAGTGGCTCTGTGAGAACAGATCCATAGTAATCACACAGTTGCTTCTGAATGGCAGGGGAGAGGGAGCTGGGTGTCATACTGTCTGCTATTTCCACTTTATCTGTCCTGTAACAAGATGTGAACCAGTGATGACGGACTGGATCATAGTGAATTTGTGCTGATGATCCCATAACAGGTTGAATAAACACCTGTGACAGGACAGTGGACTGCAAACCATCAACATGGAATTGTCTCTTGAGTAGACTCTGAGCTGCATCGATTATGGTGTCATCCAACCACTCCTGGCTCTGCAGAATTTCTCTATGCTCCTGAAACAGGCCAAGCTCAGACCAGTGTGTTTCCAGCCTCGTTGTCTCTCCCTGCTGAAGAAGGGGGGTTTTCTTCTCTGTGCCTTTGTTTTTCTGTGTACTTCTGCAATTTCTCTTTTGCATGAAAGTCCTTCTCCTCTTGCAGTCCTTTACCATTTGGTTAGTTGGAAGTTCAGGATTCACACTGCAGTCTGGAGAGCTCTTACGTTTGCGCAGATTGGATTTTCCATACACAGGCTGAGAAGAACTCTGTTTAAGGCTATGCGAATCTTCAGTCCTAATCTCTGCTTGACATTGCTTACTAAAGCTACCGCTTTTGAGTTGTCTTCGCTTACGGATCAAGGCTCTGCGATTCTTTGTGATGACTTTGTAATGTTGTTGTTGTCTAGTTAAAGAAAGCTTCCGAAGAAGTCTCTTCACTTTTGCTTTTGCACTAGTTATGCAACTGGCAAGAAGCAAAGCTCCAGGTATAAGCATCATAAGGATACGAAACCAAGTATTCTGAAGTTCCATTATCTGCTTTGGCAAATACGATATCTTCAGGTTACTGCAGAAAAAAAGTTAAATAAATTAATATTAAATTAATGTTTTTTGTAACTTTATCTATTTACAGCCAATCCTAAACCTGAACATGTACATTATGTTTATAAACTAACCCAAAAATAAAGATTATGGAGCCCCAAAAATTAATATGTGTTGCTATTCATGTTTGAAAGAGATGAACTTACCTTTTGAATTGTTTACACAATAGAATAGTAGATACACGAAATAACTGCTACACTCTTGAGAGATAAATTTGAAATGCTTTACAAACACCAGCCAGTGGTATAAATACCCTTGAACCAAAGTGAAATTGCAGGTGATGAAACAATGCTTTGGTCACAGTGCTCAGCTATGACATCACTGAAACACAAGCTACAGACTGTAACCATAGAAACAGAATGCCTCAATTTGTCAGCCAGATTTGGCATGTATGTCCTTAAATAAAATTAAAAGAAATTATCAATATACAGTGCAATATCATATTGTTTAAATATTTTATAGAAGTTCAGCTCACATGTTTTAACTGTACTACAAGTTTTGAGTTGAAGGGTATTGGGATATCTAAGTTTTTTTCTACTGTTTATATGCCACACTATGATGTTGAGGTTATCTGTTTGGCATTTTGAATTACAAAAGAAAATGTTTGGGTTTTGCATTCCTTTAAAGGGACAGTCTAGTCCAAATTAAACTTTCATGATTCAGATTAATTTGAAACAACTTTCCAATTTACTTTTATCATAAAATGTACTTTGTTTTCTTGATATTCTTTGTTAAAGACTAAACCTAGGTAGGCTCATATGCTAATTTATAAGCCCTTGATGACCACCTTTTATCTGAATGCACTTGACAGTTTTGCACAGTTAGAGGTTGTTAGTTCATGGGTGCCATATAGATAACATTGTGCTCACTCCCAGTACTGATTGGCTGAAATATAAAAAAACACTGAGATGGGGGTGGGGGGTGGGGGCAGTCTGCAGAGGCTTAGATAGAAGGTAAGCACAGAGGTAAAAAGTATAACAATAAAAAATTTGGAGTAGACTATCCCTTTAAGTTCAGCAGAAAGTAAAGAATCCATATGGAATTTCATAACCAGATTACAGCCTCATACGAAAACTCTAAATATGACATTGATAACACGTTTTTAACTAAACACATAACCTAATTGTAACCTAACTCTATAAAAAGTTGAGGTAAGTCAAGGGGGTGAAATGAGGTTAGGTTGAGACTTGTTTGCGGACAATAAAGACCACAGTCAATATTGCAATATGGAGAAAAATTGGTTTACTTTGAGTTGTAATTATTAGGCTGCAGTACATTAAACTTTCTGATTTATTTCCTCAGAAAATGTTTAGTTTTGCCAAGATAAAAAAAAGTTTGTATAGTATTTTGCATTACTTATTTTACCTGCATCTCCCACAATTTAAAGGGACATGAAACTCAATGTTTTTCTTTCATGATTTAATTTCTTATAATCATCATGTCTACTTGCAGAATGAACGAACCAGATTAAAAACTCAAGTCACAATCCTTTAATCACTCCGCAGTGTGCACCAGCAATTTATACTCTTCTACTTATAATTTTAGCACTTTTCAGCAATCTCTTTTTGACAAGGTGATATTCTAATCTGTACAACTAGTACAACTGCTGGATCTGTGAACACACTATTCATTTTTATTAAAAAAAAAAAATTCAGACCTGCGCTGAGTGCTGTGGGCCGTCCATGGTTAAGTTTAAGGAATAATATTGCAGCATGAAACATAAAACATTTACATTGCATGCTGCAATAATATTAGATAAACTTAAATGGATGATGATGAACTTACCATAATACCATCACAGTCACCACTGTGTCAGCCAGGGTCACAGGCCACAGCAGAGTAGCTCTCCTGCCTGAGTCAGTCTCTATCACCTCCTCCAGTTCCTGGCTTCTCCTCCTCTTCCTAGTTCCTCTTCTCAGTCTACAGTGCATTACTCAGCCTGTCCTCCAGTCCAGTCTGAAAACTCTGATCATGTCCTTCTGGTGCTGTCCAGCAACTTGACCGGCACTTATTGCTCCTCCCTAAGAGGCAGCTGTGAAAGCTGCTGCAATTGGGGGCTTATTGGCCGTGCTGAGCTTCAACCACCCAGTGGGTGGCGGTCATGGCTCATAGGCAGCATAGTAGTTATGTTGCACAATGGGGAGAGGCAGACCTGCTCACTGCCTCTCTCCATAGCTTAACATGGGGGCATTTGTTAAAGAATAATTAATGATAATGATTTTTTTCCTCATATGACTGGTGAGGCACTGCCTCACCTGGCTCCACTGACTGCATGTTCCTGGCCCACAAAATGGCCCTCTGATGCTATAGAAGGAGGGACTAGCCCTCTTATATGATGTGGTTGGAGGGTGGTAGGAGGGACCAGCCCTCTGATCTGATGTGGTTGGAGGGTGGTAGGGAGGGACTATACCCTCATATGATTCTTGGGAGGGGTGTGGAAATACCATGCCCTCATATGATTCTTGGGAGGTGGGAGGGAGAGACCATGACCTCATATCATGCTTGGGATAGATGGACCGTGCCTTCATTTAATGCTTGGTAGGGGGAGGGATCATGTCTCATACAATGCTAGGAAGGGGTTTGGAGGACAGTGATGTTTGGGTGGGATTGAGGGGGAGGGAGGGGTATTGCCCCTCACACTGATGTTCAGATGGGAGGGAGTCGGATAGCCCCTCACACTGAGTTTTGGATGGGAGGGAGGGGCCCTCAATACGCTGATGTTTGGTTGGGAGGGATCCACAGTACAGAAAATATATTTGGGTGGGAGGGAAGGGGAGGGACCCTACATAAAGAAAAAATGTTTGGGTGGGGGCCCTACCTACAGTTTTAAGGGTCAATTTTTAGAATAACAGCCATTTTGTCATTCCAAATGTGTCCTGCACTCTTTGCCATAACAGTTCTAAAAATCCTCTTTCAGAAGTGTGGTGCACATGTAAAATTAGTGGCTTTCTGTACACCAAAATCAATGGTAAACTCATAAATGTCTGCTAAGTCTGAAAACAGGGCATCCTAGAAAAGCTTTTCCAAGCATTTGTCTCATGACTGCACAAGTTATATGTAAATAATTTCTATAAGAAACCCAAAGTTTGTGAAAAAGTTAATGATTTTTTATATAATTACATTTGGTAGTTTGCATAAATAAAAAGACTGAGAACGAACAATAGCATAATAGCTTGTTCTATGGCTAGTTACCACCAAAGAAGCACTCTGACCCTGACTTCACAGTACAGTCCAGCCCCGAAATACCAGGCAATCCCTCTCTGAACGAGAGAAACAGCAAACCCCCAGATGTACTTTTCGGCCTATTGTGGGCCTCGTCAGTGAGGTGCAGCCATATCTCTCTAGGCACACTGAGCAACGGGTCCATGTCTGCATTCCCGCATCACACTTAGGGAAACCTCCCTAAGTGTCATAATTTGCATAAATAAAAAGAGAGAAGCGCTCAACCTGAGAACGAACAATAGCATAATTGCTTGTTCTATGGCTAGTTACCACCCAAGGAGCAGCCTCTTTTTGCTCAACATTTGCCTTTCACAGAGAACTTTCCTGAAGAATAGCAGTCTGATCCTGACTTCACAGTACAGTCCAGCCCGAAATACCAGGCAATCCCTCTCTGAACGAGAGAAACAGCAAAACCCCAGACGTATTTTTGACCTATTGTGGGCCTTGTCAATGAGGTGCAGCCATATCCCTCTAGGCACATTTTGGCACTGGACTGCACCTTGAAGTCAGGATCAGACTGATATGCTTTAGGAAAGTTCTCTGTGAAAGGCACATGTTGAGCAAAAAGAGGCTGTTTCTTGGGTGATAACTAGCAACAGAACAAGCTATTATGCTATTGTTCGTTCCCAGGTTGAGCGCTTCTCTCTTTTTATTTATGCAAATTATGACACTTAGAGAAGTCTCCCTAAGTGTGATGCAGGAATCCAGACGTGGACCCTTTGCTCATTGTGCCTAGAGGGATATGGCTGCACCTCACTGACAAGGCCCACAATAGGCCAAAACGTATGTCTGGGGTTTTGCTGTTTCTCTCGTTCAGAGAGGGATTGCCTGGTATTTCGGGGCTAGACTGTACTGTGAAGTCAGGATCAGACTGATATGCTTCAGGAAAGTTCTTCTCTGTGAAAGGCACATTTAGAGCAAAAAGAGGCTGCTTCTTGGGTGGTAACTAACCACAGAACAAGCTATTATGCTATTGCTCGTTCCAAGGTTAAGCGCTTCTCTCTTTTTATTTATGCAAATTATGACACTTAGGGAAGTCTCCCTAAGTGTGATGCGGCAATCCAGACGTGGACCCGTTGCTCAGTGTGCCTAGAGGGATATGGCTGCACCTCACTGACGAGGCCCACAATAGGCCAAAACGTACGTCTGGGGTTTTGCTGTCTCTCTCGTTCAGAGAGGGATTGCCTGGTATTTCGGGGCTGGACTGTACTGTGAAATCAGAATCAGACTGATATCCTTCAGGAAAGTTCTTCTTTGTAAAAGGCACATGTTGAGCAAAAAGAGGCTGCTTCTTGGGTGGTAACTAGCCACAGAACAAGCTATTATGCTATTGTTCGTTCCGAGGTTGAGTGCTTCTCTCTTTTTAATTTTTTTTTATTTATACATTTGGTAGTTAACTGACTGCCAACTGGTCACATGAAATATGCCATAATGGGCCTGGATCAATAAATTGTGATGTCTACTTTATAAATATTAGATATGTGAGATTCTTTTCGGCTGAATTTTGCCAAATTCGAAGATTCGGATGCATCTGAATTTCTGAATCAGCACATCCTGAAAAATTCAGAAAATGAATAAATTAGTTTCTGAATTTTCGGATCCATTATTCATATTCGGACCGCACATCATTGACACTAACTCTAAGGGGGGTAGTTATCAAGCCGTCAACCTCAAATACGCTGGAATTCCGCAGCGTATTTGTGGTGAGGCTGATTCGCCTTAGTTATCAAAGGCTAGAGACCGGCAAAAGTAGAATTTTGTGACGTAAGCTTCGATCTGCCGGACTCAGTCCGACAGAGATCGATTCTTATGTCACTCCAGATGTTCCGCACACAAGTGCGGCACAATCTGACTACTTTTGCTAGTTATCAAAAAACTAGCAGGTACGCTCGGCACTTTTCCGGCCCAGCGTACCTGGTTTTCAAACTGCCACCCTGGAGGCGGCGGATCCTATAGGAATCAATGGGAGTCTGACCATAGCGAAAGTACAAGTTCGCTGCTGCCAGACATCCCATTCATTCCTATGGGAGCTGTCTACACCTAACACCCTAACATGTACCCCGAGTCTAAACACCTCTAATCTGTCCCCCCTACACCGCTGCAACTAAATAAAATGATTAACCCCTAAACCGCCACTCACGGAGCCCACCGCAAGCTACTCTATACATATTAACCCCTAAACCGCTGCTCACTGAGCCCACCGCCACCTACATTATACCTAGTAACCCCTTATCCTGCCCCCCCTATACCGCCGCCCTCTATAATAAAGTTATTAACCCCTATCCTGCCGATCCCGCACCTCGCCGCAAATAAATAAATAGTTTAACCCCTAAACCGCCGCTCCCTGACCCTGCCGCAACCTATATTAAATTTATTAACCCCTAATCTGCCCCCCCTACACCGTTGCCACCTATAATACATTTATTAACCCCTATCCTGCCCCCACTACACCGCCGCCACTGTAATAAAATTATTAACCCCTAAACCTAAGTCTAACACTAACCCTAACACCCCCCTAACTTAAATATTAATTAAATAAATCTAAATCATATTTCTATTATGAACTAAATTAATCCTATTTAAAACTAAATACTTACCTTTAAAATAAACCCTAATATAGCTACAATATAAATAATAATTATATTGTAGCTATCTTAGGATTTATTTTTATTTTACAGGTACCTTTCAATTTATTTTAACTAGGTACAATAGCTATTAAATAGTTATTAACTATTTAATAGCTTACCTAGCTAAAATAAAGAGAAATTTACCTGTAAACTAAAAACTAACCTAAGTTACAATTACACCTAACACTACACTATACTTTAATAAATTATTCCTATTTAAAACTAAATACTTACCTGTAAAATAAACCCTAAGATAGCTACAATATAATTAATAATTACATTGTAGCTATCTTAGGATTTATATTTATTTTACAGGTAACTTTGTATTTATTTTAGCTAGTTAGAATAGTTATTAAATAGTTATTAACTGTTTAATAACTACCTAGCTAAAAGAAATACAAAATTACCTGTAAAATAAATCCTAAACTAAGTTACAATTAAACCTAACACTACACTATCATTACATTAATTAAATAAATTAACTACAAATAACTACAATTAAATTAAATTAAATAAACTAACTAAAGTACAAAAAATAAAAAAAGCTAAGTTACAAAAAATAAAAAAAATAAGTTACAAACATTTAAAAAAATATTACAACAATTTTAAGCTACTTACACCTAATCTAAGCCCCCTAATAAAATAACAAACCCCCCCAAAATAAAAAAATGCCCTACCCTATTCTATTGGCTGTTCCGATCAGCCAATAGAATGCGAGCTCAATCTGATTGGCTGACTGGATCAGCCAATCGGATTGAACTTGAATCTGATTGGCTGATTCAATCAGCCAATCAGATTTTTCCTACCTTAATTCCGATTGGCTGATAGAATCCTATCAGCCAATCGGAATTGAAGGGACACCATCTTGGATGACGTCCCTTAAAGGAGCCTTCATTCGTCGGTAGTCCATCGGGAAAGAAGGATGTTCCGCGTCGGCGGGATGAAGATTCAAGACCCGGCTTCGAAGATGACCTCGCCCGGATAGAAGACTTCTTCAGCGCCTTTTGGAAGATGACCTCGCCCGGATGGAAGATTTCTTCAGCGCCGCTTGGAGGATCACTTCATCGGATGGAAGATTTCTTCAGCGCCGCTTGGAGGATAACTTCTGCCGGTCCGGGTCTCCTCTTCAGTTCCATCGGTGGCTCGGCTGAGTGAAGACGACTAAAGGTAGGATGATCTTCAGGGGATTAGTGTTAGGTTATTTTAAGGGGGGTTTGGGTTAGATTAGGGGTATGTGAGTGGTGGGTTTTAATGTTGGGGGGGTTGTATTTTTCTTTTACAGGCAAAAGAGCTGAATTCTTTGGGCATGCCCCCACAAAAGGCCCTTTTAAGGGCTGGTAAGGTAAAAGAGCTTTGAACTTTTTTAATGTAGAATAGGGTAGGGCATTTTTTTATTTTGGGGGGTTTGTTATTTTATTTGGGGGCTTAGATTAGGTGTAAGTAGCTTAAAATTGTTGTAATATTTTTTTAAATGTTTGTAACTTATTTTTTTTATTTTTTGTAACTTAGCTTTTTTTATTTTTTGTACTTTAGTTAGTTTATTTAATTTAATTTAATTGTAGTTATTTGTAGTTAATTTATTTAATTAATGTAATGATAGTGTAGTGTTAGGTTTAATTGTACCTTAGTTTAGGATTTATTTTACAGGTAATTTTGTATTTCTTTTAGCTAGGTAGTTATTAAATAGTTAATAACTATTTAATAACTATTCTAACTAGCTAAAATAAATACAAAGTTACCTGTAAAATAAATATAAATCCTAAGATAGCTACAATGTAATTATTAATTATATTGTAGCTATCTTAGGGTTTATTTTACAGGTAAGTATTTAGTTTTAAATAGGAATAATTTATTAAAGTATAGTGTATTGGTAGGTGTAATTGTAACTTAGGTTAGTTTTTAGTTTACAGGTAAATTTCTCTTTATTTTAGCTAGGTAAGCTATTAAATAGTTAATAACTATTTAATAGCTATTGTACCTAGTTAAAATAAATTGAAAGGTACCTGTAAAATAAAAATAAATCCTAAGATAGCTACAATATAATTATTATTTATATTGTAGCTATATTAGGGTTTATTTTAAAGGTAAGTATTTAGTTTTAAATAGGATTAATTTAGTTCATAATAGAAATATGATTTAGATTTATTTAATTAACATTTAAGTTAGGAGGGTGTTAGGGTTAGTGTTAGACTTAGGTTTAGGGTTAATAATTTTATTACAGTGGTGGCGGTGTAGTGGGGGGCAGGATAGGGGTTAATAAATGTATTATAGGTGGCGATGGTGTAGGGGGGCAGATTAGGGGTTAATAAATTTAATATAGGTTGCGGCAGGGTCAGGGAGCGGCGGTTTAGGGGTTAAACTATTTATTTATTTGCGGCGAGGTGCAGGATCAGCAGGATAGGGGTTAATAACTTTATTATAGAGGGCGACGGTATAGGGGGGGCAGGATAGGGGTTACTAGGTATAATGTAGGTGGCAGCGGTGTCCGGGAGCGGCGATTTAGGGGTTAATACATGTATAAGACTTGCGGCGGGGTCTAGGAGCGGCGGTTTAGGGGTTAATACATTTATCAGAGTTGCGGCAGGGTCTAGGAGCGGCGGTTTAGGGGTTAGTAACTTTATTGAGTTGCGGGGGGCTCCGGGGGCGCCGGTATAGGGGTTAGAACAGTGTAGTTTAGTGTGAGTGCTTAGTGACAGGCTAGCAAGAAAGCTGTCAAACAGCCGAAGAGCAGCGAGATCGGATGAGTGATAACTCTCACAGTCCGCTGCTTATCGCCCCGCGGCTTTTTGACAGCTTTACTTGATAACTTAGGCGAATTTTTTCAGGTCCGCGGCGGCGATGTGAGGCGAGCTTAGGCGGGCGTATTGGGCCGGCGAAGGCAGGAAAGTTGACACGTTGATAACTACCCCCCTAAGTCTAAATAGTTAAATAAAGCTATAAAACCCCTAAACTGCTGTTCCCTGACATCGCCAACAGTAACTAAACCTATTTACCCCTAACCCCCCCACATCGCCAACACTAACTAAATCACTAAATAAAGCTATTAACCCCTAAACCACCGTTCCCCACACATTGCCGACACTAACTAAACCTATAAACCCCTAAACTGCCGTTCCCAAACATCGCTGACACTACCTAAACCTATTAACCCCTAAACCGCACCCCCCCACGTCACCAACACTAACTAAATCTGTTAATCCCTAAACTGCAGCTCCCCTACATCGCCAACACTAACGAAACCTATTAACCCCTAAACTACTGTTTCCAATCATCGCCAACACTAGCTAAACCTATTTACCCCGAAACCTCTGTTCCCAAACATCCCCAAAATGAACTAAACCTATTAACCCCTAAACTGCCGGCCCCCACATCGCAACAACCCAAATTAAACTATATTAGCCCCTAAACCTACCCCCCACCCTAACTTTAACATAATTAAAATAGAGCCAAATTAAATTTACAATTATTAACTAAAAAATATTTAAAACTAAATACAAACCTGTTAGGTATTATTTTCAGAGGGGGAGTGTGTCAGTCATCACTTGGCCTGGATCATATACTGTCACCTGGATATGAATGGGTTACTTAATGAGTGGATATCCCAGAGAACATGAATCAGACCACGCAGCAATCAGTCTAAAATCTGTTCTGTTTATTAGAAGATGAACAACAATTTTTATAGGCGATAGGGTTAAGCAGTGAAATGTTCATAACTATAACATTTTACACAGTGTTTCTCAGGAAATAAATAAGCTCATTATTATAATTGGGAAAAAATGAGTTTAAAGAAAAAGTATTTCTGTAACCATAACAAAGGTACATCTGGGCCCATAGCCCAGCCCAAAGCACGCTATGTGGGCATCTTATAGAGATAACGGGCTTCCAGGCACATCACCAGGAACATTCACAAGGCCATTCTAGCTACACAAATATTGATAACATCTACATATTTCTTGATACCTAATAAGCTGTTAGAATAAACCTTTCTTGGACAAAATGGATGCCTAAGACAAGATGCCGTCGGTAATGCTAACACATCCTAACATACCACCCTTGTATTCTACCAGAATAACATAAAAGAAAAATTACTGAATATAAAGAACTCTATAGAGAGATGGCTGATTAGAAGTATTATGGAAAAGAGAATGATGAGTATTGTTGTGAGTACTGGTAAGCTTATTAATCACACAAATAGTAAGCTTATATATAAAAAAGAAAGCAAGAAAGAGAAAAAGAATAAATGCAATACCCATTAAAATTTTCATACCAAGGGCTCCTAGCCAGGAACCCAGACCAAAGGACCAATCTATACCATCAAAGAGACCTTTAGGCTGTTTATCTATCTGTGATTTAATGTCATGCAAATTATCTAGATCGGGGTGTATTCTACCAGTGTTATTCCAAATAAAAACACAGCAAGAAGAACCTATGCGCTTACACACTCCTCCTTCTGCGGCTAGCAAATAATCTAGAGCCATTATATTCTGGAGAGCGGTTTGAGCTATTTATTCTTGTTGCATAGTCAAGGATTCTATAGCATCTGAGGTAGAACTGAAGGCTGCATCTACAAGTGTAGCAAACAAATTAAGCTTATAATATAAACGCACTGCAGCTGCAGTAGGAAACCAGGATGCAGTAGCTATTTCTGCATCACTAGTCTTTACTGTGAAACTAGAAGCTCTACTTGTACGCAGTTTATCACTAGGGAGTGTCTAATGAATACTTAATGCTGGGGATATGTAACCCAAGTAACAGGGTGATAGATGACTACATGGTATAATTTTAACTTTCCATCTTTCACAAAGCCAATAATAACCATAAGATAACTTAATAACTGGAGGACAAGAAGGAAATCTTCTCCTCTTGGCTTCTGGAGAAGAACCTGTTTGCTTATCTATATTTCTATTGTTACGCCAAAACCAGTTATGAATTGTGTTATGTCATTCAGTAAAGTTGTGAATATACTCAAAAGAAAGATAAGACCCATCCCATACATTTAACAGTGTAGCATTAACTGGTGTAGCTGCATTGTAGATTAAAGCAACTGCAGTGGGCCCTTGATTTAGTGTACAGGGGTGGAAAATAGTACCATTAAGATTATGGGAGTCAATAACACCATGGTTTGCACAATTAACTAAGTGAACTCTACCCTTTTCAGAACCTTTATCAGTGTTAATTATTTGTGTAAAATTCCACATAGTATCATTATTTATCATTTGTGTCAAGTTGTCTGCGGTGATAGGAAAGCCAACAAAAGGATAACCCCAATTTCCCCCATGAGGCAGATAGGCACAAACCCAACAAGAGTCAGTCTGATTGGTCACCTTGTATAAGTTAGTTGCAGCTTTAACAAATGCATTGTTAGTTTCCCATGACGACACATGCAACTCTCTTGCGTCACAGGTGAGAGGGATGGATAAGGGATTAGTGACATTGTCAATTACACTTTTTTATTATTGTGCCGGGGCACACCAGGACTAAGGAATGGCTTGGGCCTGTGCAGGGGCGCACCAGGAATGAGGGTCAGGAACAGGATGATAATGGTTGACACCAGGAACGCTACCAGCAAGAGGTACCACACTTCTTGGGACATGATGGAATCATGGAACGGCCAGGGTTGATGTCGTCTGGTGCTTTCTTTATCCGATTTGCATGGATCCATACTGGGGCTTCCTCCGTGAGGACAGCGGTTCTCGCCACAGCAATCACTGTAGTTGGAAGGCCAAAAGGAGGATCCAACGACTTATTATTGTGGAGCTGTTTTACCAGGACAGTATCTCCAGGCTTGAACGGGTATGTCGGGGTACCTGTGAGTTGAGGGAGAGTAGAAGAAACATCACCATAGATGCCATTCAATGTTTCAGTCAATTTACTCACATATTCTTCCCTTATAACATTTACCTTACCACAGGAGAACCTTTTTGTTTACACCATGGGGTTGGAAAAGGCCTGCCTATCAAAATTTCAAAAGGTGAATAACCCATAGTGGTGCTAGGGGTCGTTCTGATTTCTGCCAATACTGCAGGTAAATGTTCAAGCCAATTAGTAAACCACCAGTTCCCTTCCTGAATTTTTCTTTAATGGTTCTATTCATTCACTCTACCTGCCCTGAAGACTGTGGATGATAAGGAATATGAAATTTCCAATCAATGGATAACATAGTACAAACCATTTGTGTAATCTGTGAGTTGAAAGGAGTACCTTTATCACTGTTTATCTGTAATGGACAACCAAAACGAGGAATAATTTCTTTGCACAATATCTTAGCTACAGTACGTGTATTTTCTCTAGTGGTTGGAAATGCCTCAAACCACTTACTGAATTGATCAACAATGACTAAAAGATACTTGAACCCACCTCGGGCAGTTGGCATGTGTGTAAAATCAATTTGCAATACCTGCATAGGGCCATCAGTGGGTAGTAAATGCTCAAGTTTACCATGTACATGGCCTCAAGGATTATTTCTAGCACAGGTTAGACATCTATCCAGTTGTCTATCAATCATGTGCGACAGGTCTTTAATGACATATTTGGATGTCATTAGATTCTTGGTCTGTTGAATACTTATGTGCCCAAAACCATGAAAATGACTAATAAACAAAGGTGCAGCTATTTGTGGTATTCCCACTCTCCCCTCCTCATCTGACAATAGGCCATCCTGGTCCTTCGTCAGACCCGCAGACATCCAAGTCTGTAAATCAGTTTCAGTTGCGCCAAATTGAAGTTGCGCCACATCCACATCAGAAGCTAGTGCAGGAATCATTACCATATGTAACTGGTCATGTGTATTAGTGTTGAGATAGTCAGGGTGTGGTGGTCCATTAAGTGCAGCTTCTTTAGCTATTATGTCTGCAAAATCATTACCATACCTAATGTCAGTGGAATCAGTACGGTGACCTTTACATTTAACAATTGCTAGTTTATGTGGCAATTTAATTGCATTCAAGAGTTCATGTACCAGTGTAGAATGTGAGATACTCTTACCATCAGCAGCAACAAAACCTCTATTCTGCCAGATTACTCCAAAATCATCAACTCCAAACGCATACCTTGAATCAGTATAAACCAGCTACCTGAGCTGACACAAAAGGCAGGGAACCAGCCATAATCACTGTGTTAGGCAACTGTACCACGACACAGCCTGTAAAATAAACACCATCAGCAGGTTTAGAACATGACCCATCAACAAAAACAACTTCCCCCTCCTCTAGTGGAGTTGTTTGTAAGTCAAGATGCGGTGACGTCTCTGTGTGTACAGTGTCTATGCAATTGTGGTCATCAGTCTGTTCTAAAGAACCATTAGAAATCAATGTATGTAAAAAGGATGCTGGGCCTCCTGTAGGTGTAATGTATTTAATAGTGAGGCTAGCAGTATATGTGACAATTGTTTCATAGCCTGACCTTCTCTGTGCGGTCATGTGTTGTGTAGTGAGATTGTTTAACACTTGCAAGACTTGATGTGATGTGTGCAATGTCAAAGGATGTGACAGTACCAATGTTTGTGCCGACTCCACCATTATAGCGCATGCTGCAGTAGCTCTTAAGCATGCCGGCATACCCTGTACCACCGTTGGCAACAATTTTGAATAAAAAGCTACCGCTCTGTACCCATTACCGTGTTCCTGAGCAAGGACCCCTGCTGCTGTACCTCCCCCTTCTTTGCAATACAAGTGAAATGGTAGGTTATAGTTTGGTAAACCTAAGGTGGGAGCGGAACAGAGAGCCTGTTTGAGGGTGTGGTAGGCTTCATCAAGAGCCTTTGTCCAGTGGATTTGTTCCGGTTCATTCTGACCTGTAACTGAGCGTAAAATATGGTCATAATATGAACAGTCTGGTATCCATTGCCAAAAAGGATAACATTGCTGCCTTTGTTTGTGGTCGAGGAAGAACCATGAGATCCTTAACTCTTTCAGGGGATAACAGTCTCTTGCCTGCTAAGAGAACAAAACCCAGGTATGTTACTTGTGGAAGACAAAATTGCATTTTTCTCAAAGTCACTTTGTGTCCTGCATCTGCTAAATGCTGGAGCAGATGAAGAGAGTCAATTTTACAAGTCTGTTCATCAATACTGCACAACAAAAAATCATCCACAAACTGTATCAATGTGGAACCTCCAGGAGGTGTCCAGGATTCTAGGGTCTTACGAACTACAGCTGAGTACACGGTGGGGGAGTCGATAAAGCCCATTGGCAATCTATTCCACGTATACTGATCCCCTGAGTGCATGAAACCAAACAACGGTTGACTGTCAGGATGCACAGGGATGCTTAAGAATGCACTGCAGAGATCAATGACTGTAAAGTAAGTTACAGTACTTGGGATGGCTGTTAAAATGGCATTAACATCTGGCACTATCGGGGCAAGTGGTTGCACTTAGGCATTTACTGCTCGCAAGTCTTGTGTAAATCTATATTCTTTACCTCCAGGTTTAGGAACAGGATTAATAGGTGTATTGTATGGTGACAGTGTACATTTAATAATACCCTTAAATAATAGTTCCTCAATTACAGGAGCTATTCCTCGTTCCTTTTCTTTTGACAAAGGGTACGGTTTAATATACACAGGTTTAGCTTCTGGTTTCAGAGTAGATTGATATGGTGTGCATGAAATGAATTCTGGATCATTAGATACAGTGACCCATAAATTGTGTAGTGCATCTGGAATGTATTTAGTGATGTGTGAAGCATGTGTGAATGCATTGGGCTCTAGTTGTACAGGTATAATCTTGGGAGTGTTCACAATACCCCTACCATATTTCCACACCCATAAATGTTCAGGTGATTGCACGTATGCTGTATCTGGTGTGAGTACAACTGCCTAAACTATCGCTGTCCACATTTCCCTATCAACATTGTCAGTAATCCAGGGTCTGTGAAAGTCTTGTGTCACAATTTTGTCAGGGTGTGAGGCATACTCAAACACATTCTCAAGAGTCTGTAAACTGTCAGTGTCAAGGTACAGTTGTTTAGTAAGGACAAATTCATGATCAGCTGCATACAGTGACTGAAAAGTGTCCCAGGGAGTGTCAACATGCAGTCCACCCTCTGGCCTCTAGTTAACAAGCCGTCTACTTACCTGCCTTTGCCGACTGTGATAGTTATCACTCATCCGATCTTGCTGCTCTTCGGCTTTTTCCCAACTTTATTGATAAGCTGTCACTAAGCACCCACACTAAACTACACTGTTCTACCCCCTATACCGGGGCCCCGGAGCCCCCCGCAACTAAATAAAGTTATTAACCCCTAAACTGCCGCTCCTAGACCCCGCCGCGACTATAATAAATGTATTAACCCCTAAACCGCCGCTCCCGGACCCCGCCACCCCCTTCATAATACCTATTAACCCCTATCCTGCCCCCTATACAGCCGCCACCTATAATAAATTTATTAACCCCTATCCTGCGGATCCCTGACCCCGCCGCAACTAAATAAATTGTTTAACCCCTAAACCGCTGCTCCCGGACCCCGCCGCCACCTACATTAAACTTATTAAACCCTAATCTGCCCCCCCTACACCATCTCCACCTATAATAAATGTATTAACCCCTATCCTGCCCCCCTACACCGCCGCAACCTATAATAAAATTATCAACCCCTAAACCTAAGTCTAACACTAACCCTAACACCCTCCTATCTTAAATATTAATTAAATAAATCTAAATAAATATAACTCATTAAATTAATTATTCCTATGTAAAACTAAATACTTACCTGTAAAATAAACTCTAAGATAGCTACAATGTAATTAATAATTACATTGTAGCTATTTTAGGATTTATATTTATTTTACAGGTAGCTTTGAATTTATTTTAACTAGGTACAATAGCTATTAAATAGTTATTAACTATTTAATAATGACCTAGCTAAAAGAAATACAAAATTACCTGTAAAATAAATCCTAACCAAAGTTACAATTAAACCTAACACTACACTATCATTAAATTAATTAAATTAATTAACTACAAATACCTACAATTAAATACAATTAAATAAACTAACTAATAAACTAAGCCGACCATCGGTGGTCGGCTTGCTGAAGACGACTCAAGGTAAGGAGATCTTCAGGGGGGTAGTGTTAGGTTTTTTTAAGGGGGGTTTGGGTGGGTTAGAGTAGGGGTATGTGGGTGGTGGGTTTTAATGTTGGGGGGGTTGTATTTTTTTTAACATGCAAAAGAGCTGATTACTTTGGGGCATTTTTATTTTGGGGGGCTTTGTTATTTTATTAGGGGGCTTAGAGTAGGTGTAATTAGCTTAAAAATCTTGTAATTTTTTTTATATTTTGTAACTTAGTTTTTTTTATTTTTTGTACTTTAGTTAGTTTATTTAATTGTATTTAATTGTAGGTATTTGTAGTTAATTAATTTAATTATTTTAATGATAGTGTAGTGTTAGGTTTAATTGTAACTTAGGTTAGGATTTATTTTACAGGTAATTTTGTATTTCTTTTAGCTAGGTAGTTATTAAATAGTTAATAACTATTTAATAACTATTGTACCTAGTTAAAATAAATACAAAGTTGCCTGTAAAATAAATATAAATCTTAAGATAGCTACAATGTAATTATTAAAGGGACAGTCAAGTCCAAAAAAAACTTTCATGTTTCAAATAGGGCAAGTAATTTTAAACAACTTTCCAATTTACTTTTATCACCAATTTTGCTTTGTTCTTTTGGTATTCTTAGTTGAAAGCTAGACCTAGGAAGGCTCATATGATAATTTCTAAGCCCTTGAAGGCTGCCTCTAATCACATGCTTTTGTATTTGCTTTTCACAGCAGGGGAGAGCTAGTTCAGGTAAATCCTATAGATAACATTGTGAGCACGCCTGTGGATTGTGGCAGACACTGCACTAATTGGCTAAAATGAAAGTCAATAGATAATAAATAAAATGTCATGTGATCAGGGGGCTGTCAGAAGATGATTAGATACAAGGTAATCACAGAGGTAAAAAGTGTATTATTATAACTGTGTTGGTTATGCAAAACTGGGGAATGGGTAATAAAGGGATTATCTAGCTTTTAAAACAACAAAAATTCTGGTGTTGACTGTCCCTTTAATTACCAATTCTTAATTACATTGTAGCTATCTTAGGGTTTATTTTACAGGTAAGTATTTAGTTTTAAATAGGAATAATTTATTTAATTATAATGTAGTGTTAGGTGTAATTGAAACTTAGGTTAGTTTTTATTTTACAGGTAAATTTGACTTTATTTTATCTAGGTAGCTATTAAATAGTTAATAGCTATTTAATAGCTATTGTACCTAGTTAAAATAAATTTAAATTTGCCTGTAAAATAAAAATAAATCCTAAAATAGCTACAATATAATTATTAGTAATATTGTAGCTATGCTAGGGTTTATTTTATAGGTAAGTATTTAGTTTTAAATAGGAATAATTAATTTAATAAGAGTAATATTTAGTTAGATTTATTTAATTAATATTTAAGATAGGGGGTGTTAGGGTTAGTGTTAGACTTAGGTTTAGGGGTTAATAATTTTATTATAGGTTGCGGCAGTGTAGGAGGGGCAGATTAGGGGTTAATAAGTTTAATATAGGTGGCGGCAGGGTCCGGGATTGGCGGTTTAGGGGTTAAAAATGTATTTAGTTGCGGCGGGGTCTGGGATCCGCAGGATAGGGGTTAATAAATTTATTATAGGTGGCGGCGGTATAGGGGGGGCAGCTTGAAAAAGATATTACATTTTGAAACTAGTTGCTCTATTTGCTCTATTTTAAACTAACTCCTACACCTTTGGAGTATTTTATTTGTGCAGATATCTTATGGCTGAATAACCCTCTGCTAGGTGTTTTTTGTGCAGTATTGGCCATTATAAACAGGCCTTGGGAGCTAGAATGCATATCCTGTAAAAGAAAGCTGCAAAAAATTCACTGGGTTTCTAGCCTAGTATATCTAATTGCTTTTCCCTGTTAAAGCTTTTCTGTTTCCAGTGGCCATTGGTTACTATTGGAAGGTGTGTCCACAGATCGTTGGTTCAAGTTTGGAGGCCGGTTGCTGCTTATTATTATGTAAGTACGGATGTAACTTCCCCTGCTATTTGCTGTGTGACATTTACTAAGAGGATTCCTTGTCCGTAGGGGAAATACCATCATTGGCTGCGACTGCCTCTTTTGTCCTGGGAACGCTCCTCTTACAACTATACACAGAACAGCATCCTTGTATGAGCGTGGGTCCACATAGTAACAAGCCGAAAAATCGTCCACTCCTGGGAACTGTTTCTTATGCATGAACTTTTGGTTTAAGGAGTTTTTTATACTAATTTTCTTTTTTTCTTAATTTTGTGATTTATTATTGTGATTTATTATTGTATGTCTTGAATAGGTCGACCTATATTGTAATAAAGCTTTTTTTATATATAGATATGCAATTCTAGTATTTGTTGCTGGCATCTTCTATAGAATTGAATTTTTTCACATTAAAATTTTTTATATATATATTTTTTTCCAATTTTGAAAAGATTTTTTTCACACATAATTCATAATTCACAATTTATATTTACATGTATTATACATATTGCCTATTATAGTAGTATCATATTAGTATCAGGTTAGGTGTTTTATTATTATATATATTCTATAATCCTTACTCTTAAGCTGGTTTCAGCGCTCCCTAGTGCTTTGTATTTTGTATTGATTAGTCCTGTAGGTCTTTGAGGGTAACCTGTTTTTTCTAGTTGGAGTTTGTAGTAATTTATATTTTTTGGCGCTGGTCACTTAAGTCTATTTTTTGGTGTGTCTTTCTCTAACCTTACAAGCAATGTACATTACCGCTCTCTTCCTGCTACTAGGCTGGGTTCATCATGATTCTCCAAAAGTCAGCTTGCCTAACGGGAGCGCATAAGCCGCGCCCCCCGCTCCCGCGGCTATGCCCCCCGCAAAAAAAAAAGTTCCAACAAAAAAAAATACATCACAGTGAAACACAGTATTTAGTTATCCATACCTAGCCTCTGCACGATGAGCCTGCAAACCCTACGTCCACCACCGGTCCGGTCCAGATTCCACTCGCTCAACTGCAGTGACAATTTGAATTAACCGCGCTCAGCCCTGCATCCTGACCTGATCAACACACAGTGAAATGTGAGTGACCCGGCCCGCCCCCAACCCCAATCAACAAGCATGAAGGAAGGGTGATGTGAGGGATGGCAGGGGGTAGGAGACGGTGTGGAGAGACTATCAGACTCAGTGGCGGCTCTCTAATTAGGCGACACTGTCTGAGAAACAACATTAACTAGTGAACTAGTGAGCCAGATCTGCAACATACTAATAGAAGCAAGGATAGAAGGATAGAAAAAACTTACTTTTTGAGCCTTGATATATGTATATATATGTGTGTGTGTGTGTGTGTCAGTGGGTTCATTTTATATACACACATACATATATATATATATATATATATATATATATATATAATACACTGGTGTACAGTGGGTTAATTATATAATAATTAATTGGTGTCAGTGGGATATATATATATATATATATACACACACACATTGGTGTACAGTGGGTTAATTATATAATAACTCATTGGTGGTATATATGCAGTTCCAGAAAGGATAAGCACAGGCCCTCCGTAAGAGAAACTGCCAGGGTGCACATTTAATGTGAATAAGTACCAAGCTGGGAGGAAAAAGGCATTCACTGGACTTAAATATACAAAATTATATAATCTTTATTTAGCACATATTAGAAATGCATATATGCCTTTTAATATGTGCTAAATAAAGATTATATATTTTTTTATATTAAAGTCCAGTGAGTGCCTTTGTCCTCCCAGCTTATATTATATATATATAAATACATTGGTGTACAGTGGGCTAATTTTATAATAATTCATTGGTGTCAGTGGGATCTCTCTCTCTTATATATATATATATATATATATATATATATATATATATATACAGTATATATATATATATATTATATATATATATATATATATATACATACATAAGCACATTGTGTCAGTGGGTTTATTATAATACAATTCATTGGTGTTAGTGGCCTAATTATTAAATTCATTGGTGTCAGTGAGCTTACTTACCTTTGCGCCTAACCTTCTGCTTCTGGTCACGCTCCCCACCGCTACACGATCACAGCACACAAGCGGTCATGTGCAGTGGCACTCTGACAGGCCCGTATGGAATTTCATAGATGTAGAGTGGCGGGCCTGTCAGAGTGAACAGAGAAGTGGAGGTATGTCGGGTCGCGGCCCACCAGCAGGGCCGTTGCGGCCCAGCTGTTAAGAACCACGGACCTATTGAATGCAATGGTTTTCCTCACAGGGATCTATTTCATAGGTTGTCTGTTATCAGTCGTAGAGATTCATCTCCTACTTCCCTTTTCAGATCGATGATATACTCTTATATTCCATTACCTCTACTGATAATTGTTTCAGTACTGGTTTGGCTATCTGCTATATGTGGATGGGTAGAAGACGCAAAAGATTGCAACCGCACTACACTTGTGAATAGGGACTGCTAGTTTGTACCTACATTCAATTGTACAGTGGGTACTTGCTGGAGTGCTTATGCAAGAATCAATGATTCAGAAAAAAGTAGAGTCAGAAATGTGAGTTTCTGGCTCCAAGAGCAGATTGCATTTATTAGCACTTACTGTCCCCTACATTAGGTATCAAAAAAACCTTGAAAAGGAAGAAAATGGGGGTGGAGCAGCGTATATCTATAATTAAAACCTAACTTTTATTTCAACATTAAAAAAAAGTCTTTTTTAGAAGACGATCTAAGTTCAGATTCAGAACCACCAGAAGAGGTGGGAGGTTCCAACAAAAGAAACACAAGGAACAACAACAAGAAGAACATCAAAGACAGATTCCAAAAACCTCAGAGACGAAATCTGAGCCCATTCTCACAAATAAGAATGAAGAACTAAGAATTATAAATCTCTCAGAAAGAAGACTGTCCAAACACCATAAAAGTGTTCTATCCAAAGGATTATCCTTTTGCCCCAATTCCCAACTGGACAAATTCGAAACAATAAAGGACATCCAACTTTTCCTACGCAAACTTCTCCTCAAAAAATATTTTGCAAATAAGGATATTCAAGAAAATATATCTAATCTATCAGAAGAAGAATTAGAGTCCCTAAGAAATTTAGAAGATCTACTAACAGAACAAGAAATCCCAGAGGAATCAAACTGGAGAAAAGAATTGAAAAACAAATCTAAATTTGTACCAGCCATGAACATCAGCTCCAACATAGATGTATTCAATCAAATAGTATGTAATTCAATCAACGAACTCAACATCCATACAAAAGCCAAAAACTTGACCAAAAAAGAAACAGAAGCATTAAAAGAGATGGAAAAATGGGACGATGTGATCATCCGAAACGCAGATAAGGGTGGAAATATTGTTATATGGCCTGAGAGTATGTATCTAAAAGAAGCATCCATCCAATTGAAAAATTCTGTATGTTATAAAGAACTTTGGAGCAACCCCACAGAACAATTCCATCAGCAATACAACAAATTAATCGATGATGCAAAAAGAAGAGGTCTCATCACAACTAAAGAAACAAAATTTCTAAATGTATCTCACCCAAAAACAGCCACGTTTTATTTGATCCCAAAAATTCACAAAAACAATAAGCAACCCCCTGGTCGCCCAATAGTATCAGGAAACGACAACTTAACCGAGAAAGCAAGCCAGTACATAGATCTCAGACTCAGACAATTCCTAACTCAACTTCCATCATATGTGAGAGATACCATGGAGGTATTACAAATCATTCAAGATATCCATATTTCCAAGACAACATGGTTAGTAACTTCGGATGTCGAGTCTTTATACACTAGCATAAATCATCAACTTGGACTCAATGCTGTAAAACACTTTCTGAGTATGTCATCAGAAGAAAGTCAAGATTATAATGAATTCATGATAAATCTACTTAAGTTCGTGTTAACCAAAAATTACTTTCTTTTCAATAACAAATACTATCTTCAAACCCAAGGAACAGCGATGGGCACTGCATGTGCACCCACGTATGCCAACCTGTTCCTAGGTTGGTGGGAACAAAAACATGTCTTTTCAGATACAAATGACCAATACACTAAATATATCCCAATGTGGGTTAGATATATCGACGACATCTTATTCCTGTGGGAAGGACCTGAATCAGAATTGGATAAGTTTCTGGAACATCTAAACAATAACAAATTAAATATAAAATTAACTTACGAAAAAAGCTTAACCAATATATCCTTTCTAGACTTACTCATTCAGAAGAACCCTGATGGTACACTCTCAACAGACCTATATAGAAAAAGAACAGCCACCAACAACGTATTACATTCAACCAGCGCACACGCACCCAATACCACCAAGTCGTTACCCATTGGAGAATTTCTTAGGATCAAACGTAATTGCTCCGATGAGCAAACCTTTAGAAAAAGAGCCACAGAACTGGAAAATAGGTTAAAAGTGAGAGGCTACAGTAAAAGGTCCATTCAAAAAGCTAAAAAAAGAGCATATAATACACCCAGATCTGACCTATTGAAGGTCCGACCAAAAAAACAGGACAACAAAACAAGATTAGTCTTGACCTACAATGACCAATCACAAGAAGTCATCAGAATCATTCAAAACAACTGGCATATACTTCAAGCTGATCCAATTTTAAAAAGTATAATTGGTCAAAAAGCAGAAATCAGCTACAGAAGATCAAGAAATCTAAAAGAAAGATTAAGTCCCAGCTATTACATCAAGAAAACTAAACCAATAAGAACTCCAGAGAAAGGCTCTTTTCCCTGTGGAAGCTGTTCAACTTGCTCACATATGATGAAAAAGAAAAAAACGATCACAGACAGATTTGGCAAACCACACCAAATTAAAACATACATAAGTTGTAACACTGTGGGACTCATATACGCCCTCCAATGCAAGTGTCCCTATACTTATATAGGAATGACCACTAGAAAGTTACACACAAGAATCATGGAACACCTAAGAAATATTCGTAATGCTCCCAAAGACTTACAAAAAGATAAAAAATTAACATCTGTAGCATCTCACTTTCTAAAATACCATCATTGCAAAACCTCTGAACTGGAATGCTATGGCGTCCAAAAGCTGTCCCTAGGACTAAGAGGAGGAGACCTAGAGAAGGCCCTCCAAAAGATAGAAACAAAATGGATATACCTTATGGATTGCGTCCATCCAAAAGGTTTAAACGAACAAAATAACTATTCAATGTTCTTATAATACAGAAAAAGAAAATATGTCAAATCATGCATTAAAAACCATACAATGATATTAATAAGCCTTGGTGTTCCTTTAAGAGCGCATATCTAAACAGTACAAACATCAAGGTTTCTTCTGTAAAATAATAAAATATATTCAGTAAAAACTATTAGTTAGAATTCACCAATCAGAATTTAATATATGTAATGCTCTCACAGTTAGTACTCCCATTTTATTATATTAATAAATTACTCCACGTTGTGTTTTTCACCTCTCCTTCACAGTCCTAACACCTATCCCTTACTTTGTAATCACGTCCACTCCTTTCCAAGTCCCCCCTTTTTTCACTTGATCCCCCTTGTGTCTTTACCCCCCATTTTGCAATCACCTTTATCCCTTTATCCCCCACATCACCTTTATCACCATCTAAGAGCACATTCACACCGCCACTCACAATGACAAGTCAAACTCCACTGATCACTCACATTTCAAGTCTGACACATGTTTATAATATTAAACATAACTACACATATAGAGTGATAAAGTATTGCACCTCAGTAGGTCCAAAAATCCTCCCAATACAAACGTCTTACATAGTTACACTATAAGGTCATATTCACGTTGTCACAAGTAATGGAAATCGCCAATTCAATTTTACAAAAAGAATACAAAATCCCTCTAAATCATTTTATTCAACCTAAGTAGCATTGAATAAATATATCTTCACACGTAGCACCCACTTCTCTTCTCTAAATCACTGCAGAAAGCGTATTAAAAGCAATTCTCGCATTATCTTCACAACAGGTCACTGTTACGTTCGTCACTCAAAAATAACCAATTCACACCTCCATAATTTAAAATATCATTTATTACAGAAGAGTGTTCTCAACAAAAATAGAATAAAAATCTATCAGTATTATGCGCATTTGCCCGAAGATGATAGATTGGGAAACAACCTAGGTTTAATGTAGAAGAGTCTGATTGATTTATTCAAGCTATACATATGATACCCTCCAAAATAAATTCTCTTCATCCTCCTATTTATCGATATATTTACATCAATTCATATAATAAATAATATGAGAGACACCAATAAAGAGTCAATATTAACTTGAAACTTATATGAGAAATATTAAATTAAAGTACTTGACTGTACTCAACCCATCTATACACATTATACATACTATTTACAGTATAAACATATATTATGATTCAATGTAGTATAGCGGACTCTTATGAAAACCTGTAAATGTATTACGGTCGATATCAATTTAACAGATATAAGCCTCAAGGACTTCAACCACTTCACAAACATATTCCAATAACCCTATAGAATACATTATCAGTATTACACCATAGTTTAAGAAGCAATCCTAATAAATCTACAGAATAAGGCATCCATTCAGATACTGACGTAATTCAAACAGCCGTCAATCAAACACATAGGGACTCTGATTGGCGACCAACCGACGACAGGGTGGAGCAAAGCCAATAAATCACCGAAGATTGTTGCGCGCGTCACCCTTTGAAAAAGCCGGAATTACAAACGGCGAAACATGTTAGGGAGAGGTTGACATCTCGATTTCAACCTATTTGTTTTTTAATTTGCAAAAGAACGTAGAACCTAGATAACAAAATGAATGTATGAATGAGTATCGGGGAATAATTTAAAACAAGTTGGGGAAGGTGGATGTGGATATTTCTATAGTCAGTAATATAAACAAACGATGTGAATGCAAGGATAATCAAACAAACAATACAGTGTGAATGAGAGCAAAAAAGTGTGACTCTGAACTTTACTGAGTAACCGCTGACATACAAGTTTCAGTATTACTTGACCTTATTTCACTACAATTTATCAGACGCTAGTCAATATTTTAAAGACCATAAGACTGCTATATCCAAAATATACCGGCTCCCAAGCAATACTGCTGGAAATCGGGGGACAATTACAGACATAGCCTAGATGTTATGGTTAACAAACTAAGACCCGTACTTGTACAATTCACTGAACAATATTATTATTAAGAGCTCTATAAAATGAGTGAAATTATCTAAGCAAGCTATCTGGGTCTAGATATATAAAATCATCACAGTATTATACAGTCAGCAGCATTACCTACAATACAAGCGAACTACAAGAATTTACAAATGATATTGTGAATAAATATTGCACCAGCAAGTAGGATATATTACTGAATGTACCTAACATATATAATAGTTTCAGTAAATCAAGGAATAATACACAAGGCCAAGTGTAGTGACTCTCAAGAAAATTCTGCTAAAGCAGTATAGAAAAATATACAAAGATATATAACACACTGAACCACACAAAGCTGTAAGTAAGTCAAAGTCAATATATATATATATATATATATTTTAAGGGGAAAGCGTGATCAGCCCTACATCGACTTGATTCTACAATAAATACAACCAATAACTACTCTGATCGAAGTTTGTAATTTCAACACTTCACAAGTATCCATATGCAATAGAAAAAATAGGTTGGAAAATAAGCATAACAACAATTAAGCTACATTGCTACTTTAGAATATATTTTATAAGTATCAACCTATATAATCCCCAACTAGTGATACAAAGTATCTGCACCAACGAGTTAAAATAACAAACTGCTTATGTATGTAGGTGTTTATATGCACGACTTAATTCTGCAGATATATTTACTCAAACAAGATTAAGAGAAAAGATATAACAACTTGTGTACACACCACAATGCCCCAGGAATAAGGGGAATGCTCCTATCGCTCGTATAAGGACTTAGATAAAACTTGCTATTTAAGCATTATCTAAAGACATTTATCTCTATAGCGCATTGTAGCCAGATATATATATATTTTTTTCAACACTTGAATTCCAACATTTATAGTATAATTTTCATCTGCATATGTACACAACACCTAAATCTTGAATCATAAAAGTTTATTCTCTCATCAATTCAAGTAAATACGATACTATATCTTCCTCAATTTGTTATACAAACTCAGTAGAGGAGGTGTACATTATTCAGTCTTATCAGAGAGATATAATACCCAGAGCAACATCATATGTATGCACATCAATAATTTGATACAGTAACGTAGTTGTCAGAGATAGAAGAGAATCCACACTTATATCAGCTCTTTAGATAACCGTATTTCAGTATCATAATATCTGAACACTGTTACCCCTCTTTCATTTCGTTACTCCACCCTAATACTAAATAAAGGGTACAATTTAACCCCAATTTCTAAGTTCTACGCGAATTTGTGTTTTTAATTGTATGTTAGTATTTTCCTTTTTTTAAATGTTGAAATAAAAGTTAGGTTTTAATTATAGATATACGCTGCTCCACCCCCATTTTCTTCCTTTTCAAGGTTTTTTTGATACCTAATGTAGGGGACAGTAAGTGCTAATAAATGCAATCTGCTCTTGGAGCCAGAAACTCACATTTCTGACTCTACTTTTTTCTGAATATGTGGATGGGTGTCTTCAGGTAAGTATGTTTTCATTACTTAAGACACTCTCAGCTATGGTTTGGCACTTTATGTATTTATATAAAGTTTTAAATATATGTTTTGTACTTATATTTGCCATGATTCAGGTTTCAGTATATTTCCTTTTGCAGACTGTCAGTTTCATATGTGGGAAATGCATTTTTTAGAAATGTATTTCTTACCTGGGGTTTAGTCTTTTTTCAATTGACTGTCTTTTTTCTAAATCGCGGGCAGAATTAGGCTCACGAGGGTGCAAAATGCTAAAGTTTATTGCGTCATTCTTAGCACAAGATTTTTTTGACGCGAAGTTACGTTCGTTGATGCAAATTTGTCATTTCCTGCGTCTTAGTTGACGCCGGGTCCTTTCACAAGGTTGCGTCATGTATGATGCAAGTGTGTCATTTCCGGACATTTTTGGCGCCAAAAAATATTTCTGTTTGTTGTGCGTCATACTTGGCGCCAAATATTTTCATTATTTTAGACCCCATTTCTATTTGCCTCATGCCTTTTTTTTTATATCAGAGGGCTATTCTGTTTGCATTTTTTTCTATTCTTGAAACTGCCATATAAGGAAATTTATCATTTTACTTTATATGTTGTTTTTTTCTCTTACATTTGCAAGATGTCTCAATCTGATCCTGTATCAGAATTCACTGCTGGATCCTTGCTGCCTGATAACAGTTCTACCAAAGCTAAGTGCATTTGTTGTAAACTTATGGAGATTATACCTCCAGCTGTGGTTTGTAATAGTTGTCATGATAAACTTTTACATGCAGATAATGTATCCATCAGTAGTAGTTCATTACCTGTTGTTGTTCCCTTAACATCTAATGCACAAGATATACCTGTAAATTTAAAATAATTTATTTCTGATTCTATTCTGAAGGCTTTGTCTGCCATTCCATCTTCTAATAAATGTTAAAGGTCTTTTAAAACTTCTCGTAAGGTTGATGAAATTTCAAATGAACGACAACATACTGAATTATACTTCTCTGATGAGGATCTATCTGATTCAGAAGATCCTGCCTCAGATATTGACACTGAGAAATCCTCTTATTTATTTAAATTGGAGTATATTCGTTCTTTGTTAAAAGAAGTGTTGATTACATTGGATATGGAGGAAACTAGTCCTCTTGATATTAAAACTAGTAAACGTTTAAATTCTGTTTATAAACCTCCTGTGGTTATTCCAGAGGTTTTTCCAGTTCCTGATGCTATTTCTGATATGATTTCTAAGGAATGGAATAAGCCTGGTACTTCTTTTATTCCTTCTTCAAGGTTTAAAAAATTGTATCCTTTGCCAGAAGTTAGATTGGAGTTTTGGGAAAAGATCCCCAAAGTTGATGGGGCTATCTCTACTCTTGCTAAATGTACTACTATTCCTACGGAAGATAGTACTTCTTTTAAAGATCCTTTAGATAGGAAACTTGAATCTTATCTAAGGAAAGCTTATTTATATTCAGGTCATCTTCTTCGGCCTGCAATTTCTTTGGCTGATTTTGCAGCTGCTTCAACTTTTTGGTTGGATATTTTAGTGCAACAAGTATCGGATCATGATTTGTCTAGCATTGTTACGTTGATTCAACATGCTAATAATTTCATTTGTGATGCCATTTTTGATATTATCAAAATAGATGTTAAATCTATGTCTTTAGCTATTTTAGCTAGAAGAACTTTGTGGCTCAAATCTTGGAATGCTGATATGACTTCAAAATCCAGATTGCTATCTCTTTCTTTCCAAGGTAACAAATTATTTGGTTCTCAGTTGGATTCAATAATTTCAACTGTTACTGGGGAAAGGGAATTTTTTTGCCTCAGGATAAAAAACCTAAGGGCAAATCTAAAGCTTTTAACCGTTTTCGTTCCTTTAATCAAAATAAGGAACAGAAACCTAATCCTTCCGGAATCTGCTTCCAATTGGAAGCCTTCTTCAAATTGGAATAAATCCAAGCCATTTAAGAGATCAAAACCAGCCCCCAAGTCCGCATGAAGGTGCGGCCCTCATTCCAGCTCAGCTGGTGGGGGGCAGATTAAAATTTTTCAAAGATGTTTGGATCAATTTGGTCCAAAATCATTGGATTTAGAGTATTGTCTCTCAGGGGTACTGGATAGGATTCAGAGTAAGACCGCCTGTGAGAAGAATTTTTCTCTCACGTATTCCGGTAAACACAGTAAAGGCTCAGGCTTTTCTGAAGTGTGTTTCAGACCTGGAGTTATCAGGGGTAATCATGCCAGTTCCATTTCAGGAACAGGGTCTGTGGTTTTATTCAAATCTATTCATTGTCCCAAAGAAAGAGATTTCATTCAGACCAGTTTTGGATTTAAAGATTTTGAATCGATATGTAAGAGTACCAACTTTCAAAATGGTGACTATAAGGACTGTTCTGCCTTTTGTTTAGCAAGGGCATTAAATGTCCACAATAGACTTACAAGATGCATATCTTCATATTCCGATTCATCCAGATCGTTTTTCAGTTCCTGAGATTCTCTTTTCTAGACAAGCATTACCAATTTGTTGCTCTTCATTTTGGCCTAGCGACAGCTCCAAGAATCTTTCAAAGGTTCTAGATGCCTTACTCTCTGTAATCAGAGAGCGGGGTATTGCGGTGTTTCCTTATTTGGACAATATCTTGGTACTCGCTCAGTCTTTACATTCTGCAGAATCTCACACAAATCAACTAGTGTTGTTTCTTCGAAGACATGGTTGGAGGATCAATTTACCAAAAAGTTCTTTGATTCCTAAGACAAGGGTAACTTTTTTAGGTTTTTTTTTTCGGACGCGATCCCCTTTGCTCATTTTCATATAAGACCTCTCCAGCTTTGTATGTTGAACCAATGGTTCAGGGATTATACATGGATATCACAATTAATATCCTTAAATCCCAATGTTCGACTTTCTCTGACTTGGTGGTTAGATCATCATCTTATAATTCTAGGGGCCTCTTTAGCTCGTCCAACCTGGACTGTGATCAGAACAGATGCAAGTCTTTCAGGTTGGGGAGCTCTGACAGCAGAAGGAGTTTGGAAATCTCAAGAGGCAAGATTACCAATCAATATTTTTTAACTCTGTGCGATTCTCAGGGCTCTTCAATTTTAGCCTGTGTTGAAGAAAGAACCGTTCATTTGTTTTCAAACAGACAATGTCACAAATGTGGCATATGTCAATCATCAGGGTGGGACTCACAGTTCTCAAGCTATGAAAGAAGTATCTCGGATATTAGTCTGGGCAGAATCCAGCTCCTGTCTAATTTCTGCGGTTTATATCCCAGGTATAGACAATTGGGAAGTGGATTACCTCAGTCGTCAGACTTTACATCCGGGAGATTGGTCTCTCCACCCAGATGTGTTTTCTCAAATTGTTCAGTTGTGGGGGCTTCCAGAAATAGATCTGATGGCATCTCATCTAAACAAAAAACTTCCCAGGTACCTGTCCAGGTCCAGGGATCCAAAGGTGGAAGCAGTAGATGCATTGACACTTCCTTGGTGTTATCAACCTGCTTATATTTTCCCGCCTCTAGTTCTTCTTCCAAGCGTGATCTCCAAGATCATCATGCAGCAATCGTTTGTGCTGCTGATAGCTCCGGTATGGCCTCACAGGTTTTGGTATGCGGATCTTGTCCGGATGTCCAGTTGCCAACCTTGGCCACTTTCACTAAGGCCAGACCTTCTATCTCAAGGTCCGTTTTTCCATCAGGATCTCAAATCATTAAATTTGAAGGTATGGAGATTGAACGCTTAGTGCTTAGCCATAGAGGTTTCTCTGACTCAGTGATTAATACTATGTTGCAGGCTCGTAAATCTGTTTCTAGAAAGATTTATTATTGAGTTTGGAAGACTTAAATTTCATGGTGTTCTTCTCATAATTTCTCTTGGCATTATTTTAGAATTCCTAGAATTTTACAGTTTCTTCAGGATGGTTTGAATAAAGGTTTGTCTGCAAGTTCCTTGAAAGGACAAATCTCTGCTCTTTCTGTTTTATTTCACAGAAAGATTGCTAAACTTCCTGATATTCATTGTTTTGTACAGGCTTTGGTTCGTATCAAGTCTGTTATTAAATCAATCTCTCCTCCTTGGAGTCTTAATTTAGTTTTGAAGGCTTTACAGGCTCCTCAGTTTGAGCCTATGCATTCTTTGGACATTAAACTACTTTCTTGGAAAGTGTTGTTTCTTTTGGCCATCTCTTCTGCTAGAAGAGTTTCTAAATTATCCGCTCTCTCTTGTGAATCTCCTTTTCTGATTTTTCATCAGGATAAGGCGGTTTTACGGACTTCATTTAAATTCTTACCGAAGGTTTTGAATTCTAACAACATTAATAGAGAAATTGTTGTCCCTTCCTTGTGTCCTAATCCTAAGAATTCTTTGGAAAGATCCTTATATTCTTTGGATGTGGTAAGAGCTTTCTTTCATATTGACAAGAGTCCATGAGGCCCACCCTTTTTATGGTGGTTATGTTTTTTTTTATAAAAGCACAATTATATTTCCAGTTCCTCTTTTTGTATGCTTTTTTACTCCTTATTTTATCACCTCACTACTTGGCTATTTGTTAAACTGAGTTGTGGGTGTGGTGGGAGGTGTATTTATAGGCATTTTGAGGTTTGGGGAAACGTTGCCCCTCCTCAGACAATTCAAAAGTGATACAAACAGTGTTTAAAGGGACAGGCTACACCAGAATTTTTATTGTTTTAAAAGATAAATAATCCCTTTATTACCCATTCCCCAGTTTTGCATAACCAACACAGTTATATTTATATACTTTTTACCTCTGTGATTATTTTGTATCTAAGCCTCTGCAAACTGCCCCTTTATTTCAGTTCTTTTTACAGATTTGCAGTTTAGCCAATCAGTGCTGGCTCCCAGATAACTTCACGTGCATGGGCACAGTGTTATCTATATGAAACACATGAACTAACACCCTCTAGTGGTGAAAAACTGTTAAAATGCATTCTGAAAAGAGGTGGCCTTCAAGGTCTAAGAAATTAGCATGTGAACCTCCTAGGTTAAGCTTTCAACTAAGAATACCAAGAGAACAAAGCAAATTTGGGGATAAAAGTAAATTGGATTTTTTTTTTAAAATTACATGCCCTATCTGAATCATGAAAGTTTATTTTGGACTAGACTGTCCCTTTAAATGCATAACAAGCCCCTCCTCCAACAGGATCTAGCCAACCAGCTAGAAATATGACAAATCATTTCATTTTATGTGTCACAAGATGACGTTATCGCTATGCCCCTGGTTCCCCGTTGTTTTCAGTTTGTTTGGTAATGGCGAATGTAAGTTGTTAGTGCCTATGCTCAATTACTATGTTCATTTACTGTTTGGTATATATCATGAGCATTAATGTATCAGTGATTTAGTTATTACGGAGTTATAGATACATATACATATTTAACGTTTTTTGTGGTTATATGTCTACTCCTTTAGAGTTGCGTACAAAGGTCCATATTGTCATTTAACACATTGGTGGTCACTTACCAGGATTACTTTATACATCACATATATTCACATATTTCGGTCAGATGACTTTATTTACTTATTTATCTAATGAGTATTAGATACATGTTTTTTTTTATGTTATTGTTTTGTTACATAACTGCTATGACAACACACACATGAAATGATTTGTCATATTTCTAGCTGGTTGGCTAGATCCTGTTGGAGGAGGGGCTTGTTATGCATTTAAACACTGTTTGTATCACTTTTATTGTCTGAGAAAGGGGTGAATGCCCCGAAACGACACAACATAATAAAGAGTGCTGTGTTTTAAATCCAGAGAGTGCATATTTATATTGCTCTATTTGATTATTTATGCACCCTGGTCTTGGGACTTTGGCAAGTTGTAGTGCGCTATCCTCTGCCTATATATATATATATATATATATATATATGTACTGTATATATATAAGAAATCTTCTGACGAAGTGAGCATAGACGCTCACGAAACGCATAAGGTCACGTGGCGCTCATTCATGACGTCACGTCCGGGTCAGTCCGACCAGCAGCACGGCAATTTTACTTGCAGCAACACCAGCTATGATATATCAATTCAGCTAAGTATCTATACTTATAATTAAACTACTGTTTTTAAACTCAGCAATTATTTTATACCTCAACAGTTTTTTGTTTTTTAAACCACTTATAATTAAAGTTTTGTTTTTACGACCCTAGCTCTAGAGAAAACTGACAACCCTCATTTTGCACACGCTCCTTGTACATTATACACTGAGCGTTTTGGGGGCTTCAGACAAACCTCTAAGATAATACAACACAAACAAAATATGTGATTAAAAACACAATTAGATAGTTGGCAAAATTGTTCCAAATAAAAATTAGCACTATTTCAGTAGTTCTGGTGTGGGTAATCTGGGAGTGTACTATTCAACTAGGGGTGCAATGGGTAATAGGTGATCATTAATTCATTATAAGGAATATAGATCCCAGAATGGTATTAAATATATGTATAGTGTCTGGATATGATTGCTCAAACAATACGAGAAATGAGAATATAACTGTTGGAATTTTAGTGTTCACTGTGTATACGCTAAATAGTACACTAAAAATAATTTAGTGAACCTAGTTGTTCTTACTTTACCTCGTCTTTCCTACAATACTATGGCTTTAAGATATTCTCAATTGGCCCAAGTGTGTATGGTTATCAAGCAGAAGATACTTATAAGTGTGATGGCTCAATTTGTTTTGATCTAGTGTGATCTTAATAATTTTCAGGTGATACCTCTTTAAAAGTATCTTATGTATAGGATTATGTATATTGTATGCTGGTGATTATATATTGCTATAGTGTATTCTCATTGGACTAGTGTGTATATGATTAGCAAGCAAAGAATACTTATGAATTTCATTATGGCTTTTTAGGTCTAATGTGACCCTATTAAATATCAGGTATTGCCACTTTAAGAGTATAGTATGTATTTAATAAAATGTATCATGAGCTAGTTTTATATGGGAAAGATCATTAAGTATCCACTTTTGCTTGTGTATTCATGGGCAATTTGCTTCTATTTTGATGTATTGGTCCTATGTAGATACCAACAGGTAGCTATTAATATTGTCCCCTATAATCAGTCATAACACATCAGTCATACCGATTATGCATTAAAGTGTGAATTAATCATAATTAGAGGATACTTGTATATGTAATGATTTTATTTATTGGTCTAATAAGATTGCATTAAGTCTCAAGTGATATCACTTTAAAAGTATCTTATATATCTATTGAAGTATCTAGTAGCTGATGTAATATTACAAGAGACCATTCAATGTCCACTTGTGTATACAATTCCACGTGCACTCTGCCTAAACTTTGATGATTTTATTCTGTATAAACAGTGACATATAGATCCTGGTAATAACTGTTATGATCTTTCATAGCATATAGATCATACTGCCTCTTGCATTAAGTCATTGGCTAATAACAGGTCTATTGGAGCTATGGGTGAGGGGCAATATGCCATTGTCCAAATAATAATGGTATTTGCAACTGTTAGTTTTCCACAGCTCAGCACCTTGTGTGTCGTTGTAATTAAATTATATTGTGACTAGGCTCTTACTTAAAAATATATATATCCACTGTTAGCCTTATTGTTACTATCGAGTGGTTTGGAAGTAATATTAACTTGGAATTAAAATTAATCTTAAGTGCTCAGCAATTTATAAGCATATAGTATTAATAAACGTTAGTACATATATGTCAGTATTGATTGTTTGTTTCTTCATAACCTACTGATCATGCTGGTTGTGTGAAGTATCGATAGATATTAGCTGGGTTGTAGCTAAAATTCTAAGGCAACATGCTTATACGAGTGGTCAATTTATGTGTATAGTCTATTGGATTGAAATTTTTTACGATCGTAACAGACCACCTTATTGTATTATAAAAATGCTAGCATCCGGTGTCAAAGTCTAATCGTTACTAATTATAGCCACTGTGAGCTGCTAGCTTACTTGATATTGGAATATATTCAGATTACATCCATAGTAGAGATATTTGAACTATGAATAGCTGTGTTTATATTAAATATTTATAGTTATCTATTGGTGAAAGTCAACATCTAAATTGCAACATTTAAAAGTTAGTTTGGGGTTGAAGGAAATTCAACACCCTCCCCTGACATGTTTCACAGTCTAAGTGGCGGCTTTTTCGAAAGGTGACGTGCGCCGGCGTCTGCGGGTGTTTATCACCTAAGCCACGCCTCTAGTTCCAATCGTCTGCGAATCAGAGTCATCCTCTTATTAGAGGACTAAACAATGTGGTGTATCAAGTGGAACGTTTAAGAGGATTCGTTCACTGATGTTATTGTGAGATTTGAAGAGAGAGAAGGGGAGTTATTTGACCTATATTGATATACGGTCTATTAACATTTCTTGATCCAATTCTTATCTGAGTTTGTAAATAACTGGTATATAACAGAGTTCTATTTCTTGATAATGATACTTGATGATTAAATATGATTTGCATATTGATAATATATATCGAAATGTCTGTTTCTGTAATACTTATTTTGTAAGAAGATAAAATCTCTGTTAAGTTATACATAAAAATTATTATTATCCGCCTGAGTGTTTATACTTTATATTCTATGTGAATGGATATGACATTGCTATTATAGTAAAATGGTGAATTGAAGGGTGTGAATGATTGAAAATAAAATAAAGGAAAATTATGAGAAAAGAAACTAAGTGACAAAGTATAGACTAGCAACACTGTGAATGAATTATCTCCACCATTAGATATATAGTGAAATCGAATGATGGTATTTGTTTTACAAAATTTAAGTTAATTAAACTGTTCGGTTTGAAAAACATGAACTTAGTAGACAGGTGTATGAAATGCAAATAAGACTAATAAAATGATGTGACCAACTATCTATCAGAACTTACTGAAATTATGTATGAAAGTGGTGAACATTTAATAGGTGAAAAAAATAAGCCTTAATAGACAACAAAATATTTTTTAGGAATTTTACTCTGAAGAGATTTATTAAAGGTGAAATCAGTGCCCTTATTCTACCAGGAGTAGAAATACAAGAATCCTGGAATTTGGATGTGAGTTTGATGTAATGTTTTACCTATATATTCTGATATTAATACTGTAACTTTACAATAAGTGAATCTGGTGAAAAAATGTGCAGTGGTGCAAACTTAACCAGTGAGATTGTGTGAACCTGAGTTGATTAGAACTTACAAAAATGTATAATAGTGATGAACATTAAAATTACTTGAGGTAGTGTATTATGGTGGGTAATACAATCTTTTATATATTTTGCTCTATGGGTTTGAAAGTATACGCTCTATAGCGTTATTCTTCCACAAGCTCAGACTCCTACTCCTAGATTTAGAGTTTTGCGTTAGCCGTCAAAACCAGTGTAAAGGGCTTCTAATGCTGCTTTTTACCGCCCGCTGGTATTTAGAGTTTACTTACCAACACTCAAAAATTTTCTAACACTGAAATCCTTACTGACAACCCAGACCCAGGAGTTAACATCTAACGTCAAAATAAACATCAACGAATCACAAAACAAATATTACACAAAGTACACTTACACTCATACAAACACTACACTATATTTATTTTCCATTTTTAATATTTTCTCGTCAAAATAGGAAGGATCAAAGTTGCGAGATCTCGGGTGTTAGAAAAAAAAACAACACAAATCCATTTTGCCATTGACTTACATTGACAGACGGGAAAAGACACTCATATAGCTACATCTAACTAATAATATTATCACATACATACACTCATCGATGCATACAAACAATATACACCACATTACATACACAAAGAAGAATTTGATTACGAAATAAATACGATTTAGCTACTTTTTCACACAAGACCATGACGTCACTCACTTTATGGTCAAAACCAGTCTTGGATTTTATTTACACACACATTTTTAGCCTCCATTGACTTCTATGGGGAAAACGTGCTCGTGTACGAGACAGATTTCCCTAACGCATGCAAAAAGCATAGACAAGAAAACTCTAAATACCAGCGCTAGAATTCGGAAAATAACTCCTGTTTTTCTGCGTTAGCCACGCTATGACAAATAGATCAAGAAATGGCTATTTCCCTATGGAGTTATGGATTTTACTTATGGGAAATTCCCAACAACATTAAATTGTTTGATACTTTTACATTACATCAACTACAAATCACCATCACTAGTAACAAACATTTTCAACAATTACATCACATTTAAACGGACAGAAAAATAATTGGAACATTTCAGGATTCAGAAACAGTAAACAATTGGAAACACCTCTCATTTACCTTTATTATAGCATTTCATTTATTCAACTCATATGCTTGCAGCAACAGCATATCTACATAGGCTTAACACATGATCATTCATGGATGCACATACTTTACTTTTACACCATTCACTCATATATGTGCATTCAAATGATGGGTGAAAAACACATTACATTCTCTCTATGAATCAGGAAACAGAAAATAGGGATTTTACTGTACCTTTAACATCACGATTCACTCAGAATAAACCATTAGGAATTATGTACAATAAGAACATCATTAGAACAGATTACAGCTGTCACTTTTTGAGAAGGAACAACAATGCTAGACCGCTAAATAGAAGTCAGCATATGTGGGACACAATCACAATATATACGTATATGTACATAACACGCATCACGCAACCACAAAGCACACATTTATATTTTAATCAGCACACAATAACAATGTAGTAAAATACAACAACACAATGAGGATTTCATAACTAGACAGGCAGGTTGATAATATGATGACGTCATTAGAAGCTTCAACCATACACATTACAGCTTTAGGACTGTACCGCCCCTTTCAGAACTTTAGCACTCAATACTACAATACAACATATACGTAAACAAGAGTTTGGAACATCATTATTATGGCAATTTTAATGGGACGCGTAATAAATATTGTCAGCTCGCGAATCACTTATATATACAATACTACAGATGACAGCCGGAAGTTCGGAATTATTAGTGTGATTTTAATGGGACGTGTACAATATTGACATCTCGGCAATCACTTATATATACAATACTACAGATGACAGCCGGAAGATCTTGATTATTATGGCGATTTTAATGGGACGCGTACAATATTGACATCTCGCAAATCACTTATATATACAATACTACAGATGACAGACGGAAGTTCAGAATTATTAGTGCGATTTTAATGGGACGCGTACAATATTGACATCTCTGCAATCACTTATATATACAATACTACAGATGTCAGCTGTTACTTTATCAGTTACAAACAATATTGCAGCAACATTGATCGATCACATTCTATGCACATTATACACAAGTATGCACTTTCATTCATGTTAGCGTGGATGTGTTTTTTTTACTATAACATCGCGTTTAATAAGTATTTATTACGCATATGAACAAACATTACGAAGATTCACTGTATGTGTTATATTTTACACTTTCACATTGAGATTAATTGGGGGGGAAATTCAGCAAACACCTAAAGAAACGCCCACTTTGAAAGCATTCGCGCCGCTCACATACAAACAAGTGAATACAATCAGCAATCATTACGAACTCACTACCATTGGACTAATTGCACTATAAATCCCCCAAACAACATGGCCAAAGCGTCCGTGGTGATCGACATTGTATCAATTCGCTTCTGTGTTTTTGCATACCTTGTTACTCCTTGTGTTGTGTTTGCTCTGCTGTTTGGCTTCGTGCTGTTAAGCTTGGCAAATATGGATGACAATCTGATAGACGCTGCTGGTGGTGCTGTTGCCCAAGTAGCAGTTGATAGAATCAGGCAGCCTCGGCGGCTCTGAGTGAGACAAAGGGTTCGTCTGGTTAGAGGTCCTCGTGTCTACAGGGTAAGACCCACCTTGGAAAACATGAGTGACTTCGAGGTTTATGACAAGTATAGGCTCAATCGCGAACAGCTCATTGGCCTTTACAATGTTCTTAGACCTCATCTGGAGCCACGTATACGAATAAGGACTGCTGTCCCTGGCATCACTAAGATGCTAAGTTGTATATACGTCCTGGTCTCCGGGAGTTTTCAATCAGGAGAGATGTACATGCATGGCCTATCTCAAGGTACATTCTCAGTGGTGTTTGATCACTTTCTGGACGCCATGGTACATATCAGTAAGCGTTACATAGGATTCCCTCAGAATGATGGTGATTGGAGGCACCTGAAGAGGGAATTCTTTGCTATTGCTGTATTGCCCAATGTCTTGGGAGCAATAGATTGCACCCACATTGCGCTGCGTGCTCCAGCTGATGACTTGCCCTTCCGAAATCGCAAACATTTCCATAGCCTCAACGTGCAGTATGTTTGTGACGCACGGATGCGGATTATGCAGGTGTGTGCGAATTTCGGTGGGGCTTGTCATGATGCCCGCATCCTCTCTCTGTCCTCCCTATGGCGGCAGTTTGAGGAAAGACAATTCCCCCCTGGGTATCTCATTGGTGAGTATTTGTGCACAACATGGTTAATTAGTTAGACAATTGCCACTGTAGTCTTAAACTGTTGTTAGTGTAATGTGCAGCTATAGGATGCAATTTAACCATTTCTTTATCTTTCCGCAAATGTCTAGTTTTAGCTCAAAACAGATATGTAGCATGTCTTACCTTAAATGGTCAGATAGAGAATGCAATTTAACCATGTCATTGTCTCTTTCCGCAATTGTCTAGTTTTAGCTCAAAGCAGATATGTAGCATGTTCTAGCTTAAATGGTCAAATCGAGAATGCAATTTAACCATTTTTTTTTAATTTTAACAAAGGTCTTGTTTATGCGAAATACGCATATGTAGCATGTCTTAGCTGAAATGATCAGATAGAGAATACGATTTAACCATGTCATTGTCTCTTTCCGCAAATGTCTAGTTTTAGCTCAAAGCAGATATGTAGCATGTTCTAGCTTAAATGGTCAGATCGAGAATGCAATTTAACCATTTTTATTAATTTTAGCAAAGGTCTTGTTTATGCGAAATACGCATATGTAGCATGTCTTAGCTGAAATGATCAGATAGAGAATACGATTTAACCATGTCATTGTCTCTTTCCGCAAATGTCTAGTTTTAGCTCAATGCAGATATGCAGCATGTTCTAGCTTAAATGGTCAGATCGAGAATGCAATTTAACCATTTTTTTTTAATTTTAGCAAAGGTCTTGTTTATGCGAAATACGCATATGTAGCATGTCTTAGCTGAAATGGTCAGATAGAGAATACGATTTAACCATGTCATTGTCTCTTTTTTCAAATGTCTAGTTTTAGCTCAAAGCAGATATGTAGCATGTTCTAGCTTAAATGGTCAGATCGAGAATGCAATTTAACCATTTTTTTTTTATTTTAGCAAAGGTCTTGTTTATGTGAAATACGCATATGTAGCATGTCTTAGCTGAAATTATCAGATAGAGAATACGATTTAACCATGTCATTGTCTCTTTCCGCAAATGTCTAGTTTTAGCTCAAAGCAGATATGTAGCATGTTCTAGCTTAAATGGTCAGATCGAGAATGCAATTTAACCATTTTTTTTAATTTTAGCAAAGGTCTTGTTTATGCGAAATACGCATATGTAGCATGTCTTAGCTGAAATGATCAGATAGAGAATACGATTTAACCATGTCATTGTCTCTTTCCGCAAATGTCTAGTTTTAGCTCAAATCAGATATGTAGCATGTTCTAGGTTAAATGGCCCGATAGAAAATGCAATGTAACCTTTTATTTTTTTTGCAAAGGTCTGGTTTATGCGAAATACGCATATGTAGCATGTCTTAGCTGAAATGGTCAGATAGAGAATAAGATTTAAATAGATTATTATTTTTAAATTAAAACAATTGTTATTGGATTTTCGTGTACACAAATAAATAGTTTTAATATCATTACATTTTTTTTTATAAAATTTTCATTTTGTTCTGTTCATAATTTATAGGTGATTCTGGTTACATGAGCCGGCCTTGGCTCATTACGCCATTACGTAACCCTACTGATGAGGCTCAGGAGCGCTATAATAGGGCGCACAAGAGGACTAGGGCTGTAGTCGAGAGGATGTTTGGGCTACTCAAAATTAGATTCAGATGCCTTGATAGGTCGGGAGGAGCCCTCCAGTATAGCCCTAGGAAGGTGGCGAAGATCGTTATAGCCTGTAACGTCCTGCATAATATTGCACAGCGGGCTGGGATGCTGCAGGCCGTCCAGGCACCCCGATGCCTCCTCTAAGATGAGGAGGACGAGCCTGTTCTAGAGGGGCCATTCCGGGACGAGGGGCTCAATGTCAGAGCAGACATCATCAACCGCCACTTCAGATGGTAAATAATAGAAGTTAGATTGGAGTATTGTCAATATATGTGAATTCTAAGGAAATGACAAGTAGAGAATTGTGCAAACATGTTAGGAATGTTCATCAAATGATAACAATTTTTACATTTATTAATATAGGTGATGCTCTGGTCATTGGGTCCTGTAACGATTCTTTGCCACCTGGTTTTTAAAGACAACATCAGCTGGTAAGTATAAATGTATGGACTGTGGCTTGCAGGAATTTGGCACAAAAATACATCATATGGCATACATTTTCAAAACTAGTATTTAGTTGACACATTACTTAAAATTTGGATACTCAGAAAGGGATCCTCTAGCATGACTATGGTTCAAAGTCAGATTCAAAGTCACACATTATAGGTTTGGTCTGCTCAATATGACTCATCTTCACACTTGATTGATAGAACATAACACAAGATGCTACACACGCTTAGTAAGCTAGTGACAGAAATCGTTTCAGAAATTGGGGGTGGGAGAGGGGTGCAGAACTGATTCACACACTTGTATTAATATTTTTATTCAAACTTTTTCTGCCATTAGGGAGATGACTTCATCTAAAGACTGAAAGTGAAGAATTCCAAGGCTGAAAGTGAAGAATTCCAAGACTGAAAGTGAAGAATCCAAGATTGAAAGTGAAGAATCCAAGATTGAAAGGGAAGAATACCAATGGGATCATGTCTGGCATTGTCTTTCAAATGTGCTGACCTGGAAAACCATACAAAGACACGTTCACATGGTAAGTGGCAACAATTTGATGGATTAAGGCTGTGGAGGCATCCTATTGGAGACACTTATATTATTTTTTTATTTTTAGATGGTATTTCACAATACTCTATTTTGGAAATGATGAATAAGACACCTATTAAAGATAAATTGTTATTTTCAAGAGAATTGACTTTCAAAGACCATGCATAATCCAGGTTGGTTTGCCCAATGCATGCTAGTTAAGAATCACAGGAGGAAGAATGTTAAAAATTAGTAAAACATACATGTCCTATATTAGAATATTTGCAGCTTACATACATTACCCCTACTTTGTGATACAGAAGAATCCAATTCTGAACAATCAGACAAAGGAATACATATTATAGTTGATATAGAGGTATTTGAATGGACATGAAATATTACATTTATGTTCAGCATACATATATTTATTTTTATTATTTAAAATGTTATATGCATTATTTGGTATAATTGTAAATGCTGATATTTAAATGTAATATTGATTACACAATATAATGGTATTTTAAATGATGGATAGGTATAGATGTTTTTATTTTATATAATAAAAAATATCTTTAGAAATATTTTCCAAAAGTTACAGCAGAGACACAAGATGATTTTAAAGTTATTGTATTGAATATTTTAAGACATGTGTGTATGAAATAACTATTTTTTTTTCATAGTTTCATCTGTGATGAATTACACTTGTTCGATTTATTTTTGTGATAAAAATAAATAAATATTGACAATAAATATTTTGTAATACTAAACCCTTTTTTAATTTTTTTATTAAAGAACATCTTTTTAACAAACAGATTATAATAAATATATACAGCTAATCTGACAATTAAAAAAAAAAAACCTCCTCTAGCATGACTATGGTTCAAAGTCAGATTCAAAGTCACACATTATAGGTTTGGTCTGCTCAATATGACTCATCTTCACACTTGATTGATAGAACATAACACAAGATGCTACACACGCTTAGTAAGCTAGTGACAGAAATCGTTTCAGAAATTGGGGGTGGGAGAGGGGTGCAGAACTGATTCACACACTTGTATTAATATTTTTATTCACACTTTTTCTGCCATTAGGGAGATGACTTCATCTAAAGACTGAAAGTGAAGAATTCCAAGACTGAAAGTGAAGAATTCCAAGACTGAAAGTGAAGAATTCCCAGACTGAAAGTGAAGAATCCAAGATTGAAAGTGAAGAATCCAAGATTGAAAGTGAAGAATACCAATGGGATCATGTCTGGCATTGTCTTTCAAATGTGCTGACCTGGAAAACCATACAAAGACACGTTCACATGGTAAGTGGCAACAATTTGATGGATTAAGGCTGTGGAGGCATCCTATTGGAGACACTTAGATTATTTTTTTATTTTTAGATGGTATTTCACAATACTCTATTTTGGAAATGATGAATAAGACACCTATTAAAGATAAACTGTTATTTTCAAGAGAATTGACTTTCAAAGACCATGCATAATCCAGGTTGGTTTGCCCAATGCATGCTAGTTAAGAATCACAGGAGGAAGAATGTTAAAAATTAGTAAAACATACATGTCCTATATTAGAATATTTGCAGCTTACATACATTACCCCTACTTTGTGATACAGAAGAATCCAATTCTGAACAATCAGACAAAGGAATACATATTATAGTTGATATAGAGGTATTTGAATGGACATGAAATATTACATTTATGTTAAGCATACATATATTTATTTTTATTATTTAAAATGTTATATGCATTATTTGGTATAATTGTAAATGCTGATATTTAAATGTAATATTGATTACACAATATAATGGTATTTTAAATGATGGATAGGTATAGATGTTTTTATTTTATATAATAAAAAATATCTTTAGAAATATTTTCCAAAAGTTACAGCAGAAACACAAGATGATTTTAAAGTTATTGTATTGAATATTTTAAGACATGTGTGTATGAAATAACTAATTTTTTTTTCATAGTTTCATCTGTGATGAATTACACTTGTTCGATTTATTTTTGTGATAAAAATAAATAAATATTGACAATAAATATTTTGTAATACTAAACCCTTTTTTAATTTTTTTATTAAAGAACATCTTTTTAACAAACAGATTATAATAAATATATACAGCTAATCTGACAATTAAAAAAAAAAAAAAAAAACTCCCATGACTGGTAGTTGTCTATTTGACAAGCACATGCATGATATAAAATTAGGCCTCATGTATTGAATTCATTTTCGAAAATCCACTTATTCAGAGAATGTTAAAGTCAAGTAGCTTTTATAAATTAATTTGGGAGTGAAATACATCGATGCTTTTATTGTGTAATGTATAGATGGTAAAATTTTAAAATATTTATGAGGATATGTAGTCAGAATTCGACATAACAACTTTGTTATTTTCACTTTTAAGAAGGGAAAGTGGTTAACTTACATTAAACTGACTGTGTAGTTGAATGTTCAATTTGTTTTATAAGATCTTGTATCTTCCTTAAGTATACAAAAACATAATTCTAATAAAGATATTTTTTAAATTTTTGAAAATGGTAAGTCAGTTAATTTCATATTTAGCACTAGCTAGTTATTGTATGCAATATTGATTACTCATTTAACCATAGATAGTTTGTAATATAATTTCACAAAATTATTCATCTTACCTCTTGTTTAGATATCACATATCTATATGTATTTTTATTCCCCTTTAGTTTCTTAATACAATGTTAAATCAACATATTCCTAATGGTTTGGTCCTTAAAGGGACATTCCAAAAATATATTGGTTATTGAATTTTAACCAATACAAATTAATTAGTAAAATATTTTTAATGTACTATTATCTAATTACATTCAGTCTTTAAATATCCTTTGATAAATAAATATCAATGCACATGGCTTAGATAATGACATAAGGCATCTATGTGCAACCAACAATCAGTATAAAAAGACCCTATCTAGCTATGCTTTTCAGCCAAGAATATAAATTTAAAAAAGCTAATGAGAGAATAAAACTAAATATGAAGTTGTTTTAATATTCTATTATCCATCAAAATCAGTAAAGAACATATAGCTTAATGTCCCTTTAAGCTGAAGACGGCTAAATACAGCCATTAGAATATATTTCATTCACAGTGGGGAAAACAATCCAGAAGGTAAAATAAATATGCTTTAGTCACATGTTATACTACGTTTGAGAAAGGGAGGTGCATAGGTTTATGATCTTTCAAGCATTATTGGGAAATGTCTCCTTAAAGGGACATGGACACAAAATATCCATTTGCGATTTAAAGAGTGTCTTTGACTTCTATTATCTCATTATCTTTTCATACTTTTAATGAAAAGCATATCGAGATAGGCTCAGTAGATGAAGATTGGTGGATGCACAGAGATGCCTTATGTGATTGGCTCAACCATGTGCATTGAAATTTCTTCTGTTAAGGATATCTAAATAAAAAGATAAATTGAGTTACATTTTAAAGTATAAACATTTATTCTCTCTCCGGATCATTTTAATAAAATATTTTGTTGCAATGTCTCTTTAAAAAATAAAGACGCCATTGCACAATAACATATGTGAGCAGTTCAGACAAATACAAGCTTGAGGTTTATTTACTAATAACAAACAAACGTGTATTTTAACATTTATAAACAGATTATACATGTTGCGGACATTAGAACAAGAAATTACGCATTTCAGAAATGTCGCGTGGGAAACGTATCTGGCAACACGGGATTCGCATCTTTAAATATTCTAGTCTAATGTCACGCAATAGCACACAATCGATGTGCATTCTAAATACATTTAATAGAGCAATGTCAATACTTCACAATAAGTCACAAAATTGATTTAATGAACAATAAATACATGCAATGTAAAATTGGTATTACTAAAAAATACAAAACGATATTAAACATAGAAATGTATACAACATTTAATAATGTGACAGGATTTTATTTATGAAAATTCAAACATTAATATTTAATGGATTACGTATATTAAATCTGCGTCACACATATTCTCATAACAACCCCATGAGTTACAAATAAGTCTACATGCAAAAATGTAGTAACAGCACCCCCAGGAGGTATGTGTATAGAAGTTACTAAGATATGAAACATTAAGGAACGGCCAATCAGAGTTCATCACACAAACACAACTTGAGTCAGGATGGTCTCACAGACATTATAACAATATTGCAAAGTTTTATCCAATCAGATGTACTGATACCATGCCCCATGGTGCATCTCATGTTTACTTCACCACATAAAAGTCCATTACACATTGCCATCTTTGTCAGTTCTCTAATGCCTGCTGGTATATTATTATAATATTCTCTCTCTATATATATATACACACATCTCGGCAGGCATGACACCTCCCAGGTTCACCAAGCAGGAGAGTGCTGCACTGGTCAACGCCATCCAGGACTTTTATCCGCAGCTGTTTGGGAACAAGAGGAGGTCAACAGATGCGCATGTTAAGAAGGTCCTCTGGGCGTCTATCACCAATGTGGTTCAATTGGTGTGTGGCATCCAGAGGAGCCAGGATCAGATCATGCGGAGTTTCGGAGATATGAGGTTGCGATTGCAAAAAAAAGTCGACCTCATAAGGGAGTGGGTACAAGGCCGTAAAAGAGGTGGCAAAAAAATAAGCCCCCGCGGAAACTCTACCTACTCCCTTATGAGGTGACTTTATGCGAGCTCCTCAGTCTCCGGGTCCCCAGCAGATTTTGATCCTCTCCATCCTCGGCCTCCTCTTGTTCCCTCCCAGCTGCTGGATCTGAAAGTCCTGACCCGGGGGCCAGTGCAGCTGCTTCTCTGTCCGGTGGCCTGGGAGGAGCGGACAGAGAATCTGAACCAGGTAACTATCCAACTTCATATAATATATTAATATTTGATTTAGACTTTTAAGAAATGTGTATATATAGTCAGATATTCAACCTATATAGATCTCACAACATACACTACATATGATGTTTAGATATCTGAATTTAGATTAGTCACACATGAAATAGGAATGATGTTTCTTGCGCTCTACAGAATATGCGTCACAGAGTGAAAAGGGAATTGCGCATCCGTGAAATCACTATTATCCGCCATTTCATACATTAACTATCGAATCCTAAGACAGTTAGAAATATTCTTTGTTATTGTTCAATATTAACAAATATACGATTTGCATCTCGTAATACACCCAATTGCAAATATATTTGAATTAAATATAGTAAATTAGTGTAATATCACTAATCAATGGCCCCTTCAATTGAAATACATAGTTATATCAAATAGCACAAGTGCTCTATATTTATAAACCAGTTTATTAAGCTGGTAATGTATGCGAAAAAGGGGGGGTGCTGCCTGTCAGGTATATAAAAGCATAAGCAAGAGAAAAGTTGACAGTACCCAGCACTCACTCACATAGTTACCATAGGACAACCGCAATATCAGGAACCGGGTTGATGCCAGAGACTGATTATATAATTAAAACGTAACTTTTACTATTCACAGATAAAAATGTAGAAGTGTACCAAGAAATGTACTACATAAAATATATATTTGGACAGACATTTAAAACTTAGAGTAAAAATGATATGCACTGATTGTGTGAGACTCGGGGGTTCAATGATCTACCGGAATAAATATTGCACACACAGTCCATCTCAAAACTAACAAAAGTGCACGGATTGCATTGAAACTATCTAGAAAAGGGGATTGACCCCAACAACATTAACTGTACTATGCAATACTGGCATTGAAAGTTAGAGCTGAGCTGAATGACTTGAATGCTCAAATATTGACAGGCAAGTGCCTAAAAAAGTTTTCAATTATACTATCCCAGGGAAATACAAAATAACGGTCTCACACGCACAGACAACGCCTGATGCGCATTTTGTCGCTAGCATGGCTTTCTCAGAGGCTAACCAGAGTCTGTTCATTAGCCCAGTATTTGTACGGCTTTTAGCCAATTAGAATTTAATAAAAATACACACCTCTCAAATAAGCCTATCGTGTGAGATCTTCCGCCATTGGTCAAAAATTGGACACCTGATACCGTAATAGTGACGTCCATCCATTGTCATGGCGATCTCAGTATACTATGCTGCATAAGTTATGTGTTATGATTGCAATATGAATATTTTAGCAATCGTTGGTTAAGTAATATGTAAAGTCCAAAAGTATGTCATACTCCTCAGAACGAGTGGGAGTTCAGGAAGTTGCGATTGCGATATGAATATTTTAGCAATCGATGGTTAAATTACATGTAAAGTCCAAAAGTATGTCTGACTCCTCAGAACCAATGAGAGTTCCAGTAAGGTGGGGTGCCAGTATTAGATCTGTTAATTGAGTTAGGGAGCATCATTATATTTGTTAATGTCTATTATTTTACGGAGCTATTTACATGCAACTGATCAGATCTCTAATTTTGGAGAGTTTATTTTGGAATCCATTATATGTTACTGGTAAAAAGAAAAAAGAAAGAAGCATATGATGTGTGTTATTGATAACACTAAGATCGCCCCTCATTGGTCAGAAATTACTCACCTAATTCCATCAAAAACGACCAGTTGTCATAGTGGCCTTAGTAAACTATGCTGGAATTGATATGTATTACGATTATGATGTAAAGCTTTAAGAATTAAATACTGATGGCATATTAGATCCTAAGGATATGTTGCTCCTCAGAATGAATAAAATCATTCTAGTAAGCTGAAGTCCCATTATTTGATCAAATGTTACTTTGTAATGTAAATTGTATTGGAAGCATCATTACATTAGTTTATGTTTATTATCGTAGTAGAACTTATTTGAATACATACGATCCAGTTTCTACTATTGGAAAGTTAATCTTGGACTCATATCATGTTATTAATCACAAAATACAAACAAAGAAAAATGTGTGTAATTAATTGAATAAAGCAATCATAGTATATAATTGTTATCCCCCCACTTACAGTGTATCAATGCAAATTGATATATGGATCCAATATTATGTTGCTGTATACTTTTATAATTCTATTAAAGGATATACCATATGTGGTGATTGCGTCTTCAGGAATTTATTATAGTTTGACTAATATAATGAGGAGCGGAAGCATAAAATATTCTACTTTACATATAAAATAACCTTAGGGTCTAGTAAGTTTATATCAGACAATACGAAGTGTGTTAAGAAACCATTTTGAGCACTCCATTGAGTTATTAAATTGTTTAATCAAATTAGCCAAAGATAGCCAAGATAAGTATATATTAAATAATACGGAGTGTACTTAAAAACAGTTTAGGACACTCCTTTTAAGAAATTTAATTTTCAACCTGCAAAGTTAGAATTAACTTTGTTCCCATTTAGTATTAATGCATAAATAATCGGGCAATTGCTTTATATTCAAAGGTCTATGACTATAGGGATCATTAATTTACATGATATCTGATATTAAATCATGTCGTGGTTGAAGGAGTAAATAATGTTTTGATTTTAATGTCTGGTGTCCCTATATTTGATCTGTAGTCTTTGTAGTGGACTTAAACACACAGTTTATTACACATCATCCCTAAATAGTAAGGCACTTCTTACAGAAACGCTGCAAAACCATCTTGTTCATTAAGTCCATTCGGTACCAAGATGTTAAGCCAGAAAATCCAGCGGCATTCAGATTGAAGTAGCATTTGTTCCGTATCCCCTCCCCTTATGCCAGGTTTTATTACCTGTAATACAGATACTTTCAGACTGGGTTTGGTGCCGTGTTTTTTCAAATAATGTCTCGCTACAGGGGTAAGCGTTTTGTTTTTACCTATGTCCGTCACACAATTTTTAATGCTATTGATATGTTCACCAATTCTGGTGCGTAGTTCACCAGTCGTGATACCAACGTATCTCATGCCACATTCGCATAGAAGACAATAGACTACATTTTTGGTTCTACAATTAGCAAAACCAAACATCCGTTTGGTTCCAGTTCGAGTATTGAACTCTCTTTCATCATGAATATATTCACAAAAACTGCACGAGCCACAGGCATAAGTTCCACATAGTCTTTTATTGCTTGGTTTCTTCTTAATAAAGTGAATCTGTACCAGTTTGTTCCCTATTGTCGGGGCTCTGCGCCAGCTAGTATTAATTCTGTCCCCAATGCTCTGGGCTAACATTGGATCAGATTTTAGAATATTAGCATGTCTGTTTAATATTTCGTAAATATGTTGATGTTCTGAATTATAAGTTGTTAGAAATCTCACAATATTTTCAGAGTTTGTGCTTTTCTTTTTGGGTATCAGTAAGGAGACTCTAGAGGTTCTCTTGGCACGTTGGAATGCCAATCTTATCCTTTCTCGTGTATACCCTCTCTCTCTCAGGCGTAATTTGAGTTCTTTGGCTCTTTTGAGAAAGACCGATTCATCTGTACAATTTCTCCTGATTCTCAGGAATTCTCCGGTAGGGATCGCTCTCATAGTTTGAGTGGTATGACAGCTATCATATTGCAGTAAGGAATTAGTTTCTGTCTCTTTCCTGTATAGATCTGTCTTTAGTGTATTTGTCACATCCTTATAAATTATAATATCAAGGAATTCTACTTGTGATTCACTTATATTATAGGTTAGTTTGAGGTTAAGGTCATTGTTGTTTAGTAATGATATGAATTCTTTAAATTCATTGACACTCCCTGTCCAAATGATGAACAGATCATCTATGTAACGATTCCACATGCTTATATATTTTGTATAATGGGACATGTCATCTCTGAATACTATTTCTCGCTCCCACCACCCCAAGTAGATGTTTGCATACGTGGGGGCACAACTCGAACCCATTGCGGTCCCCTGCATTTGTAGATAAAATCTATTGTTAAATACAAAGTAGTTGTGTTTTAAGACAAAGTGTATTTAAAAAAGGTATTTAACCGCATTGCAGCCTTTGTCATGTTTTATAGACGTGTAAAGTGACTCAACATCACATGTTATTAACAATGTTTGTGCGTCTACAGTAATGTCATTAATTTTTCCAAGGATATCCATTGTGTCCCTCGTATAGGAAGGGAGTGATATCACAATATCCCGCAGATATAGGTCAAGAAATCTGCTAGCCTGTTCACATAAACTGCCTATGCTTGAAACTATAGGTCTTCCTGGTGGTTTATTTTTATTTTTATGAACCTTGGGTAGAAGATATAATGTTGCAGTTTTGGGGTTCTTAACCTCTAGGAAACGATATTCCTTTTGGTGTAGCAGCTCATGGTGGCTCATTACTGGTTGCCACTCCTCTGAGGAAAAGTCCAATAAATCCTTGATTGCTGCACCCTAGCCCTCTTTAGGCTCTGAGGCATGCTGCTGAACGAGATCTAACAGCCTTTTATATGCCTTTTCTAGCTTCCACTCATGGGCAGCTAGGTAATCAAGATCTTCCCTCAGTCCGGGTACTTCTGTAAGGTTCAGCCTTAGCTCTCTGTGTTCCACTATGTCCTCCTGATGCCACTCTGCCGTACTCCCGCAGTGGGGGTCCTGTGTGAGACTTTCAAATAGCAATCCTGGGCCACCGTAGTCATAGCCCTCTGTAGGATCATCCGTCTTCATCTCCGGACACACCTGGGCCACATACCACCACAGTGCCCAGTACCCTTCATCCACCTCCATCTCTGTCTGGACCAATCCGTCCAATTCAGTCGTCCATTCCTCCCGGGGCTGCTTTCCCTGGAACGGCATTCGTAGATCCATCTGGAGCCAGTATTGCTGCTCTAGAGTAGGAAGGGACTTCCCCTGGTAGTCCTGTTCGAACTGGAGAGCCTCATACCAGAGTTTCCATCTAACCGTATCCTTCCAGGCCAGTTTGCCCTTTGCCAAGACTGGACCATTAAACTAGGCCAGCGCTGCTTGCAATCTCCACTGGAATTCAGCCTCCATCTCCATCGAGGTCCCACTGGTAGTTTGGAACTGCTCTGTAAGGAGGAAGCAGATACCATTGCAGCCAGCCAATTGTAGGGGGTCTTGGTGCCCCAGACTGTGAATACCCGCTAAAGTCAGCTTCCTCCCACCAAACACCAACCCATGAACCTCCACTGGATAACTGCTGCTATTTGAATAACGTTCCACTGCAAGTTGTTATAGCTACCCCCAAGAACATTAGCCAAGACTGAATGCTTAAGGGTCAAATTAGGAACTGCTTTATTGCCCAGAAAACACAGCTTTTATACATTTCCAACAAATGGGGGTAGTTACCACATAATCAATAGAAAAAAATATTATACAATGAGACAGACATCAGACAATGGTTAGTTAAACAAGATTCTAATCACATTCTGACTTTCAAAAGGACAATGGATGACTCACACAATAACAGAAAGACACTTCCCACCTAGACTAGATATACAGACACATAATAGCAGGAGGTCTCAGCATTAGATCGTCTGTGCTGTGTATATTCTCCTACTCTGTGTCTCACACCTAACTAGATATACACACATAACAGCAGGAGGTCTCAGCATTAGAGCAGGAGGTTGCAATAAGCTCAAACATTCTGAGTCTAGGGGGGGGGGGGGGTTTGGAGCAGGCAATACTGAATTGTGCTGTCACCTTATACTCCAACAAAACACAGGAATCCCAACTCTGTATCAACTCCCTCCAGTCCTCAGAGTCTCTGGGAATTCATGGAAACTGTGTCAACCTGAATCCAGGGTAAAAGTACTCCAAATGTACCCTGGGCAACCACCTCCCAAATCATAGTATCCCCTCAAGTTCCTGGGTCCATAGTCGGTAGAGAAGAGGCTGGCCTGCAGTCCTGTCAAAGTACAAAAGTAATGGAAGCTTCCGTTACAGGGGCTCTTAGACTGTGTTTTTTGGCTTGGAACAAACAGGTTTCACTTCCGTCTTTGAAGGGTTGCGTAGCTCATAATAGCTTACTGCCCTTTTTCATAGCAGGAGAAGTCCTGTCTTAAGCACCACTTGACCAGGTATGGTCTATTTCATTTGCTAAGATCCTGCTGCAGTCATCATTCCTTAGGAGAGCGTTTTCACTGTTCGCTGTCTGGGTCTAGGAGGTGGTGAGTGCCCCAGCCATTGGGAGTATTAAGGTGCCGTTTTTTAAATAAAATCTTTTTTTTTGTTTGCCCTCTGTGGGTATATACAAATATATGAGGACCCTGATACTTCATTAGAAGGTTCCGCTCCTTCTGTACTGATTAATAATTCCTGTTTATATTGTGAGGAGGCTGTGGTTTGCCTGCCTGCTCAATTTTGTTCCATTTGCCTAAACACTGTTCTAAAGTCTAAGAAGGGAGATAAGCCTGCTAGTACTCATAGCGCTATTAGCCCTTCTGAGCCGTCTACTTCTCAGAAATCTGGGTTCTGAGAAATTACTAACCTTTCTACATTGCCTGCTCCACATGCAGTTCCCCATAACTCAACTAATCCTTCATCAGGGGGCCTTTTTACAGCAGACTTTACCGTACAGTTACAATCAGCAGTGTCTGTGACTCTGAGTGCCTTACCTTGCTCTAACAAATGCAAGAGAAAGGTTAAACATAGTTCTCCTAACCTAGAGTCATCTAAATATCTGTCGGATTTAGCTACTATATCCCAGATATCCAAGGATGAGTTAACCTCTGTAGCTTCAGAGGGTGAACTTTTTGATTCAGAAACTTCTATTTCTAAACCTCCTTCAGCGGAGGAACCTTTAGTTTTAAAATGAAGCATCTGCTTTTTTTTTTTATTAAAGGAGGTTTTGTCTACACTAGAGGTTCCAGAGGCTACACTCCCTGAGGAGCCTAAGATCCTTAAATTAGACAGGGTTTATGAAGATAGGAAGGTCCCTCTGACTTTTCCTGTTCCAGTTAAGATGGTGAACATTATTAGTAACAAATGGGAAAGAGTAGGAACTTCCTATTCCCCCTTGTCTACTTTAAAAAAAATGATTCCCGGTCCCTGCCTCTCAATTAGATTTGTGGGTCTCCATGCCTAAGGAAAAAAGGGAGGGGGCCCAGGCGCCTACCCTGAGGAGGCTAAGGTTTAAGGAAACAGAGAAAAACTTGTCAAAAAACTAATTTACTCAAAAGAGATTTCTCACAAATGACAGTTAAACACAATGCAAAAATTATGTAAAAATAAATGTACTCCAGTTAAAAATAATGCATATAATATCACAATAAATATACTTCATGGATCCATGAGTGAGTGAAAAAGTACACTAACAAATTAATGGTAAAAAACAGAGGGTGATAATGATAACTTGAAAATGTACAAATAGACAGGTAATATAAAAACAAAATAGATATTAAAAACAATGGTGGCAATCCTGAATATTCATTGAATGGACATAAAATGTATAAAATATAAATGTATAAAAAATAGAAATAGTGTCAAAAATCCACAGTAAAATCCAAATTGTTGAAAGTGATGAAAACGGCTGGGTAATAATAAAATCCAGTAATGGTGATAATAAAGTTCAAATCCAAATACTAAATAAAAATAGTTCAAATCCAAACAAGTGACGGGTGGTGTGAAAAAACGTAGTAAATGGGAATCAAAAAACGTTAAAGTACAAGGGCCAAAAGTGGTTAAAAATCGGCAATCTTCAAATCACAGTGTCAACATACTTATAAAAGTGGTCCAAAGTGAAAATAAAAATATAGCATACGATCCACCTAAGGAAAAAAACAAAACAAATATAGTGTAGAATGTCCTATAAATATGGCAATAATGGAATAAGGCTTACCAGTGCTGGTCTACACGTTTCGGCCCGTGCTAGGCCTTTATCAAGACTCCATCCCTAAGGTGGATGACGCTACCTCTACGCTAAGTATACTACTATCCTCTGGAGGATAGTTCTTCTTTTAGAGAGCCTATGGATAAGAAAATGGAAACTTTTCTGAGGAAAATGTTTCAACATACAGGGTTTTTAATTCAACCGGTGGCAGCTGTAGCCGTGGTTGCTGTAGCAGCTACCTACTGGTGTGACACTCTGTCGGAGCTCATTGAGGTGGAGACTCTCCTCGAGGATATTCAGGGGAGAATTAAAGCACTGAGAATGGCTAACACCTTCATCTGTGATGCGAATATGCAGATTATTGGCATAAATGCAAAGGCTACTGGCTTTGTGGTTCTAGTCCGCCAGGCTCTCTGGTTGAAAACTTGGTCTGCGGATATGACTTCTAAATCCAGACTCCTTTTTCTTCCCTTCAAGGGGAAGATTTTATTCAGTCCAGGGCTGGACTCCATGATCTTTATGGTTACCAGAGGGAAAGTGCCTTCCTACTGCAGGATAAAAAGAATAGGCATAAGGGTAGGTAACTGTCTAATTTTCGTTCCTTTCGTGCTGACAAGTCACAACGACAGCAGTCCTCTTCCAAGTCTGAGCAGCCCAAGAGTACTTGGAAGCCGGCTCACTCCTGGAATAAGTCCAAACAGACTAAGAAGCCCACCAAGAACAAATCAGCATGAAGAGGTGGACCCCGATCCAGGATCGAATTGAGTAGGGGGCAGACTGTCTGTTTTTTCAGAGGCTTGGTTCCATGACGTACTGGAAGTTGTATCTCTAGGATGCAGAATAGGATTTAAGTCTCATCCGCCCAGGGGCAGATTCCTACTCTCCAGTCTGTCTACTAGACCAGAAAAGAGGGCTGCCTTAATAGGTTGCATACGGGATCTCTCCTCTCTAGAAGTAATTGTTCTAGTACCTACAGCAGAAAGAGGTTTGGGTTTTATTCAAACCTTTTTGTTGTTCCAGAGAAGGAAGGAACTTTTCGTCCAATTTTGGACCTAAAGTGCCTAAACAAGTTTCTGAGTGTTCCCTCTTTCAAGATGGAGACAATACGGTCAATCCTTCCTCTGGTTCATGAAGGACAGTTTATGACCACAATAGACTTGAAGGATTCATACCTTCATGTCCCGATTCAGAGGGAACATTTTCAGTTCCTAAGGTTTTGCTTTTCTGGACCAGCACTTCCAGTTCATACTAGACTTAAAGTTCATACTAGACTTAAAGTTCATATAGACTTTATTAGTTATTGCGGTGGGGGATTGCGGTTGACAGGTAGATAGACATTGCGCATGCGTTAGGTGTTAGTTTATTTTTGCAGGCATTTTCGGGAGTTACGGTGCTCCCATACTCAGCGCAAGGCCTGCTACGGCTGCCTTTTATGGTGAGGTAAAAATGGAGTAAGATTTCTCCATTTTCGCCACGTAAGGCCTTGCGCTGGATATTGGATACCGATTTACGACGCGGTCCCATGTTAGCCTATGGGAGTAAAAATTGCGAGCGACGGGTGAAATATATACGCGCGTAACTTGTATACTACGTCGTATATGTAATACCAAAATCACGTAAAAACTGGCGGCGGAGGATATTGCGGGTGACGCTGCATATGTAATGGAGGCCCTTGTGACCGGGCGTGGTCACGTTTTGGACTCTCCAGTTCCGCATTCCTGACCATGTGGCGATTCTGATCTGCTGGTGTCTGGTGCATAGGGGGTGGTGAGTGCCCCAGCCATTGTGGGTGTAAGGTGCCGTTTAGATTTTTTTCTTATTTGGTCCATTTTTTTGTATTCATATCCCAGCTATGGAGGATCCTGATGTTGAGATTGAAGTGGTCTCTGATTCAGATTCTACTTATTGCAACGAATACGAATCGGCCCAGTTGACACATGACATTCAGTTATGTTCCATATTCCGTGCTAGAGGGCTCAATTCCTCTGGATCGGGGAAACTATGGGCAGCTGAGCCATCCGATTCTGGGGGGGGGGGGGGGCTGTCCTTTTAGTGGCAAGTTCCCTACCACTTACTCTTGCTACACGAGCAGGGGACCCAGATTATGCTTATCCTTCCCTGGATGGGGGTTTGTTCCCTCCAGAGGTTGCACCACGTTTCCGTATTAAAATACCGATGGCGATTGCGCATCTGTAGCTTCCAGATGTCTATTTAAGGTTATATTCCTGTCCAGTCAACCCGGGCCCCCCAGGCATGGGGTGGTCCGTTCAGCTCTTTGGGGGATCGACTGTTCCTGAGACTCCGGTTGAAGTGTGCTGTGCTTTTCATTATAGACTGGCGCGCCTTCGTGTTCTGTTATGGCACATTTTGGCATTGTTGGACGATCCCATCCTTAATGGATATAGGAGTCCTGAGTCTTCTTCTTCAAATAGCTGACATAATTAAATATAACGGGATGAAGTAGTCTTCTTATAGTCTGGTTATTGAGTATCCTTTCCAATCTGAGCTTGGATGAGCAGGGTTCCATTAGGCTGGTCCTGCGGGTGTGTCTGTTCCTTTTAGGCAAAAACCTAAGGGTTGCCTTTTCTTTTCTTTAATCCGGTTAGGGTGTCTTTTATTTGTTTTTAAAAGCTCATGTTTGGTTACATATTCCTTCGGGAGTTTTCCTTCTGGAATCGATACTGGATCCTGCTGAGGTGCGGGTACTTTTTCTTCATGGCCTTATCTGGTATTTTTCTGGATTTATAGATCCTGTGGCTGGTCAGGAGCTCCAGTTCTCCAGGGAACATAGGCTATAACTCTTGGTTTCACCAGTTTAGCTACTAGCAACCTGGCCAGGAGTACAGAGTACTTAGGCTCCTTGTGGCCTGCCTTGTTCTTGAATGGTATGTGCTTCCCTTCTTGGGGAGTTTCCTTTTCGTTTTCATCAGTGGCGCCTGGATGTTTTGTATTCGGCTCAAATTAGGGCTTTGGCCTTGTGAGTGTGTGCGCTGTTTAGTCATCTGTGCCCTTCCCTTGGGGGGGTTGTTTTGCCTTTCTTAAAGATGTGGGGTTTTCCTCTCTCTGGAGGGTGATGGTCCTGTCCTGTGTGCAGGTGATTGGAACAGGTGGTTTATCCTGTATAAGAGAGCAGTCCGCTTTTCTGCGATGGTTCTGTTCCGTCTGTGGTTGCAGTCTCCATGTTAGAGCATAGGGTTCTTCTGCCTTTTTAGGCCTATATATATGGGGTTCTCTTTGGGAGAACCTGTTGTAGGTGCTGTATTTAGTCTGACATATAGTGTTGGGCTAGATTTCATAGGGCTTTTCTGCCTTGTTTCGGCCTATCTCTATGGGATCCTCCTTGGGAGTACCTGTTTGTGGGTACTTTTGGATGGCACCCGAGCTCTGTTGGGGTGACTGAGGCCATCCCATTACACCCTTTTATCTGGGGGCTGGTGGCTGGTGTTCCTTCTGTACCTCTGTCCTTCAGACCTGCCTGTTGCTTGGGCTGGTCCGGGGGTTTCCACCACTTAGTGGATGTTAGTAGTCCATTGGTTGGTGTTGGTTATCTTCGTATGCTTTTTACTTTTATTTTCATCCCGGTATGACTGCAGCGAGTGGTGTCAGAGCTTGCTTTCTGGGTTTGATGCACGTGTTGACTGGGAATATTTCCATATTCTGAGTTCTTGGCGACTTGGGCCCCTGGTTTCAGATGTTTTTTTCGGGGCGGTTGTTCTATTTTTTCGGAGAACTTTTCTTCTCTGTTCTGATTCCCGGTCTCAACCTGGTGGTTCTGTACAGTTTGGGGTTTGGGCAGTGCCTTCCCTTGTTTTCAGGATCTCTTATGGTCTCTATGAGCTTGGCTCGCTGTTTGGGGTCTTCCAGGAATCCTTGTTTGTTCCTCCATGTCCTCTCCCCTTTGGGAGTTTTTGATTGTCGTTCCCCTTTCTCTTGTAAGGGGGTACAGTTGTGGACCATCCTTGGGGTGATAGGTCTACTGAAGTGTTGGCTCAGTTGAGGCTGTTTTATGCGGTTTCGAGCAAGGCTTTAGTCCATCTGCGAGTCAGTATCCTTGGAAGCTTTTCCTTTTGAAATGTTTTCTTGGCTTTGGGCGAAGCGGGATTTTTTGTTGGGTTGTGGTTTTAGGCCTGGTGCCCTCAGAATGGGCTGCCTGTTGTTCCCTTCCATTTTAGCATTCAGTGTCTTCTATAGCATGGGTATTGTTTTCCCAAAAGTAATGAATGCAGCTGTGGACTCTTTCCATTTATGAAGAAAAACATAAATTTTGCTTACCTGATAACAGCTCCCCACCAGTGTTTTTATGTGGGGTGGCCGTAATTTTTGTAATTCTGGCACCTTTTCACCCTGATATTTCTTCTACTATTCGTTGTTCCTCGGCAGAATGACTGGGGGATAAGGGAGAAGTATTTAAGCATTTGGCTGGGGTGTCTTTGCCTCCTCCTGGTAACCAGGTTCTGAATTCCCAAAAGTAATAAATGCAGCTGTGGACTCTTTCGTTTTGAAGAAAAGAAAATGATCAGGTAAGCTTAATTTAAGTTATTTACGCCATATCTTATGGTAAATTTTTCTAGTAACAGGCTTATGAGCCTGGTCATGGTCTCAATGACCGACTCGGAAAATCCACGCTTAGATAAAATTAAGCATTCAATCTCCAAGCAGTCAGTTTCAGAGGAATGCAGTTTTGATGAAGAAAAGGACCCTGAAGTAGAAGGTCCTTCCTCAGAGAGAGTCTCCACAGTGGTAGAGATGACATTTCTACTAGGTCTGCATACCAGATCCTGTGAGGCCACGCAGGAGCTAATAAAATCAATGAAGCCCTCTCCTGCTTGATACGAACAATGATTCATGGAAGGAGAGCAAACGGAGGAAAAAAGTATGCCAACCTGAAGTTCCAAGGAACTGCAGAGCATCTATCAGGAAGGCTTGAAGATCCCTCAACCTCAAACTGTACTTTGGAAGCTTGGTGTTCTGGCGAGACACCATCAGATCCAATTCCGGTAGCCCCCATTTGGAGGTTAACCTGAAGAACACCTCTGGATGGAGTTCTCACTCCCCGGGATGGAAAGTCTGTCTGCTTAATAAATCTGCTTCCCAATAGTCCACTCCTGGAATATGGATGGCAGACAGATAGCAATTGTGAGCTTCCGCCCACTGAATGATTCGAGCCACCTCCTTCATGGCTAAGGAACTCCGAGTTCCCCCCTGGTGGTTGATGTAAGCCACTGAGCTTATGTTGTCTGGCTGGTACCTGATAAACCGGGCTAAGGCTAGCTGAAGCCAAGCGATCAAGGCATTGAAGATCGCTCTCAACTCCAGTATGTTTATGGGGAAAGCAGATTCCTCTTGAGACCACAGTCCCTGTGCCTTCAAAGAGTTCCAAACCGCTCCCCAGTCCATCAGGCTGGCGTCCGTGGTCACAATAACCCATGAGGATGTCAGGTTCTCTCTCTTCAAGCCCAACCCACTCTACCTTTAAATCTTGCTCAAACCCTCATACAGGTGCTTAGTATTTTGTTAGAGCCTGACACTAGTAGCTTCACTGAGCTTTCTCTAACCTTGCGAATAATTCCTATTCTCAAAGTTTTTCTAAGCAAGTAGTACCTAAGCAAGTAAAACCTATGTTTTCTACATTTTCTCTACCTTCATGTGGACTGTATAGTTTTGCCTTCTGTATCTCTGGAGCCAATTTTGTATGAACAAACATGAGTTCTTACTAACACACTGCAGCAGCAAGTCAAGCAAGCTTTTTCTTCAAAATGAACTTTGTACTATCTCTGCCAAAGTGTTTGTTTCCTTCTAACTACAGGGAGAGCCAACAGCTGCATTTAATACTTGTGGGAATACAGAACCTGGGCCTCAGGAGGAGGCAAAGACACCACAGCCAAAGGCTTAAATACCTCCCCCACTTCCCTCATCCCCCATTCATTCTTTGCCTTTCGTCACTGGAGGTTGGCAGAGAAGTGTCAGAAGATACGGAGTAGTTCCTTATGGAGGGTAGTATTCTTCGAGATGGGACTGGAGTTTTAAGTAGTGTTGTCAGCCTCTCAGTGAGAGCATTGGTGAAAGTGTCTGGAGATGCAGGGAGAGTCTTTCTGCGAAACCATCCAGACTCATATCAACAGCTCCTTAAGCAATCATCATTTACAAGTTTTGCTGCCTGCTTTCTTCACTCAAGTCCATGTCAGAAGCACTGCTACAATTAAGGAATGTGTTGCTGTTCCACGGCATAGATTCCAGTAAGATTGTTTCATTTTTTACACACATGTTAACGATAGAAGACAGGGTCTCGGTGGGACTCCTTTATCTTTATGGAATTAAGGGTTAATATCTCCTGAGGGGGATTATTGAACAGTGAGGTCTTGTTAATCATGTTTGTTATGTGATTTTGACTGCGTATGTGTAGGAGACATTTTGGGCTCATAGGCTGATACAGAACATACAGGTTACAGAGCTGCACAGTTTTATTAAGCTGGCATGCTTATCCTTAGAAGGGGCGGTCCTGCATGAGGCACCAAGTGACTGGGAGTAGTCACGTCTTGTTTTACATTTCTGATTCCTGACCGAGAGGCTGTGGAGAAGAGTTAATTTCTCTACTGTCTGGGTCATAGGAGGTGGTGAGTGCCCCAGCCATTGGGGGTTTAAAGTGCCAGTTGTTTTTTTGGCTAAATTTTTTAATTAGAATTATGGAGGATTCTGATATACTAGAGGATTCCTCTGATACAGATTTTATAACTTGCGTATGTTGTGAGGAGACCTGGGTAGACCAGCCCACTCGATTATGTTCCGTATGCCACAATAGGGTGTTCTCTTCAAACAATGTTGAGATGTTAGAGATGTCTGAGCCGTCTACCTCTGAGGTTTTCTCATCCCGTGAGGTGCGTTCCCTAGATTCTTCTCCTACACATGCATTTCCCCTAAGTATTATTACTCCTTCGTCTGAAGGAGACTTTTTTTTCAAACAGAGGTTACTGCGTGTTTTTGCATGGCCATCTCCATGGCTTTAGCAAGTTTGCCTCTTCTTGCTGCGTGCAAGCGAAGGGTTAATCTGTGCTCTCCTACCCATGGGCTGTTGTGTAAAATGACGATTGTGCCCGATCAGTCATCTGGGGATGCGTTCCCTATGAGGCTTCAGAGATAGAACCTCTGGGGTCGGAGTCACCGGATTTGACTCCTCCGACTGAGGAGGATATGGCATTTAGATTTAGAATGGCATGCCTGCATTTACTTCTGAGAGAGGTTTTGGTGATGTTAGAGGTTCCCAGTCCTGATCCATCAGGTAGACCTCAGTCCTCTGAATCAGATAACGATCTTGATTAGACGAGTGGAGAGGGTTGTATCCTCTTCTTTATCGTCTATATGTATATAAATATAGAATCCCAGTCCCAAGCTCTATGGGGGGTTGTGTTGTATAACAGGACCTGTTTGTTTTAGTTTGCACACCCTTTTTGACGTCCCTTTTTATCCAGTTAATTATTTCATTTCTAAACCGTTTCGGATAGTTTTTGTTTTAGAGCTCGGGGTTCTTGTGAAAACTCTTTTTAGGAAGAAGTTTCATCACTTGGGTTGTTTTTGGTTGTATCGACTTTGATGGTCGTGATGGTTGGAGTCTTCCGATGAAAGCTTCTAGATCTCTGTTCGGGGTGATGATTCCCTCAATTATCTAGAGATAAAAATTAAGTCTCTGAGCTTATTTTCCTTATTTTGTTTATTCTCAGTTTTCCTAGCACAGCTGGAACTTAAGAATTTGCCATTTGTTTATGTTTTTTACGTGTCGTACCCTTGATGACGGGCAGGACCTGTTTTGGGTAACAGTTAAGTTTGTTCTTTCCTTCTACTCTAGAGAAGGATCTCTATCTAGTTATTCTGGTCCAGGCAGAGCAGGTCCATCTATACCGAAGGAGAGGCAGGACCTGTCTTAGGTTTTTCTGGATGGGCACTTGTTGCTGGATCATATAAATCTGGGGGTCCTAGAGGCCGGAGTTGAGTTTTTCATTCCGTCTTTCTGGACTAGGTGACCTTTGGAGTCTTGAACCGGTACTCTTCGCAGTGTCAGTATACTGTTGGTGACTAGTCCAATAAGGGGAGGGGTTTCCCGTCCTTTTTGGTCCTATGATTTTTAAGCAGAGCTTATAAGATCTCTTTGTTCAGGGAGAATACACGGTTCTCTCTACCTAGATTTAGGCAGAAGGATATCTTTTTTGTCTAGAGCAGTCCAGGGTAGCCCAATGGTTATCTAGGAGGTCTATTTAGAACTGGCTGTGGCTCAACATACAAAAAAACAGAGTAGTAAGCACAGAGCCACATGTTCAAATCCCTGCACAGCCATTTAAGGCTTTGCAACTTGAAGGTGGATGGTTCAAATCCAGCTGCTGACGCTGGATGTCTATTTAAAACATCCTTGTTTAAGCATGCCCAGTTCTTAGGGACCATTTTCTTCCAGAACATCATTGGATCCTAAGGTTTTTTTGTGGGGATCTGGGGTTTAATGTGGCAGTAGCTTGTTTATAGGTGTTGCGATGGCTCCCGAGTCTTGGCTGTCCTGGTTTTTCCAGCGTCTGCTAGTAGGGCTGTTGGGATTTGCTTCCTGCCGGTTCCATCCTCAGAGGTGGACCTAGACCTGAGTCCTAATGTTGGCACCAGGTTGGATCCTTTGGATGTGGCTTGGTCTTTCAGACAGGAAGGCTTGTTGCCTTAGAGCTTACAAAGTTAGAATTACTTAATCAGGTTCTGTCCTCCAATTCTCCTTCAGGCCTTCATTGGCGCTGTGGTGGGGGGTGATGGATTCAGACCAGGCCGAGTCTTCGACATAGCATTGGGTTTTTGTTTCTGTCTTAGCAGTCGGTTGGGGAATCATTCTCCAGTGTTCGGTCCAGATCTCCCGGTGTTGGGGATTTTTATCTTAGTTCCCCCGGGGCAGTTTTGTCTTGGTCTCTTCCCCGTCAGCAGGGTGAGAGTTTTTCTTGGTGAGTGGATTATTTCTGAATTAGTGAGTTCATCCTGCGTAGAGGGGAATGTCTCAAATTTGGTGGTGGGCGGAGGCCGACTACAGCTCTTGGCAGCAATCCATTCTCTGAGTGTGCTCTTCCAGAGCGGATGTGCCTTACGATCATTCGTTTGATCTGACTATCCAGAGTTTTTCGAATGTATATCTGAGGAAAGCAGATTGAGTTTCTTAGCTGAGGTCCACTAGATTAAGTGGCCTAGGGCATTAGTTCCCGACCTAGCAAGCTGTAGACTTGGAGTTTGAATCCTGCTTAATTCTGAGGAGGTCTAATTTCAATCTTCTTCTTTTCGGCCATGTCACTCTTTTTCGAGAATGGTGTCAGTGAGACTGTTGCTCCATCTTTGCCCACAAATTCATAATCACGGTTAGAGGCTTCGCTACCATGAGAGTTCCCTTTTGCTGGGATCTCCCGGGTCAGGGTCTCTTTGCATCTTGGGATCTTTTCTTCCAGGGTGAATTGCGAGGGGTCGCTTGGACCTAGCTGAGAGAAGGTTTTTTCTGAAAGGTTTTAGGTCCTTTCCTTCAGCTCGTACCTGGTCCCTTGTCACCTATTTTAGACGTGAAGGACTCCCTCTTTTCTTGTCGAGAGCAGCTAGCTTGTCTTGACTCGCTTCTCGACCCTGGAATATTCTTCCCCTCTAGAATGCGCTGGTGAAGGGCTTGTCTAACAAGTGCTTGTTCGAAGGGGCAGCCTGCAAGGATAGCCTGTTGGTTAGCTTAGCTGCCTGGCAAGCGGAAGGTTGCAGATGGATACCAGCTGCGGCTCCTTTCTCTGGTATGTGTTTTCACAAAGCAGTTTTTGCTCTCTGTTTGTGCTCCAGTTCCAGAGGTTCATTGTTCTTCCAGGTGTTAGTAGTTTATGCTAGGGCTCTGCCTGCGGCTAGGCCGGCAAGTCAATTCCTTGCTCCTTTTGGGGTTGGATTTATCCTTCAGGAGTTACATCGGGTTACAAATGGGAATAGGTTGTTCCTTTTTTGGGGAATCTTACCTTGAGGTTTCTGTCAGACTTCAACAGAATAGACAGTTTTTTTCCTTTATGTTATTCATATCTGGGGAGTGCAAGGTTTTGGAAGCTGATAACTTCCTCCTTGCTGGTAGAGGAGTGTTTTCGCTGGTTCTAAGAGACAGTGTGACACGAGCCTCCTCAGAGGTTTATAGCTTAGTTCAAATACAGTGACATCTTTTGGGTCTCTGACATTAGATCCTAAGGTTTTGTTTGTTGGTCGGCTGCTTGGTCCAGCTAACATTCTTATACTTTTTATTTTTTTCTTCTGTCAAGGAAGCCTTTGGGAGTTTGGTTTTCTTGCAGGCTGTGGTGCCCTGAAGTTGGGCTGCCTCTTATTTGTACCCTCCCGTTAGCATTCAGTGTCCTCTGTAGCTTGGGTAAAATTTCCCACAAGTAATGAATGCAGCTGTGGACTCTCCCTGTATTTAGAAGGAAAACATAAATTATGACTTACCAGATAATTTCCTTTCCTTCGATACAGAGAGAGTCCACAGCTCCCGCCCGTGCTCTCCGGTGAGCAGCCCTAAATCTAAGTTGTTTTCTTCTGGCACCTTTTTCAACCTGATATTTCTCCTACTGTTCCTTGTTCCCTCGGCAGAATGACTGGGGGATGAGGGAAGTGGGGGAGGTATTTAAGCCTTTGGCTGGGGTGTCTCAGCCTCCTCCTGGTGGCCAGGTTCTGTATTCACACAAGTAATGAATGCAGTTGTGGACTCTCCCTGTATCGAAGGTTGCCACTGTAAACCCTGATGAATATACATTTTCTTTAAGAAAGCCTCCAGCTTCTTGTCCATAGGGTCCTTGGAAGAGCAACTATCCTCAATAGGAATAGTAGTCCTCTTGGCCAGTGTAGAGATTGCCCCTTGCACCTTGGGGACCGTCTGCCATGACTCCTTAATGGAGTTGGCCACTGGGAACATCTTCCTAAAGACTGGAGAGGGAGAAAAAGGAATACCAGGTCTCTCCCATTCCTGGGCAATAATCTCCGTAGCACGGTCTGGCACTGGAAACACCTCCCCAGGGGAGGGTACATCAAAGTATCTATTTAATTTGCTAGATTTCTTAAGGTTGACAACAACAGGAGTATCGGAGTCGTCCAAATTAGACAAAACCTCCTTTAACAAAACACAAAGGTATTCATAGTTTCAGAAGAAGGGATTACACTATCTGAATCTGAGATTTCACCCTCAGAGGCTACCAAAGTATTCTTCTCTTCCGATTTATGAGAAAGTGCAACTTGGTTAGCCTTTACTGGATCAAAAACCTTACTATCTGATTTTCTCACTTTCCTCTTGCTTCTTCCCTGAAGCATGGGGATGGCAGCTAGCACCGCAGATACAGCCGAGAATACCTGGGCAGCAATTTCTACATACAAATATACTCCTCTAGGAGAAAGCAAGGAACTGCAGGGCACTGCACGTAACATAGATAGAGCTTAGGACGTTTAAGGAGAAAGCTGTGGCATCGCCTGACCAGCATTAACCTGAGAGGGTGGTGGCTCAGTAACAAAGAGTTTATCTTTATACATTAACGTTCTTTCAACACAGGAAGAATAAAAGGGGAAAGGAAGCTCTACTTGGGTATCTAAACAAAGTCTGCATTCAGCAGAAGGCATCAATTCTTGATCCATATTTGCATAAAATTGAAAGCAACAAAAAATAAAATTGTATTCTTTTATTTCAAACACTGTCTCATTAAGGACCTCCGTAATTAAAAACTCTGACGATAATGTCTGTCAGCAGATCTTATGAAATAAAATTAAATGCTCAGATTTTATTTAAAGTTAAACCTCTTTGTCACCTCTACACCTCAGCATAATACCGAAGTGCTTACCTGCCCCCTCTGCAATCTGGACTTTCAAGGAACTCTTTATCTGACTCTTGATCCACACACAAAAATACAGCAGAGAAAATTACGATACAGTGAAAGCTGTACAGTGTAATCTTGTCAAAAGCACGCGCTTAGCCAGCAATACCGCCTCAGCCAAAGGACCCGCCTCCTAAAATATGTCAGAGGCGGTCCTGGCGGCCATTTGTTAAATTAAGTCTCGCATCCGATAAAAAGGACTGAGTACATGAGGGGAAATACATTTACCCATCCGTTTGCCCCTTAGATTGTTTCTCTAAGCGGGGCCCCTGAAAAAACATACCCCTACTGAGCCACCAGTGATTCAACTCAAACACTGTTCGCACTAAATCACCTCCTCTGAAACTTGCCCATACAGTGTCTGCTCCTTGTCGTTATCCTGATCCTTAAAGCAGGAACTAAGTCCCAATAAAGTGCAATTAGCTCAATGAGTGCCAGTGTTCTCCCATAATAAAGAAAATGGCACTTACCTGCACCTCTTGCTGTCCGGCAGGAGGACAGCTCACCCGGCGTGAGAGGAAGCCACTCCTCACAGAGACCTACTCTGGCTTTCTATACAAGGACAGCAACCTGATAGGAAAAGCCCACCTCACAAGTTACTAACTGCTTGAAAACTACCACTGCTCTATTAAAGAGACTAACGTGGATTACAGCTAGACCCAAAACTTGTTTAGAACAAACCTACTCTGGCATTCAAAATTATAAAATCTTGATTGAAGAAAAAATCTTTTACAGAAACCTAACTTAACTTCAATGACTGGAGATTGTGGGAAGGAGAGTGATACTCAACAACTTTGCTATGGTGCTCTTTGCCTCCTCCTGCTGGCCAGGAGTGATATTACCAACAGTAATTGATGGTCCTGTGGACTCACCATATCTTAGGAAAGGTAAATTTCTTCGTTGGAGAATTTCAATCTCCCTGGTCTCGTCCACCCAGGGAGATTGACAGCTCCTGCCCGCGTGTGATTGGCTGTGCATGGGCAGGGGGCAATGTTGCATGCGAACGCAAAAAAGAGCCTGCCTGCCACAGAGGAGCTGTACGCCCTTGTCCATCCTAGCTTGATAAATCAAGCTCATATTACTGGAGAGAGTTCTTAAAGAATTTTTCAAGCCCAGGGAGCTTTAACTAATTGGGCCCTATATCTGAATCATGAAAGTTTAATTTTTACTTACCTTTAATCTCCACTGAAAACAATCATGTTGGGGGCATTTTCTTCTAATGTAAAATCTACACATTCCTATTTCTGTAAATGTCCTCAGTTCCTTTTTTTTTTTTTTTACCTTAAATAAAATCTTTAGCTATTAGGGTCACTCAATATATAAAATACTTATAGGGACAGTCAAGTCCCAAAAAAACTTTCATGATTTAAATAGGGAATTTAATTTTAAACAACTTTCCAATTTATGTTTATCACCAATTTTGCTTTGTTCTTTTGGTATTCTTAGTTGAAAGCTAAACCTAGGAGGTTCATATGCTAATTTCTTAGACCTTGAAGACTGCCTCTTATCTGAATTTGACAATTAGAGGGCATTAGTACATGTGTTTCATATAGATAACATTGAGCTCATGCACGTAAAGTTACCCTGGAGTGAGCACTAATTGGCTAAAATGTAAGTCTGTCAAAAGAACTGAAATAAGGGGGCAGTCTGCAGAGGCTTAGATACAAGGTAATCACAGAGGTAAAAAGTGTATTTCTATAATAGTGTTGGTTATGCAAAACTGGGAAATGGGTAATAAAGGGATTATCTTTCTTTTTAAACAACAAAAATTCTGGTGTTGGCTGTCCCTTTAATACATTTTACAAGTTGTTGCTAATATGATAAGTATACAGGACATCTAACTGGTGTTGAAACAAGTCACTTAATATTGAGTTTTGGAAGATTTCTTTATTATATTTCAAAAATAAATAGTTGAGAGACTAATTAGTCTTGATAAAGGCCTCGTTGCAGGCTGAAACCCTGAATGAATACCAGCCCGAGTTTTAAAATACGGTGTGCACTTTTCCTATTATATTTCTTCACTGCGCCTGTTTTGTGCAGCCTTTGTTCTTCTCTTTTTTTGCAGGTTTTTTTCATTGGATTTATATTGGACACTATCTGCTGTATTTTGGATATCCTACCAACTCATTCACCAAGGAAAAAGACCACACTTATGCTCTCTAGTCCGTGATCTCCACACTTCATTTGGGATTTGAACGCACTTCCCCCACTTGAGAATGAGATAATATACTTGTTACTTTTTTGGAATCCTCCCTGGGACACATTTTTTTGGGACTCTTTACACAAGTTTCATTTGGGACACTTTTTTTTATTAATTATTTTTTAATTTTTTATTAATTCTTTATTATTTTCCTCATCATTATTTTTTCTCTAGGATATATATATATATATATATATATATATATATATATATATATATCCTTCGTGCTCTCAACTATTTTTTTTTTCTATAAGATTTGCCAATCTTCATTTTTTCTCAGGTTGTATTATATGAACTCAGCAGTGCCTGGTCTAATCAGTTCATTATTTATGTTCAATTTCATCGATGTTTCATTTTAATAATACCTATTTGTATTAAATGTTATATTTTACCTTCTATCTCACACCTTGTATTTAATATTTTTGCTTATATACAAGACAGTTTCTCATAGTGTATAAGATATTTATAGTCCATATCTTGCCACTACAAACCACTACACTATTGCTACATCTTGCTATATTGCTACATATCTATCACTGACTATACTGTTTCACATTACAGATATTGTTTCACATTCCCTTCACAATCGAGTTACTTTTATAACTCTATTCAATTAACACAACACTTTTGTATCCTCTGAACTAGCCACAATATTTTACTGTACCACTATCATTTTCTTTCAACTAAAGAATGTTTTTGATCCAATAAACTGAGCTCTTTGGGATATCACATAATACCCTAGTATACTTAGGCCTCTGTTTTGAGGTGCTCCTTCACCTATACACTTGCATCAAACTAACTAGAACGATTAGGTTAGGCAATAGTTCCCCTTTGAAGTGAGCTTCTATACTTTATTATACTTTTGGCACTGTCCTCTATATATCTTTTTCATATATAAATGGATCATCTACAAAACATTTATGAAAAGAAAAATCTAGTGTATAACCTCCAAAGGTTATTTCATGTTTTTTCAAACAGTGTCTTGGAGGTTTAACCCCTTAATAACTGACAACGTGCAGGGTACGTCCAAAAAAAAAATACAGTTAACGACCAAGGACGTACCCTGTACGTCGTCGGTCTTGGAAATTGCTGGAAGTTATCCTGATCGCTTCCAACCGCTTTCCGGTTATTGCAGTGATGCCTCGATATCGAGGCATCCTGCAATAACCATTTTTAGCCATCCGATGCAGAGAGAGCCATTCTGTGGCCCTCTCTGCACCGGACATCGATGGCCGGTATCGTTGGTGGGTGGGCGGCCATTGATGGCTTCAAGTAGGGGGCGGGATCGGGGGTGGAGTCATTGGGGGCACGCACGAACGCATGCACGGGGGCAGTGGGCGGGCGCATGCACGGGGAGGGAGCGGGTGGGAACTGCTACAGTACAGAAAAATTGAGTTGTTAGAAGTGGGAGAGAGTGGGGAGGGAATTGAGGAAAGAAGCATCTAAGAGATCTGGGAGGGTGGGAGGGGGTGGGGGTGTTGTCTTTGGGGGGGGGAGCTACACTATGGCAAACATTAACATTTTTTGTAAAAAAAAAAATGTATCTTTTGGTAAATTGGGTACTGGCAGACAGCTGCCAGTACCCAAGATGGCTCCCAATAAGGTAGAGGGGGAGGGTTAGAGAGCAGTTTGGGGGGATCAGGGAGGTTGGGGGCTAAGGGGGGACCCTACATAGCAGCATATGTAAATATGCTTTAACATTTCTTTGGAAATATACCTTTTATTTTAATACTGGCAGTCTTTCTGCCAGTACTTAAGATGGCGGGGACAATTGTGGGGTGGGGGAGGGAAGAGAGCTGTTTGGGAGGGATCAGGGTGTCTGATGTGTCAGGTGGGAGGCTGATCTCTACACTAAAGCTATAATTAGCCCTTCAAGCTCCCTACAAGCTCCCTAATTAACCCCTGCACTGCTAGACATAATACACGTGTGATGCGCAGCGGCCTTCTAATTACCAAAAAGCAACGCCAAAGCCATATATGTCTGCTATTTCTGAACAAAGGGGATCCCAGAGAAGCTTTTACAACCATTTGTTTACAAATAATTTCAGTGAGAAACCTAAAGTTTGTGAAAAAATTTGTGAAAAAGTGAACAATTTTTTTTTATTTGATCTCATTTGGCGGTGAAATGGCGGCATGAAATATACCAAAATGGGCCTAGATCAATACTTTCGGTTGTCTTCTAATAAAAAAATATATACATGTCAAGGGATATTCAGGGATTCCTGACAGATATCAGTGTTACTATGTAACTAACGCTAATTTTTAAAAATAAAATGTTTGGAAATAGCAAAGTGCTACTTGTATTTATGGCCCTATAAGTTACAAAAAAAGCAAAGAACATGTAAACATTGGGTATTTCTAAACTCAGGACAAAATTTAGAAACTATTTAGCATGGGTGTTTTTTGGTGGTTCTATATGTGTAACAGATTTTGGGGGTCAAAGTTAGAAAAAGTGTTTTTTGTAATTTTTTTATAGTAAATTATAAGATATGATGAAAATAATGGTATCTTTAGAATGTCCATTTAATGGTGAGAAAAACGGTATATAATATGTGTGGGTACAGTAAATGAGTTAGAGGAAAATTACAGCTAAACACAAACACCGCAAAAATGTAAAAATAGCCTTGGTCCCTAACGGACAGAAAATGGAAAAGTGCTATGGTCATTAAGGGGTTAAAAGGACATAAAACCCTAATTTTTTTCTTTCATGATCCAGATAGAACATAAAATTATAAACAACTTTCTAATTTACTTCTATTATCAAATTTTCTCTGTTCTCTTGTTATAATTTGTTAAAAAGCAGGAAAGTAAGTTCAGGAATGTGCATGTGTCTGAAGAACTATATTGCAGCAGTTTTGCAGCATTAGCAAGAGTACTAGATGGCAGCACAATTTCATGTAATATAATGCTCCAGACATGTGCACGCTAACAATCTAGATATCTCTTCAACAAACAATACAATAAGAGAAAAGAACATTTGATAATAGAAGTAAATTAGAAACTTTTTAAAAATTGTATTCTCTTTTTGAATCCTGAAAAAACAAATGTGGGTTTCATGCCCCTTTAAGTATAAACACATAAAAAAATAAAAAATCCCACACAAGTTTTAAGCACAATATATCCTCTAAACCAGGGTTCTGAAAACCTTTTCCCCAAGACCAAGTGCAATAATACCACATATCTTAACAACCCTATTTTTATGCTTGGTCTAAAAAAATTCTGAAGTAATATACAACAAGATAGCTGCAATTTTTGGCAAAGTGAGTAAAATGCGTTCATACTTTATTCCTGATTGTAGTCAAACTTGAACATGTTGTAAAAGATAACACACACACCCTCTCATACAACACACACACTCATATTACACACACTCATACAACGCACACCACACACCCTCTCATATTACACATACTCATATTACACATATACACACCACACACACTCTCATACAACACACACACTCATATTACACATATACACACCACACACACTCTCATACAACACACAAACTCTCATATTACACACACACTCATACAACAGACACCACACACACTCTCATATTACACATACTTATATTACACATATACACACCACACACACTCTCATATTACACGTATACACACCACACACACTCTCATGCAACACACACCACACACACTCATACAAAACACACTCACTTTTTTATACAACACACACACTCTCATATTACACATACACATATACACACCACACACCTTCTCATACAACACACACACTCATATTACACATATACACACCACACACACTCTCATACAACACACAAACTCTCATATTACACACACTCATACAACGCACACCACACACACTCTCATATTACACATACTCATATTACACATATACACACCACACACACTCATACAACACAGACACTCTCATATTACACACACACCACACACACTCTTATATTACACACACAACACACACATTCTCCTACAACACACACAGAAGTCGTGGCCCAATAAACATGGTATTGCGACCCAGTAATGGGTTCCGACCTATGGTTTGAAGAACCCTGCTCTAACCCCTTTAATTGGCCATTAAAAAGACCCCTTGTTTTAAAGCTCCTAAGCCCCTCTTTGAAATAAACCCCCTATATATTATTTTAGTAGCTAGGTGATCATTGTGGTAATAGTGATTACCTGGCGTGAATAAATGTGCATTTATTTGTACAGAAGTTCATGGGAGCCCCTTTGTGTAGATAAAAGTAACATAAATATACCAAAGGCCCTTATGTAGTTAAACATCTGTGTAATAGAAATAAAAGTGGATTCTTGCAGAAAACTAGCATTAAAATATGATAAAAGAGACCTTGACAGAGCTCTGGATTCACTGAATATCAGCTAAAAAGTTTGCTCAAACCATTCTGACCTTTTTTTGTTATTTACTTGCAACTACTATTTTTCTCGCTGGGACTTCATTGTGTTTTCATTGAGTCCATGGGGCATATTTATTAAGCTCCGAATGGAGCTTGAGGCCCCTGAAGGCTCGCCGGAAACAGAAGTTATCAAGAAGTAATGAAGCAACGGTCTAAAGACTGCTGCTCCATAACTTGTCCGCCTTCTCTGAGGCGGCAGACAGAAATCAACCCGATCGAATACGATCGGGTTGATTGACACCACCTGCTAGGGCAGCATTGCACCAGCAGTTCATAAGAACTGCTAGGGCGGACTTGCACCAGCAGTTCACAAGAACTACTGGTGCAATGATAAATGCTGACAGTGTATGCTGTCTGCATTTATCGATGTGCAGTGGACATGATACGCTACTTCATATCATGTCCGCTCACACATTGTTAAATATGCCCCCAGCTGTGCTGGATTGACAATCTACTTACAGTTCAACACAGAAGTCTCACATTTTTTCAAACATCAAACCCACTATATTTCCATGTTAAATAAAATCACTTTAGCCATGCTTTTATGAAAAAACAACCTGCACATGTGAACATTATTGTAGTTTTCCACCTCTGATGTTCCAAAGTCAATAAAGTTGTGATCTACTCAGAAGTATACTTACACCACCGAAACTGTTATATTACTCCCCCGAAACTGTTATATTCTATATTTACTGTATGTCCACTTAAAAATATCTATTTTACCACTCCGGTATATTGTATTTTCATAGTCTGTGCATTTTTTTTTTTTTTTTTTTACATTTTTCTACATACTCAGAAATCGGCCAGGAAACTTTAGCATAAGTATAACATAATGTGGCCCCCTAGTCAGTTTCACTATTAGTGGGCATCCCAGTCTTAGATGAAAATCTTTTGTTGGATTTTATATTCCTCAGAAGCTCCTGCTACAACAGGAAATGAATATTCTTCTCACAGTTTGGAGAAGGTCCTTGAGGCAAAATATGAATTTATCTGCTTCTTTCCCAGTCTGTAGTTAGCTGCTCCTTAAATGTCTGTGGAATGTGGTTGCACTGTCTCAGATGGATCATACTACTTTACTGCAGACTGACTACAGCTGCTGTGGCGAGGAATGGAAGGTTACAGGTGTTTTCTCTACCTTCATGGGATCCTGAGGCCATTCCCTCACTATCTAAGTAGTTAGTTACCCAGAGAGTATATCTTTTATTATAGACACTTTCTACAGCACTTTGAAAGAGTTGAAATTAGGTTGTACTGCCACATTAGCCCCTGAAAGGGATATTAAGCAGTGCTCCTTTAGTAAAAACAAAAGGCCAGATTATGAGTGGAGTGAAAAATGTGCGATTTCACGAGCCTGATATTTGTGCTTCACTCGTAATACCAGTGCACGCAATTGTGCGCTAGTATTAGAAGTGAGCAGCAATGCGATAGAGGCATCCAGGAGGCATTCAACAATAGAATGCTTTTGCTGCTGTCGGAGAGTGCCAGCTATTTAACCTCTTGCAGTGGTTAGACACGGCATGAGAACTAGCTCAGTGAAGAGGGTAAGTCGTGCAGCGATGGGCAGCAGATTGTAAATATAAAATGCTTTTGCTATTTTCCGCCTGCTCTGAGCAGGCGGACAGATATCGCCGGAAATCAACCCGATCGAGTACGATCGGGTTGATTGACACCCCCCTGCTGGCGGCCGCGAGTCTGCAGGGGGCAGCATTGCACTAGCAGCTCTTGTGAGCTGCTGGTGCAATGCTGAATACGGCGAGCGTATTTGTATCTAGCTTAGGGTTTATTTTTATTTTACAGGCAAGTTTGTATTTATTTTAACTAGGTAGAATAGTTATTAAATAGTTATTAACTATTTAATAACTACCTAGCTAAAATAAAGACAAATTTACCTGTAAAATAAAATCTAACCTAAGTTACACTAACACCTAACACTACACTACAATTAAATACAATTAAATAAATGAAATGAGCTAAATCACAAACCCCCCCACTAAATTACAGAAAATAAAAAACAAATTACAAGATATTTAAACTAATTACACCTAATCTAATAGCCCTATCAAAATAAAAAAAGACCTCCCAAAAAAAAAAACCCTAGCCTAAACTAAACAATCAATAGCCCTTAAAAGGGCCTTTTGCGGGGCATTGCCCCAAAGAAATCAGCTCTTTTACCTGTAAAAAAAAATAAATACAACCCCCAACAGTAAAACCCACCACCCACACAACCAACCCCCCAAATAAAAGCCTTATTAAAAAAAAAACTAAGCTCCCCATTGCCCTGAAAAGGGCATTTGGATGGGCATTGCCCTTAAAAGGGCATTTAGCTCTATTGCAGGCCCAAAACCCTAACCTAAAAAATAAACCCACCCAATACACCCTTAAAAAAATCCTAACACTAATCCCCGAAGATTCACTTACCAGGAGAAGTCTTTATCCAAGCAGTAAGATGTCCTCAACAAAGTCGGCAGAAGTGGTCCTCCAAATGGGCAGAAGTGGTCCTCCAGATGGGCAGAAGTCTTCATCCAGACGGCATCTATCTTCATCCTTCCGGCGCGGAGCGGGTCCATCTTCAAGACATCCGACGCGGAGCTTCCGCTTCATCCGACAGACTAACGACGAATGAAGGTTCCTTTAAATTACGTCATCCAAGATGGCGTCCCTTAGATTCTGATTGGCTGATAGAATTCTATCAGCCAATCAGAATTAAGGTAGAAAAAAATCCTATTGGTTGATGCAATTAGCTAATAAAATTCAGCTCGCATTCCATTGGCTGATTGGAACACCCAATAGAATGCAAGCTCAATCCTATTGGCTGTTCCAATCAGCCAATAGGATTGAAGTTCAATCCTATTGGCTGATTGCATCAGCAAATAGGATTTTTTCTACCTTAATTCCTATTGGCTGATAGAATTCTTGGATAACGTCATTTAAAGGTACCTTCATTTGTCGTTAGTCCGTCGGATGAATTGGATGCTCCGCGTCAGATGTCTTGATGATGGACTCGCTCCGCGCCGGAAGGATGAAGATAGAAGATACATACAAGCCCATACCAATAACTGTTATCTCTAGATGATATCAAGAAAAAAACTGGATAATATCAACGTAAATAAAACTCCAGGTCCAGATGGAATTCACCCAAGGGTTCCAAAAGAATTTAGCACTGTTATAGCCAAACCTCTACTCTTAATTTTTCAAGAATAATAATCCTCAGGTATAGTACCCAGAACTGATGTGGTGTCACTTTTTAAAAAGGAAAGCAGAGGGGATCAAGGAAGATTTAGACCAGTAAAGCTGACTTTGGTAGTGGGGAAGATACTGGAAGGGATTATAAAGGATTATATTCACGGATATATTTATTAAAAATAGATTATGAGTTAAAATCAGCGTGGTTTTATGAGAAATAGATCATGTCAAACTAATCTAATTAGGTTCTATGAGGATGGAAGGAAGAATATAAATAAATAAAAGGGAATCAGTTGATGTGTATACTTGGATTTTGCAAAGGCAATTGATACAGTGCCACATCAGAGATTATATAAATAAATTATTTGTGTGTGCTTGCGTGAGGTACATGTGTAGTGTGTGTGTTTGATTGTAGTGTCTGTGTGTTTGGGGTGTGTTTGCATGAGATGTCTGTGAAGTATGTGTGGTTATTTGTAGTGTCTATGTGTGTGAGTGTGTGGGTGTGTAGTGTGTCTATTATAGTATGTGTGAAGTGTATATGCAGTGAGTGTATTCTGAGTGTGTGTGTGTGCCATGTCCCTAAAGGCTTACCACAGTATGGTAGAGGTCTTACTAAGTTGAACAGTTAGACTGCTGTGAGTTCCTGGGGCACTAAACTGAAGGATGTAAAGGCAGCTGATATACTGGGGCTGCACTAAAAAGCATTAGTTTAGCACTGCTGATAGCTCAGGATGCACTGTGTTCATTCCAATGACGGAGTTGGAGTCAAGAAGGTGCACTAAGTTTAGCTCACAGGACTTGCAGACCTTTACTGTTAATGCCAAATGTGTTTTCTGTACTAAGAGTAGTGCTATTTCTGACCTTGGTGTTGGAAGGGACCCTACCCTACAGGCATCCAAGACCTAAGGGGGAGGTGTTAAAAGGCTCTTGCTAATGCCAGTCTTCTGCTTGGTTGTTCTCTATGGAAGCCTTGTCATTCTTGTTTCTGGCCTATTCTTCTGATCCTGACCCTAGCATTTTCCCTAGTTTATGCTCTTGTCTCAACCCTGCATATACTTTGATCTGTTGACTTATTACCTGGCATCTGACCTCTGGAACTGTAGTTTGTATTGCCCGATCTTTTTTGCTTTGACATTTGGTTCTTGTCTGCTATTGTGGTGTTGAACACTGGTTTGACTACTGACAACACTTCTGGCTATACCTCTGCTACTGGCATTTGCTGTTGCCTTCTCAGAGCTGATTTAGGCTTGTACCTGTCCTTTCCATCTCCTGCAGAATTGGTTCCAGCAAACAACCAAGGTAACTCCCCTTTTACCTAATAGTGTGTGACTGTATGTAGTGTTGTTAGTGAAGTGTTTGCATGCTGTGTTTAGCCTTTGATAGGTGTGTAAATGTATTGTGTTTCTGTGGTGTGTGCATAATGTATGTGTGGTATGTAGCGCATGTAACATTTGTGTAGTGCATAGTTATTATGTGTAGTATTTGTGTAGCTATAAAATAAATTTATTATTTTTTAAGGTAACTCATTCTTGTTGTGAAAAGGTGAACAATACATACACATACAAAGTCTGAACATGTTCTGTGTCTCTTAAATGTACACATCTACTATACTCAATATAATTTACTGTTAAAATCTCACTGCTCTCATGTTTGTTACTAAAAGTATGCAGCACTTAATGCCCATGATACATTCTGTGAAATTGGACGTTTGTGTGAACAACCTCTATAGAATACTGTATACATAGTTCAGGCCCGGACTGACCATATGGCTTACTAGGCAAATGCCAAGTGGGCCGCGGGTTGCCTTAGCCCCACCCACTATTACTGAGTGCTTTCACTGTGGCTCTGTTTTAGTTTGCTCCAAAATTGTATTGTGACATGTTGTAGTGGTAAAAATAAGGGATGAATTTCTAAAAGTAGTGTTTAGCAGCAATGTGAATACTAGCACAGCTCATATAGAGCAAAAGAGTAAACACTACTATTAGTGTTCAGGATGTTCAGAATGAAGCACAAAGTCAGCTCAAAGTCTGACCGGTTTCGGTCAATAGACCGTAATCATAGACACAAATTAAAACAGCTGGTTAGACCTATAAAGGGAGTAAAACAGCATGATTGGATAAAAACACCTACTGACTAAGTACTGATTCATTTAAATAAAGAGGGCCAAATACAACTTAACTCTTGGAGTACTGGAAGGAAAAGAAAAAGACAAAAGTTGATAAACGTTAAGCACATAGTTAAAGCAAGATAATGTTAACAATTCTCAGTATTCAATGTACCAAACAATACAAATTTTGATGAAATATTACATTACTAACAATAAGCACATAGTTAAAGGAGAGCAGTGTTGAAAGGCAACAGTATTCAATATATCATGTAATACAGTTTTAAGTTATATGTTACACTACTAAAACTAATAAATGTGCTCAGTAAATATAAATAATATTAAAGCAATTATAAATCTTTGTGAGTATTTGACAAGAAGACTACTCCTCTACCAACACTATGTACACTAGTCAGGACAATCTATCGCTAGTACATTTGTGGTTAATCAGTTTGAACCTAGTATTGTATCCTCAGACTACCTCTTAAAGGGATAAAAGAAGTTACTGTAACACCTGCCCTCATAACAATAGGGATGATATATATATAGCTAGTCTATCCTTAGCAATATAAATAGATGGCCAATATAGGAGCAATTATAAAGCTGTAGTTAGATACATTTTCCTACGTCCTGATTAGGCCATAGAATATGACATATAACAGAGTATACTTAAACGTTGCTATCCATAGCCAAGGCATAGTGTTATTATATCAAAGAGATACCTGCCATTGAATCCCATAATTGAAGGTTAAACATAATCAATATTAGGGTGATTTCCTTAGAGAACATTTACAGTTTAGGTCACTGCAAAAATATCCTCCAAAAATACATGGATAGAAATTAAACCCACCTACAGCAAAACCAACACTTAATGGTATTGGTTAACACTTAAAAATAAGTAAACCAGTTATACTTTAGAAAACACCATAAGGTTCATACTAAACGTACATACTGACACTCTGGTAATAGGCCAACTGCCAGATAGCTAAAAGCACATAGTAGAATCCCCTGTTCTGACATAGTGTGGCTACTTAAGCTAGTATACGAAGGGTAAATACAAAGGGACCAATCAGAATGTCATGAGTGAAACCAATATTCACCTATGCCAATAGTTGATAATATTGTGTTCAGAATTGAAACCCACTGGCATCAAACTTTTAAGTTTGAAAATCCAGTAGGTCTCTTGTCTACTGAGAACTGAGAGTCTATCTCCACCTCTTGGTCTTTTGGGGATTTGTTCTATTGCTTGCTATTTAAAGCTAGTCACATCCTGATGATGTATTTCCAGGAAATGCCTCGACAGAGAAAAACATGGTCTTTCTCCTGATATATAGGACAGATGTTCTCTGACCCTCGTACCAACATCCCTAGTAGTTCTCCCTACATAGGACTTGAAACATGTGGCGCAATCTATCAGGTAGATAACATATGTAATTCTGCAATTAATGCATCCCTTGGTTGAAAAGATCTCATCAGTACTATTGGATTTAAAGGTTCTGCTGGTCTTAACATGATCACATGAGGTACATGTTCTTCTTCCACACCTGTATGTTCCATTGTGGTGTAGCCACGAGCTGGATTTTTCTTCCCTAAGCATGCTCGGCGAAAGTATATTACCCAGCGTTGCTGCCCATCTAGCTACGAACATACAACCTCCTTTGATTTTTTTATCTTAATATGACATCTCCCATCAAAATGGGTAAATTCTTGTCAACAATCTCACAAATCTCCCTGTACTGGTTCGAAAAAGAGGTGATAAATTTTGGTTTTATATGACTGCTGGACAAAGTTCCCATTTTGTGCCTATTTTTGTCCACAAGCAGGCTTGATCTTTCCATTTTACTCACTGTATTATGTGCTTTTTCAACCATCCCTCTTGGGTAACCCCTGTCTCTGAATCTCCTCTTAAGGTCATTACTCTCATTAAGGTAGGTGTCATCCTCTGTACAGTTACGCCATACTCTCATAAATTGGCCCTTAGCTATGCCTCTAAAGACATGTCTAGGGTGGTTGCTTTTGGCATGCAACAAACTGTTGCCTGAGATGGGTTTCCTATACAGGGATGACACAACCTTTTTCTCTTGTGGTAATCCTGTCAGAGTTATGTCAAGAAAGGATATTGTATCCTTCTTCCATTCATGGGTAAACTGAATGCCTATGTCATTGGCATTTAGTTGCTGTAGAAATTCCCCAGCTTTTGTCTGGTCCGCTGACCAGATCATAAGCAGATCATCAATAAAACAAATATATATTTTATGATGTACCCTGTATTGGATATGCCTCTAGCTCCATAGATGTGGGTCCTCTCCCACCAACCCATAAAAAGGTTGGCGTAAGAGGGGGCAAACTTCACCCCCATGGCGGTCCCACGTCTCTGGAGGTAGTACACACCCTGAAACATAAAAAGTTATGTTTCAGAAGGAATTTCACAGCATATACAATCAGCTCCTTCATACCTGGGGATAAGTCAGTGTATAAATCCAAATAGAATTCAACTGCTCTCAGACCAAAATCATGGGGGATGGAGGAGTACAGCGAGACAACATCAATTGTTAGCCAACTGTACTCCTCCTCCCATGTCACCCCTTCCATGACACTCAAAGCCTGAGTAGTGTCTCTAATATAGCTTGGTAGCCTTGGAACCAGAGGTTGCTGGAAATGATCTACCCATTGTGACATTGGCTCTAACATAGAGCCGATGCCCGCAACGATAGGCCTGCCCTTCACATTCTCCAAGCTTTTGTGGACTTTGGGGAGGTGGTGGAAGATGGGGATAACTGGGTTCTTAACTTGAAGCTGACTTGCAGTAACCACATCCATCAACCCATCCTCCACCACCTCATCAAGTAAGTGACATAATTCTCCAGTGAACCTAAATGTAGGGTCACCTGGAAGTTGGTAGTATGTTTCTGGATCATTCAGTTGTCTGAGGGCCTCCCTTGTCTGATTGCTTTATGATTATATTTTCATTATGTTGTAATTCTGATAGGGCTGACTTCTCTTTAATGGTAAGATTATGTGTTATAGGCATATCTCTTGTAGCCAGGTTAGTAAGATCTTCAATAACTCTCTGGTGAAAAACTTCTAGAGCTCTACCTCTGACATGGATTGGATCGAAGGATGATTTTGGTTTCACTGTGGGTACAGATATATATGGGTATCCCTAATGTGTCACCTCCCTCATGGAGTAAACCTTCTAGTGACACTATGGCACAATCATGCTGAAAATCTAAATCATTATGTGTTGTCACTCTACTCGCCCCATCTTGTACATAAGGATAATTCTAAGAGTTAGAAAAACATTTGCTTACAGTGAGGTCCCGAACTAACTTGTTAACATCAACTATGGTCTGGAATAAGTCAAAATTCCTAGAAGGTACAAATCCCAGACCATAGTTGAGTACCCTTCTTTCATGATCAGTAAGGACATGGGATGATAGGTCGATTACCATATCTATTGGTACTTATTATCATATTTTTGGTCTCCCCCCCCTCGAATTGATTCAGAACCCCGTGAAAAACCTGTGGTTTGGTAATCTTTTGGGCCATATAACTGGTTTTAACCTTTGATTTTGCTCCTAAGTCACCATTATTCTTCAATATACCTTTAGTGGAGCTAACACTCTGCATCATATCACATGCCTGATCAGGGTATTCCTCATCTCCTGCTGAAGAATCATCCCCTGAGGCCCCATCAGTACTTGATGCAAATCTATCCTCGTCAGAGGGTTCTCCCTCTGAGTCAGAGAAGGTTACCTTTTTAGGGATCTCACAGGTTGAATCAGTCTGTTCCTGCCTGTTCCCTCTGTACTGACGATTGCCCCTTCTCTTGTTCTTATTTTTATTTTTATTCTTATTAGTTTGATTAAAGCTCTCGCCTAAAGGAAGATCCTGGTTATCAACTTGGTACCAGGATTTATTCCTCTGGCATAGACGCCATAAGTAAACCTTTCCCTGTGTGTAATGTTTCTGATCATGTATAAATTTACTGGATTTTACAGATCTTAGTTCTAATCTCAGTTAACAAAACATTCTTATACTCTATCAACAGAGAAATCAGTACAAGAGAACAATCAGTAAGAGCCAAATTCCAGCATCTGATAAAGTCCTGATCAGTTATTGTAGTGGTGCAGGTTAGTGATGTCGCAAACCTAAAAATTTCGGTTCACGAATGGCGGACTCGAACTTCCGCTAATGTTCGTGAACCGGCGAACCGGGCGAACCGGCATTTACCTCAATAGGCAGGCGAACTTTAAAACCCACAGGGACTCTTTCTGGCCACAATAGTGATGGAAAAGTGGTTTCAAGGGGACTAACACCTGGACTGTGGCATGCCGGAGGGGGATCCATGGCAAAACTCCCACGGAAAATTACATAGTTGATGCAGAGTCTGGTTTTAAGCCATAAAGGGCCTAAATCACATAACATTCCTAAATTGTTTGGAATAAAGTGCTTTAAAATATCAGGTATGGTGTTGTATCGATCAGGTAGTGTAAGGGTTACGCCCGCTTCACAGTGACAGACTAAACTCCCCATGTAACTCACCGCAAACAACCGCAAACAGTCCATTTGCACAACCACGAGATAGATAGATTTGATAGATAGATACATAGATTACATAGATCAATAGATGCAATATACATATGATAGATACAAATTACATAGATCAATAGATGCAATATACATTTGATAGATACAAATTACATAGATCAATAGATGCAATATACATTTGATAGATACGAATGACATAGATCAATAGATGCAATATACATTTGATAGATACGAATGACATAGATCAATAGATGCAATATACATTTGATAGATACGAATTACATAGATCAATAGATGCAATATACATTTGATAGATACGAATTACATAGATCAATAGATGCAATATACATTTGATAGATACGAATTACATAGATCAATAGATGCAATATACATTTGATATATACAAATCACATAGATCAATAGATGCAATATACATTTGATAGATACGAATTACATAGATCAATAGATGCAATATACATTTGATAGATACGAATTACATAGATCAAAAGATGCAATATACATTTGATAGATACGAATTACATAGATCGATAGATGCAATATACATTTGATAGATATGAATTACATAGATCAATAGATGCATTATACATTTGATAGATACGAATTACATAGATCAATAGATGCAATATACATTTGATAGATACGAATTACATAGATCAATAGATGCAATATACATTTGATAGATACGATTTACATAGATCAATAGATGCAATATACATTTGATAGATACGAATTACATAGATCAATAAATGCAATATATTTGATAGATACGATTGATAGTTAGATAGATTCGATAGATAAATAGATAGATTTGATAGATATATAATTTCCCTGACAGAGAATTACAATAAGATGTGCGGTCTGGGACCCATGGTAAGGTTACCCGAGGCAGTTGCGCCACCAGGGGACGTGTATATGGCATGGATTTTCAGAACCGGGAGATGGAAAAAGATGCTTGGTCGGTCCTCCTGCTTTATATTTGGGGCACTGTGCATGCAATCTATTGTGCCACCAGATATGAGTGGTGTGTTAAGTAGTACTATTCTTCGCAGTTTAATACCTGTTACTCCCCCTATCGGGGGAGGTGTATATGGCATGGATTTTAGGAACCGGGAGATGGAAAAAGATGCTTGGTCGGTCCTCCTGCTTCAAATTTGGGGCACTGCGCATGCAATCTATTGTGCCACCAGATATGAGTGGTGTGTTAAGTAGTACTATTCTTTGCAGTTTAATACCTGTTACTCCCCCTATTGGGGGAGGTGTATATGGCATGGATTTTAGGAACCGGGAGATGGAAAAAGATGCTTGGTCGGCCCTCCTACTTCAAATTTGCCCGAAACACAAGTGGCTGTCACAAAACAGTCCGGCCACGAGATAGATAGATAGTGACAGACTAAACTCCCCGTTTAACGCACCGCAAACAACGGCAAACAGTCCATTTGCACAACCACGAGATAGATAGATTTGATAGATATATAGATACATAGATTACATAGATCAATAGATGCAATATACATATGATAGCTACAAATTACATAGATCAATAGATGCAATATACATTTGATAGATACGAATTACATAGATCAAAAGATGCAATATACATTTGATAGATACGAATTACATAGATCAATAGATGCAATATACATTTGATAGATTCGAATTACATAGATCAAAAGATGCAATATACATTTGATAGATACGAATTACATAGATCAATAGATGCAATATACATTTGATAGATACGAATTACATAGATCAAAAGATGCAATATACATTTGATAGATACGAATTGCATAGATCAATAGATGCAATATACATTTGATAGATACAAATTACATAGATCAAAAGATGCAATATACATTTGATAGATACGAATTACATAGACCAATAGATGCAATATACATTTGATAGATATGAATTACATAGATCAAAAGATGCAATATACATTTGATAGACACGAATTCCATAGATCAATAGATGCAATATACATTTGATAGATACGAATTGCATAGATCAATAGATGCAATATACATTTGATAGATACGATTGATAGTTAGATAGATTTGATAGATAAATAGATAGATTTGATAGATATATAATTTCCCAGGCAGAGAATTACAAAGACGTGCGGTCTGACACCCATGGTAAGGTTACTTCCTTTTGCACAATCGAGTAAACTCCCCGTTTAACGCACCGCAAACAACGGCAAACAGTCCATTTGCACAACCACGAGATAGATAGATTTGATAGATGGATACATAGATTACATAGATCGATAGATGCAATATACATATGATAGATACGAATTACATAGATCAATAGATGCAATATACATTTGATAGATACGAATTACATAGATCAATAGATGCAATATAGATTTGATGGATACGATTTACATAGATCAATAGATGCAATATACATTTGATATATACAAATTACATAGATCAATAGATGCAATATACATTTGATAGATACGAATTACATAGATCAATAGATGCAATATACATTTGATAGATACAAATTACATAGATCAATAGATGCAATATACATTTGATAGATACGAATTACATAGATTAATAGATGCAATATACATTTGATAGATACAAATTACATAGATCAATAGATGCAATATACATTTGATAGATACGAATTACATAGATCAAAAGATGCAATATACATTTGATAGATAAGAATTACATAGATCAATAGATGCAATATACATTTGATAGATACGAATTACATGGATCAATAGATGCAATATACATTTGATTGATACGAATTACATAGATCAATAGATGCAATATAGATTTGATAGATACAATTTACATAGATCAATAGATGCAATATACATTCGATATATACGAATTACATAGATAAATAGATGCAATATACATTTGATAGATACGAATTACATAGATCAAAAGATGCAATATACATTTGATAGATGCAATATACATTTGATAGATACGAATTACATAGATCAATAGATGCAATATACATTTGATAGATACGATTTACATAGATCAATAGATGCAATATATATTTGATAGATACGATTGATAGTTAGATAGATTCGATAGATAAATAGATAGATTTGATAGATTTTTATTTTCCCTGACAGAGAATTACAATAAGACATGCTGTCTGTGACCCATGGTAAGGTTCCCAGAGGCAGTTGCGCCGCCAGGGGACATGCATGTGGCATGGATTTTCGGAACCGGGAGATGGAAAAAGATGCTTGGTCGGTCCTCCTGCTTCAAATTTGGGGTACTGCGCGTGCAATCTATTGTGCCACCAGATATGAGTGGTGTGTTAAGTGCTATTCTTAGCAGTTTTATACCTGTTACTCCCCCTATCGGGGGAGGTGTATATGGCATGGATTTTAGGAACCGGGAGATGGAAAAAGATGCTTGGTCGGCCCTCCTACTTCAAATTTGCCCGAAACACAAGTGGCTGTCACAAAACAGTCCGGCCACGAGATAGATAGTGACAGACTAAACTCCCGTGTAACGCACTGCAAACAACGGCAAACAGTTCATTTGCACAACCACGAGATAGATTTGATAGATAGATACATAGATTACATAGATCAATAGATGCAATATACATATGATAGCTACAAATTACATAGATCAATAGATGCAATATACATTTGATAGATACGAATTACATAGATCAAAAGATGCAATATACATTTGATAGATACGAATTACATAGATCAAAAGATGCAATATACATTTGATAGATACGAATGACATAGATCAATAGATGCAATATACATTTGATAGATACAAATTACATAGATCAAAAGATGCAATATACATTTGATAGATACGAATTACATAGATCAATAGATGCAATATACATTTGATAGATACGAATTACATAGATCAAAAGATGCAATATATATTTGATATATATACGAATTACATAGATCAATAGATGCAATATACATTTGATAGATACGAATTACATAGATCAAAAGATGCAATATACATTTGATAGATACAAATTCCATAGATCAATAGATGCAATATACATTTGATAGATACGAATTGCATAGATCAATAGATGCAATATACATTTGATAGATACGATTGATAGTTAGATAGATTTGATAGATAAATAGATAGATTTGATAGATATATTATTTCCCAGACAGAGAATTACAAAGACGTGCGTCTAGGACCCATGGTAAGGTTACTTCCTTTTGCACAATCGAGTACAGGTTGGGGTCCGGGATTGCCTTTTGTGCAAAGAAATTGTTGCCGGGTACGAATTACATAGATCAAAAGATGCAATATACATTTGATAGATATGAATTACATTGATCAATAGATGCAATATAGATTTGATAGATACGAATTACATAGATCAATAGATGCAATATACATTTGATATATACGATAGATAGATACAAGAACAAGAAATTGTTGCCGGGTACGAATTACATAGATCAAAAGATGCAATATACATTTGATAGATACGAATTACATAGATCAATAGATGCAATATACATTTGATAGATACAAATTACATAGATCAATAGATGCATTATACATTTGATAGATACGAATTACATAGATCAAAAGATGCAATATACATTTGATAGATACGAATTACATAGATCAATAGATGCAATATACATTTGATAGATACGAATTACATAGATCAAAAGATGCAATATACATTTGATAGATACGAATTACATAGATCAAAAGATGTAATATACATTTGATAGATACGAATTACATACATCAAAAGATGCAATATACATTTGATAGATACAAATTACATAGATCAAAAGATGCAATATACATTTGATAGATACGAATTACATAGATCAATAGATGCAATATAGAATTGATAGATACGAATTACATAGATCAAAAGATGCAATATACATTTGATAGATACGAATTACATAGATCAATAGATGCAATATACATTTGATAGATACGAATTACATAGATCAAAAGATGCAATATACATTTGATAGATACGAATTACATAGATTAAAAGATGCCATATACATTTGATAGATACGAATTACATAGATCAAAATATACAATATACATTTGATAGATACGAATTACAAAGATCAATAGATGCAATATACATTTGATAAATACAAATTATATAGATCAATAGATGCAATATATATTTGATAGATACGATTGATAGATAGATTCGATAGATAAATAGATAGATTTGATAGATATATAATTTCCCTGACAGAGAATTACAAGACGTGCGGGCTGGGACCCATGGTAAGGTTCCCAGAGGCAGTTGCGGCGCCAGGGGACGTGTATATGGCATGGATTTTTGTAACCGGGAGATGGAAAAAGATGCTTGTACACCCAGTACAGGTCGTTCTCCTTCAGCCTTTTAATACGCGGGTCCCCGACCCTCAACAGGCACGACAGCATGAAAGATCCCATATGCCATGACTTCCTTTTGCACAATCGAGTACAGGTATTGCATCGATTTTAGGAACCCGGAGATCATTTTTAGGAACCGGGAGATAGAAAAAGATGCTTGGACACCCAATACAGGTTGTTCTCCTTCAGCCTTTTTATACGAGGGAACCTGACCCTAAACAGGCACGACAGCATGAAAGACCCCATCTGCCATGACTTACTTTTGCACAATCGAGTACAGGTATGGCATCGATTTTAGGAACCCGGAGATAATTTTTAGGAACCGAGAGATGGAAAAAGATGCTTGGACACCCAGTACTGGTCGTTCTCCTTCAGCCTTTTTATACGAGGGTCCCCGACCCTCAACAGGCACGACAGCATGAAAGACCCCATCTGCCATGACTTACTTTTGCACAATCGAGTACAGGTATGGCATCGATTTTAGGAACCCGGAGATAATTTTTAGGAACCGGGAGATGGAAAAGATGCTTGGACACCCAGTACAGGTCGTTCTCCTTCAGCCTTTTTATACGAGGGTCCCCGACCCTCAACAGGCATGACAACACAAAAGACCCCATCTGCCATGACTTACTTTTGCACAATCGAGTACAGGTATGGCATCGATTTTAGAACCCGGAGATAATTTTTAGGAACCGGGAGATGGAAAAAGATGATTGGACACCCAGTACAGGTCGTTCTCCTTCAGCCTTTTTATACGTGGGTCCCCGACCCTCAACAGGCACGACAGCATGAAAGACACAATATGCCATGACTTCCTTTTGCACAATCGAGTACAGGTATGGCATTGATTTTAGGAAACCGGAGATTATTTTTAGGAACCAGGAGATGGAAAAAGATGCTTGGACACCCAGTACAGGTCGTTCTCCTTCAGCCTTTTTATACGAGGGTCCCCGACCCTCATCAGGCACGACAGCATGAAAGACCCCATATGCCATGACTTCCTTTTGCACAATCGAGTACAGGTATGGCATCGATTTTAGGAACCCGAAGATAATTTTTAGGAACCGGGAGATGGAAAAAGATTCTTGGACACCCAGTACAGGTCGTTCTCCTTCAGCCTTTTTATACGAGGGTCCCCGACCCTCAACAGGCACGACAGCATGAAAGACCCCATATGCCATGATTTCCTTTTGCACAATCGAGTACAGATATGGCATTGTTTTTAGGAACCTGGAGATGGAAAAAGATGCTTGGTCGGTCCTCCTACTTCAAATTTGGGGCACTGCGCGTGCAATCTACTGTGCCACCAGATATGAGTGGTGTGTTAAGTAGTACTATTCGTAACAGTTTAATCCCTGTTATGTGCCGTTTTTTGGTTTGGGTTTTGTAGCCACAGTGCAGCACCAGAGGCCAGAAAAATTAGGCATGTACAAATGCCTGAAAAATTAGCTATTGTTGCAGACGCTGCTGTAGCAGCGGCCAGAAAAATTGATGTTTGTTTGACAGTTAGAAAGTGCCCTAAAACATTGCGGCTTGAACCCTAGTTGTTGGCGGATAAGTCACGCAAGTCATCCATCATTCGAAGAAAAAATACAGCAGCGTGTGTACCATTTGTAGCCCAAGGCAGCTCATCTCATCAGGCCTTTTTTAATCGAATGTATCGCACAATGTCAGTCCCTTCGGGATCCATCCCTCATTCATTTTAATAAAGGTGAGATGATCAAGGCTTATTTGACCTAGGCGACATCTCTTCTCAGTGACAATACCTCCTGCTGCACTGAAGGTCCTTTCTGACAGGACACTTGAAGCGGGGCAGGCCAGAAGTTCGATTGCAAATTGGGATAGCTCAGGCCACAGGTCAAGCCTGCACACCCAGTAGTCAAGGGGTCCATCGCTCCTCAGAGTGTCGAGATCCGCAGTTAATGCGAGTGTCAGGATTCTTCACTAACTGTGTTTACCTTTAATTCTCAGCCTTCAACAGTTTAGCCCTGCCCAAGGAGTCTTTAAATTCACCTGTTCTCCTAATGGCCAGTGCTTAGTATTTTGTTGTTAGCACTGAACAGCATCTGCTCATACTGAGCTAACTTTACTACTTATGTGGATTACTCCTACTATACTATCGCTATTGTGGATTACAAATAACCTATGTTATCTTCATAACATTCCTAACAACCATCCTGCACATTTTGTGCCATTATCTCTTTGGAGGACACCACTGCTTAGCTTTTCGGCACTTGCCGTTTCTACAATCAAACCGCCAACAGAATTCATTCACTCGAGTTTAGCGGTCTCCTTGTAACTCTCCTACTCACCTCGGCAGACTACCATCCCTCTGCCTCGCAACCGGTAACCTAGTAGCTGCAATTGAGAAGGAAGTAACCGGGACTCGGAAGCGGTCTGCACTGTCAATCATCCAGCGCGTCAGTGAGTGACTCCTCCCCGGTTGCCAGCTCTACAACTGTCTCTGTGCTGCGTGAAGCGGCTGAAGCTAACAGGTAACGGATTTTCTTTATCTCCTTGCCACTGTGAGGTTGAACTGAATTCTTATAAATTAAACAGAGTGTGGGTTCTTTCCTGTAGGATATAAGACTTGCTCAAGGAGTCTAAAGACTATCTATTCCTTACTCAAATACCAGCATCTGCTTAATCAGCTAGTGAACTTGTAAAACAGCCCTGGCAATTTCACCTCAGCTTCTTTATAGATTTACCACTCACCTAACTTAGTGATACATAATCGCTGGGTTCAGACCTATAATAATTCACTCCTATATCTCTGCTGATATCACTGACTTCTATAGTGATACCATACAAAGGGGTGAAACATACCAAACTTTACTGATATTCTGCAGTTGTGTTCTATAAGCCACAAGTTTCAGAACAAGCATTACAGCGAGGTAGTCTGCTACCTGTCGGTTGAGTCATTCTCTGAGGCTGGATCCCGAAGGGCTGTGGCGATGCATAGGAGTTAAAAAAGGTCCGCATGTCCTCCATCAACAACACGTCTGGAAAGCATCCTGTCCTTGCCGGCATGGTCGTGGGAGGAGGATTACTTTCATCTCTTCCCCTGTTAGATTCCAGTTGTGCTGTGGCATCACCCTTATACGCTGTCTAAAGCATACTTTTTAATTTATTTTTTAACTGCTCCATCCTTTCCGACTTGCGGGAATTCGGTAACATTTCAGTCACTTTATGCTTATACCGGGGGTCTAGTAGCGTGGACACCCAGTACAGTTTGTTCTCCTTCAGCTTTTTTATACGAGTGTCCCTCAACAGGCACGACAGCATGAAAGACCCCATTTGCACAAGATTGGATGCCGAGCTACTCATGTCCCGTTCCTCGTCCTCACTGATCTCACTGAAGGTATCTTCTTCCCCCCAGCCACGTACAACACCACGGGTACCAGATAGGTGACAACAACGAGCATCCTGGGATGCCTGTTGTGCTTGGTCTTCCTCCTCCTCAAAGCCACATTCCTCCTCTGACTCCACTTCCTCACAATCCTCTTCCTGCGTTGCCGCTGGTCCAGCAAGCGATGCTGATAAGGCTGTTTCTGGTGGTGATGGAGACCACAACTCTTCCTCTTCATGCTCATCTATGGCCTGATCTAGCACTCTTCGCAGGGCACGTTCCAGGAAGAAAACAAATGGTATGATGTCGCTGATGGTGCCTTTGGTGCGACTGACTAGGTTTGTCACCTCCTCAAAAGGACGCATTAGCCTATAGGCATTGCGCATGAGCGTCCAGTAATGTGGCAAAAAAATCCCCAGCTCCCCAGAGGCTGTCCTAGCACCCCGGTCATACAAATACTCGTTAACAGCTTTTTCTTGTTGGAGCAGGCGGTCGAATATTAGGAGTATTGAATTCCAATGTGTCGGGCTGTCGCAAATCAAGCGCCTCACTGGCAGGTTGTTTCGCTGCTGGATATCTGACAAGTGCGCCATGGCCGTGTAGGAACGCCTGAAATGGCCACACACCTTCCTGGCCTGCTTCAGGACGTCCTGTAAGCCTGGGTACTTATGCACAAAGCATTGTACAATCAGATTACACACATGTGCCTTGCACGGCACATGTGTCAACTTGCCCAATTTCAATGCCACCACCAAATTACTTCCATTGTCAGAAACAACTTTGCCAATCTCCAGTTGGTGCGGAGTCAGCCACTGATCCACCTGTGTGTTCAGGGCGGACAGGAGTGCTGGTGCAGTGTGAATCTCTGCTTTCAGGCAAGTCAACCCCAAGACGGCGTGACACTGCCATATCCGGGATGTTGAATAGTACCTGGGGAGCTGGGGGGTACCGTTGATGTGGAGCAAGATGCAGCAGCAGAAGAGGACTCAGCCGAAGAAGAGGTTATGGAAGAGGATGGAGTAGGAGGAGTAGAGGAGGTAGCAGCAGGCCTGCCTGCAAGTCGTGGCGGTGTCACCAACTCCTCTGCAGAGCCACGCATTCCATGCTTGTCAGCCATAAGCAGGTTTACCCAATGCGCAGTGTAGGTGATATACCTGCCCTGACCATGCTTTGCAGACCAGCTATCAGTGGTCAGATGGACCCTTGCCCCAACGCTGTGTGCCAGACATGCCATTACTTCCTTCGCACAATCGAGTACAGGTTGGGGATTGCCTTTTGTGAAAAGAAATTTCGGCCGGGTACCTTCCACTGCGGTGTCCCAATAGATACAAATTTTTTGAATGCCTCAGACTCCACCAGCTTGTATGGTAAAAGCTGGAGGGCTAAGAGTTCAGACAAGCCAGCTGTCAGATGCCGGGCAAGTGGGTGACTTTGGGAAATTGGCTTCTTACACTCAAACATGTCCTTGACAGACACCTGACTGTGGGCAGATGACCAGGAACTGCTACATAAGAGACACTGAGTGGCGGATGGTTGAGAGTGGGCAAGGAGTACAGCAGTGGTTGATGTGGCTGAAGATGCTGGACCAGGAGGAGGATGGCGGCTTTGAGTTTGTGTGCTGCTTCTACTCATGTGTTCATCCCATCGGCGTTTGTGATGTGAGACCATGTGCCTTCGCAAAGCAGTTGTACCTAGGTGGGTGTTGGACTTCCCACGACTCCGTTTCTTTTGGCACAAGTTGCAAATGGCATCGCTGTTGTCAGAGGCAGACACACAAAAAAATGCCACACTGCTGAGCTCTGCGATGACGGCATTCTGGTGGTGGCAACAGCATGCGTTGATTGGCGTGCTGTCTGGCTGACCCCGGGTGCCGATGCATGCTGTCTGACTGTGCCACTAGCTCCTTGTGATGACCTCCCCCTGCTTCCATTTAGTCTCCTCCTCCTCCTCCTCCTCTCTGTCTTCCCATCTGAACTTTCCCCCTCTTCTTCTTCTCTTCTAGCGGGCACCCACGTGACATCCACGGATGCATCATCATCAACTGCTTCACTTGTATCTGACAAATCAACAAAGGAACCAGCAGCGGGTACAACATCACCATCATCATCACACCGTACGTCCATGTCTGTAATGCTGCCTGACTGAGACATATCACTGTTATCTACATCCTCTGTCAATGATGGTTGCGCATCACTCATTTCTTCCAACTGATGTGTCAATAACTCCTCTGACAGATCAAGTAAAGCGGCTGTGGTGCTAGTGTTGGTGGTGGCGGCAGGCGGGCGAGTGGCACTGGTCACTTGAGAGGTGCCCGAAGCAAATCTGGAGGTGGATGGTGCGTCAAGGTTAGGAGCGGAAGCTGTAGAAGATTGGGTGTCCTGTGTTAGCCATTCAACTAGGCCCTCCTCAGAACTTTTCGCGTTCATGGCACGTGGCCTCTGAACACTGTGCATTATTGTAGGGTTAAAGGGAATCACAGCACCACGACCACGACGGCACCTGTGGGGTGGCCTGCCTCTGCCTGTCATTTTTTTTTTAAATGTAGACTTACACTACTATTAAACAAAATATGAGTGGTGCCACTAGGCAAGTGGGCACAGTATATGCTGTGAGCCTGACACAAAAAAGCAGACTGATGTTTCACAATCCAAAAAGTTTATTTTTTTTTAAATGTACACTTACACTACTATTAAACAAGATATGAGTGGTGGCACTGGGCAAGTGGGCACAGTATACGCTGTGAGCCTGACACAAAAAAGCAGACTAATGTTTCACAGTCAAAAATGTTTATTTTTTAAATATTTACACTACTGTTACAACAAATATGAGTGGTGCCACTAAATTGGCAAGTGGGCCTGGCACACACGCTGGCAGGCAGACAACTTTAATTAGATTACACTAGCAGACTGATGTTTTACAGTCAAATTTTTTTTTTTATAAATAATTACACTACTGTTATAACAAATATGATTGGTGGCACTTAGCAAGTGGGCCTGGTACACACGCTGGCAGGCAGGCAACTGAATTAGATTACACTAGCAGACTGATGTTTCACAGTCAAATTTTTTTTTTTTTTTAAATATTTACACTACTGTTATAACAAACATGATTGGTGGCACTAGTTGGCAAGTGGGCCTGGCACACACGCTGGCAGGCAGGCAACTGCAATTAGATTACACTAGCTGACTGATGTTTCACAGTCCAAATTTTTTTTTTTAAATATTTACAATACTGTTACAATAAATATGAGTGGTAGCACTAACTTGGCAAGTGGGCCTGGCACACATGCTGGCAGGCAGGCAACTTCAATTCGATTGAACTAGCAGACTGATGTTTCACAGTCAAAAAAGTTTTTTTTTTAAATATTTATACTACTGTTACAACAAATATGTGTGGTGCCACTAACTTGGCAAGTGGGCCTGGCACACACGCTAGCAGGCAGGCAACTTCAATTAGATTACAATAGCAGACTGATGTTTCACAGTCAAAAAAGTTTTTTTTAAAAATATTTACACTACTGTTATAACAAATATGATTGGTGGCACTAGTTGGCAAGTGGGCCTGGCACACACGCTGGCAGGCAGGCAACTGCAATTAGAATACACTAGCTGAATGATGTTTCACAGTCAAACATTGTTTTTGTTGAAATATTTACAATACTGTTACAATAAATATGAGTGGTAGCACTAACTTGGCAAGTGGGCCTGGCACACACGCTGGCAGGCAGGCAACTGCAATTCGATTGCACTAGCAGACTGATGTTTCACAGTCAAATTTTTTTTAAAAAATATTTACAATACTGTTACAACAAATATCAGTGGTGGCACAAACTTGGCAAGTGGGCCTGGCACACACGCTGGCAGGCAGGCAACTTCAATTAGATTACACTAGCAGACTGATGTTTCACAGTCAAAAAAGTTTTTTTTAAAATATTTACACTACTGTTATAACAAATATGATTGGTGGCACTAGTTGGCAAGTGGGCCTGGCACACACGCTGGCAGGCAGGCAACTGCAATTAGATTACACTAGCTGAATGATGTTTCACAGTCAAAAATCTTTTTTTTAAAATATTTACAATACTGTTATAACAAATATGATTGTTGGCACTAGTTGGCAATTGGGCCTGGCACACACGCTGTGTTTCACAGCCAAAAAAGTTTTTTTGGAAATATTTACACTACTGTTACAACAAATATGAGTGGTGCCACTAACTTGCAAGTGGGCCTGGCACACACGCTGGCAGGCAGGCAACTTCAATTAGATTACAATAGCAGACTGATGTTTCACAGTCAAAAAAGTTATTTTTTAAAATATTTACACTACTGTTATAACAAATATGATTGGTGGCACTAGTTGGCAAGTGGGCCTGGCACACACGCTGGCAGGCAGGCAACTGCAATTCGATTGCACTAGCAGACTGATGTTTCACAGTCAAAAAAGTTTTTTTTTAAAATATTTACACTACTGTTACAACAAATATGAGTGGTGCCACTAACTTGGCAAGTGGGCCTGGCACACACGCTGGCAGGCAGGCAACTTCAATTAGATTACAATAGCAGACTGATGTTTCACAGTCAAAAAAGTTTTTTTTTTAAATGTTTACACTACTGTTATAACAAATATGATTGGTGGCACTAGTTGGCAAGTGGGCCTGGCACACACACTGGCAGGCAGGCAACTGCAATTAGATTACACTGGCTGACTGATGTTTCACAGTCAAAAAAGTTTTTTTAAAAAAATATTTACAATACTGTTATAACAAATATGATTGGTGGCACTAGTTGGCAAGTGGGCCTGGCACACACGCTGGCAGGCCGGCAACTGCAATTCAATTGCACTAGCAGACTGATGTTTCACAGTCAAAAAAGTTTTTTAAAAAAAATATTTAAACTACTGTTACAACAAATATGAGTGGTGCCACTAACTTGGCAAGTGGGCTTGGCACACACACTGGCAGGCAGGCAACTTCAATTAGATTACACTAACAGACTGATGTTTCACAGTCAAAAAAGTTTTTTTTTTAAAAATATTTACACTACTGTTATAGCAAATATGATTGGTGGCACTAGTTGGAAAGTAGGCCTGGCACACACGCTGGCAGGCAGGCAGGCAACTGCAATTAAATAACACTAGCAGACTGATGTAAAAGTTTTTTAACATTTTTTTTTACACTAATGTTACAACAGATATGAATGGTGGCACTGAGGATGGAAGTAGGCACAGTATATGCTGTGAGCCTGACACACAGGCTGGCACTAGTGGCAGGCTGGCCTGGCAACTAAAATTAAATAACACTAGCAGACTGATGTAAAAGTTTTTTTTTAAAATTTACACTAATGTTACAACAGATATGAGTGGTGGCACTGAGGAAGTAGGCACAGTATATGCTTTGAGCCTGACACACAGGCTGGCACTAGTGTCAGGCTGGCCTGGCAACTAAACTTAAATAACACTAGCAGACTGATGTAAAAGTTTTTTTTTTTTTTTTAAAAATTACACTAATGTTACAACAGATATGAGTGGTGGCACTGAGGCTGGCAGTGGCAGGCTGGCCTGGCAACTGAAATTAGATTACACTAGCAGACTGATGTAAAAGTTTTTTTTAAAAGAATTTAAACTAATGTTACACCAGATATGAGTGGTGGAAACCAGAGCAATTAGGCACAGTATATGCTGTGAGCCTCACACACAGGCTGGCAGGCAGGCAAATGCAATTAGATTACAAACAAAAAAAAAACCCTGACTGAAGTTCTAGCCCTAAAAAGAGCTTTTTGGGCTGAAGTTCTAGCCCTAAAAAGGGCTTTTTGGGGTGCTGTCCTTACAGCAGAGATCAGATGAGTCCTTCAGGACTGTAGTGGACACTGAATACACTAGCCTAGCCATCAATTTCCCTATAAAATCCCCAGCAGCAGCACTATCCCTCCTCTCACTAAGAATGCAGGATCAGAATGAATCTAAAATGGCTGCTGCCCAGGAGCTGGGAGGGTCTGGGAGGGAGTGTCTGCTGCTGATTGGCTGAAATGTGTCTGCAGACTGTGAGATACAGGGTCAAAGTTTACTCAATGATGACGAATAGGGGGCGGATCGAACATCGCATATGTTCGCCCATGGCGGCGAACGCGAACAAGCTAAGATCGCCGGGAACTGTTCTCCGGCGAACTGTTCGCAACATTACTAGTGCAGGTGCGGATGTTGGGCTGTAGGTTAAATAAACCCACCCAACATTACCTCACACATGACTCACTGTAGGCTGTAGCTCTGTTTGGCCCAAAAAGTTAATGTGGCGACATGTTAAGCTAAAGCAGACAGCGGTGCAGGGCCAGTGCGGCATTTCAATACACATGAGAAGTTATGTGGGACTGAAGTATGGCTTGCCCCCAAAAGTTTAGTACTAATGAGTGAGCCGGGCGAGAAATTGCTTGTGCCGTGTCACACAGTGCATTCAGCAGGACAGTCTCCAATCACTAAGAAGTGGGGATTGGGGAAGGTAGAGTGTATGTCTGTGAAGGCTAGCGGTTGGCTGACCTCCCTCTGTGGAGACAGAAAAAGGTAAGTGTTGTTTGAGGCTGTGGTTAAGTTGTTCACTGTTTTTCTTGACTATTTAGTTTGACTTCATCCAAAATATATATATATTTTTAAAAATATATACCTTTAGTGCCCTGTCCAAATTAAAAGAGATTGTGGGGAAAAAGGGAATGGTTGTGCTTAAAAAAACATATTTGGAGCTAAAGATCCTTTCATGAGGACAGAATCAAATAAAATGTTAAAGTGACAGACTAGTCAAAATTAAACTTTCATGATTCAGATGGGACATGTAATTTTAAACAACTTTCCAATTTACTGTTATCATCAAATTTGCTTTGTACTCTTGGTAGGTAGGCTTATATGCTAATTTCTAAGCACTTGAAGGCTGCTTCTTATCAGAATGCATTTGACATTACTTGTATCACAGCTAGAGAGTGTTAATGTGTGCCATATAGATAACATTGTGCTCAAACCTGTGGAGTTACTTATGAGAGGGCACTGTTTGCAAGTTTGTCAAAAGAACTGAAATTAAGGGGCAGTCTTCTGAAGCTTAGATACAAGGTATTCACAGAGGTAAAAAGTGTATTATTATAACTGTGTTGGTTATGCAAAACTAGGGAATGGGTAATAAAGGGATTAACTATCTTTTTAAACAATAATAATTCTGGTGTAGACTGTCCCTTTAAGCATTGGAGGCTCCACCATAGGAGCACAGCCACACGTGAACCCCCTGAGAGAAAAGAAACAAAAAAAAAAACAACAAAAAAAAGTTTTTGGCTAAATAAATATAATTTTTCCAATAGCCCCCTATTGGAAAAATTTAATTTACTCATTCAGCCAAAAATGTTCCAGTCCAATTTTACTTCTATCTATTGCACCGCACGTGCAATAGATAGCAAGGGAAGCTCTCTTGTAGAAGAAGTGTGACTGTCTAGTCTAGTTTTGAAGTGAGTGAGGAAGTAGTGGCTTTATAATTAGGGATGCACTAAGGGAAGGAGTATAAAATCTGCACCAAAATAAATTAGCTAAATTATGCTAATTATGTGGGTTTGGCAAAGTGGGCGTAACTTTATGGCAGGGGGTGTGGTAAAATTTTCATGCATATAATTGATAGCAGAAAAGTGTCTCTGGAAATTCTTTTCAAATGTTGGCAACTATGCAAGCATCAAGAAATTCCCAAACTCCCATTGAAATAACACACAAGCCGCCACTGCCTTTAAGGGATAGGAATGATTATTTTACCCATATGAATACGTGTGATTTTACAATTTGGCTTTTTTTTTCAAGATAACATATGTTGGTACCTTATATGTAGATGGAAGTCTGCAGTGCCTGCACTTTATTGTTTGCCTTAATCAAGATAGAAAAGTAACTGTATTTTTTCCAAGGTTGCCTAATAAGGATAGAAGGGTCAAAATTGATATGTGCATGGATGCATTCCAGCTTTAAATAGCAGCATTTCTGCAATATAATTCTATTAGCAAAAATGATTCTAGTAAAAGTTATTACTGGTCTTTCGCAACATACGCACATTTGCTTTGAGGGTCTTTTCAAACCCCACACAATCTCAGAGAGTAAGCAGGAGCTTGTATGACACTTATTAAGTCTATACAGACACAACACACACCACCGCCAGGTCTGTGAGCTTAAATAGTTAGTTAGCCAGCTCTGAGCTTGAACAGTCGCACGATCACATAGCTCCTACTACCTATTACTAATAATTATATATTAGACCGTTTAACTCAGCTGGATTGATCCTTATAGGGTACCTCATAGCTCATGGTTCTTTACGGAGCAGCCTGAAGATTGTGGGACATAATCATTTAAAGCTACCCAGCAAGATCTTGTGGCACTATTAACCAGGGCCCCTGAAGGCGGACTTCTTTTAACTCCACGAGGGAACTCACGCAGGAGCGAGAGGTAGCCAGCAGCACTTCTTAACAATTATTAGCCACTCAACTTGAGCTTTTCTTCTCAACATATCTGGCAGCGTTGATACTACACCTTCTTACCACACGTGAATCGAGCCTTAACACCGCTCCAGCTGAACAATGACGGGCCATGAATGAATAGTGGCATGACTGAATCCACAGTGATAGTCCCACACTTAGCCCACATCAGTTCAGCTGTTAATCTGCTACAACAACAAAAGATCTTCAATAGGCGGCAACACCCGCAAAACCAGCATGATGACCTACGGTGAACAAGTAACTACCGCGATATTTGCGGACATCAAGGAACATTATTCGCCCATAGCTGCATTACCCCTGTGGTAACTGAACATGTGCCATTGACCCAGAAGCCTCAAGAGAAGAACTCGCTCTTACAGGTGAGCAGCCCTGAGCCTCTAGATACCAGGCCTCACATCTCTCACGGAACCGTCTATACAGGTATGTTGTGGACTATGATACCCACACCCCTGGCTTCTAACTGACACCAAGGTTCTAACTGAGAGTGAACCCTTCTCCATCCACAAGCTGTCAGATTGGATAGCGGACACTGCTATGGCCTTCATAAAGAGCACTCATCATTGCCAGTGATTAGTACAGTCAGTAGCGGATACGATCATGCAATAAAGAGTCTTGGCATTTTTCTGATCAGCGAACTGATTTGCTCCCTAGATCGAAAATATCCTGAAGTATGTATCATACAGACTGGGGTTGGTTAGGCTGTATGTGGTCCATATCGTCCAGGACTTTCCTTGAGAAATATGTCATTCATATGCCGTGCTCATATCAGGATGGATACCACAGTATGTAGTATAATGTCCTCAGAAGTGTCGCTGCACATGAAGATGTTTTTCTGATATTCTAGAGACACTTAACGATCTTGCAGGACTCTGATTACAGCCACCTAACTACTAGATAACTCACTCACATACTTTGTGAAAGCAGGGGAACTGCCACCTATAAGTTACATGGTGATTTTGAGATAGCTCCTGTTATGGCTCTTTATATTTTAATGCTCTTACATACTTTAAGTTAGAGGTCCACTTAGATAATATAGGGTTATTCATCACTACCCTCACTACCATTTACTAATAGCATTTAACTCTGCGCAACATGTAGTAGGGAGAGGTATCAATTGGCTATTACTGTCATTACCTGTGATATATATATTAGCTGGAGCTTCTATTTAAACTTAACTCCTTAACTTAATAATACAGCTTTTTTATCTATGATACAGTTTATATGTTTTATAATATGCAACAGCACCTCAACTTATTGTGGTTTATTACCCTAGTTAGAATTATTATTTACCTACTCTATTTCACGGAGCATCCTTTGTTTTATTGTTTTATTACCATATTTATGACTGTGTATTATACTTAAGTAACTACATAAAGAGAGGTACTTTCTTTGTTAACCTACATTAGTTATTGCCCTGATTAGACTTTTAAACTAGTAATACATTGAATAGTTCTGGGCTAAATAATAAATAGTCTTTTTACCTGGCCACAGATACCTACCATTACAAATAACTACCCCTATATTCATATTCATATTCAAACTATTTACCCATCTCCCTCTCCCCTGGCTACTCTATTATGCTGTTTTAGTTGGCTCCACCCTCCCCCCATTTTCTCTATATTCCGAGCGGCTCTTGCCCACTGCTTTTCTTTCTCTCTCCTATACACTATGGCCCAGGTGTGGTCATCACAGAAACCAACTCTCCACATCTTGATATTACTGTAATAGAACGTCACTGAGTACACCTTTGATAGATGTGGGGATTTTATTTCATTTAATATAATATAAAATGGAGTTTCATTTTCTATCGCCCAAACTATCCCACCTAATCAGGACATGATATGTAATCTTCTAATTGCATACTAAGATACGTTGTTGTTTTTTTTTTCTTTATTTCTTACCAAGGGTATAGCTCTTTTTTCTATATAGGCAAGTACTTTTATTAATATATATGTATTTTCCAATAATAGAACACAGACTTGATATGTGAAGCTACAACATTTGTTCTGTCTTATTGGGTTACCCTTCATGTGATAGTAATGTATGTCATGCCCTGATGTAACTGTTGTCAATGGGCAAATTCTGTATATCATTTTGCTTTGAAACTTCAATAATTTTTTAAAAATAAAAATAAAAAAAATAGTTAGTGCTCTAAATGGTCAGTTTATTGAATATGTCTTGTGTTTATAAATGAGCAATTTATATTGTTTTTTGTTGTTTTTTAATATTTTACTCCCCCCCCATTCCAACCTATTCATAAAATATAAAATATATATAATATTTGTCATATTTAGTATACGGTTAAAAAAGTATGGGCATTGCCCTTAAAAGGGCATTCAGCTCTTTTACTTCCCTTAAACGGGCATTCAGCTCTTTTACAAGCCCAAAGTCATAATCTTGAAAAAACTCACCCCAAAAATAAAACTTACACTAACCCCAGAATATCTACTCATGGTTCCTGAAGTCCGGACATCTATCTCCATTGAGGCAGCGAGAAGTCTTCATACAGGTGACAAGAAGTCTTTATCCAGGCGGCAACATCTTCATCGATCATGGAGGCATCTTCTATCTTCATCCTGGTGGCGCGGAGCGGAGCTATCCAGGACCGGCGATGACATCCTGCGCGGAGCATCCTCTTAAGGTGATCGCACCACCAATGAGAGCTACTGAAATCTTATTGGCTGATTTGAACAGCCAATAGGATTTCAGTAGCTCTAATCCTATTGGCTAATTTTAATTTGAAGAATCAAATCAGCCAATAGGAATGCAAGGTACGCCATTTTTAAACGGGTACCTTGCATTCAACTTCAGTGTACGGCGGTGATCGTATGAAGAGGATGCTCCCCGCAGGATGCCAGTCCTGGATAGCTCCGCTCCGTGCGCCAGGATGCAGATAGAAGACAACCCTGCGATTGATGAAGATGTCACCACCTGGATAAAGACTTCTCGCTGCTTGGATGAAGACCTCTTGCCACCTGGATGGAGTTGAATGTCCGGACTTCAGGAACCGTGAGTAGATATTCTGGGGCTAGTGTTTTCTTTTTTAAGATTAGGGGGGATATTTATCAAAGCCTCAACTGCAAATACGCTGGAATTCTGCAGGGTAATTTGTGCAAGCTTATTCCGACCTAGTTATCAAAGCCTACAGACCGGCAAAAGTTTAAATTTTTGACGTAACCTATGATCTGCGGCCTCAATCCAACGCAGATCGAATCTTACATCATTACAGATGTTCCAAATACACATTCAGCTCTATCTGACACTTTTTCCCAGTTATCAAACTTTTAACAGGTACGCTTGCGGCTATTCCGGCCCAGCGCACCTGGTTTTCAATCCGCCACCCTGGAGGCCGCGGATGCCATAGAAATCAATGGGAGTCTGAAAGCACAGAAAGCTCGATGCTGCCAGATATCCCATTGATTTATATGATAGAAAACATGTAACGTTTACATATAAACACCCTAACATAAACCCTGAGTCTAGACACCCCTAATCTGCCACCCCCCCAACATCATAACACCTAAATAAAATGTATTAACCCCTATTCCGCCTCTCCCCGACACCGCCACTACATAAATAAAATGTATTAACCCATTAACCCCTAAACCTCTGGCCTCCCACATCACTACCACTAACTAAACCTATTAACCCCTAAACCATCAGCCCCCACATTGTCAAAAAATAAATTAAGCTATTAACCCCTAAACCTAACAACCCGCTAACTTTAAATTAAAATTACAACATCCCTATCTTCAAATAAATTTAAACTTACCTGTAGAATTAAAATAAACTATATTAAACTATTAATTCACCTACCCTAACTATTATCCTACAATTAAATTAAACTACCAATTAAATAAAATAAATTTACATATTAAAAAACCTAACCTTACTCAAATTAATTAAATATACTATTAAACATTATTGAAAGTACTAAATTACAGAACCCCCCCACACTAAATTACAAAAAAAAAAACACTAAATTACGAAAAAATAAACCACATTATCAAAAATAAAAAAGAATTACACCTAATGTAATAGCCCTATCAAAATAAAAAAGCCCCCCCCCCCCAAATAAACACCCGCCTAGCGTACAATAAGCTACCAATGGCCCTTAAAAAAACAAACACCCACCACCCAACCAACCTCCCTCCCCAAATAAATAAAACCCACCCAAAAAAACACTAAAAGAGACAGTCTAGGCCAAAATAAACTTTCATGATTCAGATAGAGTATGTAATTTTAAACAATTTTCCAATTTACTTTTATCACCAATTTTGCTTTTTTCTCTTGGTATTCTTAGTTGAAAGCTTAACCTAGGAGGTTCATATGCTAATTTCTTAGACCTTGAAGCCCACCTCTTTCAGATTGCATTTTAACAGTTTTTCACCACTAGAGGGTGTTAGTTCACATATTTCATATAGATAACACTGTGCTCGTGCACGTGAAGTAATCTGGGAGCAGGCACTGATTGGCTAGACTGCAAGTCTGTCAAAAGAACTGAAAAAAAGGGGCAGTTTGCAGAGGCTTAGATACAAGATAATCACAGAGGTTAAAAGTATATTATTATAACTGTGTTGGTTATGCAAAACTGGGGAATGGGTAATAAAGGGATTATCTATCTTTTAAAACAATAAAAATTCTGGTGTAGACTGTCCCTTTAAATAAACACTAACCCCCAACGATCCACTTACAGTTATTGAAATCCCGCTTGAAGGATCCATCCAGCTGACAAGGAGTCTTCATTCAGGTGGCCTCTTCGATCTTCATCCAGCCGGCGAAGTCCTCATCCAGACGGCAAGAAGTCTTTATCCAGACGGCATCCTCTTCAGACGGTCGCCACCATAAAGTGGAACTTCAATGCAAGTGACGCCATCCAAGATATTCCCCTAGGGCTTTGGGCATGTAAAAGCACTCTTCAGAAAGCAGTTAAGGTCTGCAAATAATTGTGCTAACCCATTATCAGTGATCTGCATCTGTTCTTCTCCTTCTGCTGTTTCCTTTCCCCTTGCCTCTTCTTCAGCTATACTCTCTTGTTCTAGCTCCAGCAATTCTTTATTATTCAGCTCCTCAGGTACCACCTCTAAGATCACTTTTTAAAAAAAATCATATTTGTAAATGTGCAAACAAAAATACTTCTGTGAATTCAAAATTGTACATTAAAGGGACACTGTATCCATGAAATTTTAAGCAACTTTCTAATTTACTCCTATTATCAAATTTTCTTCTTTGTCTTGGTATCTTTATTTGAAATGCAAGAATGTAAGTTTAGATGCCGGCCCATTTTTGGTAAACAACCTGGGTTGTCCTTGCTGATTGGTGGATAAATTCATCCACCAATAAAAAGTACTGTCCAGAGTACTGAAACCAAAAAAAGCTTAGATGCCTTCTTTTTCAAATAATGATAGCAAGAGAACGAAGAAAAATTGATAATAGGAGTAAATTAGAAAGTTGCTTAAAATTGCATGCTCTATCTGAATTACAAAAGAATTTTTTTGGGTGCAGTGTCCCTTTAATGAACTGTCTGTCAAGTTCTGTCTCAGGTTATATTGTGAGAGCCTCATTGTCTGGAACAGTTGCTTTAAAAGAAGATTAGTAGAAGCCATATAGATTGAAAAGTTATCATATTTATTTAAATAACAAAATACTTTGAGCAAATACTTGCAGGGTATTTTAAATATATACTATTCAAGTATGTTATGTCCACATACGCCAGGAGTGGAAAGGAACAAACAAGTAAGCAGATTCAAAATGTAAAGGCTTTCTCCTGGTAATAACTGAAGTGCAGAATTTGCACAAAGCAGGAAACAAACTTGTAAACAGGTGCAAAAGTGAAGTCTTCCTCCAAATATGTACAAAAGAACAGGATCTGGCTTGTGATAAAACAGAAACAGCCTAACAGCCAGCCTTAAATAGGGAGGTTTTGCACAGGATTGGCTCCGAGTATAACCAAAATTGTGTTTTGCACAGGTGAAAATACAATTAGACAAATACAGCTTTGGCAGTTCTTTTTTTTTTTTTTTTTTTTTTTTTGTTTTTGTTTTTGTTTTCAAAAAAAGCTTTATTGAGGAAAATACGTATAAAAATTACAGGCTTTTCAGTTTTTTCAAGATAAATGTGTATACAAAAGTGTTCAAACATAGCTTTACAAAATGTGACTATCCAGTGTGAACATATGCTAATCATTCTCATTCTACCCCTGGCACCCCTCAGCAAGGTAAAATATTAACTGTTCATGATGCAGGTAAAGCTTAATTCTCCAAGAAAGGAGACATGTTGCAGAGTTCCAGTGGCACTTAGTTGATGAAAGTCCAAGAGTCCGTTAGTGCATTGTCCCAGACGCTCTGCGTCAAGTCCCGCAAAGTTATATCATCATATGCTGGGGTTACCAGGGGGTGTGAAACCAGGGGGAGGTAGGAGGTGGGTGAGGGAGAAGAGGGGAGAGAGGGGGAGGGGAGGGGGAGGGGGTGATACCTGTCTCCTTTAAGCTATTTGGGGGTGTTTGTGCGAACAGACCTTTCCTTGTGTTCCCATTGCCTGAGTTGTTTACAGATCATTTGTGCATGTCTAATGGGGGATAGGTGAAAGTAATGAGGGGAGATGAGAGATGGGGTAGGGGAGTAGGAGAGAGGAGAGTATCGGTTGAAGAGGTATAGGGCCAAATTGTGACCTAGCTTATCTTAAACTGTCTGTCGTCTGTGTGCTGCCCAGCCCTCCAGCATTATCTCGTGTGTGTCTACCGTCCCTTGTCGGATGTGGTGGTATCTTTCTAGACATAAGAGTAGATCTATTTGCTCTTGCCACTCTTGGAAGGTCGGTGTCGTTCTGGACTTCCAGTGCTTAGGGATTAGTAGTTTGGCTCCATTTAGCATGACCAACAGGAGTGCCCTGTTTGCTCTGCAATTTAGTTTGGGTAAGGAAAGGAACAGTAATGTTCCTGGGTTACTCTGCAGGGGTTTCCCCAAGACTAATTCTATGTGATTAAAAACGCTGACCCAATATTCATCCAGCATGGGGCATTCCCACCAAATGTGAGTTGGAGTGCCCACTCCACCACAGTCCCTCCAGCATTTGCCTGAGGCCTGCTTGTAAATCTTCTGCAGCCTGCTGGGTGTAAGATACCACCTCGCCAGACATTTGAAGCTAGATTCCTGTACTCTTGTAGAGATTGAGGCTGACTTGGTAACTGAGAAGGCGTTTTGCCAATCCTCATGGCCTATCTCGGTCTGCCATTCCTTTTCCCACATCTTCGTGTAGGAGGGGAGTGTCTGGGCTTCATCTGTTTGTAACAGTTTATAGATCAGGGAGATTGCGTGGGCTGTGGGCGTGCCCTTCAAGCATAAAGTCTCAAAGGTGGTGGGGGTTCTGGTCAAACAGAGTCTGTGTTTATGTGTCATGAGATAATGATTCAACCGCATGTATGAGTACCAGTTCAATGTCAGGTGGGGGTACTCTTCCGAGATGTCAGCCAGCGTCTTGAGCTTATGACCATCGGTCAGAGACCTGAGGGTGTAGCCTTGTAAAGGTATGTCGGCATTGGTTCTGTTATCTGGTAGGTTCCAGGGTAGTGCAGCGTTCCGATAGAACGGGGTTAGTGGGGAATGTCTGGTTGATATGTGAGACGTAGTGTTTATTATCTTGTCCCATGTGGAGTAAAAGTCCATCAGCAAAGAGTACTTAGTTGTGGCTGGGTGTCTGTCCTTATTTAGTGTCCAGGCACCTAGGCCTGCGTTGTTCGTTTCTTATATGTCGCAGTCCAGTCTTACCCAAGCTTTGTTAGGGTCATTGGAGCACCAGTCCAGTAGTCTGCTCAGCGTGATTGCCTGTTTGTATGTTAGTATATTTGGGACCCCTAGGCCCCCCCTGTCTCTGGGTAAATACAGAGTTCTCCTGGCTACTCTTGGTCTGGTCCCTCCCCATATGTATTGTTCAATTAGGGTCTGGATTTTTTGTAAATAGTTCCTTGGGAGGGGAATCGGTGTTGTCTGGAGAATGTAAAGCAATCTGGGTAGCACGTTCATCTTGACAACATTTATTCGTCCTAGCCAGGAAATAGATTTGTTCTTCCACCTGGATAAGTCTGCTATCAGCGTGTTCTCTAGACTTTTGTAGTTCTCTTGAAAAATAGTTTGGGTGTCTGGAGAGATGAATATCCCTAAATATTTAAGCTTATCTTGTTGTAACCTTAAGGGGCAGGTGCCTAATGCTGTGGTCAGTGTCTCTGTGTGGTAGGTGATGTTCAAAATCTCTGATTTAGCTACGTTAAGGTGAAAGTTAGAGAGTCGGCCGTAGTCACTAAAGGTGTTTAAGACTCTGGGGAGGGAGGTCTCTATGTTGGAAAGCGTCAATAAGATGTCGTCGGCATATAATGCCAATTTATGTGTGTTTGAAGTGGTTTTGATGCCTGAGATCAAAGGGTCCTCTCTGATTTTCTGCGCTAAAGTCTCTATTGAGATGGCAAATAAGATCGGTGAGAGTGGACAGCCCTGCCTGGTCCCGTTTTTGATGTAGAATCTGTCTGATAATAGGCCGTTGACCTTTACTCTAGCTGAGGGGTTTTTATAGAGGGCAAATATCTGTCTGATAAAGGTGTCGCTAAACTTCATTCTCGCTAGTACTGCCTTCAGAAAGGGCCAATGCACACGGTCAAACGCCTTTTCGGCATCTGTCGAGACCAGTATGAGAGGCGTGTTCTGAAGCTGCGCGTGAGAAACCAGCTGAAGCACCTTCAGCGTGTTGTCGCGCGCCTCCCTCCCTGGTACAAAGCCCACCTGGTCAGGGTGTATCAGCGTGGGTAGGATCTTATTGATTCTGTTGGCTAATACCTTAGCATAGATCTTTACGTCCACATTAAGGAGCGAGATCGGGCGGAAATTTTCTGGCTTATCTGGTGTTTTACCCTGTTTAGGGAGAACAGTGATGTTTGCCTCCAGCATCTGATCTGTGAATCCCCCCTCTGTCAGTAGCGAATTGAATAGGAGTGTAAGAGGTGCTAACAAGTGATGTGTGAATTCTTTGTAATATTTCACCCCTAGTCCGTCAGGGCCGGGACTCTTACCATTTGGCATACTCTTGATGGCTAGTTTAATTTCGTCGGCTGTTATCGGTCTATCCAGCTGATCTGAATCCTCTTTAGACAGTGTGGGTAGTTGGATGTCCCCTAGATATGTGTCTATATGTGATTGTGGGCTGGTGTTAGTGATATTGTAAAGTGCTTCATAGTATCGTCGAAATGTCTCAGCTATAGTCACGCTGTCTTTCTGTGGTTGCCCTGATGTGTCAGAGATAGAGTGTATATGTGTGTTCAACTGTTTGCGTTTCAGCGCCTTGGCTAGAGATGGGCCTATTTTATCATTCATTTCAAAATATTTTTGCTGTAGTATTGAGGCTTTGCTCTGATATTCTTTGATGAGATGGTTGTTCAGTTCGGCCTTAGCCGTGTTTAGGGACTTAAGTATTGTGGCGGACGTTGTGTTCTTCTTTAGCTCAGACTCCCAATATCGAATCTGAGACAAAGATGAGTTCAGGAATTGTCTATTTTGTTTGGTTTCTGTAGCTTTGAGTCGTATGAGTTCCCCCCTTGCTACACATTTGTGTGCTTCCCATGTCGTGGAGGTGGGCAAAGCGTCTAGTGGATTCTCAATGAAGTAGTTCCGTAGTGTAGAATCTATGGCCAGTTTGTGTAGGGGGTTGTCTAGTATATGGTCATCCAGTCTCCAAATGTATGGTTTTATGGGTATATCTGGCCAGTCTAATGTGCATTGTACGGGGGCGTGGTCCGACCAGGTGATTGGCAAGATGTTAGCGCTGTCAATCAGTGAGAGGCCTATTTGGTCTGTTATGAGGTAATCGATTCTGGTGTAAACTTGATGTGGATGTGAGAAGAAGGTGTAGTCCCGTGTGTCTGGATGTAAGAATCTCCATACGTCATGTAGTTTTAGTGAGCGGATTTGAGAATTGACAGTTCTGATTATTCTGTGCGGTGTGGAGGTCTTCCCTGATGATGTGTCTAGGGAGGGGACCAAGGGTAGGTTAAGGTCGCCCGCCAAGAACAAAATGCCTCTTGAGTGTTCCAAGAGTAGTTGTGTCAGTTGTTTGAATACAATATGTTGTCCGTGGTTAGGCAGGTAGGCATTGGCTATAGTGATATAGGAGTTATACAGGATCCCCACCACTAAGAGATAAGAACCACTGGGGTCCTTGAAAACCTTGGTTGGTCGGAAGGGGATTGTATTCCTTATGAAGATACCCACCCCGCCTTTCTTAGATCCGCCCGATGCTAGGTAATGGGTGTTGTATCTGTGGGTGATGTATCTAGGCTCCCTCCCTCTCTTGAAGTGTGTCTCTTGTATGCAGATAATATCCCCTCCCGCTTTGTATAGCTGCGTGAAAGCAATTGATCTCTTTTCAGGACTGTTAAGTCCTTTGGCGTTAATGGTTATGAGTTTAATGTGACGTGGCTGCATGTTTTTGGTGCGCTATGGGTTTGGTTACGGAACTCCAGAGGGCTTTGGTTGTGGTCAATCTATTTATTAGTGAGCAGGCGTGCTGAGGGCTGGGCAGTGTCTGTCTGGTCTGTAATCCCTACTTCTTCTGTGAGTTTGTAGGGCGTGTGGTGTCTGTGTCTCTCAGGTCCAAGTATATGATAGTGAGAGGGAAGTGGTGAGAGGGGTAAGGAGAAATGAGAGAGAGGAAGGGAATAGTGGGTGAAGTGGTAGCGAAGGTAAGAAAAAGAAAGGTGAGTTTACAAGTAGGTATAATGTACTAACAGTACTGCTGCTTCACCTAGGAAGCCGGTGTTGTGTAAATAAGTAAACACTAGAAAATTATAAAAGCAGCAATCAAACAATGAAAACAGATAACTAGCAATATAGATAACTAGCAAAATAGGGTAATATCCCCGTTATTAAACCCAGCATTTGAAATAGTAAAATTAAAGATGACCTTATATTATATACGACCTGATGCCTTGGGTCAAGGACTGGCCTCCAACCTAGGCCGTGAGGGCGAACAGTCCATATGTGGATGCGTTTCCTCCGCATCATCAGCAACAGTCACAAGTGAAGGGTGTTTGTTTAGGCCCTTTTCATTGTTGGGTGTGGGTGCAGGTCGCATCCGAGTCCCCAAGAGGGGCCTTGATGTAGAGCCGTCCTTTGGTTGTTCCTCTGTCTGGATGTGTATCCGAAGTGCCTCGCAGAAATGGGGCAGGTCATCTTGAGTTTTGTAGATGGCTGTGGTGTTACCGTTATTGGCAATGATGCTGACCGGGAACCCCCAGCGATAAGCGATTTTCTTTTCTCGGAGCACTGATGTTATGTGGCTCAGGTCCCTTCTCTTTTGGAGAGTAGTGGGGCTCAGGTCTGTAAAGATCTGAATGCGGCAGCCAGCATGTGTGAAGTCTTGCTTTTGCCTTGAATGTTTTAAGATGTCCTCCTTGTCTTTGAAGTGCAGCAACTTCAGGATAATGTCCCTTGGGGGTGCTTTAGGTGGAGGTTTTGCTCTGAGAGCTCGGTGCGCCCTTTCGATGATTACCTCAGGGGCATTCTCGTCGCCTTTCAACGTGCGGAACATAGCCTGCAGGCAGCCCTCCAAGGCTCCTGGATGGATGGATTCTGGTATTCCTCGGACTCTCAGATTGTTTCTCCTGCCTCTGTTGTCTAAGTCCTCGACCTTCTCTAGTAAGTTGTATATGGTTTCTTCTTGATCGTAGAGAAGGCGGGACATATGATTGATATCGTTACTGGTTGTGTTGTGATTTTCTTCTAGATTGGTAACTCTCCGTGTCACCTTTGATAAATCCCTTTTGAGATCCCCATACCAGCCCTTTACTTCAGTGAGCATTTCTTTAAAGTCCTCTTTAGAGCATAAAGATTTGAGGTCTTCTCTAGTGATTTGTTGTGTAGCGCTGAGAGCGGGGTTCGCTGTCTGAGTACCGGGTTGTGGGCTTGGTACGGGCACAATGCTGTCTGCAGTTTGTTGTGGTGTCTTTGACATAGACTCAGATGGTTTTAAGAACTGCTGCATGGTTCTGGGATGAGATATACTGTCCAGCTTAGCCGTTTTTTTCGCCGGCATGCTGATATAATGTGGTGAGGGTTAGCGTGGATGGGGGCTAGCTGCTCCTTTAGGGTTATTGCAGACCCAAAAATAAAGTTCTTAATTCAAATGCAATTGCTGGCCCCTGGGCTTGTGTCCCCTGCGCACCCCAAAGGTGTCACTGAACTCTTCTTCTATTCTGTGTCTGGTATGCTTGGGGTTAAGGTGGGTGAGGACAGTTTGCTTTTTGTTTCTTTTTAACACATGGTTTTTGTGCTGTTTCTCTTGCGCACTGTGTGGGGCTACTGTCTGGCGGGTCGCTATTCTGGCTATGCGACTCAAGGGTCATCTGCAAGTGGGTATTGCCTGGTAGGGGCTGTGTGGGTTCCCCGTCTCCAGTGGCTGAATTTTGAGTCGTGCGGCAAGGAGAAAAGAAGCAAGCCGCCACAGAAAGTGCACAGGGCGTGTGGATCGCAGCAAACGTTAGGAGCTGAGTAGGTGTGCCCCTTGTTTCAGTGTTTATTTAGATATAAGGTGTGTGCCTGCCCCGCTGGGGGTTCTATTGAGTTCGTGGGTGGATTTGTCCCTGTGACTGAAGGCTGCTGTGCTGCGGTGCTGTGGGAGGCTAGTATCTTTGCCGCCTGAGGCCTAGTTTGTGCGCCTTCTTACCTCGCTGCCCCGTTGTGTAGTTTCCGCTTTGAGGGAGGGCCGCGCCCGCAGAGCTGTTATGTTCTCTGATGTGGGAGACTGTTGGCGGGTGTCAGTGGCCGTTGAGTTGCAGCGTTAAGGCTCCCTGTGTGGATTTTGGTTTGGGTGCCGCTGAAGTCTGGATGCGTGTCGTCTTTCCCTTCAGGTCCGGGCGTCGCTCGATGTTATGAGCGGGCCCGGGGTTGGTGACAGGGGTTTGCGGCTGTTGGGATGGTGATCCAGGCTCAGGGGGTTGTCTCCTCTAATGCGGTGCTGTATTTAAGGCATCGGTCGGGTGTAACTGCTGGGTTTAGTAACTTAGGGCCTAGGAGCTATTGCACTACACGGCCATTTCGCTGAACGGCCAAGCTCCGCCCGTCGCTTTGGCAGTTCTTTTAAGTTGCATGATATTGCATTTGAAATCCCCAGTTGCTACAACTGGCTGTGGCTCAACACACAAGTAAACAGGAATAGTAAACACAGAGCCACAGGTTCAAATCCCTGCACATCCCTGTTGAGCAGAATGCCTCCCAGACCTTTTCTTTTTCTTTTTAGTCTGGAGGATTGGTTCGTGACACTGTCAGAATGGGTAGATGAAGAAAAGTACTTTTGAAAGGTTGACATATTTTTGGGGGTCCCCCCCCCCATTTTCCCCAACCAAGAGCACCACTTCAAATCTGGTGTACAAATGTTCCCATCTATCAGATGTACTTATGGATTTTGAAAATGCAGTTCTCTATATGACCTTGGTAAAATGATAAGCAGTGGTACTCAGCCTCATACCATTAGTTCTGGTTAAATGTAGGATTTAGGCTTGTTTATATGCATTTCAAAATTAAGTCAGCTGTAGTGTAAACGGAACAGTGTTAAATTAACCTGTCTCATTTCAAACACTAAGCAATCTTAGCCTGAGAGTATAAAATTTTATGCAGATGTAAAAATCTTAGATAAAATGCCTCCTGGCATCTGGAAAGTCTTATATAAAGGGGCAGTAGACTGGAATGTAATTAAAATATATAAATAAAAAAAACATATCTTCCAAAAGAGCACCTACGATTTGTGTATTGAGGAGGAAACATTTCTGCAAGGTTTTAAATATAGAGTTTCTATGGCATTGTCAAATAATCATAAATACACTGTTGCATATGGCAAAAAAATGTGTTTTAATGGACCCCTGGCCCCACCATACAACTACCACACTGAAGTTACAATCTGAAATTGCACAAAGAAATAAAAAACATTTACTAAGAAAGTCCTACCTCCTCTGCAAAGTGATCTGCCATCGGATTTAAGCATAGACTGTTCAAACTGAGGTGCCAAGTCTGTCTCACACTGTGCATAGTGGTATAGTGCACACTCAGAAATCCTCTCTAATGCTAATGCTTTACTCCTTGTAATGACATTTCCCGCACTCAATAGCACTCTGCTGTAGCGTCCTCATGTGGCCACCAAAATTTGCCTCCTAACAATATTGTCAGTCTGTCTTTAAAAGCCTTAAAGGTCCTTTCAGGCATTCATTTCCAGAATAATGAGTATTGGTCCACATTAACAATGTGCTGAGGCAAATAATCTCCATCAACAATTAGTTTATTGAGGGTTTAAACAAAATCTTCTGCTGCCTTAGTATGCGCAGTCGCAGACTCACTTTCATATTATGCAGAGAAAACCATTGTTTGAAGCTCTTGAACCACCCGGAACCAGCACTAAACTCAATATTGTAGTCTGGTCCTTCTCTTTTTTTAAGCATTTTGAATAATCTTCATACCTTAGCAGTGATGGTCAGTGTGCTCAGAGGTATTTGCTTTTGTGTTTGAGCCTCAGTCCAGGTCATTAGCAATTTTTCCATATCCAATAAAGGTCCCTCTCACATTTTTATAAGCCTTGTAGCTTTCAGTGGAGCCAATCCTTTAACAGTTAGGAGATTTTTTCCTTGTTCTTAAGGATCTTTGTCACTGTTGAATGCAATATGCCCAAATCACAAGATTTTACATTCACTGGTTTTTCACCTTCATGATGCTTAATTACCCTTTTTTAACTTCAAGATCAATACTTTTCCTCTGCTTCTTATTTCTGCAATCAATAGATATTTTTTTGCCGCGTTTGGGAGCCAGTATTCTATATTTTTTTTCATGCATATTAGAACCATGACACACACATATTAGAGTCATGATACACTTAACACCACTGTAATTACATCTACATCCCATTGTCTGATTAGGATTTCTGATCTTTATGGACCACGGATGTATATACAGTTACACGTTGACTTAACAGTTGTTATGCGACGTATAGCTGTATTTATTATTTCCTATTGTCTTTTATTTTCTTATAATTTTGTAGTTTTCATATGTAATTCACTTGTTTCTCTACATCACTTTCTTCCCACATCTTTTTTATTTATTGATCCATCTTTGAGTGGTTTTAAATATTAGTCTAGAATAGACAGTAATTCGATGTATAGCCATACCATTTATTTATTTATTTGTGCATTATGTAGACTTTGAAATAACTTACAAGTATTTTAAGTATTGTAGTCCTTTTTAAACATGTTAATTAATGAAGGGAATCACTATGATATTTGATAGAAAAGCTTTATCCGAACTATTAAAACTCTCTTTTCAAGGTACATAATTGACCGAATCCTTTAATTCCTTCAGAAAGTTGCTTTCTGTGGTGCCTTATCTATTATTAATTTTGCTAATCCTTCAAATTATAAAGATTGTATCCTCTTAACATTTCAATACTCAGAGGGATAGATGACCTGGATTTGTAAGATTAATCTTAGTCAACTGGATGAGATAAATGCATTGTAATATGATAATTTCCATTTCATTCACCACTTATCGTCATAGTTCTAATTAAAAATGCCCAAAACATTCCAGAAGACATCTCACTTTGAGGACATCTTGATTACAACACATTCAGCATCTTAGTGTCAGTAATGTAGTTCTTAATTCATATTGTACATAATGTAAGACTTGTTTAATGGACTTATGATACAGTAAAAAGTGATATTAAGTTAGAAAAAGAAATATGCACATATTTTATGGTCTAAGAATGGTTCTATATATATATATTAAAAATCCTGTATGAGGCGCATCCCATTGTTTTTGAGTGTTTTTCAAAAATTTTAAATATATCACCCATTTTTCTTATGCTTTTCAAATGTATCAGCACAAAGAAAAGCAATTCAAGGCATTTTTCAAAGTATTTTTAATATCTTCAAATTCAAAACCTTGAAAACACATTTTTGCCCTTGAGTGGCATTTCAATGTGAACGTTCCTGTGCATGCTTTTTTCAGATGTCAATAAAGACATTTTTTTAAAATAAAAAGGTAAAAATATAATTCAGATCACAACTTAAAATGATGGAATACATATAAATATTAATTTATGATTGCAATTAAGTGTTTGATGGTTGCTATATGCTAAAAATGTATTAAAAATAAATTGATTAAAATCATATAATATTATTAATGTGTAAAAATGACATCAATTGATATGGCTAATTCAAATATGATAGTGTTTTTTGTTTTTTTACTTTCACTGTGGCAGTGTATCTTTTGCTTCCATGAAGGTCTGTGAAAGTCATTATAGTTTCTTATAGTTCTCTATTTGCTTGTAATATCAGAGAACAAGATGGTGTCATTTATTTGAACTATTGTTTACATTTGTTATCAGTTTCCTGTGTTTAAAAATCTTAATTGGCAAATATTAACAGAATCAGACAGGAATAAGGATTAATGAAGGAGCTAGTGCATAGCCAAAAATGTTTAGCATAGGTTTAATAAGTTTAATCACACTGAGGATGGTTTAGATTACCACAAAAAAAAACAGATTTTTAATTTGTAATTTACTTCATATGTCTTAATTCCTATAAGAATAATGTGCGCTGATGCCACTTATAATAATATTTAGAAAAATATAAAAAGCTCCATCCTGATTGGTCATGTAGTTAGATTTTTTTTCTAAAATTTACCCTGAGCTCCTTTTTTAGACACAAAACATGATGGAGAGATAGACAAAAACAGGCCTGAGTCTGAAGACAGCTTATGAGTATTTGGGGATAAACAAGTACACAAGGAATTTGATAGAAAGAAAACCCTTTAAAATAATACATTCTCAGTAAGTTTAAAAGACATTAAACACCTCTTTATTTTGTATAAAATTGTGCTTGTCCCACGCTCCCTAGAGAGGCCAAGAAGCATATTCAGTAACCAGCAAATAAAAAATGGTTTAGACAATCCTGCAGGAATGTTACAGGTTGGGAGGTAGGGACCACTTTTTGTCTGCAGCACCTCAGTTTACCAGTTTTAAGGGGCGTTCCCACAAACCATATGTAACCACACCCAACTGTGCATGACTCCACTCCTCCCATACACAGACCCACTCACAAAATTATTCATTTAATTTAGCAGTGACTATTTACAATACTTGCAATCCAATACTTGGATTCACTTGGATACTTGGATTTACTTGTTAATACTTGGAATATTTTAACATTGCATAACTTGGCATCAACAATCTGCTATTGAATTTTTGTGGTATAGTATTGGTTTGTAGTATTCAGTGAATTATTGTCTTCATGTGTGAAGGAATTTTGTAAGTATTTGTTTTGCTATATAGCTGTAGCTCCGTGCAGAGTGGACATTTTACAACGACATGTTATGCAATATACTAAACGCATATGTGATATGTTATTAAATTGTACTATTTATAAATGAAGGGCCAGATTACAAGTGGAGCGGTATTTAACTCTGCAGTGCTAGAAGTAATTTTTTTGCGCACTTTGGGTAGCACTCATATTACAAGTTAAAAGTAAAAACGCGCATTAACGTATTCCTCCATCGAAGTTTGCGTGCTAACCAGACATAAAAATATGAATATTTAACATTCCAATGTTCTTCACTTAGAAAAATATATTCTATTTATTCTTACATACATATTTCTATATAAATCTGATGGTAATTTGGTACAATATATATCTATACCTACATATATATATATATATATATATATATATATATATACACAGATATATATAGGAATATCAATTTATAAATATATAGAACATGTTCTGGAACATTGGAGTGTGAAATATTTACAGTAAATACATAGTTAAAACCTTTATTAACAAACACCTAGATTATGAGTTTTGAAAAACCCGGCTTGCGCGCGCGATATGGAGATTTTAAGCTCCATACCACACCAAAAACAAGCAGTGTTTTGACGTGTTCATGCACGCTTTCCCCATAGACATCAACAGGGAGAGCCAGCAAAAAAACTAAGTCTAACACCTGCGATTGAGGAAACAAAAGCTCTGTAATGCAGCCCCATTGATGTCTATGTGGAAAAAGAAAATACAGTTTAAACCTAACACCCTTACGTAAACCCGAGTCTAATCACCCCTAATCTGCTGCCCCTGACATCGCCGACGCCTGCCTACAGTTATTAACCCCTACTCTGCTGCTCCCGATATCGCCACCACCTAAATAAAATTATTCACCCCTTATCCGCCGCACCCCAACATCGCTGCAACTATATTAAAGTTATTAACCCCTATTCCGCCGCTCCTGATATCGCCGCCACCTAAATAAAGCTATTAACCCCTAAACCTCTGGCCTCCCACATCACTAACACTAAATAAACCTATTAACCCCTAAACCGCCAGCCCCCACATTGCAACAACCTAAATTAAACTATATTAACCCCTAACCCTAACACCCCCTAACTTTAACATAATGAAATTAGATCTAAATTAAAGTTACTATTATTAACTAAATAATACCTATTTAAAACTAAATACTTACCTGTGAAATAAAACCTAAGATAGCTACAATATAACTAATAGTTATATTGTAGCTAGCTTAGGTTTTATTTTAATTTCACAGGTAAGTTTGTTTTTATTTTAACTAGATAGACTAGTTAGTAAATAGTTATGAACTATTTACTAACTACCTAGTTAAAATAAATACAAACTTACCTGTGAAATAAAACCTAACCTGCCTTACACTAAAACCTAACATTACAAAAAATAAAAAAACACTAAAAAACGAACAAAAAAACAACGAAATTATCCAAAAAATAAAGATTATTCCTATTCTAATACCCTTTTAAGAAAAGGGCCCTTAAAAGGGCCTTTTATAGGGCATTGCCCTGAGATAAACAGCTCTAACACTATATACAAACCCCCCCTAACACTATACAAACCCCCAGCCCCCAAACTACCAAGGGCCCTTAAAAGGGCCTATTGTAGGGCATTGCCCTAAGCTAAACAGCTCTTTTGCTAAAAAAAAAAACACCCCTAAAAATATACCTTACACAAAATAACAAACAAATCTCTGTGCCTCCGGGATCAAGATAGAAGATGCCGCCTGGATGAAGATTGAAGAGGCCACCTGGATGAAGAGTTCTCGCCGCTTGGATCAGGACGTCGCCGCCTGGATGAAGACTTTGCCGGGATGAAGATTTTTCAAGCGGAACTTCAAAAACTGTAAGTGGATCGTCAGGGGGTTAGTGTTAGGCTTTTTAAAGGGTTTATTGGGTGGGTTTTATTTTTTAGTTTAGGGTCTGGGCAGTAAAAGAGCTAAATGCCCTTTTAAGGGCAATGCCCATACAAATGCCCTTTTCAGGGCAATGGGTAGCTTAGGTTTTTTTAGAATTAGGTTTTTTATTTTGGGGGGTGTGTTGGTTGGTGGGTTTTATTGTTGGGGGGGGGGGGGGTTTGTGTGTTTTTTTACAGGTTAAAGAACTGATACCTTTGGGGCAAAGCCCCACAAAAGGCCCTTTTAAGGACCATTGGTAGATTATTGTAGGCTAGGTTTTTTTTTTTATTTTGGGTGGGCTTTTTTATTTTGATAGGGCTATTAGATTAGGTGTAATTCTTTTTTTATTTTTGATAATTTCGTTTTTTATTCTTTATAATTTAGTGTTTGTTATTTTTTGTAACTTAGTATTTTTTTGGTAATTAGATAGTTTGTACTTTTTAGAGTAGTGTTAAAATTAGGATTTTTTAATGTGTAGTTTAGTTTTATTTATTGGGTAGTTAGTTAAACAGTTATATTAGTTTAATTGTTAGTTTAAAATTATTTTTTTTAAATTTGACAGGTAAATTTTAATTTAACTTAAGCCAGGGGAAATTTTAATTTTAATATAAATTTAGGGGGTCGTTAGGTTTAGGGGTTAATAGTTTATTTTAGTATATTTCGTTGTGGAGGGCTTGCGGTTTAGGAGTTAATAGGTTTATTACAGTGGCGTTGTGGGGGCGGACAGCAGATTAGGGGTTAATAATATTTAAAAAGTGTTTGCGATGCGGGAGGGCAGCGGTTTAGGGGTAAATAGGTTTATTATAGTGGCGATGATGTCAGGGTTAATACATTTTATTAGTGGCGGTGATGTCGGGAGCGGCAAATTAGGGGTTAATAAATTTATTATAGTGTTTGCGACGCGGGAGGGCCTCGGTTTAGGGGTTAATAGGTAGTTTATGGGTTTTTAGTATACTTTGTAGCACTTTAGTTGTGAGTTTTATGCTACAGCTTTGTAGTGTAAAACTCATAACAACTGACTTCAGATAGCGTTACGGATCTTGTCATTTTAGGCTGTAACACTCTCGCTTTTTAGCCTCACCGCAAAACTCGTAATACCGGCGCTATGGAAATCCCATGAAAAAATGTCATTTTTACAAGTGTGGGACTGACGTTGCGTTACAGGCTAAAAGGTGTGCAGTACAGCTATACCGTCAAGACTTGTAATAGCTGTGGTGCTGTTTTAACGCTGAAAATATGGCATTTACAAGCCGCAACGCAAAACTCGTAATCTAGGTGTATGAATGTTGCATAGATATGCTTTTACATTTTTTCATCTATTTGACAGCAAAGGGTTCCAAAACACACACACACACACATATATATATATATATATATATATATATATATTTGTGTACATGTGTATTTATGTGTTTATATGTGTATATATCTCGGCAAATACATATTTACACATATAAATACATATGTCCACACTAATAAACACACACACACTAGGAATTTCACACCGTATCAACAGTTTTGCATCTGCCAGGGTGCATATGTCAAAACAAGTATCCAGAAATCCCAAAAAAGACAGCACTCACTGGTCTTGAAAAGTAAAATTTTACTTTTAATAATCAAAGGGTTAAAAGTAGGGAGTAGGCATGACGTTTCGATGCCGTACTGGCATCTTTATCAAATGTCCCAAATGTGGAAAGTGATGCTCCAGAGAAGGCACATCAGCTATGTGATGCCCCAAGGAAAGTGTGAAAGAACTGGCTGTACTGCCACAATTTATAGCACCTCCTATCTGTAATCCCTACAGAGACTGTATCTCCTTCTACAGGAGGTACATTGACGACCTCCTCTTTGTGTGGACAGGTGATCCAACAAGCATTTCGCTGTTTATAAATTTTCTCAACAGCAATGAGTTTGGCCTCAGATTCACCTATGAACTTAATGACAAATTCATTAATTATCTTGACCTTACTCTGGAGGTCACAGATAATGGTACAGTCAAATCGACTATTTATCGCAAACCCATTTCGGGCAACTCTCTACTCTTGGGTTCCAGTTGCCACCCTCAACATGTCCCATTTGCTATCGCAAAGGGTGAATACACCAGACTTAAGAGGAACTGCACTCTGCACACGGATTTTCAGAGAGAAGCCAGAGGACTGGAGAAGAGACTTAGGGACAGGAACTATCCACCCAGGGCCATAAGAAAAGCCAGGGAACAGGTTCAAACCATTCCCAGGGAAAAATTGCTGGGATCTAAACAGGTCATAAGGCAAAATAAACAGGGGGTGACTTTTGTTACCACTCATAGTGTCCAATATCCATTGATATGTGACATTGTTCGCAAACATTTCCCATTGCTTCTGGCTGAGGAAAAATTAGTGGAGACTGTAAAATCAGGTTTAAGATGTGCGTTTAGGAAAAGCCCCACTTTGGGCTCCATTCTTTCACCCACATTATTAAAGTCAGATAAATCTAAACAAAGTTCCTGGCTCAAACACCCAGGCATGTACAAATGTGGACATCGGAAATGTAAACCCTGTGATTTTGTCAACATAACTAAAGGGTTTGCAAGTGAAGCAACCAAAAAAGAATATGAGATCAGATCCTGCATGAATTGCAAAACAGAATCTGTGATCTATTTGATCGAGTGCACTCTATGTAAAATCCAGTATGTTGGACTCACGTCACGTGACCTCAATACTAGGATTAGAGAACATTTGTCCTCATTTAACACTAAGAGGGCATCAACCCCTATTGTACAACATTTTGGGGTGTATCATGACAATAATCTCCAGGGCTTCACCTGGTGTGCGATTGAAAAGGTTAATAGACCGACCAGGGGAGGGGATATTGATATTCTCCTCGCCAGACCCGAAGCCTTCTGGATTTTCACACTCGGAACACGGGTACCCGTAGGACTAAACTCCAGATATGATGTTCTAAACCTCTGGGAATAATTCCCAAAACATAGATTGTTGCCCTCTACACCCACGAGGTGCACAGTGCTTACATAGTCGGATTAACATTTATTCCACAATATGAGAATAGATTATACATCATGTTAAGCCATATATTATATATTGGCACCTAGTATTCCACTGTCCTGTATAAAATTACCATCATTTTATTACTATTGGCCTTGGCACAAAGGATTACACGTATCACTAGCTACACATATATACATTTATCTCTTTATATAGATTCCCTAAAGTGATTTTCTCCAGTATACAACAATGGAGCTATTGTGTTCAATCACTGTTGTTGTGTAGTCTAACAGTATAGTGGGTTTGTCCAGTGTATACCATTTAGTATATATCTTGTCGATTTTTATAATTATTAGGTATTCATTTATGTCTTTGCATCCAGACAGTTATATTCCTGGGTTAATAGTCAGAACCTATGACATTTTACTCCCCATCAGGCGGGTCCAGATATAGAATAATGTTTATGCCTTCTACCTAGTAACAAGCAGGTTTCTGTTTAGACTAACTATTAATTGCCAACTTAAAAAAAAAATTTCTCTTTTTTTCCCAGAATACTTATACATTTAGGTCTTGTCCATATCGAGGTTCAACCCTACAAATTATTTTTGGAATTTTACCCTACAAATCATTTTGGAATTTTATAGGCACTTATAATCATCTACATTAAATAGCCTTAAATTAAACATCCCATACTATTTTTATTAATATACCTTTTGGGCTTATCCGTTTGGACACCTATTAGTTATTTTTTATTTTTTATTGTATACAGGTTGTTACGATGCAACAAAGTTTTGAGCATAGCACTCCCAGTACATATTATCCATTCAACACAGGATTTGTGATATACATTTATATCTGGGTTGGCAATTTCAAACAAGCACTTCAATGTTAGTTTTATTCTAGTCTAGTTGAACTGTTTAAGCAATTTATCATTTGCACACTTTTTACGATACTATTTTTTTTTTTTTAAATAGTTTTTTATTGAGGTAACATGACGAACATATAAAGAATTACAAAAAGAAATATCATGGCAACATGCCCATTTGTCATACATCAGGATTTACATAGTTAATTAAACAAGCATGTCTTCACACTTGTAAGATCAAAGCATATCCTAACCCAAAGGTACAGTTACCAGCCATGTATATTACCTCATTTTGCATAAGTACATTAACAAAAGGACATATAACACCAAACACACATCTAGCATGATACAAGCCTAAATGCAATATCCAATTCGTAACCAATGCGGGCTTGTACTTGTCCATGGTATCTTCAACAGAACGTATATTGCATACATTTCCAGTAGTGGAACATTTCAACAGGAATGTTAACCCTATAGATGTTATATATTATGTCGTACACTCCCCCTAATCTGTGCTAAAGTATGAATGAGACATCTTTCGGGCCATACATCTTAAAAATAGGTACTGTGGAAAACGTAGGGGGTAAAGTTACAGGGGTCCTCTAGGACCCAACCTATTAATGAATTTTATATAAACACTACAATCGGTGGTAAAGGCCACCATTTAACTCAGAAGAGAGCCTATTAAATGTATGAGACACAATGTTGTACAGATCTATCATTTGAAAAATTTATATGAAAGATCCAAGCTATTTGTACAACTAAGGTCGATTGCAAGTTAGGAATATGCTCATTGTAATACGTATAATTACTAACAGGGTAGGCATTGAACAACTATAAGGAGAACTATACACAGTGAGGGGTTACAAAAGCTAACTTCCATCTTATACTAAAACTGTCTTACATCCTTAGCAGAAAGAATGACACTAAAAAAGATCTCAGGTCCCCCTTTGGATCTGCTACCCACAGTAATCCCCAGTAGAGAGAATATAGGTTACTATCGGACCTACTTATAAAACATGGAAACATCTGACATAATCATATGTACCCAGCAACGCTGCCTCTAGTTGTGTCAAGATATTTGTATTATCCAAATATGGATAAAGTCCATACATTTCCTTAGCCCCCCATATTGCAGTACTTTATACAATATTAACTGCGACGTTGCAAACCTGACTGCAAATATACCTTGAATATCCGACTCATATAGGAACGCTGTGGGGAGCATTATTCACATACCCATTGTGCAAATGTGTAACTTAGTAGAAAACTATACTATAAGGGAAAATGAGTTACTATGGCTGGTGGGCCTCTGTAATAACCTTCTTAATGCTGCGGTGTTGAATTTACGATACTATTTGATGGTATAATCTGGGCATCTATATGCAGTCCGGGACTATAGTACTTTGTAGTATTGGATTTTGCATTTTGTTTTTTGTTTTTTTGTTTTTAGTTTACTGTTGTTTGTTTTCGTTTCTATTTCACTTAGGTACATAACACTGCCAGTTTTTTACTATTAACATTTATCCTTTCAGTATGCAAATTAGTCTGAGCAGCACAGGCATCTAGTTAATATACAGGTGTGCACAGGTCTAGCTTGAGGGCGTTGTTGTATATTTTAACCTATCACATTTGTTTGAACTGTTTTTAAACAGGTGTGGGGCTCAGCACTACAGGCTATGACTACGGATCATTTCCGAAACATGTAAGCCAGTTAGTGCTGCGCCCTCAGCACCTTCCACATCTTCTTAGCTGTGACTCTCCATGTTTGTTTTTAAGCCGGTTTTGTACCAAGAATAAAGGATTTAATTTTATGCTACTGGGACTTTCTCTCTTTGATTTACATATTTTCCAGTACACCAGTAGCATTTGCTGACTATGGGACTTTAACTGTTTGGAGCAAGTTTGATGACCATCTGTGTTTTGCCATATACCTACGGTCCTGGTGACCACTACTTTCATTACTAAGTCTCACCGTGCCACGGAGCGGAACAGGGGGGAGGAGCTATCTACACAATACAGGGAAGTGTTGCGGCTGGGATAAGTTGAGGCGGTAGAGGTACACCGCTTCGTCCTGGCACCTTCCGGTGAATTTGTCTCTTTTCTGATTGGAGCCTGACCTGCACGAAGTGTAGCGGATATCAAGCAGCAGAGGTCTGCCAGAAGCACCCCCCATCCGCAGAACACGGGTGAGTGAAACTTATTGTTTGATTTGGTTAGCCTGAGAGTGCCAGACACTGGTTACTAGCATTGCTATTTGCTATTAGAGGGCAGCTCGCGACCAACAGACACTATACATCACTCTGCTTTACATATATTGGCAACACATTTGGTGCACATACTTTGAACTGTATACTTCTTTGGAATTAATTACAAATTTGAACGGCTGACACAGTAATAAGAGTTTCTCTTTATTTATTTAACAGTTCATTCATTTGGGTATATACTGGATATACTAACACTCTTATTAATTGTGGTATTGCAGCCCCTAGTCTCCTCCATTGTCAGCATAAACATGGAAGAACAACAGCCTATTTTTTATTCATTGATGTCTGTTACTGCACGTACTACTACTTCCACAGACTGTGAATTAATTTTCTCAGAAGATAAGGGGGTTCTCACATTGGGTACCCTCTTTGAGCAAATGGAAAATCTGCTGTTAAAAGAGTCTAAAATCCAGTGGGATGTATGGGCACTGGAAAAATATCTTAATTTGAACATGATACCCAGAGGCCTGAGATTATACAAGTTTCCCACTTTTGAGGTGGACACTCAGGACAAAGATTTTGTAGAGGCCTGGAATGCCGTACTTACTGACTGTTAAATGAGACTCATGAAGTTGCTCATACAATATAAAAATAAATTGTTGGAAATTACTAGAAAGGAAATAGATTGTTTACAGGTTGAAATGAATAGGAGAAGCAACAATACAGATTTTGCAAGATTTGATAAAACCCTTAGAGAGCTAGTGGCTAAGGGTAGATCTAATATTATGGAAACCAAACACACTAAGTTTATTAGAGACAAATTTGATTACACGAATAATTCAGTATACATTTGGAATAAAGTGAACAGAGGCATATTCAGGGCCAATCAACCTAGGTTTGGTAGGAGGAGGAGAGGAAACAGAAACAGAAGTAGGAATAGGAACCATGGTAGTCAGGGGAACGCTGCTAAAAATGTTACTTTCTCAGGGAGTGAATCAGAGGGGTCAAGTGAGGGGGAAACATTAGATACACATATACCATCTGTATCCACTACCCATGACAATGTGCATACTATTATGCAGGCCCCACACATGGACTTATCTACAGGCAATAGAGAAGGTGGGACAATACAAGGAACTAATTCAGCACGTAGTGTATACATAGAATCGGTCCCTTCTACACATACACAAAAACAGGCCGATCCCTTTACCCTTAATCAGGTTTTTCCCCAGGCACGGGATGCACCCACAGGAGGGGGGAGACGGACAACCCACCACGGCACACACTACAATTACAATCAAGACAGGTATCAGCTCAGGGAGCCCAGGCCACAAACACGTTACAAGTAGAGGATCCTAGGATAGTGGGGAATGTAGTAAACTTGTCCACACAACAACTCAGTAATACACAATACAATGTACTGAATAAAGGCTTAAATTTTGCACCAACAAATGACTTTGATCTTTTTAAAACAATTCTTGATGTCAATAAACTGGTGCGAAATTTAACTTTAAAAAAACACTTTGGCCATCTTGATGGTAATGATTGTACTGTGACACAGACTCAAACTTTGACCCAGATTGATTATATCAATCTTGAGAACCACGATTTCAAACACATATGTGATGTGGTCTCATTACAGCAGCTCCAGCATGAAGCAATAAGAGCCACTGATGGAGCCAGCAGGGGTCCCTGCTTTAAGAAAAAATCTAAATTCTATCCTATTCACAATCGTGGCAATATTATAGAAACTTTCTATAATAGAGTGGAAAAAGATCTTTTGACACTTAAAAATAATCAACCCAAACACAACTTCAATCTATCTCTTTCTGAGAAAGAAGCTATGGTGTCATTAAGAGACAATAATTCTCTGGTCATCAAAAATTCAGATAAAGGTGGCATGGTAGTAGTGATGGATAAGGAACAATATATTCGGGAAGGCCTAAGGCAATTACAGAAAGATACTGATTATTTTGTTCTCAAAGGAGATCCCACTGTACAGTTCCAGATGGAACTTAAACAGCTTCTGGATGATGGCCTTGAACTAGGGATACTGGACAAGACCACTGTGGAATTTCTATCAGTTGATTTTCCCAAAATCCCTTTGTTCCATCACCTACCAAAGACCCACAAAACCCTTGACAATGTACAGGGGAGACCCATAGTGAGTGGAGTTGACTCACTCTTGGGTAACTTGTCAGAGTGGCTGGACTCTATTCTCCAACCCATAGTCATGTCCCTCCACTCATATGTGAAAGATACTAAACACATTCTGAATTTGATTGAGAAAATCGAATGGGATGATGGATGGAAATGGCTCACTGTTGATGCTGTTTCATTGTACTCTAGCATTCCACACCAGGTGGGAGTACAAGCCATAGCGTTTTTTCTGGAACATGAGTCAGATTATAATGAGACGTATATTGAGTATGTTGTTAAAGTTACTACTTTTCTACTTACACACAACTTTTTTAAGTTCGAGGATGTCTACTATCTCCAAAGATGTGGCACTGCCATGGGAGCTAAATTTGCACCATCATTCGCTAATTTATTCTTAGGAAGGTGGGAGCTTTGCCATATCTTTGGAGATAGTAATCCCTACAGAGACTGTATCTCCTTCTACAGGAGGTACATTGACGACCTCCTCTTTGTGTGGACAGGTGATCCAACAAGCATTTCGCTGTTTATAAATTTTCTCAACAGCAATGAGTTTGGCCTCAGATTCACCTATGAACTTAATGACAAATTCATTAATTATCTTGACCTTACTCTGGAGGTCACAGATAATGGTACAGTCAAATCGACTATTTATCGCAAACCCATTTCGGGCAACTCTCTACTCTTGGGTTCCAGTTGCCACCCTCAACATGTCCCATTTGCTATCGCAAAGGGTGAATACACCAGACTTAAGAGGAACTGCACTCTGCACACGGATTTTCAGAGAGAAGCCAGAGGACTGGAGAAGAGACTTAGGGACAGGAACTATCCACCCAGGGCCATAAGAAAAGCCAGGGAACAGGTTCAAACCATTCCCAGGGAAAAATTGCTGGGATCTAAACAGGTCATAAGGCAAAATAAACAGGGGGTGACTTTTGTTACCACTCATAGTGTCCAATATCCATTGATATGTGACATTGTTCGCAAACATTTCCCATTGCTTCTGGCTGAGGAAAAATTAGTGGAGACTGTAAAATCAGGTTTAAGATGTGCGTTTAGGAAAAGCCCCACTTTGGGCTCCATTCTTTCACCCACATTATTAAAGTCAGATAAATCTAAACAAAGTTCCTGGCTCAAACACCCAGGCATGTACAAATGTGGACATCGGAAATGTAAACCCTGTGATTTTGTCAACATAACTAAAGGGTTTGCAAGTGAAGCAACCAAAAAAGAATATGAGATCAGATCCTGCATGAATTGCAAAACAGAATCTGTGATCTATTTGATCGAGTGCACTCTATGTAAAATCCAGTATGTTGGACTCACGTCACGTGACCTCAATACTAGGATTAGAGAACATTTGTCCTCATTTAACACTAAGAGGGCATCAACCCCTATTGTACAACATTTTGGGGTGTATCATGACAATAATCTCCAGGGCTTCACCTGGTGTGCGATTGAAAAGGTTAATAGACCGACCAGGGGAGGGGATATTGATATTCTCCTTGCCAGACGCGAAGCCTTCTGGATTTTCACACTCGGAACACGGGTACCCGTAGGACTAAACTCCAGATATGATGTTCTAAACCTCTGGGAATAATTCCCAAAACATAGATTGTTGCCCTCTACACCCACGAGGTGCACAGTGCTTACATTGTCGGATTAACATTTATTCCACAATATGAGAATAGATTATACATCATGTTAAGCCATATATTATATATTGGCACCTAGTATTCCACTGTCCTGTATAAAATTACCATCATTTTATTACTATTGGCCTTGGCACAAAGGATTACACGTATCACTAGCTACACATATATACATTTATCTCTTTATATAGATTCCCTAAAGTGATTTTCTCCAGTATACAACAATGGAGCTATTGTGTTCAATCACTGTTGTTGTGTAGTCTAACAGTATAGTGGGTTTGTCCAGTGTATACCATTTAGTATATATCTTGTCGATTTTTATAACTATTAGGTATTCATTTATGTCTTTGCATCCAGACAGTTATATTCCTGGGTTAATAGTCAGAACCTATGACATTTTACTCCCCATCAGGCGGGTCCAGATATAGAATAATGTTTATGCCTTCTACCTAGTAACAAGCAGGTTTCTGTTTAGACTAACTATTAATTGCCAACTTAAAAATTTTTTTTCTCTTTTTTCCCAGAATACTTATACATTTAGGTCTTGTCCATATCGAGGTTCAACCCTACAAATTATTTTTGGAATTTTACCCTACAAATCATTTTGGAATTTTATAGGCACTTATAATCATCTACATTAAATAGCCTTAAATTAAACATCCCATACTATTTTTATTAATATACCTTTTGGGCTTATCCGTTTGGACACCTATTAGTTATTTTTTATTTTTTATTGTATACAGGTTGTTACGATGCAACAAAGTTTTGAGCATAGCACTCCCAGTACATATTATCCATTCAACACAGGATTTGTGATATACATTTATATCTGGGTTGGCAATTTCAAACAAGCACTTCAATGTTAGTTTTATTCTAGTCTAGTTGAACTGTTTAAGCAATTTATCATTTGCACACTTTTTACGATACTATTTGATGGTATAATCTGGGCATCTATATGCAGTCCGGGACTATAGTACTTTGTAGTATTGGATTTTGCATTTTGTTTTTTGTTTTTTTGTTTTTAGTTTACTGTTGTTTGTTTTCGTTTCTATTTCACTTAGGTACATAACACTGCCAGTTTTTTACTATTAACATTTATCCTTTCAGTATGCAAATTAGTCTGAGCAGCACAGGCATCTAGTTAATATACAGGTGTGCACAGGTCTAGCTTGAGGGCGTTGTTGTATATTTTAACCTATCACATTTGTTTGAACTGTTTTTAAACAGGTGTGGGGCTCAGCACTACAGGCTATGACTACGGATCATTTCCGAAACATGTAAGCCAGTTAGTGCTGCGCCCTCAGCACCTTCCACATCTTCTTAGCTGTGACTCTCCATGTTTGTTTTTAAGCCGGTTTTGTACCAAGAATAAAGGATTTAATTTTATGCTACTGGGACTTTCTCTCTTTGATTTACATATTTTCCAGTACACCAGTAGCATTTGCTGACTATGGGACTTTAACTGTTTGGAGCAAGTTTGATGACCATCTGTGTTTTGCCATATACCTACGGTCCTGGTGACCACTACTTTCATTACTAAGTCTCACCGTGTCACGGAGCGGAACAGGGGGGAGGAGCTATCTACACAATACAGGGAAGTGTTGCGGCTGGGATAAGTTGAGGCGGTAGAGGTACACCGCTTCGTCCTGGCACCTTCCGGTGAATTTGTCTCTTTTCTGATTGGAGCCTGACCTGCACGAAGTGTAGCGGATATCAAGCAGCAGAGGTCTGCCAGAAGCACCCCCCATCCGTAGAACACGGGTGAGTGAAACTTATTGTTTGATTTGGTTAGCCTGAGAGTGCCAGACACTGGTTACTAGCATTGCTATTTGCTATTAGAGGGCAGCTCGCGACCAACAGACACTATACATCACTCTGCTTTACATATATTGGCAACACATTTGGTGCACATACTTTGAACTGTATACTTCTTTGGAATTAATTACAAATTTGAACGGCTGACACAGTAATAAGAGTTTCTCTTTATTTATTTAACAGTTCACACTAATAAACACACACACACTAGGAATTTCACACCGTATCAACAGTTTTGCATCTGCCAGGATGCATATGTCAAAACAAGTATCCAGAAATCCCAAAAAAGACAGCACTCACTGGTCTTGAAAAGTAAAATTTTACTTTTAATAATCAAAGGGTTAAAAGTAGGGAGTAGGCATGACGTTTCGATGCCGTACTGGCATCTTTATCAAATGTCCCAAATGTGGAAAGTGATGCTCCAGAGAAGGCACATCAGCTATGTGATGCCCCAAGGAAAGTGTGAAAGAACTGGCTGTACTGCCACAATTTATAGCACCTCCTATCTGTGATTGGAATTAGTTACAGCTGTTTGACAAATCCTCTTCGCGCTGCAACCAGTGGCATCCACCACGCACCCCCCGTAGTTGATTGGAGCATTCAGATGTAAATATTGCAACTTGCTCCAGCGTGTAACAACCTCATGGCTAATTACCATATGTGTCATGACAATCACCACTCTCCGCCCTCCAGGAATACGTCACACAAATCATAAGTCTGTAGTAGTCGAGAGAGTAGATGTACACACCCACTGAAGCCGCATCAGACAAATCCCAAGCCAATCAATAGCCATCACTGTATGTTAGAGAGTGGGGGTATGAAACGGACACTTTACACTAATTCCTCCGTCACTTCTGAGACATTGTAGGGAATCAAGCTCCACACATAGCGGAATGTTCCATTATAAATATATCATCCTCCCAATTCATTATTGTACTGGTGCTGTAAGTGTAGCGAGTGATTATGCCTGTCTGAAACTGAATACGAATTTACGATCTGGGTGTTTACACACATCCTAGCCATACGTGCCCCACATATAGTGGGTACTACCCATAGTCTAAGTCATCTTCATCACTGCTATATTGAATGATAGATAGCCCAGATGTTGTGCCAACATGATGTAAAGTGATGCCATAATCATTGGTAATGCGCACTTGTGATCCAATGAGCCAAGTATTTTGATGTGAACAATATCGACAATCCATACCCCACATAAAGTGGGTTCAGCCATTATTCTGAATAAAACATCTTCATTAGTGTGCTAAGTGGTGGATGTCCTGTAATGCATAGCGCAGCGTCCAAACTGAAGTGGCAAGCCAGAAAAAAATGTGAAAAAGAATAAGAAAAGAAAAACTGGAAAAACTGGATAAAATTAAAATGCATGTATATGCAAATATATGGAAGTCACCCTGCTCCAGATGTAAAAAATGCAAGTATAGATCTGTCCTTAATGTTACTGAAGAGAGCAACCACAATTTGATCAGCCAATAAAAGGCCCAAAGTCCAGTTTAATATTCAGTCCCTTCGGGGACACAGTGTCTAGGATGTAAATCCATCTGGATTCCAACTGTAGTAACATTCTGGCTCGGTCACCCCCCCGAGCAACATCTATACGATTTAAAATGGAATATGATGTCAACCAAATACATTTCCTTGACCTTAATATTTTTAAAGTAAAACATGATCAGGCCATGAGGTTTGGAACCTCACTTTACACTAAAGTCACGGATAGGAATTAATTATTGCTAGAGTCTAGCTATCACCCTCGCCATCAGAAGATAGGGATTATCTCCTCTCAACTCACGAGAGTAGTAAGAAACAATTCTGAACAAGAACTATGTGAATCCCAACTTGATTCCATGTGTTGAAAATTGAAAGCAAGTAACTACGATAAACAGGACATCATGAGTGCCAGACAGGCATTGGAGGCTTCTAATCAAGAGACCCTTACAATTACAAAAAATATTTCTATGACCGAAGAACAACATATAAATTTCATCACCACTTTTACTCCCCTACACACTACTATACAAGAAGCTGTTCGCAGCAGATGGGACATCCTTGAAACAGATAAAAGCCTTGCCAATTGGAAACAGAAACCAGCAAGACTGGTCTACAGGCAAGCAAAAAATAGCAGGGATCTACTTGTAAAGATGGCTCCAAAGGGTAGTCACCAGATGGACTCATGGTTACAACCAAGAAGAAAGGGATGTTTTCGATGTGGTGAATGTGTTACCTGCAACTCTATGCAGACAGGGGACTCTTTCCAACACCCGCACAAAAATAAACGTTATTCTATACGACTTTGTCTCACGTGCAATAGCACTTTTGTCATTTACATACTGTTTTGTCCATGTTCCTTGTTTTATGTGGGCAAAACGACCACCCCGTTCAAGGACAGCATGGCTAACCACAGATTCTCGATTAGAGAGGCACTCAAGAAAGGCAAATCCGATCTTCCAGTTGCACAGCTATCAGCCAATCAGATTGAAGTTCAATCCTATTGGCTCATTTTATCAGCCAATCGGATTGAACTTCAATCTGATTGGCTGATTGCATCAGCCAATCAGATTTTTCCTACCTTAATTCTGATTGGCTGATAGAATCCTATCAGCCCATCGGAATCTGAGGGACGCCATCTTGGATGACGTCATTTAAAGGACCAGCCATTTGTCGGGTAGTCGTCGTGCAGGAAGGATGTTCCGCGCTGGAGGTCTTGAAGATGGAGCTGCTCCTCGTCGGATGGATGAAGATAGAAGATGCTGCTTGGATGAAGATGTCTGCCGGTCTGGATGTCCTCTTCTGCCCGGATAGGATGAAGACTTCTGCCAGTCTGGATGTCCTCTTCTGCCCCATCGGATGAAGACTTCGGCCCGGCTGGGTGAAGACGACTCAAGGTAGGGAGATCTTCAGGGGGTTAGCGATAGGTTTATTTAAGGGGGGTTTGGGTGGGTTAGAGTAAGGGTATGTGGGGGGTGGGCTTTAATGTTGGGGGGGGTTGTATTTTTTTTTACAGGCAAAACAACTGATTACTTTGGGGCAATGCCCCGCAAAAAGCCCTTTTAAGGGCTGGTAAAAGAGCTGGTTACTTGGTAATGTAGAATAGGGTAGGGACTTTTATTATTTTTTTTTTTTTTTTTTTTATTAGAGGGCTTAGATTAGGTGTAATTAGTTTAAACTTCTTGTAATATTTTTTTCTTTTCTGTAGTTTAGTGTTTTTTTTTGTAATTTAGTTTAGTTTATTTAATTGTATTTAATTGTAGGTATTGGTAGCTAATTTATTTAAATAATTTAATTATAGTGTATTGCTAGTTTTTTTGTTGTTTTTTTTTTTATTTATAGTTCAACAGCATAACAAAATTGTCAAAAACAATCACACCAAAAGTAATAATTGTAGCAATAGTTTACAACGAAGTCAGATTTTTCTATTCACTTATCCTCATGGTATTGTTTGAAAGAAATAATACATACATTTTTCTCTTAACAACATTACTAATACATGACTCAATTCCTCCAATCTCGTCTTGTTGGATTCTTATACTGTTAACTGTTTTATTGATTTTTATACCACCGCACAAAACATACACACACACAAACAGGACAAAACAAACAACAACAAAAAAAAAAAAGAAAGAAAAGAAAAAAAGACAGTAAGAGTGTTCCCTCCCTCCTCAATTTCTCATATTGTTTACTTGTTTATCAAGGGAATAGGTTATTTGTAATTGCTGTTTCGAGACAAATAGTCCCCCTGAATGGTGCCATAAACTGCCTCTGATTTTCTTTTGGCAGGTCAGAGATAATATTTTTCCATTTTTAAAAAAATCTATTTATAAGGGCTTCAGAGTTGGTCGTCATATCAAATTGTTCCATTATAGCTTGGTTATATAATTTTTGTTTAAGTTCTCTCAGGCTAGGGGCTATTAGACTTCCAATATTTTAGCAACCTGCCTGTAATAATTATACTATTTAACTGACATACATTCTCAAACCGAGATCCTATCTTAGAAAAAAAGAAGATTATTTCTTCTGAAATTTGTATATTAGTCAAGTTGATCTTATTAAACCAGGCATTAACCTTAAGCCAGAATTTTTTAATCTTGGAACATTCCCAAAAAGAGTGATACAAATTTGTTCTTGACCTCTTACATTTGGGACAGAATATTCCTATTTCTGACCATCTAGCCTTTACGGCCGGGGTAATATAGGCTTTATTAATAAGTTTTGTATGAGTTTCTCTCCACAAGATAGATATTGTTGCTAGGTCTAGAGCCTTAAAACTTTCTTTAATTTTTTCCGGATTAGTTTGCCAGCTAATCGCTAAGAAATGTAAATTTCTTGTACCCAGTGACGACATAACTGTCTTATAAAACAGGGAGATTGCATATTTTACATCCCTAAATAAATTTAATAGTGGTTCTAGGGTATCAGACATTACTTCAATCGAATTATTAGAGATTAGTTGTTGTAGGTAATGACACACTTGTAAATACGCATGAAAACAGAATTTATGCTTACCTGATAAATTACTTTCTCTTGCAGTGTATCCAGTCCACGGATTCATCCTTACTTGTGGGATATTCTCATTCCCTACAGGAAGTGGCAAAGAGAGCACACGGCAGATCTGTCCATATAGCTCCCCCTCAGGCTCCGCCCCCCCAGTCATTCGACCAACGGTTAGGAGAAAAAGGAGAAACCATAGGGTGCAGTGGTGACTGTAGTTTAAACAAAAAAATTTAACCTGACTTAATTGCCAGGGCGGGCCGTGGACTGGATACACCGCAACAGAAAGTAATTTATCAGGTAAGCATAAATTCTGTTTTCTCTTGCAAGGTGTATCCAGTCCACGGATTCATCCTTACTTGTGGGATACCAATACCAAAGCTTTAGGACACGGATGAAGGGAGGAAACAAGACAGGTAACCTAAACGGAAGGCACCACTGCTTGCAAAACCTTTCTCCCAAAAATAGCCTCCGAAGAAGCAAAAGTATTGAATCTGTAAAATTTGGCAAAAGTATGCAGTGAAGACCAAGTTGTTGCCTTACAAATCTGTTCAACAGAAGCCTCATTCTTGAAAGCCCATTTGGAAGCCACAGCTCTGGTAGAATGAGCGGTAATTCGTTCAGGAGGCTGCTGTCCAGCAGTCTCATAAGCCAATCAGATGATGCTTTTCAGCCAAAAGGAAAGAGAGGTAGCAGTCGCTTTCTGACCTCTCCTCTTACCAGAATAAACAACAAACAAGGATGATGTTTGTCTGAAATCTTTAGTTGCTTGTAAATAGAATTTTAAAACACGGACCACATCAAGATTGTGTAACAGTCGTTCCTTCTTTGAAGATGGATTAGGACACAGAGAAGGAACAATGATTTCCTGGTTAATATTCTTATTAGAATCCACTTTAGGAAGAAAACCAGGTTTGGTACGCAAAACTACCTTATCTGCATGGAACACCAGATAGGGTGAATTACACTGTAAAGCAGACAATTCTGAAACTCTTTGAGCATAAGATATAGCTACCAAAAACAAAACTTTCCAAGATAATAACTTAATATCTATGGAATGTAAAGGTTCAAACGGAACCCCTTGAAGAACTGAAAGAACTAAATTTAGACTCCATGGAGGAGCCACAGGTTTATAGACAGGCTTGATTCTTACTAAAGCCTGTGCAAACGCTTGAACGTCTGGTACTTCTGCCAGACGCTTGTGTAACAGGATAGACAGAGCAGATATCTGTCCCTTTATGGAACTAGCTGACAAGCCTTTCTCCAATCCTTCTTGGAGAAAAGACAATATCCTTGGAATCCTAATCTTACTCAACGAGTAACCCATGGATTCACACCAATAAAGATATTTCCGCCATATCTTATGGTAAATTTTCCTGGTGACAGGCTTTCTAGCCTGGATCAGAGTATCTATAACTGATTCAGAAAACCCACGCTTAGATAGAATTAAGCGTTCAATCTTCAAGCAGTCAGTTGCAGAGAAACTAGATTTGGATGCTTGAATGGACCCTGTATTAGAAGATCCTGCCTCAATGGCAGTGTCCATGGTGGAACAGATGACATGTCCACTAGGTCTGCATACCAAGCCCTGCATGGCCACGCAGGTGCTATCAGAATTATCGAAGCCTTCTCCTGTTTGATTCTGGCTACCAGCCGAGGGAGAAGGGGAAACGGTGGAAAGACATAAGCCAGATTGAAGGACCAAGGCGCTACTAGAGCATCTATCAATGCCGCCTTGGGGTCCCTGGACCTGGATCTGTAAAGAGGAAGTTTGGTGTTCTGACGGGACGCCATCAGATCCAATTCTGGAATGCCCCATAGCTGGGTCAGCTGAGCAAAAACCTCCGGGTGGAGTTCCCACTCCCCCGGGTGAAAAGTCTGACGACTTAGAAAATCCGCCTCCCAGTTGTCTACTCCTGGGATGTGAATTGCAGATAGATGGCAGGAGTGATCCTCCGCCCACCTGATAATTTTGGTTACTTCCTTCATCGCTAGGGAACTCTTTGTTCCCCCCTGATGATTGATGTACGCTACAGTCGTGATGTTGTCCGACTGAAATCTGATGAATTTGGCCGCTGCTAGTTGAGGCCATGCCTGGAGCGTGTTGAATATCGCTCTCAGTTCCAAAATGTTTATCGGGAGAAGAGACTCTTCCCGAGACCATAGGCCCTGAGCTTTCAGGGAGTCCCAGACCGCGCCCCACTCCGGTCTGCGGAAGCACATTCCCTGAGACAGGTGATCCTGAGACAACCACCAGAGAAGAGAATCTCTGGTTTTCTGGTCCAGTTGTATTTGAAGAGATAAATCTGCATAATCCCCATTCCACTGTTTGAGCATGCACAGTTGCAGTGGTCTGAGATGTATTCGGGCAAAAGGGACTACGTCCATTGCCGCAACCATTAATCCGATTACCTCCATGCACTGAGCTACAGATGGCCGAGGAATGGAATGAAGAACTCGGCAAGTGCTTAAAAGCTTTAGCTTCCTGACCTCCATCAGAAATATTTTCATTTCTACCGAGTCTATTAGTGTTCCCAGAAAGGGAACCCTTGTGAGCGGGGACAGAGAACTTTTTTTGACGTTCACCTTCCACCCGTGAGACCTTATAAAGGCCAGAACAATTTCCGTATGAGCTTTGGCTCTGTTAAAAGACAACGCCTGTATTAAGATGTCGTCTAGATAAGGTGCTACTGCAATGCCCCGCGGTCTTAGTACCGCTAGAAGGGACCCTAACACCTTTGTGAAAATTCTGGGAGCGGTGGCCATCCCGAAGGGAAGGGCCACAAACTGGTAATGCTTGTCCAGAAAGGCGAACCTTAGGAACTGATGGTGATCTTTGTGGATAGGAATATGAAGGTACGCATCCTTTAAATCCACGGTAGTCATATATTGACCTTCCTGGATCATCGGTAAGATTGTCCGAATGGTCTCCATTTTGAATGATGGAACTCTGAGGAATTTGTTTAGAATTTTTAGATCCAGGATTGGCCTGAAAGTTCCTTCCTTTTTGGGAACCACAAACAGGTTTGAGTAAAAACCCAGTCCTTGTTCTGCAAATGGAACTGGATATATCACTCCCATCTTGAGTAGATCTTCTACACAGCGTAAGAATGCCTGATTCTTTGTCTGGTCTGAAGACAGACGAGAAATGTGGAACCTTCCCCTTGGAGGGAGTCCTTGAATTCTAGAAGATATCCCTGAGCAACGATCTCTAATGCCCAAGGATCTGGAACATCTCTTGCCCAAGCCTGAGCAAAGAGAGAGAGTCTGCCCCCTACTAGATCCGGTCTCGGATCGGGGGCTACCCCTTCATGCTGTCTTAGTAGCAGCCGCAGGCTTCTTGGCCTGTTTTCCCTTGTTCCAGCCCTGCAAAGGTTTCCAGGTTGCTTTGGGCTGTGAAGCGTTACCCTCTTGCTTTGCGGTTGCAGAGGTTGAAGCAGGGCCGCTCCTGAAGTTGCGAAAGGAGCGAAAATTAGCCTTGTTTTTAGCCTTAAAAGGTCTATCCTGCGGGAGTACATGGCCCTTACCCCCAGTGATATCCGAAATAATCTCTTTCAACTCGGGACCGAAAAGGGTCTTTCCTTTGAAAGGAATATTTAGTAATATTGTTTTGGATGACACGTCGGCCGACCATGATTTGAGCCAAAGCGCTCTGCGCGCCATTATGGCAAAACCAGAATTTTTCGCCGCTAACTTAGCTAATTGTGATAAAAGAATTAGCCAGTTTTAGGGCATGAATTCTATCCATGACTTCGTCATATGAAGTCTCCCTCTGGAGCGACTCCTCCAGCGCCTCAAACCAAAAAGCTGCTGCAGTAGTTACAGGAATAATGCAGGCAATAGGTTGGAGTAGGAAAACCTTGTTGAACAAATATTTTCTTTAGTAAACCTTCTAATTTTTTATCCATAGGATCTTTAAAAGCACAACTGTCTTCTATTGGTATGGTTGTGCGTTTGGCTAGTGTTGAAACTGCCCCCTCCACCTTAGGGACCATCTGCCACGCTTCCCGCCTGGGATCAGTTATGGGGAACATTTTCTTAAAGATAAGGGGGGAACAAAAGGTACACCTGGTCTCTCCCACTCCCTAGTCACAATATCCGCCACCCTCTTAGGGATCGGAAACGCATCAGTGTATACGGGGACTTCTAGATATTTGTCCATTTTACACAATTTCTCAGGGACCACCATGGGGTTGCAATCATCCAGCATAGCTAATACCTCCTTAAGCAGCACGCCGAGGTGTTCCAGCTTAAATTTAAATGCTAAGGAATCTGATTCAGCCTGCTGAGAAACCTTTCCTGTGTCAGAAATTTCTCCCTCAGACAGCACATCCCTCACTGCCACTTCAGAGTGTTGTGAGGGTACAACAGATAAATCATCCAAAGCTTCTGATTGCTCAAACTCTGTTCTTAAGACCGAGCTATCTCACGCTTTTTAGGAAAAACTGGCAGTTTGGATAGGAATGCCACAAGGGAATTATCCATGACTGCTGCTAATTGTTGTAATGTAATAGGGGCCAATGCGCTAGAGGTACTAGGCATCGTTTGCGCGGGCGTAACTGGTGTTGACACATGGGGAGAGGAAGGTAGGCTATCCTTGTTACCTTCTGTCAAAGAATCATCTTGGGCTACATCTTTAGGTGACACAACATGATCTTTAAACTGCATAGACACATTAGCGCACTTAAAATACAAATGAAGAGGGGGTTCCACCATGGCTACTAAACACATAGAGCAACGTCTATCTGTAGGCTCAGACATGTTAAACAGACAAGTAAATAGACTTAGACAGCACTAAAATACTGAAAAATACAATTTGAGAAAAAAACAGTACTGTGCCTTTAAATAATAAAAAGCACCCACTTTTTAACTAAATCTTCAAAAATGATCCAATCTTTCTGAAATTTACACCATATGATCCTAATGCTTTGAAATGATTGCACAGTGAATTTCAAGTCAATTAACCCCTTAATGCCCAAACCGAAGCAACCTAAAGCTGACAACCGGTTAGCAAACTACAGCACCATCTGCTGTGGCCCTACCTGCCCCTGGGGATTCGTTTGATCGAAAATAAGCCTCTATGAAGTCCTCAAGAAGTCTTTGGACCCTCCACATGAAGCTGCATGAAGCTGTCTGCCATATCAACTGCGCAACTGAGGCGCAAAATTTAGGCCCCCTCCCTCTCCACTCCGGAGTTGTGGGGCCTTCAAAACCCTAAATAGGTGTCTAAATATATGCCATGTGGAATAAAACCCCATAAATCACATCCAAATGTAATAAAAACTTGTATAATGATTAGATTTTCTACTATAAAATAATCGATTGCCCTTTAACAGTGTTCACCAGTTTTTGAGCCTTGTTAATTAAGCCTTCCTTCTATACTGAGTCTCAGAATATGGCTTACCTTCCCCACATAGGGATTCTTGTCAGTCTTCTAGCATTACTAAGTCTTGACTAGAAAAAAATGACTGAACATACCTTATAGCAGTTAAGCCTGCAAACTGTTCCCCCCAACTGAAGTTTTCTGGTACTCCTCAGTCTTGTGTGGGAACAGCAGTGGATTTTAGTTACAACATGCTAAAATCGTTTTCCTCTCAGCAGAATTCTTCATCACTTTCTGCCAGAGAGTAAATAGTACAAACCGGCACTATTTAAAAATAACAAACTTTTGATTGAAGATATAAAAACTACAAATCTAACACCACATTCACTTTACCCTCCCATGGAGATGCTACTTGTTAGAGCGGCAAAGAGAATGACTGGGGGGGCGGAGCCTGAGGGGGAGCTATATGGACAGCTCTGCTGTGTGCTCTCTTTGCCACTTCCTGTAGGGAATGAGAATATCCCACAAGTAAGGATGAATCCGTGGACTGGATACACCTTGCAAGAGAAATTGAAAAAGTACAAGAAGACAGAGGGGCGCCTCATGTGTGGTATAATCAGATGGTATTATACAAAACAAACAGAATGGAGCCAAATTAGTACTCACATACTATTGAAGCACACCTATGTGCTGGTAGAGACAAGCTGCAATTTCAGATAGGTGTGACAGCTCACCCTCCAGGCAAAACTGTGTAGCTGGTGAGAGATTAAAAAACACAAAAAGGAAGCACTACATGTGCAGACCATTAAAGGTATAACCGGCAATATCTCTTAGATGATACAGATGGGTACTCACATACTCCTGTAGCACACTTATGTGCTGGTAGAGGCAGGCTGTAACTTTAAGACAGGTGTAGCAGCTCACCCTAGATGTAGATTCTTGGTTGTGCAGGGGTGTAGGTCCCAGTGTGCAATCAGCAAAGGCAGAAGGTAGGAAAAGAACTCCACTCAGTGTGCATTAAGAAAAAAATGTAGCTATTTATTAAAAACAAAGATAAAAAAACAACACAGCAGTTGTTTATGATGAGTGGATAAAAGGGTTTACAGTGGCACCCCTCAAATGCAACGCGTTTCTCGGTTAGAACCGTTTCATCAGGCATATATTCATTCATCATCCTACCTCTGCCTTAAATAACAAACTAACAAATATCCACCTCCTTGCAAAGGGGTGATTTTTGCAAGAGAAATTCATTGTTTATTAATCCTAATTCCTGTTTTAAACTATCAAAACTTTTACAACTTCTTGTGGTGAGGTCCAACAACTGGTGTACATTTTTAAGCCCTTTCGCTGACCATTCATTAAATACCTTAGAATTTAATGCTGGTATAAAACAAGGATTACCTACCAAAGGTAGATATTCTGAATATAAAAAGTAAGAGTCCAAGAGCTTGGTTAGTTTTTTCCAGGCTACTATAACATTGTGTATTATTTTTAATTGTTTTATTTTTGCTGGTGATTTATCTGCATGGGAGTGTAATAAGGCTATCGGAGAGCAGGGGAAGCACAATGTGTATAGGGGAATAATAATTTACTCTTGTTATCCCATCTAATGCTATTTTACTAATACAAATTAAATTATATATCTCTATATCTGGCATAGCAAGGCCTCCATTGATTCTATCAAGACATCATTTTTTAAAAGAGATAGCTCTTTTTTTTCCACCCCATAGAAATTTAGTCACCATTTGATTATATAACTTTAAATCTTTTCTTTTAATAAAAATAGGAAGATTTTGCATAAGGTATAAGAGTTTTGGAAATAGTACCATTTTTATTAAATTGATTTTACCCCTAAGGGATAGTTTAAATTTTGCCCATTTTTCAAGGTCATGCTTAATTTTTTAGGAAAACGGCAGGATAATTCAAGTCATACCACTCTTCCCAATTTATGGAGAATTTAATACCAAGATAAGTAAATTAATCTTTGGTCTCCTTAAATGGGATAGAATTTAGAGAATCATTGTTTTTATTGAGCCAAAAATTTTCAGTTTTCTGTGTATTTGTCTTGTAACCCGAGAAGCTACCAAACTCCTGTAAAATCTGTGACAAAAGAGAGATATTTTTTTAGTATCAGAAAGTAAAACTAATAAGTCATCTGCATAAAGAAGTGTTATTACCTTTTTTTTACCTAATTTTATCCCATCTAGCTCTTTTCTAAGCAAGATCGCTAGCGGTTCATGTGATAGGTTAAAAAGGTAGGGTGAAAGAGGGCAGCCTTGCCTAGAACCTCTTTGAAGAGGGAAGGAGTCTGAGAGAATATCATTTATAGTAACAGATGCCGTGGAATTTTTATATATTTGAGAAATCGACTGTAGAAAGGCTCCTTCAATTCCAAACTTGCTTAATGTTGTAAACAAATGATCCCAAGTTACTGAGTCAAATGCCTTTTGCACATCTATTGAAATAATAGCTGAGTCGGAGGAGATTTTATTTTTGGACTTTTTATTACAGCGTTGAATCTGAGTATTATTAAGAATTAATTGTAATCTACGTAAATTATAAGTGAGGTTTCTTTCTGGCATGAATCCTACTTGATCTTTATGTATAAGGGGATTCATATATGTTTTTAACCTTGTAGCTATAATATGCATTAATAATTTATAATCACTATTTAATAGTGATATTGGCCTGTAAGAAGTAATGTCTTCTGGGTTTTTATTCTTTAAAATTAAAGTTATTATTGATGCTGAGAAATATCGAGAACAAGGTATCTCATTTAAGAAATATTGATTGAATAAATCTTCTAAAGTGTCAGGAACATCATCTATTAAAATTTTATAGAGTTCAATAGGAATCTGTTCAGGACCAGCTGCTTTATTCATAGCAGCTTTTCTAATAGCGTCTTGCACCTCTTTTTTGGAAATTGGCAAATTCAAGTCATAAAGTTTATCTTTGTCTAACATGGGGACCTGTATCCTTTTCCAGAATTCATTTTTAATTTCCATGTTTACTTCTGTTTCTGTATATAATTCTTTAAAATAATTTGAAATGTAGTTGATTATATCCTTGTTATTAGTAAGCCTATTTGTCAGTGTTGTTAATGCTCCTATCATGCTTTTTATTTTTAGATTTTGTCAGATTTGCTAGATGTTTTCCAGCTCTACCACTGTGGCGAAAAAAGAATGATCTAGTTTTGAGATCATCATAGGCAATTTTTTGGCTCAGAAAAATTTCTCTAGATTTTTTAGCTGTCTGGTATGCTTCCCAGAGTCTTTTTGAGGGGTCACTTATATAAGAATTATAGGTATTACGAAGGTGGTTGGCTACTTCTATATCTCTATTAGTATATTTACCTTTTTGCCAAACTAAATAAGATTTAATTTCTCCCCTAATAACGGCTTTAAAACTTTCCCATATTATTTCTGTGGTAATACCAGGTGTTAAGTTAGTTTGAAGAAATTCTACCCATTTTCTTTTAAGCATAGATTTAAATTGTACATTTTCCACTAGGTATCTTGGAAAAAAGAATTTATTGAAACTCCTTTCTTGAGGCGTCTTTAATTGAAATTTTAAAGTAATAATAGCATGATCTGAGATAATAATCTCTTGAATGTCAGCATGCATATCATAAGTCATTAATTTCTCATCTGTTAAAAAAAATCAATGCGAGACATTGTTTGGTGTGCGTGCTATACACAAGAGAATTTAATTAGATCAGGATTTTGTATCCGCCAAATGTCTTTTAAGTGTAATAAATTTTTGAAATTTTTAAGAAGTTTCGACTGCATCTTATTATCTTTATTCAGAGATGGTTTAAGTCTATCAAGGGTAGGGAGGTCTGTAAGGTTAAAGTCACCTACTACAATTAAATTACTGTTAAGAAAAGGTATTAATTTAGTTTGCAATGTTTCCCAAAATTTCTTATCTTTTTTTATTAGGGCCGTAGTGGTTACATAGTATTAAAGGAGAGCCTGCTATTGTAAGTTGGATAATTATATAGCGTGCTTCCCTGTCAGATTCAACCTCTTTAATTACATAAGGGAGGTTTTTGCAGAATAAGAAAGCTACTCCCTTTTTCCTATCTATGGAGGGTGTACCTATCACTTCGCCAACCCAACCGAATTTAAGTTTAGACAATTCTGCTGCATTTAGGTGGGTCTCCTGTAAACAGGCAAAATCAATTTTATATTTTTGTAATTGTACAAGTATTTTTTTCCTTTTCTGGGGAGAGGTGATATCCCCTACATTCCAGGAAGCCAGGTTAATCATATCTTATAATTCTTTTTATATTAACTTTCTTTAACTCTTTATTTCCAACAATGAGGAGGGAGGAAAAAATAAAAAAAAAAAACACAAACAAATACTAAAAGTATACATCTAGGCTTAGAATTTGACAACATTTTCCTAAAGTTTGACAACATTTTTATCTATCCATACAATTAAAACCAAGGTCATAACGAAAAGAATTCCACTGTTTTCATAAAAAATAACAATCTTGAATATTTTATATACATTAATATTAGTATAATGCCATTTTTTTTGCAAAATCTTTTACTTCATCAGCATTATTCATAATCAGGGTCTCGGAGTCAGTAATTAATTTAAATTTAGCAGGGTATATCACCATGGCCTTATAGCCTTTGGCAATAAATTTAGAACAAAGAGGAGTTATCTCTTTACGTTGTAGAGAGGTTTCTGATGAAAAATCTTGAAAAAGAAATATGTTCTTATCATGGATTGTAAAAGGAATTTTTTTTTTGTAAATCTGCATTATTTTGAGTTTATCCTGAAAATACAGGAATCTTGCAATCACCGGCCGGCTTTTATTAGAGCCATCAGATAGATGTTTTATGGGGCCTATGCGGTGTGCTCTCTCTACTGTCAGGGGAAGCAGGTTGGGGTCCATACCTAGGGCTTGGGGTAGGATCTTAGAAACAAAGTCAATCAGGTCATGATAGGTAGGGGTTTCAGGTATACCAATTATTCTTATATTGCTGCGCCTATTTCGGTCCTCTAATTCGTTCAGTTTAAGCTGAATATTTGTAATCTGGGTTGATTGCTCTCTTATAATTGCTGCCTGTTGTTCATTACTATCCTCTAGATCTGAGATACGTTGCTCTGCCTCATTTAGTCTATGCATAAACTGCTTGACCTCAGACGTAAGATTGACTATTTCTACTTTAAGGTGTTCAAATTGAGGGATCATAAGATCCGAAATTTGTTTTACAATATCCTGGGTTTCCTTTCCCTGAGGCTCTAACACATTACTTATTGGAGTTATATTAACTAAATTATCAGTGCTAGTCCTAGTCTTCCTTTCTCTAGTTTTAGGTGGCATCTCGACTGTGCTTATTTTGTGAGAAAAAATTATCCATAGGGTACACGTGAGAAAAACTGAAGTGGAAAACGATATATATTTTTTTTTCTTTTTTTCCCCTTTTTTCTTTCTATTTTTTTTTTCCTTTTTTTCTATTTCTTTCCTCTTTTTTATGGGGGGGGGGGGTGAATGTGAAAGGGTGCTTATCAATATGTGATTTTATAATAGTGTACAAAATTAATATGTCCCCTACCATAGGGTACACATGAGCAAAACAGAAAAGAAAAAGAAGTTCAGACTAAGTGCTATTGCATTGTCTTGTTATCTTGCATTGGTTGATTATGCAAATCTACTGTGTTGACTGGTCCTTTAAGTTAGCTTTAAACAAGCTTGCCAGGTTATTAAACCACATACAGGATAAATCTAGCAATAGTAGTAAAGATTGCTCTTTTCCTATAGCAGTTGACCTTTCTAACACAGCTGGTTATCAGACCTTTAAATTAGGTTTAGAGAGAACTTGCCAGATTATTAAACAAATAATTATCAGCAGGAAAAGATTTTTTTTTTTTTCTTCCCCTTCAAATATAATCATAATACATTAGAAACCCTTTTTCCTTTTTGCCTTCTCTCCCCTTAAAGCAGAAAAAAAAAAGAAAAAAGAAAAAAAGAAAACACAAAAAGAGAGAAAGATGTAACTAGTTTTGTCCCATTACTAATAAACCAATATCAGCAGCAAGTTTTTTTTTGTTTTTAAATAGTCCAACATGATTAATAGCCCATTGTGCTAAAAATAACTTCTTCTTATTAAATTGATATAAGGCTGTTATATATTGTATGGCTGAACAGTACTGTTTGGACCAGGGACAAAAAGTCAATCTGTAAAAAAAATAAATAAATACAGGAACAGTCTTACCAAGATGCTGCCGAAGGAGACCGTACAGGCTGAATTGTACCTCTACTCTTCTTTATTTCTTTAATTTTAAAGGTACACAGGACCGCTTATCCTCCCAAACAGGCTCCCTGCATTATAAGCTTCCCGTGGTATTTGTTTTAGGAAAGCTACAAACAGCTATTGACAGCCACAGATGTAGCCAGATTGACCCAATAGGAGTCAGGCGTTTCCCAATATGCTGCCCAAAACACGAATATTCCGTCACTACTACAAGCACCGGGGACCGTTGACCCTGCAGTGGTAGCCACATCCACTGATCCTCACTTGCTCACCGCCACGGCAGCTATCAGGTTCCGTTTCCAGAGAGCCGAAAATCCTCCTGCATACAGTATATGCTTCCGTCCTACTCTCGACCAGGGAGAGACCCGACGCTACGGGTAGACAGGTAAACAGGTAGCTCACGTAGTCACCGCTGCAGCTGCAAGGTAACAGACTAGCTCTCACCAGGGAGAGATCGCCACGGCCACAGCAGACAGGCGCCAGCCCCTCGAAGTCAGCAGCACCGGCGCGTTGAGCAGATTCCTACCAGGTGCAGGACTGTATACAGGTAAGCTCTGGTTTCTGTAAGTTCTAGGGTTTTCGTAGCTTCTATGGCGTTCAGTCAATCACCTATTGGCGCACTTTCAGAGAGCAGCTTTTCTGCTTTTCAGGTCAGCTTATGTCAGCAGCGGCATAACCTTTACCACGATGTGCATTCTGTAACGATATAGAGATGGTAGGTATAATAGGTAGAGATTGAGCTTTTACTCAGGAGTCAGGTGCCTGGCAGACCAAATTTCATTACACTGTTACTGTATGCATGGTGACAATTTGAATGAAACACAGGTTAAAAGTTCCTAGGTAGTACCTAGATAGGCCTGGGTGCATAAAGGCCTCTTCAACACCAAAGAAGAAGCCGGTTGATGTGATTGTGACCCAGTAACGTCTGGGCAAGTGGCAAGCTGCAGCAAAAATGCTATAATCCGGCAGCCCCTAAAAGAGAAGGGCCCCTAGGAAAATGCTTGCAGAGTGGTACTTTAAGGTGGTTAAGCTCTTTCCCTTCTGAGCTCTAGCACGATGCCTCCGTGCTTCCTCCTCCCCTTCTGGCCTAACTCCCCAGTGTATTGTTAGGTTTAATTGTAACTTAGGTTAGGCTTTATTTTACAGGTACTTTTGTATTTCTTTTAGCTAGGTAGTTATTAACTATTTAATAGCTATTGTACCTAGTTAAAATAAATACAAAGTTGCCTGTAAAATAAATATAAATCCTAAGATAGCTACAATGTAATTATTAATTACATTGTAGCTATCTTAGGGTTTATTTTACAGGTAAGTATTTAGTTTTAAATTGGAATAATTTATTTAATGATAGTGTAGTGTTAGGTGTAATTGTAACTTAGGTTAGGATTTATTTTACAGGTAAATTTGTCTTTATTTTAACTAGGTAGCTATTAAATAGTCAATAACTATTTAATAGCTATTGTACCTAGTTAAAATATATACAAAGTTGCCTGTAAAATAAAAATAAATCCTAAAATAGTTACAATGTAACTATTAGTTATATTGTAGCTATATTAGGGTTTATTTTATAGGTAAGTATTTAGTTTTAAATAGGAATAATTTAGTTAATAAGAGTAATATTATTTAGATTTATTTAATTAATATTTAAGTCAGGGGGGTGTTAGGGTTAGTGTTAGACTTAGGTTTATGGGTTAATAATTTTATTATAGTGACGGCGGTGTAGGGGGGGCAGGATAGGGGTTAATTAATTTATTATAGGTGGCGGCAGTATAGGGGGTGCAGGATAGGGGTTAATAGGTATTATTTAGGTGGTGGCGATATAGGGGGGGCAGGATAGGGGTTAATAAATTTATTATAGGTGGCGGCGGTATAGGGGGGCAGGATATAGGTTAATAGGTATTATGTAGTTGGCGGCGGTATGGGGGGGGCAGGATAGGGGTTAATAGGTATTATGTAGGTGGCGGCGGGGTTCGGGAGCGGCGGTTTAGGGGTTAACATATTTATTATAGTTGTGGTGGGGTCCAGGAGCGGCGGTTTAGGGGTTAACATATTTATTATAGTTGCGGCGGGGTCCAGGAGCGGCGGTTTAGGGGGGAATAACTTTATTTAGTTGCGGCAGTGTAGGGGGCGGGAGATTAGGGGTTAATATGTATAATGTAGGTTGAGGCGGGGTCCAGGAGCAGCAGTTTAGGGGGTAATAAATTTATTTAGTAGCGGCGGTGTGGGGGGGGGGGGCAGATTAGGGGTGTTTAGACTTGGGGTACATGTTAGGGTGTTAGGTGCAGACGTTTCCCATAGGAATCAATGGGATATCGGGCAGCAGACTCCCATTGATTCCTATGGGATCCGCCGCCTCCAGGGTGGCGGATTGAAATCCAGGTATGCTGGCCCGGAATAGTGGCGAGCGTACCTGCTAGTAGTTTGATAACTACCAAAAGTAGTCAGATTGTGCCAAACTTGCGTTCGGAACATCTGGAGTGACGTAAGCATCGATCTGTGTCGGACTGAGTACGGCGGATCGAAGCTTATGTCACTATATTCTACTTTTGCCGGGCAGTAGGGCTTGATAACTAAGGCAAATCAGCCTTGCCACAAATACGCTGCAGAATTCCAGCGTATTTGCGGTTGACGGCTTGATAACTAGAGGCCATGGTGTAAAGGGAGTCTGCGTAAAAGTAGACTGAAGTAAAAAAGAGAGTCATTGAGAACCTCATTTGCATATCTTACCCAGAATCCTTTGCTGCATTGGAAACAGTGTATCCAGAGGTTTTCTTTGAAAAGCAAGCCTCCTACTTGTTTAGATTTGTTAAATGAACTGCACAAGTTATTTTCTTTATATGTTGTGCTTAGTGGAGGATTTTAAACTCGATTTTCACCTCCCCATAATTTAAAAAGTTGTATTTCACCAAGAAATCAACTTCACCCAGCAGTGATTCACCTACTCCCAGCCGATGAGTGGCACAAACTACAGAACAGCTGTCCTGGGATGGTCTGAATCACTGTACTAACCCTAGCTAAGCTTAAAAGCTTTGTATACAGTAATGCTATGGCGTAAAGGAAGTCTGCATCAAAGCAGACTGCAGTAAAAAACCTGCGGAATTCCAGCGTATTTGCGGTTGACGGCTTGATAACTAGAGGCCATGGTGTAAAGGGAGTCTGCGTAAAAGTAGACTGAAGTAAAAAAGAGAGTCATTGAGAACCTCATTTGCATATCTTACCTAGAATCCTTTACTGTATTGAAAACAGTGTATCCTGAGGTTTTCTGGGAAAAGCAAGCCTCCTAACTTGTTTAGATTTGTTAAATGAACTACACAACAAGTTATTTTCTTTATATTTTGTGCTTAGTGGAGGATTTAAAACTCACTTTTCACCTCCCCATAGTTTAAAAAGTTGTTGTATATACACATACATATATATATATGTATATATGTATCCCAAAGTTGTGCAATTTTTTTCGAAACTAATTTTTATTAGTGTTGTTATGTGTAACTGTACTTTGTAATGTATTTTGTATGTGTTTTGTGACACTTTTTGTTTCGAGAAACAGTTAACCAGAGCTCTGAGGACACGGTTATCATTCTAGTGTAAATGACGATTGCTCTCACACATTTGCATTTCCTTTCAACTTGTAATACAAGCACTAAACCTGACGTGCGCAAACACCGGTGATATACCCCTTTTCGCTTGCACGTAACTTTTAGCGCGCAACACATAATCAGGCCCTAAGTGCTTCATGTGTTATGCAATTTCATAGTATTTGTTTTCCCTAGTCAAAAAGGATGATCTTCCTGGAGACTTACTAAAGTAATCATTACTAATCAATGACTCCAGACTAGTCATCAGAAGCCATACTGAAGAATGCCCACAGGCCGAAATATTTAAATGAGATGACTCTAGAGTCATTCACTGGCTGTTCGTGCTTGTGAAGTAATCAGTAAGGTAATCTGCTAATCATTCTGAAGTCATCACCCAGACTTTTGTACCTTAGCTGATGACTTTACAAGCCTGATGACGTCTGATCATGTGCAAGTGACTTATAAAGTAGTTTGATGATCATTAAATGACTCCAGGATGGTCTCTAAAGTAATTCTGTTTGTATTGTTATAAATCTCAACAGCATAGCGCCATAACATTGTGATTATATTTGTACTTTGAGAAGTTATTCAGTAGGATCTACGTATGCATTTGCTGAACATAGGGAAATCTGACACTAATAATCTTCCTCAAAATCATCCCTTTCTTATTTAAAGGGACATTAAAGTCAAAATCAAACTTGCTTCTATTATCTAATTTGCTTCATTGTCTTGGTATATTCTTTATTGAAGAACATACCTAGGTAGGCTCAAGAGCCGCAATGCACTACTGTGAGTAAGCTGGTGATTGGTGGCTGCACAAATGTGCCTCAAGTCACTGGTTTACCAGATGTGTTCTGATAGCTGCCAGTAGTGCACTGCTGATCTTTCAACAAAGGATACCAAAAGAATAAAGCAAATTTAAATGAACAGTCTACTTAATCATTTTTATTGTTTAAAAAGATAGATAACACAGCTTTGCACAACAATCATTGTTATATTAATATACTTTATAACCTTTAAACCTCTAAATCTCTGCCTGTTTCTAAGCCTCTGTAGGCCGCCTCTTATCTCAATGCATTTTATCAGCCTGTCACAGCCAGACAGTGCTAGCTCATGTGTGCTATATAGATAACATTGTGCTCACTCCCATGGAGTTATGCATGAACTAGCATTAATTGGCTAAAATGCAAGTTAGTAAAACACATTGAAATAAGGGGACAGTCCGCAGAGGCTTAGATACAAGTAATCATAGAGGTAAAAAAAAAGTTGGTTATGCAAAACTTTGGAATGGGCAATAAAAGGATTATCTGTCTTTTTAAACATTAAACATTTTCAAATAGACTGTCCCTTTCAATAACAAAATAAAAATGGAAAAATGTTTAAAATGGTATGATTTTTCTAAATCAAAAATGTTGGCTTTCATGTCCTTTTAAGACCATTGTAGTGGTGCAGATTAACCAGTCAGCAATTAGAGATCTACTGAAAGATCTGGATCTACCTTGTGTGTGCATATCCTAAAGATTATGTCAATATAGGAAAGTTATATAAGGAATTCTGTATTAATAATGCTTCTCTAGGATAAAGTATTTGGTAGGCTTGAAAAAAAATGTAAATGTTTTAAAATGTTCTTTCTGCATCTTCAATATGTAACAGTTAAAATAAACTAATAGAATGATGAAAATGTAACTAAAACAGATTACAGTAATTCATGGATATACCGAGTACTAAATGCTTTAATGATGAAGCTCTTGCCCCATCTAGTGGCTAAATATATGAACTGATGTGAAATTTCGAAAAAGTCACCTACACTCATCAAAGCAATCTAAGGTCTAGATTACAATTGGCACGCTAACTGTAGCATGCATTGTATTTATGAGTAGAAAGTAAACGCGTTCGCTTGAGCGCACTCAAATTTAACACGCGTTGGGTTAGCAGGACTTTAGAGCTCTGGTCAATTTATGCAAGACAAAAAAAGTTTTAAATTGCATCAAAAAGTTATAAAGTTATAAAGTTATAAGGGCTCAAAGATATGAGGTCTTTATGAGGCATACAAAGGGCTTTAACATTGAGATACATAATACACATATATAAATATGTATATGTATGTATATGTATGTGTGTATATATATATATATATATATATATATATATATATATATATATATATATATATATATATATATATATATATATATATATATATATGCTAATATGTGTGTACATATGTATTTATGTATTTATATGTGTATGTATGTATTTACAGATATATTAACGCATATGTACACATAAATATATATGTATACATACAGGGAGTGCAGAATTATTAGGCAAATGAGTATTTTGACCACATCATCCTCTTTATGCATGTTGTTTTACTCCAAGCTGTATAGACTCGAAAGCCTACTACCAATTAAGTATATTAGGTGATGTGCATCTCTGTAATGAGAAGGGGTGTGGTCTAATGACATCAACACCCTATATCAGGTGTGCATAATGATTAGGCAACTTCCTTTCCTTTGGCAAAATGGGTCAAAAGAAGGACTTGAGAGGCTCAGAAAAGTAAAAAAATAGTGAGATATCTTGCAGAGGGATGCAGCACTCTTAAAATTGCAAAGCTTCTGAAGTGTGATCATCGAACAATCAAGCGTTTCATTCAAAATAGTCAACAGGGTCGCAAGAAGCGTGTGGAAAAACCAAGGCGCAAAATAACTGCCCATGAACTGAGAAAAGTCAAGCGTGCAGCTGCCAAGATGCCACTTGCCACCAGTTTGGCCATATTTCAGAGCTGCAACATCACTGGAGTGCCCAAAAGCACAAGGTGTGCAATACTCAGAGACATGGCCAAGGTAAGAAAGGCTGAAAGACGACCACCACCGAACAAGACACACAAGCTGAAACGTCAAGACTGGGCCAAGAAATATCTCAAGACTGATTTTTCTAAGGTTTTATGGACTGATGAAATGAGAGTGAGTCTTGATGGGCCAGATGGATGAGCCCGTGGCTGGATTGGTAAAGGGCAGAGAGCTCCAGTCCGACTCAGACGCCAGCAAGGTGGAGGTGGAGTACTGGTTTGGGCTGGTATCATCAAAGATGAGCTTGTGGGGCCTTTTCGGGTTGAGGATGGTGCCAAGCTCAACTCCCAGTCCTACTGCCAGTTTCTGGAAGACACCTTCTTCAAGCAGTGGTACAGGAAGAAGTCTGCATCCTTCAAGAAAAACATGATTTTCATGCAGGACAATGCTCCATCACACGCGTCCAAGTACTCCACAGCGTGGCTGGCAAGAAAGGGTATAAAAAAAGAAAATCTAATGACATGGCCTCCTTGTTCACCTGATCTGAACCCCATTGAGAACCTGTGGTCCATCATCAAATGTGAGATTTACAAGGAGGGAAAACAGTACACCTCTCTGAACAGTGTCTGGGAGGCTGTGGTTGCTGCTGCACGCAATGTTGATGGTGAACAGATCAAAACACTGACAGAATCCATGGATGGCAGGCTTTTGAGTGTCCTTGCAAAGAAAGGTTGCTATATTGGTCACTGATTTGTTTTTGTTTTGTTTTTGAATGTCAGAAATGTATATTTGTGAATGTTGAGATGTTATATTGGTTTCACTGGTAAAAATAAATAATTGAAATGGGTATATATTTGTTTTTTGTTAAGTTGCCTAATAATTATGCACAGTAATAGTCACCTGCACACACAGATATCCCCCTAAAATAGCTATAACTAAAAACAAACTAAAAACTACTTCCAAAACTATTCAGCTTTGATATTAATGAGTTTTTTGGGTTCATTGAGAACATGGTTGTTGTTCAATAATAAAATTAATCCTCAAAAATACAACTTGCCTAATAATTCTGCACTCCCTGTATGTATACATATACAAACATATATATAAGTACATTGGAGCCCTTTGCAGTCAAGAAGCGTATTTCTGTTTACATGGAGTGATAACAAAAATGCTAAAATTTCTTCATTTTTTTGGGTTCGTTTTTCTCCGAAATTCCCGGTAGTGAAGGGGTTAAGCGGCATGTGAACAACCTTCTTAACTTGAGAAGTTGTCTGCGGGCCATTTGTAATCTGGCTCTTAGTGTACTCCTGTTGGGTTTTCACACATAAGTCCGACAGGAGTACACTAATTCTTCATGTGTGCTAACCCAACACCGTGTTAGACCTGAAGCGAGGAACCTGAAGCGCGTTATGCATATTTTACATTCCAGTGTTCTTCACATAGAAAAAAAAAATATCTTTATTTTTAAATATATATTTCTATAGCTGCTAATGCTAATGCAAAATATATATCTATACCTATATATCTATATGAATAGAAATATAGGTATATATATATATATACATATATATATATATACACACAAGGAAGCAAATTGGAGGGCGCTCTAGCGGAGTGTTATTAATTAATTGAAAATTAGAAAAATAAAATATTTAATGTTATAATAAATCCAATGGAGTTAATAACACAGTGTGCTGAATAGCTACAGAGTGTATATGATACAATCACAAACATTAGTTAAATCGATACAGTTAACTATTATTTCTTAACCAATGATTAAAGTGTATACAAAGTGTGCTGAATAGCTACAGGGTGTCTAATATCTGAATAAGAAACAATTCCTCAAAAATCGCAGATGATAAACTATTTTGTGTAAAATAGGATAAAAAAAGGAGATGTTTAGACGGTGTACAATTGCATAATATTTATTAAATGTACCATGCATATGGGTTAAAAATTAAAATGAAATCCCAGTACCTAGTAGCGGTGGTACCATACACTTATGAGTAATGTACTGTCTATGTAACTCCTATGTTACTATTTACAGAAAGCACCAAGAAAAATTACCACCATAAAAAATGTGAAATGTTATATTGGGTGTACCATGTACACAGCGTCGTAAATGTTTTCTTGTAATAGCCTCCAACAATGTTGTAGCGTCCAACAGCGTTATACGTTGTAAACAACAATTGAAACGAAAGTCTTTTATAATTGTTGGCGTTTGGTAACCTCCATCAGCATTAAAACTTAACAGTGTGGTCTGGTTAATGAATTATGCTCATTCACTTATATGTAAATATGGAGCGGAGATCCCAGCATATAACTTCTTGCTCTTAGATGCAGGACAGGGATTAATATGACAGCGCAGCTACTGTGAAAGTGATATGCAATATACTTCTAAAGTCACAGGTTGCAGTTTGCAAAAAGCCGGTACTCACTGTTACATAACGGATGAATGTTGTCTGCAGTCAACCTCCTCTGGGCAATAGTTGAAAACCTGCACTTAGTGCATTTGCACGCAGGTAACTTCAGATTCTCCCGAACCTCCTTGTTTGTTTAGCGGATAGGATTTCCAATTGATGATGAAATAGTGAGTTTGGCCAAACTCTCCAGATGGTACTGTTGGTACTGTTGCACACTGTATTAACAGGATAGATAAGTAAGTGACAAGCTGGTAAGCTTCAACGCATTTCACCCGTGAATGGGGCTTTTTCAAGATAATTTTGCAAGCTGTTAGAGGTCGCTCTAATATACCTGTGCTTGCCCTCTCATTGGTTCATTTCAAAAGGGATAGCATTGGTGGTATTACTCTGTATCTTTTTAAGGAGGTAATGGGAGTCATCGGACTTAGACTTGTTCTGCCATTTTTGAGGAATTGTTTCTTATTCAGATATTAGACACCCTGTAGCTATTCAGCACACTTTCATCATTGGTTAAAGGGATAGGAAAGTCAAAATTAAACTTGCATGATTCAGATAGAGCATGTCATTTTAAGACACTTTTATATTCACCTCTATTTTCAAATGTGCTTTGTTCTCTTATTATCCCTTGTTAAAAAATGAATACGCACATATCATACACTAGTGGGAGCTGCTGCTAATTGGTGCCTGCACACATTTGTCTCTTGTGATTGGCTAAATAGATATTTTCAGCTTCCTGTCAGTAGTGCAATGCTGTCCCTTCAGCCATGGATAACAAGAGAATTAAGAAAATGTGATAATAGAATTAAATTGGAAAGTTGTTTAAAATTGTATGTTCTATCTGAGTCATAAAATAAAATTTTGGGGTTTACTATCCCTTTAAGAATTAATAGTTAAATGTTTGTGATTGTATCATATACACTCTGTAGCTATTCAGCATACTGTGTTATTAACTCCATTGGATTTATTATTACATTCAATATTTAATTTTTCCAATTTTCAGTTATTTAATAACACTCCACTAGAGCGTCCTCCAATTTTCTTCCTTGTATATTTTCTGATTGATTATCCTCGTGGAGGGGTTCCTCAGGAGAGGCTGTGAGTGGATAGTCTAGCGTGACACTTTTTTCTTTTTCTTTTATATATATATATATAAAAATATTTATTTAAAATAAAAATAATATTTTCCTTTTGTGAAGAACATTGGAATGTGAAATATTAATAACTCCTGTTGGTGTATCATGATGCTGGCCGACTCCCTCATCTTATTAAGTGGGGAGTTATTGATGCTATGACCAGACGGCATGAAGTAGAACAGGGCCTATGTCTGTTGGGTATTCAACATGAAAAATTACCAGAGGAAAGATAGATTTGGGTATCATCAGCATATAAGTGGTACTGGAATCCAAAGGAGGCTATAAGTTTTACAAGGGAGGATTTAAAGAGAGAGAGAAGCAAGGGGCCCAAGACAGAGCCTTGCGGTACTCCAACTGAGAGAGGCATAGGATCACAAGATATGTTGTTAAAGGAAACTGAAAACAAGCGGTTTGAGAGATATGAGGCAAACCAGGAGAGGGCTGTGTCTCAAATGCCAAATTAATTAAGTATTTTTAGGAGGAGAGGATGGTCGACTGTGTCAAAAGCATCGGATAGGTCAAGAAGAATTAGTAAGAAGTAGTGGCCTTTTGCTTTAGCTGATAACAGGTCATTTGTTACTTTAGCAAGAGCGGTTTCTGTTGAGTGTTTAGGGCGGACACCAGATTGTAGCGGATCAAGAATAGAGTTAGTTGTGAGAAATTGAGTTAGCTTATTATAGACCAGTCGTTCCAATAATTTTGAAGCAAAGGGAAGCAAGGAGACCGGTCGATAGTTAAAAGGCATGGAGGGGTCAAGCAAGGGCTTTTTTAGGATTTGTATGATTGACGCATGCTTGTATGTATCAGGAAATGTACCAGCAGTGAGAGATTAGTTAAAGAGATGATATAGGGTAGGGGTTAGTAAAGCAGAGAGAGAGGGAAGAAGTCTTGAAGGAATAGGGTCAAGTGGGCAGGTTGTGAGATGAGGCAAGGATAGGAGTACAGAGACTTCTTCCTCTGTTACAGGTGGGAAGTAGCATAGAGTTTTTTTAATAGAAGGTGTGGGTAGGATTGCTGGGTTTGAGGGATGTGAGGTGCAGATATCTTTTCTAATGGTGTCAATTTTATTTTTGAAGTGATCAGCAATAATCTGATCAGTGAGGTTGGTAGTGGGCGGGGGTGCAGGCGGATGTAAAAGGGATGTGTGAGATGACACAAGGGAGGAGAAATAGACTTGTTTGGCCAGGCTGAGCGTAGAGTTGTAGGACTTGAGGATTAATTTGTAATGCCAGAAATCAGCACAGGTGCATGATTTCCTCCACTGCCGTTCAGCAGCCCGTGAACATTACTGAAGATATCTGGTCTGTTTGGTGTGCCATGATTGCCATTGAGTGATTAATGTACAGCAAACAGTGGAGGGTGCAGCTTTGTCAAGTGTTGATTTTAGTGCCGAATTATACTGTAAAGCCACGAGGTTTGGGCAAGAGAGGGATGAAATACATGTAATACAAGCTTGAGCTTGATTCTTAATGCAGAGTCACAATATATGGATAGCGCACCTTGCACTATTGATAGAGCTCCACTTGCAATCTAGGCCTAAGATAGTTACTTGTACATGTTTTCTTTCACTTGCTCTTCAATTCTTTCCTAATAGGCTTCAAAGGAAATCCGGTTGTCCATTGTCATTTCATTGATGATTTGTTTTCTTATATGGAGAGGATCAAAAGAAGATTTAGAAAGGTATTTACATCTAAATGATAATGATTGGAATATTAAAATATGTTGGGAGTGTAATAGGAAAGAAATATTTTTTTTAGACTTAAGAATATGGGGGGTAGTTATCAAGCCGTCAACCTCAAATACGCTGGAATTCCGCAGCGTATTTGTGGCGAGGCTGATTCGCCTTAGTTATCAAGCCCTAGATACTGGCAAAAGTAGAATTTAGTGACGTAAGCTTCGATCCGCCGGACTCAGTCCGACACAGATCGATTCTTACGTCACTCCAGATGTTCCGCACACAAGTGCGGCACAATCTGACTACTTTTGCTAGTTATCAAAAAACTAGCAGGTACGCTCGGCACTCGACCAAGCGTACCTGGTTTTCAAACCGCCACCCTGGAGGCGGCGGATCCCATAGGAATCAATGGGAGTTTGACCATAGCGAAAGTTCATGTTCGCTGCTGCCAGACATCCCATTGATTCCTATGGGAGCTGTCTACACCTAACACCCTAACATGTACCCAGAGTCTAAACACCCCTAATCTGTCCCCCCCCCTACACCGCTGCAACTGAATAAATGTTTTACCCCCTAAACCGCCGCTCCCGGAGCCCACCACCACTCTAATAAACTGATTAACCCCTAAACCGCCGCTCCCGGAGCCCACTGCAAGCTATAATAAATATGTTAACCCCTAAACCGCCGCTCCCGGTCACTGCCGCAACTATAATATATGTATTAACCCCTAAACCGCCGCTCCCAGACCCTGCCGCCACCTACATGATACCTATTAACCCCTATCCTGCCCCCCCATACCGTCGCCCTCTATAATAAAGTTATTAACCCCTATCCTGCCGATCCCGGACCTCGCCGCAACGAAATAAATAGTTTAACCCCTAAACCGCCGCACCCGGACCCCGCCGCAATCTATATTAAACTTATTAACCCCTAATCTGCCCCCCTACACCGTCGCCACCTATAATAAGTTTATTAACCCCTATCCTGCCCCCCTACACCGCCGCCACTGTAATAAAATTATTAACCCCTAAACCTAAGTCTAACACTAATCCTAAAACCCCCCCTAACTTAAATATTAATTAAATAAATCTAAATAATATTTCTCTTATTAAATAAATTAATCCTATTTAAAACTAAATACTTACCTTTAAAATAAACCCTAATATAGCTACAATATAAATAATAATTATATTGTAGCTATTTTAGGATTTATTTTTATTTTACAATTGAAAGATTTTAGACATCTTTCAATTTATTTTAACTAGGTACAATAGCTATTAAATAGTTAATATCTATTTAATAGCTACCTAGCTAAAATAAAGAGAAATTTACCTGTAAAATAAAAACTAACCTAAGTTACAATTACACCTAACACTACACTATACTTAAATAAATTATCCCTATTTAAAACTAAATACTTACCTGTAAAATAAACCCTAAGATAGCTACAATGTAATTAATAAATACTTTGTAGCTATTTTAGGATTTATATTTATTTTACAGGTAACTTGGTATTTATTTTAGCTAGTCAGAATAGTTATTAAATAGTTATTAACTATTTAATAACTACCTAGCTAAAAGAAATACAAACTTACCTGTAAAATAAATCCTAACCTAAGTTACAATTAAACCTAACACTACACTATCATTACATTAATTAAATAAATTAGCTACAAATAACTACAATTAAATTAAATTAAATAAACTAACTAAAGTACAAAAAATAAAAAAGCTAAGTTACAAAAAATAAAAAAAATAAGTTAGAAACATTTAAAACATATTACAACAATTTTAAGCTACTTACAGGCAAAAGAGCTGAATTCTTTAGGGCATGCCCCGCAAAAGGCCCTTTTAAGGGCTGGTAAGGTAAAAGAGCTTTGAACTTTTTTAATTTAGAATAGGGTAGGGCATTTTTTTATTTTGGGGGGCTTTGTTATTTTATTAGGGGGCTTAGATTAGGTGTAAGTAGCTTAAAATTGTTGTAATATGTTTTAAATGTTTGTAACTTATTTTTTTTATTTTTTGTAACTTAGCTTTTTTATTTTTTTTACTTTAGTTAGTTTGTTTAATTGTATTTATTTGTAGTTATTTGTAGGTAATTTATTTAATTAATTTAATGATAGTGTAGTGTTAGGTTTAATTGTAACTTAGGTTAGGATTTATTTTACAGGTAATTTTGTATTTCTTTTAGCTAGGTAGTTATTAAATAGTTAATAACTATTTAATAACTATTCTAACTAGCTAAAATAAATACCAAGTTACCTGTAATATAAATATAAATCCTAAAATAGCTTCAATGTAATTATTATTAACATTGCAGCTATCTTAGGGTTTATTTTACAGGTAAGTATTTAGTTTTAAATAGGAATAATTTATTTAATTATAGTGTAGTGTTAGGTGTAATTGTAACTTAGGTTAGTTTTTATTTTACAGGTAAATTTCTCTTTATTTTAGCTAGGTAGCTATTAAATAGTTAATAACTATTTAATAGCTATTGTACCTAGTTAAAATAAATTGAAAGATGCCTGTAAAAAATAAATAAATCCTAAGATAGCTACAATATAATTATTATTTATATTGTAGCTATATTAGGGTTTATTTTAAAGGTAAGTATTTAGTTTTAAATAGGATTAATTTATTTAATAAGAGAAATATTATTTAGATTTATTTAATTAATATTTAAGTTAGGGGGTGTTAGGGTTAGTGTTAGACTTAGGTTTAGGTGTTAATAATTTTATTACAGTGGCGGCAGTGTAGGGGGGGTAGGATAGGGGTTAATACATTTATTATAGGTGGCGACGGTGTAGGGGTGGCAGATTAGGGGTTAATAAGTTTAATATAGGTTGCGGCGGGGTCCGGGAGCAGTGGTTTAGGGGTTAAACTATTTATTTAGTTGCGGCGAGGTCCGGGATCGGCAGGATAGGGGTTAATAAATTTATTATAGAGGGCGGCGGTATAGGGGGGGCAGGATAGGGGTTACTAGGTATCATGTAGGTGGCGGCGGTGTCCGGGAGCGGCGGTTTAGTGGTTAATACATTTATAAGAGTTGCGGAGGGGTCTAGGAGCGGCGGTTTAGGGGTTAATAACTTTATTGAGTTGCGGGGGGCTCCGGGGGCGCCGGTATATGGGGTAGAACAGTGTAGTTAGTGTGGGTGCTTAGTGACAGGCTAGCAATAAAGCTGTAGAAAAGCCGAAGAGCAGCGAGATTGGATGAGTGATAACTCTCACAGTCCGCTGCTCATCGCCCCGTACTTGGTGCGCGGCTTTTTGACAGCTTTATTGATAACTTAGGCGAAATTTTGCAGGTCTGCGGCGGCGATGGTAGGCGAGCTTAGGCGGGCGTATTGAACCGGTGAAGGCAGGTAAAGTAGACGCGTTGATAACTACCCCCCATTGTCTAATTTGGAAAGAATTTATTTGCAAATTATGGTGGAAAATAAGTATTTGGTCACCTACAAACAAGCAAGATTTCTTCTCTTCTTTAAGAGGCTCCTCTGTCCTCCACTCATTACCTGTATTAATAGCACCTGTTTGAACTTGTTATCAGTATAAAAGACACCTGTCCACAACCTCAAACAGTCACACTCCAAACTCCACTATGGTGAAGACCAAAGAGCTGTCGAAGGACACCAGAAACAAAATTGTAGACCTGCACCAGGCTGGGAAGACTGAATCTGCAATAGGCATGCAGCTTGGTGTGAAGAAATCAACTGTGGGAGCATTAATTAGAAAATGGAAGACATACAAGACCACTGATAATTCCCTCGATCTGGGGCTCCACGCAAGATCTCACCCTGTGGGGTCAAAATGATCACAAGAACGGTGAACAAACATCCCAGAACCACACGGGGGGACCTAGTGAATGACCTGCAGAGAGCTGGGACCAATGTAACAAAGGCTATTATCAGTAACACACTACGCCGCCAGGGACTCAGATCCTGCAGTGCCAGACGTGTCCCCCTGCTTAAGCCAGTACATGTCCGGGCCCGTCTGAAGTATGCTAGAGAGCATTTGGATGATCCAGAAGCGGATTGGGAGAATGTCATATGGTCAGATGAAACGAAAGTAGAACTGTTTGGTAGAAACACAACTCGTAGTTTTTGGAGGAAGGAGAATGCTGAGTTGCAACCAAAGAACACCATACCTACTGTGAAGCATGGGGGTGGAAACATCATGCTTTGGGGCTGTTTCTCTGCAAAGGGAAGAGGGTGACTGATCCGTGAACATGAAAGAATGAATGGGCCATGTATCGTGAGATTTTGAGTGCAAACCTCCTTCCATCAGCAAGGGCATTGAAGATGAAACATGGTTGGGTCTTTCAGCATGACAATGATCCCAAACACACTGCCCGGGCAACGAAGGAGTGGCTTCATAAGAAGCATTTCAAGGTCCTGGAGCGGCCTAGCCAGTCTCCAGATCTCAACCCCATAGAAAACCTTTGGAGGAATTTGAAAGTCCGTGTTGCCCAGCGACAGCCCCAAAACATCACTGCTCTAGAGGAGATCTGCATGAAGGAATGGGCCAACATACCAGCAACAGTGTGTGACAACCTTGTGAAGACTTACAGAAAACGTTTGACCTCTGTCATTGCCAACAAAGGATATATAACAAAGTATTGAGATGAACTTTTGATATTGACCAAATACTTATTTTCCACCATAATTTGCAAATAAATTCTTTCCAAATCAGACAATGTGATTGTCTGGATTTGTTTCCACATTTTGTCTCTCATAGTTGAGGTATACCTATGATAAAAATTACAGGCCTCTCTTATCTTCTTAAGTGAGAGAACTTGCACAATTTGTGGCTGAAATACTTTTTTTTAAATACTTTTTTGCCCCACTGTATATATATATATATATAAAGTGTACCTAAGATGGCAGACGCTAGTTAGAGGGATCAGGGAGGTTGGAGGACAAGGGAGATCCCACACTGCAGCAAATAAAAAAAATGAAAAAAATTGAATTTGTAAAAAAAACAATAAAACCTTAAATCTTCATATTGGCAGACTGTCTGTCAATACCTAAGATGGGGTTGACCAGTGGGGGTTGAGGGAGGGAAGAGATGTTTGTGAGGGATCAGGTAGGGATCAGGGGGTGGGAGTGTAAACTCTACACTAAAGTTAAAATTACCCTTACAAGCTACCCAATTAACCCCTTCACTGCCAGGAAATTGCCACAGACAACCTGCACATTGAAAGAGTTGAGGGGACATTAAACTGCTGAATACAACTAAAGTATCAGGGTTACTACTCACCGTGTTCTCTTATGTTAAACCATTACAGAATCCAGTTGGTAAAGCTCTGTATCTTTATATTGGGAACAGTCCTCTTGTATTGCAGTATTCAGTGACAGAAGCAGCACACTCTCACAGATCAGTGATGTTACTGGTGTACTTTGGGTTAACTCGCACAACAGAAAGATTTACTTTTTTGCAGTTTTTACACAGTTTAAAAGATACAAAACTAATATAAAAAACAGATGAATATTATATAACAACATAAAAATGTACCGCCCATGCTCTGTATTGTACATGCTAAACATATGTGCACAATATGGCTTGTCCAAAAAACCCTGATATCACTCATTTGTGAATTTGCATTTCTGTCACATGGTGCTTAAAGGGACAATCAACTTGTTTAAACAAATAGATAATCCCTTTATTACCCATTCCCCAGTTTGTCACAGCCAACACGGTTATATTAATATACTTTTAACCTCTGTGACTACCTTGTTGCTAAGCCTCTTCTGAAAGCCCCCTGATCACATGACTTTTTATTTATCTATTGACTTGCATTTTAGCCAATTAGTGCAGTGTCAACCACAACTCTGCAAAAGAGAGCACAATGTTATCTATATGGCCCATATGGATTAGCAGAGTCTTGTTGGGAAAAGCAAATAAAAAAGCATGCGATAAAAAGCTGTCTGTAGGTGGTTAGAAACTGGCAGAAAATTAGAGGTTTAAATGTTATTAAGTTTATTAATATAACAATGTTGGCTGTGCAAAGCTGGGGAATGGGTAGTAAAGGCGTAATCTATCTTTTTTTTAAAATAACAATTTTGGGATGACTGTCACTTTAAATATGAAGATCGCAGTCCCCAGTGTGAAGATACAGAGGGGCCTATCTATCAAGCTCCATACGGAGCTTGAGGGCCCGTGTTTCTGGTGAGCCTGCAGACTCGCCAGAAACACCAGTTATGAAGCAGCGGTCTAAAGATCGCTGCTCCATAACCCTGTCCTCCTGCTCTGATGAGGTGGACAGGAATCACCGGAATTCAACCCGATCAAGTACGATCGGGTTGATTGACACCCCCTGCTGGAGGCCGATTGGCCGCGAGTCTGCAGGGGGCGGCTTTGCACCAGCAGCTTACAAGAGTTGCTGGTGCAATGCTGAATATGGAGAGCTTATTGCTCTCCGCATTCAGCGATGTCTGTCGGACCTGATCCGCACTGTCGGATCAGGTCCGACAGACATATGATAAATAGGCCTCATTGTCTCACTAACCAGTGCTTATAAAGTGTCCAAATAAGATAATAACTTTAAAGACAACTGCAGACACAGGAGGACAAACTAGCATAGTGAGTAGTAACCATTCTAATGTAGTTGTAGCCAGCAGTTTAATGTTCCTTAAAATAGCTGAAATGTTGTTTATTGAATCCAAGGACCTTGTCGTAATATGTTGTGTTAAACAATATGATGTAACATATTATTCAAAAAGGCAGTAGGTTGTTGAACTCTGCACACATTTCTGTGCCAAAAATGTGGACAAAAGCTGTCTCCTTATTTCATGGACAATCCCCAGAGAACATCAATAAGCCATCTTATTTTTTGGGCATTTTTGGTCCTTTCTCCTGTCCTTTATATAATATCTTGTGAGTCCTCTGATCCACTGATCTGGACGTCCCTGTTCTGGAACTTTTCTTACGTTTTGGGACTCTGACAGCTTCAGTCTATGGTCATTGAGAACATCTGTTTTGTGCTAAAATTCAAGTCCTTTTGCATTGATAATGGTTTGTTACATTACTTTTTGGGGGAACATAATACACATATAACTTCACTGTTTGGGCAAGCATTGTTGACCCTCATCTGCAACATTGTTTCAAATTCATTGAACGCTAGATTATTTTGAGAGTTACCTCTGGATTACATAGCAGTGTTTTTATGTTTGACAACTACTTTAGAATGATACAATATCTGATTATTACATTCATTTGACATTGGAATTCCCATAGAAATTGCATTGCATGGCTTCTTATGGTATTTTCAAATTTAAACACATCAATCATTGCCATTACCCCATGATAGCACATTCATTACAAGGTTTCCAAAAGCATTGTGGCTTTTAACTAACAGAAAAGTAATAGATGCTAAAATATAGACAAAAGCAAGATAAATTGTAGTGAAAACATTTGTAATTTATGCAAACTTTGCCTTTATATCAGCCTTCTGGTATTCTCCAGTTACCTTCTCTCTCCCATGTGGAATGTTGTATCCCAGAGAGCTTCATTACATTTTATGGAAGGCACCTCTCATCTCAGCCCCTGTGAAGTCTGCACTATAATCTCTCTCCAAACTAAAGAATGTTTTATTATGTGGCCCATAAAAAGTAATGAAGCTCTCTGGGAAACTGAATCTGACAGTTTTTCAGTTTTAATTTAAATTGAAGAAATGCAAAGTGCAATGCAATTTGTAAAAGATGCACATAAATATATGAGAACCATTTGTTAAAGTTACACGGAAACTATGAAGGCATAATCAAAATTTATAAAATCCCAATCCTAAATACACTGCTGTATACAAAATAAAACACAAAATAGGAAGTGCAAAGTTTAAATGTAATGAAAGCTAATCTGAAGTGGAAAGTGATATCAAATACAAGGCACAAAGTGTAAATACAGCATAGTTTTTTTATATCATGCAGTACTATATTGCACTGGGCTTGTATCTCCGGATATAAAAATGCAGGGAACACCCCTTGGAGAACTAGCAAAATATGCCTTTTGAAAATTTCACTAGGGATCTCGCAATGCTGAAGGATTATTTTAGATCATCTCACCTGAGCGGAGGTTTTGAACATCAGACCCATAGACAGCAGTTGTTGTTACAAATAAAAACATTTAATGTAAAAAAAGTCCACATATAGGGACAGATTACAAGTGGTGAGCTATTTAACTCTTTCTCTTAAGCGCAGTGCGCACATTACAAGCTGACCGTAAAAAGTTTGCTTGCGCACTAACCAAATATTGTGACCGCAACGTATTCTTCCCTTAGAAGTCAATGGAGAGCACAAAAGAAAACACCTATCGCTTGCGCGCTAATCTGACATGAGTTATGAATAGTTCACATTAGAATGTTCTTTACATACAGGATAATATAATTTTTATTGTAAATACATATTTCTATATATGCGTATATACCTGTACCTACAGTATATATCTATTCCTATAGATATATTGGTATAGATATGTATTTTACATTAAAAGTATCACACACATATATATATATATATATATATATATATATATATATATTTTTTTTTTAATAATAATAATTACAATGTTTTCTATGTGAAAAACATAGGAATGTAAAATATGCATTATATGCTTCAAGGTTTGCAATTTAGATCTAACATGGTGTACTGTTAAAAAGTATGAATAATCCATAGAACATATATATATATATATAGAAGAATCTACAAGAATTTTTAATAATTTTTATTAATATTTTTTAATATTTTATATTTAACCCCTTAAGGACTGGGCATTTTAGACAAAAACTTCCCCAAAAGACCAAAGCATTTTTGCCATCACTTCATTTAAACAGAAATAGAGCATTTTTTATATTTACTTATCAAAACTATATATTTTTTTAGCAGACTACCCAAAGTCTTGATCTAGGCCCTTTTAAGTATATTTCATGCCACCATTTCACCGCCAAATGCAATCAAATTAAAAAAATCATTAACTTTTTCACAATTTTAGGTTATTCACTGAAATTATTTACAAACAGCTTGGGCAATCATGGTGCAAATGGTTGTAAATGCTTCTCTGGGATCCCCTTTGCTCAGAAATAGCAGAATTAGAAGGCCTCTAAATGCTGCTGCGCACCACACTTGTATTATGCCCAGCAGTGAAGGGGATAATTAGGTAGCTTTTAGGGTTAATTTTAGCTTTAGTGTAGAGATCAGCCTCCCACCTGACACATCCCACCCCCTGATCCCTCCCTGACCCCTCTCAAACAGCTTTCTTCCCTCCCCACCCCCAAAGGTCACCCCCTGTTAAGTACTGGCAGAAATTCTGCCAGAATAAAAATAAAAGTTTTCTTTTTTATTATATATTTTCTGCAGGGTAGTATCCCCCCTTACCTCCCAACCTCCCTGATCCCCCCAAACAGCTCTCCAACCCTTCCCCCTCTACCTATTTGCCGCCATCTTAGGTACTGGCAGTCACCTGCCAGTACCCAGTTTGCTGCAAATTAGGCAAATTTAAAAAAAACAAAAAAAAAACAACTTACCCTTTTTTCTGTAGTGTAGCTGCCCCCTCAATACCCTACCCCCTCCTAGATCCCTTTCTGGCAACGGATCCCACATAGGATCCCCCTCATTGCCCCTCCTCCCTCATTCCTCCTAAATTACACAATTTTTTTTTTGCATTCCCTGTAGCATGCCCTCCTCCCGCCCCCTACAGCGATGGGCCACTCACACGCCTCCCTACTTATCCTCCCACCCACCAACGATCGGCACCACCGCTGTCCAATGCAGAGAGGGCCACATCAGTAACTCTGCAAATCTATTTCTGCAGTGCCCAACTCATGGGGCATGCAGAAATAGTGCAATCTCACTACTTTTTAGCATGATCGCGGCAGAGAGAAGCCCAGGACTGCAGCGTTGCTGCTCCTTAAGGGCATAACAACCAGCGTCGTACAGGGTACTGCGCTGGTCATTAAGGCGTTAATATTTCAATAACTTAAGTTAGCAATTCTTCATGTGCTCTAACCTGACACAGCATTAGACCTACATCACGAACCACAATGTGCTTTACGCATAGATTACATCCCTATGTTCTTTACATAGAAAATTATTAAATTTTTATTATTAAATATATATATATATAAATCTGATAATGTTAATGTAAAATACATATCTATACCAGATAGATATATGTATTTAAAAAAATTACATTATCCTGTAAGTGAAAAACATTGGAATGTGAAATATGTACAGTAAATATACAGTAAAACACATAAATAATAAAATACATATGTACACACAAACACACACACACACACACACACATATATATATATATATATATATATATATATATATATATATATATATATATATATATATATATATCAATGTAAATATTTGCATAGGAAATTAGTACATCTAGGCAAGTATCCCCGCTTGCTTTCCCCCAGAAATTCTTAATATACAATGTTTCCAATGCACAAGAGAATTGTGGGTAAGATATGCAAATTAGATATGCAAATTCTCAGTTTTTTTGCTTCAAAAATACTGTTTTGACACAGCGATCCTTTTAAACAGGATTATGACAGCAAACCAGAAATCACTCACTAGACAAGCCTGTTTTTCGTTCTTTTTGGAACTCATCAGTAGGAGATAGATTTCTGGTTGCTGCATTGGTAAAGCTATTTTCATGGTTAAACCAAAATTCATTAAAATTATGGGGGGAGATAAAAAACTGAATTAAAATCCTCCATATATATATATACACATATTTAGGCATATATATGTATGTATATATGCATTATAGCCCTTTGCTATATACAATATACCTTTTAACTCTTATAACTTTATTTTTTTTTAATTATATGAATAATTTTATCAGATAGTGTATATATGAGTGCAACTGTAATATTGAACGTATTTATGTTGTTTTTAGTGAACTACCCTTTACGTGAGGGTTTTAGTTGTGCTAACCAGACGAAAGTAAAATTCAACTGTGCTCTCGCAATTGCGTTTACTTTCAACTTGTAATAAGTACACTATTTATGCGTAAAAACTCGATACTGCTCATGAGCAACAGTTAACACGCCACTTATAATCTAGCCCATAATGTAAAGGCCATTTAATAAAAATTATGCAGAATACCACAGTATTAATTCCCACCAAGAAAACAGATGCAGTCCGCAACGAGTCTCAGCTGACTCTTCAGCCATTGTCCAGATAATACTGCCATCTAGTGGAATGTCTTTTTTTTTAATAGTTTTTTTTTCCATACATTTTAGTATGTTGTTTGTCTTGAAATAATTACATTGTGCATGCTTGAACAAATTAATATGTTGTATAATTTATACAAGGGTTTCTACAAAAACATATTTTTATATACAGCCAAATTTTCTTCAAACATTATACTACATAATTAATTTATAAAACACAAACATATACACACTCACTCTAGATTATTTAATATTATATTAATTTAAATAATCAATTACAAAGATTTTTTTAAATTTAAAATATATTTAAAATTTTTATTAAAATTCTTAAAAATATATTACAAATATGTTAAAAACTAAATTTAAATATGTAATTATAATTTATAATTAATAAGGAGCAAAACAAATCATATTTAAAATAAATAAATACATCAATGGATAGATCAATAAATACACCCATTTATTCAATTTTGGCTGCTATATTCTCTCTTTTTTTAATCTGTATTTATAAAACAACCTATATCCATTTCCGAAGGTAACCCTTTTGGTGTTAAAGTATGTAATTAGAAAATTAATTGTGTCTCCATACTAAATAGTTTTTTTTTTTTTTTTTTTTAAAAACAACTTTATTGAATCATATGTAAAGTACATCACATTGAAATGGCATGCAATAAACATTCCAATTGTACAATTTCCTTTAAATAGTGTTGTTGTTTTGATATGTTTTTCTCTATTGTCCATTTACTTACACAGTATAATGCAATAAACAGGTATCAACTGTTGCAGTTTACTGCTACAATTAAGAGAAAAAAGGTCATACACATAAATACGCATGGTATATTGTCCAGATTTAATTACTGCTATTAACATTTTTTTGCAATATATTTGTCCCAAATAATTTTCATTTAACTATAACGGCCAGATTACAAGTTTTGCGTTATGAGCGGCTCGCTACTAACTAGCAAGTTATTGTCACCGCTCGCCTCCCAATAGCGCTGCTATTACAGGTTTGCAAAAACCCAGCGTTAGCAGGCAATATGGCAGCGTTGAGCTCCATACCGCACACAAATACCAGCGCTGCTGTGAGCTGGTTTTACATGCTCGTGCACGATTTCCCCATAGATGTGAATGGGGAGAGCCGGCTAAAAAAAAAGCCTAATACCTGCAATAAAGGAGCATAAAGCTCCGTAACGCAGCCCCATTGATTCCTATGGGGAAATAAAAGTTATGTTTACACCTAACACCCTAACAACATAAACCCTGAGTCTAAACACCACTAATCTGCTGCCCCCGACATTGCAGACACCTACATTACACTTATTAACCCCTAATCTGCCACCCCCAGCATCGCCACCACCTACCTACACTTATTAACCCCTAATCTGCTGCCCCAATGTTGTCGCTACCTACATGACACATATTAACCCCTAATCAGCCGCCCCAATGTCGTCGCTACCTACCTACACTTATTAACCCCTAATCTGCCACCCCCAACGTCGCCGCAACTATACTAAAGTTATTAACCCCTAAACCTAACCCTAAGTCTAACCCTAACGTAACCCTAACCCTAACACCCACTAACTTTAATATAATTAAAATAAATCTAAATAAAAATTACAATTAATACCTAAATAATTCCTATTTAAAACTAAATACTTACCTATAAAATAAACCCTAAGCTAGCTACAATATAACAAATAGTTATATTGTAGCTATCTTACGCCTAGATTACGAGTTTTGCATTAGAGGTTATGCGGTGCTAACAAGCAGTTTATGCTCACCGCTCACTTACAGATAGCGCTGGTATTACGGGTTTTTACAAACCCGGCGTTAACAGACAAAAAGTGAGCGTTGAGCAAAATTTTGCTCCACATCTCACTCCAATACCAGCGATGCTTAAGTCAGCGGTGAGCTGGTGTAACGTGCTTGTGCACGATTTCCCCATAGGAATCAACGGGGAGAGCCGGCTGAAAAAAAAGTCTAACACCTGCAAAAAAGCAGCGTTTAGCTCCTAACGCAGCCCCATTGATTCCTATGGGGAAATAAAATTTATGTCTACACCTAACACCCTAACATGAACCACAAGTCTAAACACCCCTAATCTTACACTTATTAACCCCTAATCTGCTGCCCGACATCGCCGACACCTGCATTATATTATTAACCCCTAATCTGCCGTTCCGGACACCGCCACCACCTACATTATACTTATTAACCCCCTAATCTGCCGCTCCGGACACTGCCGCCACCTACATTATACTTATTAACCCCTAATCTGCTGCCCCAACATCGCCGACACCTACATTATATTTATTAACCCCTAATCTGCTGCCCCCAATGTCGCCGCCACTATTCTAAATTTATTAACCCCTAAACATAAGTATAACCCTAACCCCCCCTAACTTAAATATAATTTAAATAAATCTAAATAAAATTACTATCATTAACTAAATTATTCCTATTTAAAACTAAATACTTACCTATAAAATAAACCCTAACTAGCTACAATATAAGTAATAGTTACATTGTAGCTAGCTTAGGTTTTATTTTAATTTTACAGGAAAGTTTGTATTTATTTTAACTAGGTAGAGGTGCCTTTTGCGGGGCATTGCCCCAAAGTAATCAGCTCTTTTACCCGTAAAAAAAATTACAAATCCCCCCCCAACATTAAAACCCACCACCCACACAACCAACCCTACTCTAAAACCCCCCTTAAAAAAACCTAATACTAACCCCTTGAAGATCACCTTACCTGGAGAAGTCTTCATCCAACCGGGCCGAAGTCCTCAACGAAGCCGAGAGAAGTCTTCATCCAAGCCAGGCGAAGTGGTCCTCTAGACGGGCAGAAGTCTTCATCCAGACGGCATCTTCTATCTTCATCCATCCGGCGCGGAGCGGTTCCATCTTCAAGATATCCGTCACGGAGCATCCTCTTCATCCGACGGCTAACACTGAATGAAGGTTCCTTTAAATGACATCATCCAAGATGGTGTCCCTTCAATTCCGATTAGCTGATAGAATTCTATCAGCCAATCGGAATTAAGGTAGAAAAAATCCTATTGGCTGATGCAATCAGCCAATATGAATGAAGTTGGCATTCTATTGGCTGTAATTTTTTTTACAGGTAAAAGAGCTGATTACTTTGGGGCATTGCCCGGCAAAAGGCCCTTTTAAGGGCTATTTGTAATTTAGTGTAGGGTAGGGCTTTTTTTATTTTGGGGGGGCTTTTTTATTTTGTTTAGGGGGATTAGATTAGGTGTAATTAGTTTAAAAATCTTGTAATTTGTTTATTATTTTCTGTAATTTAGATTTTTTTGTAGTACTTTAGATAATTTAATTTAATTGTATTTCATTTAGGGAAATAATGTAATTATAGTGTAGTGTTTGGTGTTAGTGTAATTTAGGTTAGGTTTTATTTTACAGGTCAATTTGTCTTTATTTTAGCTAGGTAGTTTATTAAATAGTTAATAACTATTTAGTAACTATTCTACCTAGTTGAAATAAATACAAACTTGCCTGTAAAATAAAAATAAAACCTAAGTTAGCTACAATGTAACTATTATTTATATTGTAGCTATCTTACCGCTAGATTTGGAGTTTTGTCGGTAACGACCCGAAAAGCTAACGCCGGCTTTTTTCTGGCCGCACCATAAAAATAACTCTGGTATTGAGAATCCACAGAATGGCTGCGTTAGGCTCCAAAAAAGGAGCGTAGAGCATATTTAAAGCAGCTTCAACTCTCGATACCAGAGTTGCTTACGCAAGCGGCCAGCCTCAAAAACGTGCTCGTGCACGATTCCCCCATAGAAAACAATGGGGCTGTTTGAGCTGAAAAAAACCCAAACACCTGCAAAAAAGCCGCGTTCAGCTCCTAACGCAGCCCCATTGTTTGCTATGCGGTAACCCTTCCTACGTCTGCACTTAACACTCTAACATGTACCCCGAGTCTAAACACCCCTAACCTTACAATTATTAACCCCTAATCTGCCGCCCACCGCTATCGCTGACCCCCTGCATATTATTATTAACCCCTAATCTGCCGCTCTGTAAACCGCCGCTACTTACATTAACCCTATGTACCCCTAATCTGCTTCCCTAACATCGCCAACCCCTATATTATATTTATTAACCCCTAATCTGCCCCCCACAACGTCGCCCTCCACCTGCCTACACTTATAACCCCTTATCTTGCCGAGCGGACCTGAGCGCTACTATAGTAAAAGTTATTAACCCCTAATCCGCCTCACTAACCCTATAATAAATAGTATTAACCCCTAATCTGCCCTCCCCTAACATCGCAAACACCTAACTTCAATATTAACCCCTAATCTGCCGACTGGAGCTCACCGCTACTCTAATTAAATGTATTAACCTTCCCCTAAAGCTAAGTCTAACCCTAACAGCTAACACCCCCCCAAAAGTTAAATATAATTTACATCTAACGAAATTAATTAACTCTTATTAAATAAATTATTCCTATTTAAAGATAAATACTTACCTGTAAAATGAATCCTAATATAGCTACAATATAAATTATAATTTATATTAAAGCTATTTTAGGATTTATATTTATTTTACAAGTAACTTTGTATTTATTTTAACCAGGTACAATAGCTATTAAATAGTTAAGAACTATTTTAATAGCTAAAATAGTTAAAATAATTACAAAATTACCTGTAAAATAAATACTAACCTAAGTTACAATTAAACCTAACACTACACTATCAATAAATTAATTAAATAAAGTACCTACAATTACCTACAATTACCTAACACTACACTATCAATAAATTAATTAAATACAATTCCTACAAATAAATACAATTATAATAAACTAGCTAAAGTACAAAAAATAAAAAAGAACTAAGTAACAAAAATATTTACAAACATAAGAAAAATATTACAACAATTTTAAACTAATTACACCCTACTCTAAGCCCCCTAATAAAATAACAAGCCCCCCAAAATAAAAAAATGCCCTACCCTATCTAAATTAACTAAAGTTCAAAGCTCTTTAACCTTACCAGCCCTGAACAGGGCCCTTTGCGGGGGCATGCCCCAAGAAGTTTCAGCTCTTTTGCCTGTAAAAAAAACATACAATACCCCCCCCCACATTACAACCCACCACCCACATACCCCTAATCTAACCCAAACGCCCCCTTAAATAAACCTAACACTAGAGCCCCTGAAGATCTTTCCTACCTTATCTTCCACCCTTGCCAGGTTCACCGATCCGTCCTGAAGAGCTTCCTCCGATGTCCTGATCCAAGCCCCAAGCGGGGGGGCTGAAGAGGTCCATGCTCGGGGCCTGAAGTCTTCATCCAAGCGGGAGCTGAAGAGGTCCATGATACGGATGAAGTCTTCATCCAAGCGGGAGCTGAAGAGGTCCATGATCCGGATTGAAGTCTTCTATCAACTGCATCTTCAATCTTCTTTCTTCCGGATCCATCTTGCAGACCTCCGACGCGGAACATCCTCTTCTCCCGACGCCTACTAGCCGAATAGACGGTTCCTTTAAAGGGACGTCATCCAAGATGGCGTCCCTCGAATTCCGATTGGCTGATAGGATTCTATCAGCCAATCGGAATTAAGGTAGGAATATTCTGATTGGCTGATGGAATCAGCCAAATCAGAATCAAGTTCAATCCGATTGGCTGGTCCAATCAGCCAATCAGATTGAGCTCGCATTCTATTGGCTGTTCCGATCAGAATTCCATCAGCCAATCAGAATATTCCTATCTAATTCCGATTGGCTGATAGAATCCTATCAGCCAATCGGAATTCGAGGGACGCCATCTTGGATGACGTCCCTTAAAGGAACCGTCATTCGGCTAGTAGGCGTCAGGAGAAGAGGATGTTCCGCGTCGGAGGTCTGCAAGATGGATCCGGAAGAAAGAAGATTGAAGATGCAGTTGATAGAAGACTTCATCCCGGATCATGGACCTCTTCAGCTCCCGCTTGGATGAAGACTTCATCCGGATCATGGACCTCTTCAGCTCCCGCTTGGATGAAGACTTCAGCCGGATCATGGACCTCTTCAGCCCCCCGCTTGGCTTGGATCAGGACATCGGAGGAGCTCTTCAGGACGGATCGGGTGAACCTGGCAGGGAGAAGATAAGGTAGGAAGATCTTCAGGGGCTTAGTGTTAGGTTTATTTAAGGGGGTTTGGGTTAGATTAGGGGTATGTGGGTGGTGGGGTTGTACTGTTGGGGGGGGGGGTATTGTATGTTTTTTTTTACAGGCAAAAGAGCTGAACTTCTTGGGGGCATGCCCCGCAAAGGGCCCTGTTCAGGGCTGGTAAGGTTAAAGAGCTTTGAACTTTAGTAATTTAGAATAGGGTAGGGCATTTTTTTTATTTTGGGGAGCTTTGTTATTTTATTAGGGGGCTTAGAGTAGGTGTAATTAGTTTAAAATTGTTGTAATATTTTTTCTTATGTTTGTAAATATTTTTTTATTTTTTGTAACTTAGTTCTTTTTTATTTTTTGTACTTTAGCTAGTTTATTTAATTGTATTTATTTGTAGGAATTGTATTTAATTAATTTATTGATAGTGTAGTGTTAGGTTAATTGTAGGTAATTGTAGGTAGTTTATTTAAGTAATTTATTGATAGTGTAGTGTTAGGTTTAATTGGTAACTTAGGTTAGTATTTATTTTACAGGTAATTTTGTAATTATTTTAACTATTTTAGCTATTAAATAGTTCTTAACTATTTAATAGCTATTTGTACCTGGTTAAAATAAATACAAAGTTACCTGTAAAATAAATATAAATCCTAAAATAGCTATATATAATTATAATTTATATTGTAGCTATATTAGGATTTATTTTACAGGTAAGTATTTATCTTTAAATAGGAATAATTTATTTAATAAGAGTTAATTAATTTCGATAGATGGAAATTATATTTAACTTAGTGTTAGGGTTAGACTTAGCTTTAGGGGTTAATACATTTATTAGAGTAGCGGTGAGCTCCAGTCGGCAGATTAGGGGTTAATAATTGAAGTTAGGTGTCGGCGATGTTAGGGAGGGCAGATTAGGGGTTAATACTATTTATGATAGGGTTAGTGAGGCGGATTAGGGGTTAATAACTTTATTATAGTAGCGCTCAGGTCCGCTCGGCAGATTAGGGGTTAATAAGTGTAGGCAGGTGGATGCGACGTTGAGGGGGGCAGATTAGGGGTTGATAAATATAATATAGGGGTCGGCGGTGTTAGGGGCAGCAGATTAGGGGTACATAAGGATAACGTAGGTGGCGGCGCTTTGCAGTCGGCAGATTAGGGGTTAATAAGTGTAGGCAGATGGAGGCGACGTTGAGGGGGGCAGATTAGGGGTTAATAAATATAATACAGGGGTCGGCAGTGTTAGGGGGAGCAGATTAGGGGTACATAAGGATAACGTAGGTGGCGGTCGGCAGATTAGGGGTTAAAAAAATTTATTCGAGTGTCGGCGATGTGGGGGGAACCTCGGTTTAGGGGTACATAGGTAGTTTATGGGTGTTAGTGTAACTTTAGAGTACAGTAGTTAAGAGCTTTATAAACACGGGCGTTAGCCCAGAAAGCTCTTAACTACTGACTTTTTTCCTGCGGCTGGAGTTTTGTCGTTAGATGTCTAACGCTCACTTCAGAAACGACTCTAAATACCGGAGTTATAAAAATCCCATTGAAAAGATAGGATACGCAATTGACGTAAGGGGATCTGCGGTATGGAAAAGTCGCGGCTGAAAAGTGAGCGTTAGACCCTATTTTGAGTGACTCCAAATACCGGCAGTAGCCTAAAACCAGCGTTAGGAGCCTCTAACGCTGGTTTTCACAGCTAACGCCAAACTCCAAATCTAGGTCTTAGGGTTTATTTTATAGGTAAGTATTTAGTTTTAAATAGGAATAATTTAGTTAATGATAGGAATATTTATTTAGATTTATTTTAATTATATTTGTTAGGGGGGGTTACGGTTAGACTTAGATTTAGGGGTTAATAATGTTAATATAGTGGCGGGCAACGTTGGGGGGCGGCAGATTAGGGGTTAATAAATGTAGGTAGGTGTCGGCGGTGTTTGGGACGGCAGATTAGGGGTTAATAATATTTAACTATTGTTTGCGAGGTGGGAGAGCGGCAGTTTAGGGGTTAATAAGTTTATTATAGTGGCTGGCGATGTCCGGTTTGGCAGATTAGGGGTTAAAAATTTTCTTTTAGTGTTTGCGATGTGGGATGGCCTCGGTTTAGGGGTTGATAGGTAGTTTATTGGTGTTAGTGTGTACGTTTTAGGCACTTTAGTTAAGAGTTTTATGCTACGGCTTTGTAGTGGTATAACTCTTAAACTACTGACTTTAAAATGCGGTACCAGTCTTGACAGGAGAGGGTCTAACCGCTCACTTTTTGGCAGACCTCGTAATAACTGGCGCTATGCAGGTCCCATTGAAATAAGAGGATACGCAATTTACGTAAGTGGATTTGCGATATTGCCATGTCTGGCCAAAAAAGTGAGCGGTACACCTGTACCTGCAAGACTCATAATACCAGTGGGCATTAAAAAGCAGCGTTAGGACCGGCCACCGCTGCTTTTTATGCCTAACGCAAAACTCGTAATCTAGGTGTTTGGTTTTATTTTTTATTTCACAGCTAAGTTTATAATTTATTTTAACTAGGTAGACTAGTTAGTAAAATAGTTATTAACTATTTAATAACTACCTAGCTAAAATAAATAACATATTTACTGTAAAATAAAACCCTACCTGTCTTTCACTAACACCTAATATTACACTACAATACAAATACAATTAACTAAATTACAAAAAAAATAAACACTAAATTACACAAAATAAAAAAGAAATGATCAAATTTTTAAACTAATTACACCTAATCTAATAGCCCTATCAAAATAAAAAAAGCCCCCCCAAAATAAAAAGAAAAAAACCCTTAAACACTAAATTACACAAAATAAAAAAGATAAAATCCTATGTAAAAAACCTAAGCTCCCCATTGCCCCTTAAAAGGCATTTGGATAGGCCATTGCCCTTAAAAAGGCATTTAGTCTTTTATATTTGTGTAATTTAGTTAATTGTATTTAATTAAGTAATTGATTTAATTGTAGTGTAATGTTAGAGTGTTAGTGTAAGACAGGTTAGGTTTTTATTTTACAGGTAAATTTAGTATTTATTTTAACTAGGTAGCTAACTATTTACTAACTAGTCTAAGCCTAGTTAAAATAAATACAAACTTGCCTGTGAAATAAAAATAAAAACTCTATGATAGCTAAAATGTAACTATTAGTTACATTGTAGCTAGCTTGGGTTTATTTTTACAGGGAAGTATTTAGTTAATGATAGGTAATTATTTAAGTTATATTAAATTATGGGTGTTAGGCTTAGACTCTAGGGTTAGATTTATGTGGTTATTAAATTTAGTATAGTGGCGCAGATTAGGGGTTAATAATTTTTAACTAATGTTTGCGATGCGGTGAGTGCGGCGGTTTAGGGTTATATGTTTATTATAGTGGCGGCGATGTCCGGAGTGGCAGATTAGGGGTTAATAATTTTATTTTAGTGTTTGCGATGCGGGAGGGCCTCGGTTTAGGGGTTAATAGGTAGTTTATGGGTGTTAGTGTACTTTGTAACACTTTAGTTATGAGTTTTATGCTATAGATTTGTAACGTAAAACCCATAACTATTGACTTTAGATGGCGGTACGAATCTTGACTGTATTGGCTGTACCGCTCACTTTTTGGGCTCCCAGGCAAAACTCCTAATACCGGCGCCATGGAAGTCCCATTGAAAAAGGACTTTTTGAAAGTTGCTGTAGTTACGTTGCTTTATGGCCAAAAAAGTGTGCAAGACTCGTAATAGCAGCGGTAGTGAAAAAGCAGCGTTATGAGGCTTTTTCACTCATAATGCAAAACTCGTAATCTATCCGTAAGATTCTTCAGAGCTATGTTTAATGTAAGCATATTCCTCTAACTGGAGAATGTGTTGGAACATGTGAAGCCATTTGGCCATATTAGGTGTATCCTTTTGTTTCCAATTTTTTGCTATAAGCAATTTTATACTATTGCTAGCAATGAATATTAGTTTCTTCATATGTGTTTGTATTTTATTAGGAAGAATAGTAAATAACCATATATGGGGGTCCGTTGGGACCATTATTTATAGCATTTCCAAAGTCTCCCTAGCAACACTTTCCCACATGCTTAAGATCAAGGGACATTTCCACCATATATGGGCCATGTTATCTTTTGATGTCTCGCATCTCCAACATACATCTCCTGACGATTTATATAGCTTGTGAATCCTAGAGGGGGGTGTAGTGCCATCTTTGAATTATTTTTATATTCAGTTCCATTAAACGACTTGAGGAAGAGATTTTTGTCACATTGGAGAAAATCATATTTACTTCTCTCTTTGTCATGTCTATTTTTAACTCCTCTTTCCACCTATCTATGTAATATGGAGTGTTTCCATGTGGTGGGATTTGTAAAAGGGCATGTGATAGTGCTAGTGTCTTTTTGTGTGGTGTTGGATGATTTACAAAGTAGTTCAAATGTAGTCAATGGGCCTTACTAGGTTTCTTCTAACTGGGCGTTTGGTGATATATGACTTGCATTGATACAAGAGAAGACCAATTTTAAATATTTCCACTCCGCTATCTGCCCAACTCCTCGGAGTTGTAGAATCTATGTGTCATTTCCCAACTGGTATACTGCTAGAAGATCATTTGCTTTGGAATTGGGTGTTATGCGCAAAGAGTCTAAGACACGCAGAAGAATCTGTATTATCTGTTATGGGGCATTAGTGGGGAGTTTTGTAAAGAAAGGTTCGGGTTGTTCTATTAGAATTTTATTCCATATGTGGAATGTCTCTGAGATTATTGAATAAGGTTGGGGTCTTGGGATGATCTGGTTTCTTTTTTAGCCAGCATTGGGCCCTAGATGCAGTGAGTTAACGTATATTAAGCCCAAGAGCAAGCCGCATGCTTTTGTTGAATAATTTGTGAACCATATATAATCCTTTGTAAGAACAATGCCTGTCTATACTTTTCTAAGCTTTGTACTCCCAGGCCCCCTCGTCTTATTGGTTTGCACATTAGTTGTCTGTTAATTCTAGCTGTCCTATTATCCCACACATATGCAAGTAGTTTGGGAAGGGGAATGGGAAGAGTTTGCAATATGTATAAAATCCGTGGGAGGAAATTCATCTTTAGGACTGTAATTCTTCCAAGCCAGGATATATTTTTTGAGTGCCAGGCTGATAGATCAGCAATGATCGTCTGCTGGATAGGGATATAATTAAGTTTAAAAATGTCACTATTTGGGGGCGGAGTAAGCTCTGCATCTGAGCGGTCGCATATCACAGCAGACCTGGTCCGATAATATATCCATTTCAGACCGCTCAGTGCAATTATATCTCTCAAAAAACTGGCGCCTATACACCAGGGGGTCACCACAAACCCTTAACAATTTGATTTTGGGAACCTGACACGCTATAACCACAAAGTTATTAGTACCGCTTATCAGGGAGCAGACATCTTTTTACCCACGAGGTGCTCTGACTCTGCCGATTGCTTGATACCGGTTCAGGTCACGCTAAAAACATGGCATAATTCCAAGCAATGATGTTAGCCCAACTGGCTGCTTTCGACAGTTTAATGAGCCGGAGATTTGAAGATCTGAGGAGTGTACTTAGAGAAATAACCACATCACCTAATTCTACAACGGACTGGAAGGAATCCGTGTCCGCTCCAGTGGCCCATCCCCCATCTTTACTGCTTCCCACACAAGCTCTCACACTGTGCCCTGATGGACAAGACAGTCAACTTACATTGGCAGATGCGAATCTATTACCATAGCCTTCAACACCATTGACGGCTCAGGAGGATGATGCGGCTGACCCCTTTGGAAGTATCGTGGGACTTAAATTATCAATTGACAACGCCGGGGATCACATCCAGCACAATGTACCTCATAGTTGTATGGGGCTTTTGCTACAGGACAGATGCTTTTATTTGTTGGCACTCTTATCTAGCGATGATCTATCCAACGGCGTTTGCTAAAGCCCTTTTTAGCTACATATCCCTATGTGACCCTCAGCTACTCAGTGATTCATCGACAGTCACCGGTCTTAGAACTGAGTAGGCTAATTTGGCTCTTTCTCAAACTCAGTTACAAGAGGACGTACAATAAGAGCCCGTAGTCCGAAGCTAACTGGTCACTCCTGCATAGAGGTCTGAGATTGATACACAGGTTCAACTATTAGGGGACCTGATTTAGTTGGTAAACTCTAGTGGACTGAATACGCTCACAAGATATAGCCCACCAACTGCTTAAGGATCATAATAGTAGACATCTGATTAAGCCCTAACAGCAGCTAGGGACTCAGTCATTTATGAAGGCATTACAGTTTGACAAGTAGACTGAGTATGAATACCTAGGCAACTTATGGGAGATAGCATGTATGTTCAATGTATACTTTTAATTATGCTGTATACTCTTTCTTGTTAACACTTGTGAATGTTTCTGTGTAAGCGTAACTGAATGATTTCATTTTTACCATTTCTCATTGCTTATTCCCCCAAGTTATTTGTTCAAATGATTCTGGGGGATTATAGTCCTGTTCTTCTAGTTAGAAGTGATCCCCACATATATACTATTTTAGGCTCCGGGATAGTTAGGTTGTACAGTATTTTGTCACTTATGGCTGTTAATGTTTTGTCTCTCATACCTCATACTAACTGATACTACCGTGGTTGGGTCTGTGTTAAACTCATCACATAAAGATCAGCTAGGCTTCCACTGCTGCCCTACTGGATCTTACAATTAACACAACTCATTATACCTTTTTGGTTCTCAGTTTAATATACAATCCAAGTCCCTTGAGGAAGTGCACACATTGCTTGTTTTCTTTCTAGCATAGCTCTGATATTTCCCAATAGCCCCTCTATATATCATACACTCTGCGTTGGGATTCGATGTGATACATTATACTTAGTCACAGTTGTATTGCAGATATACATTCGTCTGTATGGCTTGATGCTCAGTTAGATATGCCAGGGACATTCCACCACATTTGTTCTCTAGAAGTCCTGCTCTTAGGATGCATATCTTAGGCCGATATTAATCTTATACCAAGTTCTATATATTTGATATCTATATTATTATTTCCACATATATTGCGAGAGTTAGTAGCTAGGAGAGATATGTTATACCACCCCTTATTAATAGCATCTTTTAAGAATTATAGCCCAGATACCTCTTTAAAATGGGTAACAGTAGTTATACTATGCAAACCAATTTTTTGTTATTTTGCTGGTTTATGTTTAATGCACTCTTGAAGCAATCTGTTTTATTCGTATATGTATAAGAGGATCTTAAGCGTGTACTATTTAGGTAGGAGGGATGGTGTGAGGTGCGTTCATTCTATGTTAATATTATGAGACACTGTATCACTCTTTACATACTCGCTGTTGCCTTACACTATAGGAAACACTTAGATACAGCCAACTGGCTTCCCACTTCCTAGCTAACAGACTTACACACCCCACACCCATGTATCTTTACCATAAAAATAAACTAAGATCACCCTAATAGAGCTTATATATACTGATGTACTCCCGTTGCATGCGTGGGCACAGCACTCTAATAAATTTCTAGTCCCATAACAAGAGTCTTCACCTTGTCACAATAAGCCAACTTACTCTGCTGCTACATAACTCTCTCCAGATTAAGCATATCAATGAAGTATTCCTTTATTATGGTACATAATAGTCTATATAGGCTTCTGCACACGGAGGTCAATCAGCTTGTACATATCTCTGTCTCAATGCTCCTAAAGTAGGTTTAGATTCTAATGGCAAACACAAATAGTATGAGTGAGAGTAGCCCCCCTCCCCTTTTGTGGCACTATATAGTTTTGTCACTTCAGACACAAGCATTTATATAATAGCTGAAACCAAGGCCTAGGAACGTAGTTATGTATTTCTGTTGGTTTATTGGTGAACCACTACTGCTTCTCACTGGGTATATTGCAGTGGGTTGTGTTGCCTAGATAGCTACTGGACATCCATAGGAACATATAGATATGACACATGGGATTGCCCCTTAACTGCTGTGATATACCTTTGTATACTGTATCAAATATTGCGACCAGTCATCCTAACTACAGTAATAGTTGAGCTTTTTAACAAACCTACTATGGCATATGCACTCCTATCTTACATTTTATAATTAGTATGGTCCTAACAGCCCCATAGCTCTGTAGGGGCATATGCATACTACAAGCTATCGCTAACAGTACTGTTGTATATGTTATGTTTACACTAGCTTTCTCTAAGCTGTATGTGAGAGATACATAGCTTTTCAGGAAATTGCTTTCATTAGTATATGCGGGGAAATCCCCCTTTAGTGGTATTCTTTTACATATATACCTACTCATCTATCACCTCGATCTGACCCCTCTCCTCCCTTTCCCGCCGGCATTTATTACCGGCGGGTCATACCCCTACTCCCTTTATTCCCACAATCGCCTATAAGCAGGCATTTCCCCAGGAAGGGTGGTCATGTGTAGCAGTCCTCTGCTCCCCATATATATAAATTATCTCCCCCTGTTTGTATCCCCTATAGGAAGCTACCCTTACTTTTACTAACCCTAGCTTAAATTCCCTCTTGGCGTAATTAGAAGATAACCCCATGAGTAGAGTACTTGAAAGCGCTGAGATCCCAGTACATTTAAAAACTCGACATGCTAACTAGCTCCGCCCTCCAATCCCCTCTACTCTATTCTGTGCGGCTCTTGCCCGCTGCATTTCCCCTCCCCATAAAAATATAGAGCTATCTCCTCCCTGACCCTAATCTTATCTGAATAGATACCCCAATTTACGTTTTACTTGGTACAGAGAGGACCATTATTGGTTTTATACTACACTTATGATACTCTATAATAAAACTGAAGTCTCCCTATAGATAGCCCATGTTCCATAATCACGCTTGAGATATATGTATACATAAAGCTTTTCCCACATTTTTTTCTTGTTTTGATCTACCATATCTTTCTAACTATTATACTGTGTATACTTTAACTTTCCTGTAAATGTTTTGGGGCATACCCTATATGTTGTATTTATCATGACTCAATAAAAAAATGTTTATAAAAAAAAAATAAAAAAAATAAATGTCACTATTTGTTGGGGGCTAGGTAAATGCCTAGGTATTTTAGGAATTTTTTGTTCCTTTGGAAAGCACATAGCTCACCTATTTTTGTAGGCGCTATGGATCGTCCTAGTAAGAAGCAGAATTTCTGATTTGGATTTATTGATGAGAAAATTAGCGACCTTATGGAATTTAACTTAGCACTTTTGCATAGGTTGGGGTATGGCAAATGTGGGATTAAGTGAGGAGAAAACAGAATGTCATCTGCAAATCAATAGATTTTATCGGGTTAGTGTCCGCTATGTCAATGCCCATGAATTGATTGTCATTCATCTGATCACCGAGGTTAATGCCCCCACCCCCACAGGCAAATAACAGGGGAGAACAAAGGACATTTTTGCCTGGTGCCATTTGATATGACAAAGGGGTAGTGATAGATAGCCGTTGACTCTCACCTTGGCTGAAGGAGAGTGATAGAGAGCTATCACTCTCCTAATTAACATTGATAGAGAGCTTCACTCTCCTAATTGAAATTTATGTAGCATAGCCTTGAGAAAGTTCCAACAGACGCGGTCTAACGCCTTCTCCACGTCTGTCGAAACCAAGGCCAGGGGCATTTTTCGCTGGTGGGAATATTCAAGTAGGTGTAATGCCCTGACAGTGTTACCCTTAGCCTCTCTAGATTGGATAAAACCTGGTCATTCTTGATAAGATGTAGGAGTACCTGATTTAGTCGATTGGCCAATAGTTTAGTGTACATTTTGAGATCTGAGTTTAGCAAAGTAATGGGTCTGAAATTCTCCACCCTATTTGGGGATTTACCAAATACATAAAGTGTATGTAAAACCACTATGTGGGCTTCTAAATTTGAGTGCAAGAATAGGTTGTCCCTGTTGATGGTATTAAACAGATCAAGGAGGTGGGGGTATCAGGAGGTCCTTATACCGTTTGCACTAAATCTTAGAATAGCCATACGGCCCCGGGGCCTTCCCCATGGGTAGGTTTTTTATTACATTTTTTTACTTCCTTAAAAGTGATTGGTCCGTTCAAAAATTCTATCTGTTCTGTTTTAGGTGTGGGGAGAGTTAAGTTCTCTAAGTATTCATGGATGTGTGTGTTCTAATCCTTAATTATGGTTTCCTCAGACTTGTCTAGGTTATAAAGTAATTTGTAATATAATCTAAATGCTTCTGCTATTTGGTCTTTTGTGTAGAGGTCTTCTCCCTTATTGACTTTTATGTGCATTGCATACACTTTATGTATTCTTCGTTTAAGTTTTCTGGCGAAGAGGGAGCTACTTTTGTTATTACCTTCAAAGTATATTTGTTCTAACCGTGCTGCATACAATTTACATTCCTTGTTTATAATATTTTGTATTGTGGCTCTACAGTCCTCTATGGCTTTTAGTAGTGATTTATCTCCAGTGTTATATTTATGTTGCTTTTCGAGGTTAGAGAGGTTGGACAGGGTATTATGTAGATAAAGTCTTTCTTGTTTTATTTTGTGCGCTTTCATACTTATTAACTCCCCCCAACCACAGCCTTGTGCACTTCCCATAGTAACCTCTTGTCTACAATTGAACCTTGGTTGTAAAATAGCCGACCTGGGCGTCTGTGAGTTACTTCCATTAACTTGACTGTCCTTGCATCGGGGAAGTCATTACAGTTATTAGGGTAAAGTGCCCAGAGGGAACATCTCACCTCATAGGCTCAACACCAATATATGGTAAAATCCTGAGAAAACAATTGGAACCATCACCCTCTGTTTCTGTGATCTAGATATCTGTGAAAGGAATCACAAAGAGGGAGGGCGCCTCCTAGTGCAACACTGCTGTAATGATGGTATTAGCAGATCAAATTAATGAAATGATACTCACAAAATGAGCAGCACCAGTGTGCTGATTGGTACAAGCTGGGGAATTGCAGTGACCCAGCTACACTGATCCTGCAACAGGATAAAGGATCCAGAATATCCAAAAGAAGAAACACTCAGGCTTCCGTGTAGTAAACGATTTATTAAAATAGTTATTTGTTAAAATCATGGGATGTGTACAATTTAACCCCAAATAAGTTAAAACAAATGTATATAGCAGTTGCAACGCGTTTCTCGGCCAAACAGGCTGTTTCCTCAGGCATCTGTTTGACTAATGGAAGCTCTGGCTTTTTATACACAATAGTGAACCTAATAGCCCCTCCCCTTCCCTCCCTTCCCCATGTTCAAGCAATTTAAACTTAATTAACAATTCACTGGAGACAGCATATCTTTTAAATAATACATTTTAAATTTTAAAACAATAGCACATATGTGCATAATGTTAACAGTGAAAAAACACTCATGTCAGCAAGCTAAACCAAAAATGCAATATTGACTCAGCCATTTACTGCACACTAAACAAAACATAACAAAGTTATCAATGCAGAATTATCACAGAAAATGCAACATTAGGTGCAAACATCCCCCAACCTTATTATGGATATGAGCTCCATAGGAGTAATTATATGTTTGCACCTTTACATGTAGGAATGCTTAAATCCTCTCTCTTTAAATGAATCAAAGCCCTTAACGTTGTTTGATGATAACACTAAAACATGTTAGTTGGTGGGGTTATTATTGTTGCTATCCGGAATCACCGGATCATAAGAAATAAAAAAAAAAATGATTAGCAATGTTCAATATAAAAAAAAGGGCATAAGAATACCTTATTTGCAGAATTGATAGAGACTTCATTGATGCCCACATCAGAACTCCTTTTAGAAGATGTATTGTTACTATATGCGAACGTATAACCAACATATATGTAAAGTTAATATATAACTAGAAAAATAACTTGTAAATGGTAGATGTAAGTGGTCGAAGTTAAACTGTATTACCAACATTTGTTCACTTAGACTCAATTTACTCTGTATTTGCACATATATTTCTGTGTTCATTCCTGTATATATAAGGTTACATTTATAGTATTATTAAGTATATACAATCTACTGATCTATATAAACCTATAACATTATTTTCAATTGGAATTGATTACTACTATACCATTAGTCACTTTATAGCGCCCCCTAAGGTTGGACACCTAGGTGTTATCAACAGTTTTTGTTTCTGTGATCTGGGACTCATCCTGGCTCGCTGCTATCCGCAGTAGTAATTTTGGGCGCTGGTCTTTCCTCTTCCTCTTCTTGGCAGTAACTGTTGACCAAGCTGGCTTGTGGAGGGCTGTGGCATTTGTGTATGGTCTTTTAATGTCTTCAGACGTAGATGGAATATGAAAGGAGATGTTCAGTAGTTGGGATAAGGTATCCAGGTCAGATGGAGATCTATATGACACTGATCTTCCCTCATGTTGAACATGCAGGCAGAATGGGAAACCCCATTTGTATCTTATATTCTTCTCCTGTAGGGCTTTGGTTATAAAATGAACCTCCTTTCTTTTCTGTACTGTTATTGGGCTGAGGTCAAGGAATACTTGTAGATGGTGGTCCAAGTATGAAATTTGTCTAATTCGTCTCGCCAAATCTGCTCCTTGTCTGTGAACCTTAGAAAGCATGTTATGATGTCTCTAGGGGGTGCATTTTGTGGTGGAGGTGTCCTAAAGGCTCTATGTGCCCTATCCAGTTCCATATCTGGTGCTTTAGGGTTATTCTGCAGGTGTTTGAACAACCCTTGAAGATATTCAGGTATGTCTGAGGGTGAAATGGATTCAGGCACTCCTCTTATCTTCAAGTTGTTTCTGCTGCCCCTATTGTCTAAGTCTTCCAGTTTGTCATCCATTGCTTCCATGTATGCATCTTGTTCAGTGGCATGGAATGATAGGGAATCCATTATTTTATTTGTTTTGTCTTGGGGTTCTTCTTTGGACTCTATTCTGTGCCCTATTTCTTTTATGTCCTGCTTCATAGTAGATAACTCTGTTTGTATCAAGTATTTTAAGCCATCAAAATCTGCCTTGATGGGTAGATTAGAAATATCCAGCTTTAGTTGATCAGCGTACTCCTTGGAGATTGCCACCGCAGAGGGGCTAGCAGGTTTCACCAGCACAGCAGGATCCATTTCTGTATGAATATTTTCTTGTGGTTCAAAGAAATTGCTGACTGAAACTGGAGTGTTTGTTTTACTTTTTAATAATTTATTCTGCTTGTTTAGTCTCTTGGAGGCCATTACTGGGAGAGTATTCTTATAAAGAAAGCAGCCACTTATTAGCGCGATGTGTCCCCAGTCCCTTTTCCATTAAGTAATGAAGCTGCATATGCAAGAAGCGTTATGAATAATAGGGCTTAGGAAGCCATGTGGAGTTTTTTTCAATCAATCAGCAGCACTTTATGCAGTTGGACTGTGTTTACTTGTTGTTTTAGGGAATAATATGGATTCATTGGCATACCCCACATTGGACCCCACATTTCATACATTCTATCAAATAAATTGCATTCTTATCTGTACAATTTAATGTCCTTAGTCTCACATTCCTTCTTTCTATAACTTGATTTGAAGGATGCTGTTCTATCTGCTTAACGACAGGTTTTGCATATTTTACATGGTTAAGAGCCCCTCAAATGATTCCCAAAGTCATCTTTCTGCTGTAAGATTAAGATTACTATTATTTATATTCATCAATGCTAAACTGTTAATCTGTTTCTGAACTCCTCCAAATAACATACATATTGTTATTTTTCCCATCTCCCCATAGAAAGATTGCCATAGTTAGAGGCAAACAAGTCCCCATTGCTGTCCCACATATTTGTTGATAAAAATTACCCTCAAACATGAAAAAATTGTGTGTTAAAATAAAAAATACTGTCAAGAATAAGTTTTCTCTGTTCTTCTTTAATAGATAAATCTTTTTCAATAAAATATTCAACAGCATTCAGCTCATCTCTATGTATTCTTTAAAATAACCTCCAATTAAAATGCATATACGAAACAATTGAAATAATTTTTTATTCCTAAATTTGTTAAGATTAGTTAAAATCTATATACAAATTGAATTATATTTATAGAAACCAGATTATGAATCAAATGATACACACTTAAACTGTTACAATATTCTATACAAAGATCATTAAAAAAATACCTTTAAAATCAACATTACTCACAATTAATCATATTAAAATACCACAATGAAATATCAAAATATGGACCGTTATTTTAACAATGCTTAGTTAGACAATATAACAAAATACTTTAACCTCCAATTGATATGCCAATTTATCTGAACTGAAATAACCTCATTTAGCTACAATAAAGCAAATTCTAAAATATATAGTTGCAAATATAAATTACTTAGCACTAAATATGACTAGTTTTAAACTACACAGGACTGAACACAAGCTTAAAATACAAAGTATGCTCTTTAAATTTACCAGCTGTAATCTAACTATAGTCTTAAAATGCCCTTTATTTAAATATTATATATATTTAACAATTTCTTATCCTTTACAAGGTCACCAGTTTGAGAATTCAGTTAATATCCAAATATGTCTATTGTCATATGTTTTAGGAGATGTATGCCCATTTGTAAGAGAATTAATCTTGATAGTCTCTTATCCACAAAGAGTGTCCCAACGTATTTGTCTTACAGAAAACTGTGTTTGCACACTGGTCTCTGTATATGCAAAAATGGCAACAGTAGGATTGCAAACAGTCACCAACCAAAATTTTTCCACCAAGATCCTTTTCTCTCTGTGCAGGGAGCTTTTGTCTGAGACAAAACTCCTCCCCATGTCTTAATCATTTGATAGATTTGGATACACTCTTTCTCTGATTGGCTACTGGGAAATTTCATTTTCAACAGCCAAATGCCTTTGGATTTAGGCCGTCGGGGGCAGCAGGCAAGGACAAACAGATTTGTTTTTAATCTGCTAACAGTAAATATAGTTCTTATATATTTTTATTCAATATAATATATTTTCTAGTATTAATAAGTCATATGTTCCATGTGTATTGGATTATGTCATACTATTTACCCTGAGTATTTCAAGACTAGATATGATATATTTCTCATAATATTTTAGAAGATGCCTTTAAAGTTGCATTTGATTATTGTTGTCCCATATTTATATAAATACAGTATGCTCCACATTCAGTACACCTCTTGCTGGTTGTTAATTTCAGTACACCTCTTGCTTGTTGTTAATTTTTAAATAAATTGGACATTTTAAATTAGCTATTTATTAAATTCAGCACATTTTCATAATTAATGTTATACAAAAAGACAATCTCATATCCATTTATTTGTACCTATTATTTAATAGTCTGAGCCACATATTTAATGTTTGAAAACTATATACCCGGTATATGATTTGTCCAAACTTCGAATCCTTAAGACTTCTATGTTTTAAAAAACTACATAGGTTAAGACCATTCTTTTACCAGTCATCAATTCAAAAGGTGACATCTTAGTAGCACTACTTGGAGTTGCTCTTAATGCCATTAGGAATAGAGGTAATTTTACCTCCCAGTCTTTACCTGTTTCATTCACAAACTTTTTGAGGATTTTCACAATGGACTTGTTGTACACCACCACTAGAGGCAGCTCTATATGCAATATGGAGCTTCCTTTTGACCCCTAGTATTTTCCACATTTTGCTCATCACTTCGCTAGTGAAGTGGGTTCCCCAATCGGATTAGATTCTCTGGGGTAAACTTAATCTGGAAAACATGTGGTTGATGAGCAATGCTGCTCATGTTTCAGCACTATTGTTAGGTGCACTGATGCACTCTACCCATTTAGTGAATTGGCATGTTATGGTCAACATTTATTTGTTACCTCCTGATGACCTAGTCACTGGACCAATAAAATCAATTTGTATATCTGACCATGGCATTACCATCCCCCTTTTCTGCAATGGTGCTCTATGTGTTGGTGCAGTGGGTTGGAACTGTGGACAGATTAAACAACCTTGACAGTAAGTTTGAACATCTTTCAACATGTGTGGCCAAAAGGCATAATCACACAATATTTCATACCTTAATTTGGCGATACCATGACCAGATGTGGGAGCATCATGGGCATGTTGAAGCATTAGACCTCTGAACTTTGTAGGTACCACCCATTGCTGGATGCCAGTTTTGGAGGTTCTAACTAACAAACCATCCTGTAACTTGAATTGTGATTTGGATTTCATTAAGATTCTAAGATCTTCTTTGCCAATACCATCCTCTTTTGAGATGGGGTTGCTTTCAGGATCTTCTATGTGTTTATATAAGTTGCCTACAATGGGGTCTTCCTTTTTATTAGTGATCAGGTCTTCACTAGGAGAATCCTGACTCCATTGTACCAGGTTAGGCTCACTCTGTTGTTTAGCCTGGTTTCTAGTAATGGCTTCTACCTGAATTGCACCAATTAAGGAGTTCCCCATTTATGGTTCCTTGTTTGGCTAATGAAGCCACAAGATCATTGCCTTTGTTATCAGGACCTTGAATTCTGGAATGATCCTTAGTCTTCTTCCAGTGTAAGGTTAACACATTGGATACCACTACATTATCAATCTCGCAGAACAACTTGCCATGTTTGACTGGTTTGTTGTTAGTTTTCTGCATGCCATTTCTTTTCCAAGTTGGCAGGTATTCAACAAAACTGTCACACACATAATTTGAGTCAGTAATGATCACAAATTTATGAATATCCTGTTCAATAGCCATTTCAATGGTTTTGAGGACAGCAGTTAGTTCTGCAACTTGACTGGATTTTGGTCCAATGTTGAAACCTACAGAAATATTTGGGAATCCATTTGCCCAAGTCATACCAATGCCAGCGACTAGTCTGCGCTCATTCTCAATAGTGGCATGGTAAGAACAACCATCAACATATACCCAAGGTAATGTTTGACAATGGTCCTCCCTCATTATATATTTTATATGAGGAAAGCAATTGTTCCTCCAGGAAATCATCTTCTAATAACTCTTTCCCATGATCCTTAGCAGTAGAGTCGTGGAGCTCAGCAAGCCCCTGTGCAACTGGATTCTTTTTGGTTTGCTTATAGCGAATTTCTAAAGGCCAGCCTTGTAAGGAAAGAGTCTAAGCTGTTATGTGGCTATTAGACAAATTCCCATCTCTTATTCTCTAACTTTGCAGATATAGCAAAGGCTGGTGGGCCATTTCTACAATAATTTTCTCGCCCTCTATATAGCTGTGGAAATTTTGTAGAGCCCATACAGTAGATAAGAGGGCTTTTTCGCAATCGCTAAATTTTATTTCTACTGGGGATAGAGTTTTGCTCACATAAGCAATGACATTGCTTAAACTATCATGATTTTGGTATAAAACAGCACTCATGCTTATATCTGTGTAACCTGTTTCTAAGTAGAAAGGTTTACCACCTTCAGGGTATGCTAAACAAGGTGCTTGAGTGAGTTTTCTCTTCAGCTCCTTGATGGCTGTCTTTTGAGTCTCACTCCAGTGCCATTTCACATCCTTCTTTAGAAGAAGTAGCAGTGGTTTAGCTAATTCTGCATAATTATCAATAAATTTGCGAGAATAATTTGTCATACCCAGGAATGATCTCAATTCCTTTAAGTTAGTTGGGTTCTTAGAATTTATTATAGCTTCCACCTTTTTCTTCTGAGGATTTAACCCTTCAGAAGTAACTTTATGTCCCAAGAAGTTTACACGAGAGCGGCACCATTGAGATTTTTGTAGTGATAATTTGACACCTGCCCTTTTAAGTTGGCTGAGGACATGTTTAGCTCTGTGATGTGTTTTTCAAAGTCTGTGCTTTTGATTAAAACATCATCAACATAAGATAAGGCCCCCCTTTCCAGTACATCAGGCATAGCCTTATGCATGAATACAGCAAATTCATGTCCTGAATTTATGTATCCAAACGGCAGTCTTTGGAATGCATACTGGACCTTTTGGAACGAGAATGCAAGCTTATACTGGTCCTCTTCATGTACCTTTATGGTCCAATATCCTTGTGCACAATCAATGGCAGTGATATATCTTGTGGGGTCATGTTATGCACAATAACATGTATTGGAATAGTTTCAATATTTACCATATAAGTATGGGTCATTGTTATACCCATATCTGGCATTCTATGGGAGATGCATATTAGTGTTTTAGAAGTTTTTAATTTCTGACCTCTTTTTACCTGTAAGGATAAGAGGAATTTATCAGCCCCAGCAGGGATTACAACATTGTTAGACACCTGCATATTTACAGCGTATGGCAATTGCTGGTTTGATTTCAGGACTGCATTTCCATCCTGAAATACTTCAGGGTCCCCCTTTAACCTGCTCCATAGGCAAAGGTTAATCAAATCTATTTTTATAGCATATCTATGTAAAAGGTCATTGCCAATGTATATTTGATTATGGGGAGTATTTAAAACTAAAAACAGGTGCTTTGCTGATTTATTACCTATAGAGATAGATAATAAACATTTAGCTGTGATATAGCTTTCATACCTGTCATCCAGGCCTTGGACACAGTGGTCTTGGGGGGAAAGGTATTTAATTACTTTAAGTTCAGTGATCTGCGCTAATAAGCCTTTGCTTATATAGCAAGCTTCCTGTTTTAGGCATAATTTAGCATATTTGGTTTTACCAAGGTCATGCACTTGCATAGGGATAAATAGATCCTCTTTAACTTTCACAATTTCTGCGAGGAATTGCGATTGAGCTCCCACTTTAGGGGATTTAGGGTCCCCCTTGTGGAGGTTTATGGTTAATACATCGCCGTCTAAGGAAATATTTGCTATCTTCCCAGGCAAAATTTTAAAAGTATTACCATCAGAGCCACTTAAAGGAGTCTGATCATCTATTTGTAGGATAGTGATTTCAGGTATAGAGTCATTCTTGAAATGAATCTCCACAGCATCTGGTTTCTCTTCCACTACGTGACAGTTATGTCTGATGCAAGATATACCGGACCACTCATAATTAATAGGCCTTTTTTACTTGTGACCAAATTACATTATTTATGCAATCAATTATGGTGCTTAACTGTTTCAGGAGATCACTACCAATAATTAACCCTTTGAGTGCTAATGACGGTTCTGAGCCGTCACAGAGTTTCCCACTCTGGTGCTAATGACGGCTCAGAGCCGTCACTAGCATTCTCCCACCTTGAGGGAGATCTGGGGCTCCCACCCGCTCCTACCCAGGCGATCATGCCTGTAGAGTGACAGGCATTGCCGTGGCATCACGTTTTGCGTGGTGACGTCACGCGCAATGACGTGATGACGTCACCGCGCAACTTTATTAACAATTTGTCAATACAAAGAATAGGGAAAGGGGGCATGCTATTTAGAAGCCTGTATCTCACCAGCTACAGACCCCTGAGACCCACCATTGGAAAAGTAATCGCCTAACATTTCCAGTGGTGTAAGTCTTGGGGATCTGGAAAAAATAAAAAAAAAAGTTGAAAGATTTTTTTTCACAAAATAAAAAAATAAAAAAATAAATTAAATCAGCTTAGCACCCAGGTGGGAAAGTACTTAGCACTCAAAGGGTTAAACGATCAGTTGGCAGATCCACTATAATGACAGGGTGTCTTATTACCCTTTTTCCCAGTCTTAGTTTTAACCATGCCGTACCGTAGACTTTGAGAGAGTTACCCCCAACACCTATTAGTGAACCATCAAATTCTTTTATTTTAGGTTTTTGGGGTGTTATCTCATTTAGCTGTGTGTAGTACCTGTGGAATAACATAGTTGCCTGAGATCCATTATCAATTTATTCCATGATAGGGTTAGCAACTGAATCCTGGAGCTCAGCTAATAAAAAATATATCCCTGCAGTTTCTACCATTTCACACATAAAATTAGCATGATTACACAATGGTGGGCTTCGCCACGTTTTACATGAATCCGCCATGTTACCTGATGCAGAAGACTTCTTCTTACCAGTCCATCCCTCTATAATAGGGCTGACAGGGTTCTTGTGTACTGCATCTGTGGAAAGAAGGTTAGGAGAATACTGCAAAGGAAGAGATTTGTTAGAGCTTCCCAGTTGAGATTCTTGTCATCACAGCTAAAATGTCAATTTCTGGACTGTAGGGATAGAAAATGATTAGTACCATTATTGACCATTATTCTCTCTATACCATGGCCCGTGATGGGGGAGGGGCAGAGTTAAAACTTTGTGGGGAAGGCTTGTTTTCTTGGGCCACTTCCGCATAAGTTTTCTTGTTAGACTCCAAATTTATGGGGCTAGGTGACACCCTAGTTTCTGCCACAATTTTTTGACTGGCCCTTGGTTCCTTTTTATCCCCCTGTTCACCGGACTGCTGAATAGAGTATAACTTTGTACTCTCTTTGATCAGACAGTTCAATGAGCAGTTCTCATCAAAATCTCTAGCTAAGTTAAGTTTGATGTGTGCGGGCAATTCTTCGTAAAATAAATTCACAAACTCTGAGCTTTCAAATATGGGGTAAACTTTGGCCATACTGTACGCACTTTTTAGTACAGAAAGGAATTTAGTTGGGCTTTGATTTGCACCACATTTCAAACAGCTATTTTCGCAGTGGTTTTAGTGCAATATTGCCCAAATTCTTTTCTGCACTGATTTTTCGTTTCACTCCAGGAATGAATATTCATATCCTTTAGTGAAGCAAAGAATTTGTGATGTTTACCCTCAAATACCCAGGGCAAACATTTAAATTTTGACTGCTCCCTAGTAACATTCATTATGGATAAAGCATTTTCATAATTCTCTAAGTGGTCAATTATAGAAGTGGTTCCGTTTTTGAAAAATGTAGGTACTGCATCCCTTAAGAAAGTAATTATCTTAGGGGTGTCATATACCTTATTAGACATATCTTGGGCTTTCCTAGGGACCATATTTTTGGGACTGGAGTGTCCCCTATCTGCCCTATATTTACTATGGGGAGACCCCCTACATACATTAGTACTCCGTGGGCTATTTGGGTAGCAAGCTCCGCCCTCTGACTCACTACTAGAGCTTCCCTCCCCCTCCTTTGAGGTATAGCAGTTCCCTGAATTTATAACATGAGGTGACTGTCTATTTGGGAAGTGTATTTCTAACCCAATAGGGGTCCTTTGTTTAAATTATTCCCTAAAATTCTGCAGTTCATTTCTGATCAATTATTTAAGGGATTTAGAATTAAACCACTTAACTCTTTGGCTTTGTGCGAGTTGCTTATGCAAATCCTCTATCTGAGCAACTAAATTCTGGTTATATTTTTGTAAGGTGGCCATGTTTTGGGCAAACTCATCAATTTTATCCTGGACTCGTTCTGCCTCTTCCTCATCTAATTTATATAATTATTTATAATAATTTTCACCCCTTAGTTGCTCCAATTGTGAATTATATACTTCAATTTTATTGTACATTTCATCGTTCACATAGAGGAGCAGACCCCAAGTTTTGAAAATTATTTCATCATGTTTCCTCTGCTTTTGAGGTTGGCCCAATTTTAACAGCACTTGAAATATTTCGCTTTCGTCACACCATATATTATTTGCAATATTTTTGGCCTTAGTCTTAATCGTCTTAATGTAAGCGCCTAATTCTCCCTTAATACTTAATATATTCTTAAGGTGAGTAATTTTAGGGAGCATATTTCAACACTATGTATAGATTCAATGGATTCCCTTCTAGTAACAGACATAATTATATAGGCTTAGTATTTGGTTAAATTAAAATGCTAATACAATTTTGACCAATAAGGAAGAAGAAAAAAAAATTCAAAAATATTAATATTAATTTAATTTTTTAATCAATTTTTCAAAAAATAATTTTAATAATATTTTTTTTATAATCTCTATTTACTACAAATATATTATATCAATGTGAAAAATTTAATAATAATCTCAGCAGTGCCTCCAAATAATATGTCAGTATATAGCAGGGTTATAATACAATTTTTTTAAAACATTATTCTTTAAAATAACCTCCAATTAAAATGCATATACAAATCAATTGAAATCAATGTTTATTCCTAAATTCTTTAAGATTAGTTAAAATCTATATACACATTGAATTATATTTATAGAAACCAGATTATGAATCAAATAATACACACTTAAACTGTTACAATATTCTATACAAAGATCATAAAAAATATACCTTTACAATCAAACTTACTCACAATGAATCACATTAAAATACCACAATTAAATACCAGAATATGGACCGTGAACTTAACAATGCTTAGTTAGACAATATAACAAAATTCTTTAACTTCCAATTGATATGCCAATTTATCTGAAATGAAATAACCTCATTTAGCTACAATAAAGCAAATTCTAAAATATATAGTTGCAAATATAAATTACTTAGCACTAAATATGACTAGTTTTAAACTACACAGGACTATGAACACAAGCTTCAAATGCAAAATATGCTCTTTAAATTGACCAGCTGTAATCTAACTATAGCCTTAGAATTCCCTTGATTTAAATATTATATATATTTAACAATTTCTTATACTTTACCAAGTCACCAGTTTGAGAATTTAGTTAATATCCAAATATGTCTATCGTCATATGTTTTAGGAGATTTATGACCATTTGTGAGAGAATTAATCTTGATAGTCTCTTATCCACAAAGAGCGTCCCAACGTATTTGTCTTACAGAAAACTGTGTTTGCACACTGGTCTCTCTATAAGCAAAAATGGCAACAGTAGGATTGCAAACAGTCACCAACCAAAATTGTTCCACCAACATTCTTTTCTCTCTGTGCAGGGAGCTTTTGTCGGAGACAAAACTCCTCCCCATGTCTTAATCATTTGATAGAATTGGATATGCTCTTTCTCTGATTGCCTTTTGGCTGTAATACTGGATTTAGGCCATCGGAGGCAGCAGACAAAGACAGTTTCATTTTTAAACTGCTAACAGTAAATATAATATAGTTCTTATATATTTTTATTCAATATAATATATTTTCTAGTATTAATAAGTCATATGTTCCATGTGTATTGGATTATGTCATACTATTTACACTGAGGCCTAGATTTGGAGTTCGGCGTTAGCCGTGAAAACCAGCGTTAGAGGCTCCTAACGCGGGTTTCATACGCACTCCGGTATTTAGAGTTTAGTTACCGCCACTCAAAAAACACCTAACGCTCACATTTCTACCGCCACCTCAGACCCAGTAGTAAACATATACCAACAAAATTAAATTCAACGAATCAAATTAAAAATATTACACAAACTACACTTACACTCATACAAACACGACACTATATTTATTTTTCATATTTAATATTTTTTCTGCAAAATACAAAGGATTAAAGTTGCGAGATCTCGGGTGTTTGAAAAAAAACAACACAAATCCATTTTCCCATTGACTTACATTGACATACGGGAAAAGACCCTCATATACCTACATCTAACTAATAACATTATCACAAACATACACTCATCGATGCATACAAACAATATACACCACATGACATACAAAAAATATTTATTTATCACAAAAAGAACACAATTTAGTTACTTTTTCACAAAAGCTCATGACGTCACTCACTTTACGAGGAAAACCAGTCTTAGAAAAAAAATTTGGAAATCTTTAGAGCCTCCATTGACTTCTATTGGGAAGACGTGCTCGTGCACGCGAAACCCTCATTTCCCTAACGCACGCAAATAGCGTAGACTGAAAAACTCCAAATACCAGCGCTAGAAAAGACATGATTTCATGCGTTAGACCCAGCTATGATAAATAGATTAAGAAATGACTATTTCCCTATGGTGGATTTATGGATTTTACTTTTTGAATATTCACAACACCATTGAATTGTTTCACACTTTTAGATTACATCAACTACAAATCCACATCACTAGTAACACATTATTATTTAAATAAAATTACATTTTAAATTAAAATAAAATTCACTAAACATTTCTGGATTCACAAACAGTACACAATGGGAAACACCTCTCATTTACCTTTATTATTGCATTTATGTTATTCAACTCATATGCTTGCAGCAACTGCATATCTACATAGGCTTAACACATGATCACTCATGGATGCACATACATTACTTTTATCATTCACTCATACATGTGCATTCAAATGATGGGGGACAAACACATTACATTCTCTACAGGAATCACAAAACACAACATATGGATTTGACTGTACTTTTAACATCATTATTCCATCACAATAAACCATTAGGAATTACCTACAACAAAAACATCATTACACCAGATTACAGATGTCACTTTATGGGAAGGAACAACAATGCCAGACCGCTATATAGAAGTCAGCATATGTGGGACACAATCACAATATATACGTACATGTACATAACACGCATCACCCATCACGCAACCACAAAGCACACATTTAGATTTTATTCAGCACACAATAACAATGTAGCACAATACAACAACACAATGAGGATTTAAGAACTACATAGGCAGGTTAAGAATATCATGACGTCATTACAAGATTCAACCATACACATCACAGATTCACCACTGTACCGCCCCTTTAGGAACTTTAACACTCAATACTACAATACAACATATACGTAAACCACACTTTTGAACAGCATTATTAGGGAAATTTCAATGGGACAATTAAGAAATATTGTCAGATCGCAAATCAATTATATATATAATACTACAGATGGCAGCCGGAAGTTATTCAGTATTAGTGCCATTTTTATGGGACGCATACAATATTGTCAGATCGAAAATCACTTATATATACAATACTACAGATGGCAGACGGGAGTGCTTCAGTATTAGTGCCATTTTTATGGGACGCATACAATATTGACAGCTCGGCAATCACTTATATATACAATACTACAGATGACAGCCGGAAGTTATTCAGTATTAGTGCCATTTGAAAGGGACGCATACAATATTGACATCTCGGCAATCACTTATATATACAATACTACAGATGACAGCCGGAAGTTCGGAATTATTATTGCGATTTGAAAGGGACGCATACAATATTGACAGCTCGGCAATCACTTATATATACAATACTACAGATGGCAGCCGGAAGTTATTCAGTATTAGTGCGATTTGAAAGGGACGCATACAATATTGACATCTCGGCAATCACTTATATATACAATACTACAGATGGCAGCCGGAAGTTATTCAGTATTAGTGCGATTTGAAAGGGACGCATACAATATTGACATCTCGGCAATCACTTATATATACAATACTACAGATGACAGCCGGAAGTTCGGAATTATTATTGCGATTTGAAAGGGATGCATACAATATTGACTGCTCGGCAATCACTTATATATACAATACTACAGATGGCAGACGGGAAGTTCGGAATTATTATTGCGATTTGAAAGGGACGCATACAATATTGACAGTTCGCCAATCACTTATATATACAATACTACAGATGGCAGACGGGAAGTTCGGAATTATTATTGCGATTTGAAAGGGACGCATACAATATTGACAGCTCGGCAATCACTTATATATACAATACTACAGATGACAGCCGGAAGTTCGGAATTATTATTGCGATTTGAAAGGGACGCATACAATATTGACAGCTCGGCAATCACTTATATATACAATACTACAGATGGCAGCCGGAAGTTATTCAGTATTAGTGCGATTTGAAAGGGACGCATACAATATTGACATCTCGGCAATCACTTATATATACAATACTACAGATGACAGCCGGAAGTTCGGAATTATTATTGCGATTTGAAAGGGACGCATACAATATTGACTGCTCGGCAATCACTTATATATACAATACTACAGATGGCAGACGGGAAGTTCGGAATTATTATTGCGATTTGAAAGGGACGCATACAATATTGACAGTTCGGCAATCACTTATATATACAATGCTACAGATGACAGCCGGAAGTTCGGAATTATTATTGCGATTTGAAAGGGACGCATACAATATTGACTGCTCGGCAATCACTCATATATATACAATACTACAGATGGCAGATGTTACTTTATCGTTTACAAACAATATTGCAGCAACATTGATCGATCACATTCGATGCACATTATACACAACTATGCACTTTCATTCATGTTAGCCTGGACGTGTGCTTGTTACTATAAGATCGCGTTTAAGAAATATTGATTACGCATATGAACAAACATTACAAACATGCACTGTATGTGTGATATTTGACACTTTCACATTGAGATTTATTGGCGGAAAACATTTCAGCCAAAAAAAATACTACGCCCACTGTGAAAGCATTCGCGCCGCTCACATACAAACAGGTGAATACAATCAGCAATCATTACAAACTCACTACCATTGGACTAATCGTACTATAAATCCCCCAAACAACATGGCCAAAGCATCACTTGTGATCCACATCAGATCAAGTGCTTACCTTGTTACGCTGTTTTGAAAGATGGATGACGATGACATGGTAGACGCTGCTGGTGCTGCTATTGGCGAACTAGCTGTTGGTCGAATCAGGCAGCCTCGGCGGCTCAGGCCGAGACGAAGGGGTCGTCTGGTTCGAGGTCCTCCTGTCTACAGGGTGAGACCCACCTTGGAAAACATGAGCGACTTTGAGGTTTTTGATAAGTATCGGCTCGATCGCGAACAGCTCATTGGCCTTTACGAGCTTCTTAAACCTCATTTGGAGCCACGTATACAAATAAGGACTGCTGTTCCCCCCATGAGTAAGATGCTAAGCTGTCTATACGTCCTGGCCTCCGGGAGTTTTCAATCTGGAGAACTGTACATGCATGGCCTGGCTCAAGGTACATTCTCTGTGGTGTTTGATAACTTTCTGGACGCCATGGTACGTATCAGTAAGCAATACATAGGATTCCCACAGAATGATGGTGATTGGAGGCGCCTGAAGCGGGAATTCTTTGATATTGCTCAATTGCCCAATGTCTTGGGAGCCATAGATTGTACCCACATTGCGCTGCGTGCTCCAATTGATGACTTGCCCTTCAGAAATCGCAAACATTTTCATAGCCTCAACGTGCAGTATGTTTGTGACGCACGGATGAGGATTATGCATGTGTATGCGAATTTTGGAGGGGCTTGTCATGATGCCCGCATCCTCTCTCTGTCGTCCCTGTGGAGACAGTTTGAGGAAAGACAAATGCCCCCTGGTTATCTCGTTGGTGAGTATTTGTGCACAACATGGTTAATTAGTTTGACAATTGCCACTGTAGTTTGTAAATGTTAGCGTCATGTTCAGCTATAGGATGCAATTTAACCATTTGTTATTTACCGACGCTAATGTTTACTTTTATTTAAATGCAGATATGTAGCATGTCTTACCTTAAGTGCTCAGATAGAGAATGCAATGTAACCATGTAGTTAGCATTTTACACAAGGTTTGTTTTATGAGAATTACGCATATGTAGCATGTCTTAGCTGAAATGGGAAGATATTATCTCATGCAATTTAACCCTGTCATTGTCTCTTTCCGCTAATGTCTAGTTTTAGCTCAATGCAGATATATAGCATGTCTTACCTTAAGTGCTCAGATAGAGAATGTAATGTAACCATGTAGTTAGCATTTTACACAAGGTTTGTTTTATGAGAAATACGCATATGTAGCATGTCTTAGCTGAAATGGGAAGATATTATCTCATGCAATTTAACCCTGTCATTGTCTCTTTCCGCTAATGTCTAGTTTTAGTTCAATGCAGATATGTAGCATGTCTTACCTTAAGTGCTCAGATAGAGAATGTAATGTAACCATGTAGTTAGCATTTTACACAAGGTTTGTTTTATGAGAAATACGCATATGTAGCATGTCTTAGCTGAAATGGGAAGATATTATCTCATGCAATTTAACCCTGTCATTGTCTCTTTCCGCTAATGTCTAGTTTTAGTTCAATGCAGATATGTAGCATGTCTTACCTTAAGTGCTCAGATAGAGAATGTAATGTAACCATGTAGTTAGCATTTTACACAAGGTTTGTTTTATGAGAAATACGCATATGTAGCATGTCTTAGCTGAAATGGGAAGATACAGAATAATATAGAAAGTTATTTTTTTGATGTTTCTGAAAACTTTTAATATCGATTATCGTGTACAAAAAAATATTTATAAAACAATATACTAGTTTAAGGATTCTGTTTGAATTATGTTCTGTTCAAAATTTATAGGTGATTCTTGGTACATGAGCCGGCCTTGGCTCATTACCCCCTTGCGTAGCCCGACTGATGTGTCTGAGGAGCGCTACAATAGGGCTCATAAGAGAACCAGGGCGGTGGTTGAAAGGATGTTCGGGCTCCTGAAGATGAGATTCAGGTGCCTGGACCGTTCTGGAGGAGCACTCCAGTACAACCCAAAGAAGGTGGCTAAGATCGTTGTAGCCTGTAGCGTCCTGCATAATATTGGACAGCGGGCTGGGATGCTGCAGGCCGTCCCGGTGGACAGAGACCTCCTCAGAGATGAGGAGGATGATCCTGTTCTAGAGGGGGAATTCCAGGACGAGGGACTTGATGTCAGAGCAGACGTCATCAACCGCCACTTTAGACGGTAAAGAATAGAAGTTAGACTGTAGTATTTTCAATAGATGTGAACTCTAGGGAAATGACAAGTAGAGAATTGTGCAAACATGTTAGGATTGATCAAATGTTAGAATAATTTTTAAATTTATTCATATAGGTGATGCTCTGGGCATTGGGTCCTATAGCGAGTCTTTGCCACCTGGTTTTTAAAGAGGACATCAGATGGTAAGTAGAAATGTATGGACTGTTGCTGGCATGAATTGTACACAAATACATCATATGGCATACATTTTTAAAAATATAATTTTGTTTACACATTACTTAAAATGTACATAATCAGAAAGGGATACTCTAGAATGACTATGGTTCAATGTCACACAGAGGTTTGTTCTGCTCAATATGACTCATCTTCACACTTGATAGAAAATAACACAGGTTCATACACAGACTTAGTAAGCTAGTGACATAAATTTATTATGAAATGGGGGGTGGGAGAGGGGTACAGAACTGATTCACACACTTGTATGAATTTTATTGAAAATATTTCTTCCATTAGGGAGATGACTTAATCTAAAGACTGAAAGGGAACAATTAGAAGCCTGACAGTGAAGATTGCCCAGACTGACAGTGGGGAAAAAGCCAAAATTGAAATTGAAGTATACCAATGGGATCATGTCTGGCATTATCTTTCAATTCTGCTGACCTTGAAAACCATACAAAGACATGTTCACATGGTAAGTGCAAACTATTTGATAGAATAAGGCTGTGGAGACATCCTATTGGAGACACTTAGATGATTTTCTATTTTGTAGATGGTATTTCCCAGTCCTCTATTTAATGAACTGATGAATAAGACACCTATTGAAGATCAACTGTTTACCCCTGAATTGACTTTCAAAGACCATGCATTGTCCAGGTTGGTGTAAAAATAAAATAAACACAACAGAAATATACAATAGGACTTGATCCAAAGAGAGTTCATAAGCCTTCAAGGGTTAATATGGATTAGATCCAGATCGTTCCGATCTGGATCTAATCCATATTAACCCTTGAAGGCTTATGAACTCTCTTTGGATCAAGTCCTATTGTATATTTCTGTTGTGTTTATTTTATTTTTATTATTTTTTGGTACTGCACTTATTCATTTTTAATTGTACTAGCTGATCAGCTATATATTTTTTTTTTCTTTTTTTATCTGCATATACATATTTTTTATATTATATATTTTATATTTTTTATTTTCATTCTTATTTTGTCCATTTATTTTATGTAATAAAAACATATTTTTTGCACATAAAGCATACGTTGTTTAAGTTGTCACTAAGACCAAAGGATATTTTAATTTTTGTTTTTTAACCAAGTAGGTCATATCACATTCATCCATTTTTTCTATTTTCCAATTTTAGCAACAAAAAACTTTTTTTGTAGCGCCAGAGGTTTTAAAATTTCTTATCTTTTTTAAGGTAGTTATTTTTATTTTTTCTATTTCACTTGTGGAGACAGGGGTTCTCCATTACCTACTGGCATATTGGTATTTTAGAAAATCCTGCGCAGGGTTACACACAATTTTATCTAACCAGGTTGGTGTACCAATGCATGCTAGTGAAGACTGTTGAATATTAGTAGCTTACATACATTAGTCATATTTAGTTCAAAATTATATATTTAGGGATCACAATCAGACACTTAGATGATTGTACTTTTTTAGATGGTATTTCCCAGTCCTCTATTTAATGAACTGATGAATAAGACACCTATTGAAGATCAACTGTTTACCCCTGAATTGACTTTCAAAGACCATGCATTATCCAGGTTGGTGCATGCTAGTTAAGAATCACATGAAGAATGTTGATTATTGTTAGCTTACATACATTAGTCATACTTATTTCATCATTAGATATTTAGGGATCACAATCCGAAAAAGGAATACATATTATAGTTGATATAGAGGTATTTGAATGGACATGAAATATTACATTTATGTTCAGCATACATATATTGTTGAAATGTGATATACATTATTATGTATAATTTGAATTTTTGATATTTAAATAGAATTTTGAATCAACAATATAATGGTGTATGTATTTCATTTCTTTTAAATCAATTTAATAATTATCTTTAAAAAATGTTGATCAAAGTTAGAGCATAGACACCATATGATTTTAAAAGTATTTTAGGAATATTTGACAACGTGTGTATTAACTTTGTTCCATTTTTATTATTTGTCATTTCAGATTGGCATCTGATGACTTCCAGGAATATTTTTTTTTTTTCTATAAACTTTATTTTTACATGTTAATACTAAACATTTTATTAAATACATTCTTTTGAACAGATTCTACTAAATATCAATATAATCTGTAAATAAATAAAACTTGGACTCCCATGACTGGTAGTTGGCTATTTGACAAGCACATGCATAAGATCAAATCATGCATTAATATTAGAAAATCAAATGATTCCGAGAATATTACATTAAAATATCTTTTATAACATTAATTGGGGAGTGAGATTCTTCAATGCTTTTCTTTTGAAATTCTTAGATGTTAAAATAATTTGAGATATGTAGTTAATTTCTCAAAAATTAATTTTTTTCACTTTTAAGAAGGGGAAGTGGTTCAATTACATTAAAGTGACAATGTTGTTGAATGTAAAATTAATTTTATAAGATCTTGTATCTTCCTTAGGTATCTCCAAACATTATTTGCTAAATTATTTTAATTTTTACATTTATAAATGGTAGGTCATTTAACTTTATATTTTTCACAACCTAGTTATTGGATGGCAGGTTAATCGATTTGATTTTCTAGTGGAGTCATTTAACTATAGTTAATAATATTATGTAGTTTTTAAAATCTTACCTCTTGGGTTAGACATCACATATCTATATATAATTTTCATTCCCCTTTAGTTTATTTTGACAATTTTAAATCAACATTACAAATGTTTTGGTCCTTAAAGGGACATTCACAAAGTATATTGTGTATTGAATTTTAAATAATTCATAAAAGAATTTAAACATATTTAGAAAGTACTATAGAATTACATTCAGGCTTTAAATATACTTTGTAAAAAAAACATCAATGCACATATCTTAGTCAATTACATAAGGCATCTATATGCAAACAACAATCAGCATCAAAATAGCCTATGTAGAGATGTATTTAATCCAAGAATATATATATATATATTTATAATTACAATATAATGATTGAATTACAAAACATATTAAGTTGTTCAAATATAAGAATATTATAAAAAATGCATACATAACATATAGCTTAATGTCCCTCTAAGCTGAAGGCTCAAAAATACCTCCTTTAATAAATATATTTCAGTCAGTGTGTAAAACAATCTAGAAGTTAATCTAAATTTGCTTTACTCATATGTTAGACTAATTTAGCAAAAGGAAGGTGCCTAGGTTTATGATATTTTAAGCATTATTGTGAAATTTTTATTTAAAGGGACATGAACTAAAAATATACTTAAAGGTAGACAGTAAAAAAAATAATTATTTATACATTCTGAATGAGTATACTATTTTAATCAACTTTAAAACTTGTCTCATATTATGAATGCTCATTGTGATGTTGCTATCATTACTTTAAAAATAAGGCAGTAAATAGCTAATTTATTTGCTTCAGTACTCTGGACAGAACTTGATTGTTTGGAATAATTGATACAACAATCGTCAAGGACAACCCAGGTTTTTATTAAACAATTGTCCGTAATATAAAATATCATTATTGATTTGCAAAGAAACATAACAAGATAACTGTTAACATTTGATAATCGGATTAAATAATAAAGTTGATTAACATTTCATGCTCAATCACCAATGCTAAATTTGTTTGGACAGTGTCCCTTTAATAGATTTAAATAGTGTATTTAATTATCTTCCTATCTTGACATACTTTGCTTGAAAAGCATATCGAGATCGGCTCAGTAGATGAAGATTGGTGGATGCACAGAGATGCCTTATGTGATTGTCTCAACCATGTGCATTTAAATTTCTTCTGTTGAGGATATATAAATACTAAGAGAAAATGATTTACATTTTAAAGTCTAAACAAAGTCTAAATAATTGTTTGTTTGTAATGTATATTTAAAACTAAAGACGCCATTGCACAATAACATATATGAGCACTTCAGAGAAATACAAGCTCGAGGTTTATTTGCTAATAACAAACCTGTAGTTTAAAATTTATAAACAGATTATCCAAGTTACTGACATTCTAACCTGAATTTGAACATTAATAAATATTGCGTGGGAAACGCATCTTGAAACACCAGATTAGCATCTTCAAACATTAGAGTCTAATGTCACGCAATAGCACACAATCAATGTGCATTATAAATACATTTAATAGAGCAATATCAATACTTCACAATAAGTCAATAAATGGATTTTATGAACAATAAAGACATACAATATTAAATGTGTATTTGTATTAAAGAAACAGACCGTTATTAAACCGAGAAATGTCGACAACATTTAATAATGTGACAGTATTAGATTTTAAAGAGTATTTAATCATTAATATTTAACGGATCACGGATATTAAATCTGCGTCACACATATCCGCATGACAGGCCCATGAGTTACAAATAAGTCTACATGAAAAATGAAGTAACAGCACCACCATGCGGTATGTGTAAGGAAGTTACTAAGATATGAAACATTAAGGAACGGCCAATCAGAGTTCATCACACAAACACAACTTGAGTCAGGATGGTCTCACAGACATTATAACAATATTTCAAACTTTTATCCAATCAGATGTACAGATAACTTGTCCCATGGTGCATCTCATGTTTACTTCACCATATAAAAGTCCATTACACGTTGCCATCTTTGTCAGTTCTCTAAGGCCTGCAGGCGTACTCGATATATTTCTTATATATATATTTTCGAAGACAACCCAGCAGGCATGTCAGTTCCCAGGTTCACCAAGGAGGAGAGCGCTGCACTGGTCCACGCCGTCAAGGACTTTTATCCCCAGCTGTTTGGGAGCAAGAGGAGCTCGACAGATGCGCCTGTTAAGAAGGCCCTCTGGGAGTCTATCACCAATGCGGTTAGATTGGTGTGTGACGTCCAGAGGACCCAGGATCAGATCATGAGGAGATTCGGAGATATGAGGTTGCGTTTATCGAAAAAAGTCAACCTCATAAGGGACTGGGTACAAGCCCGTAAAAGAGGGGGCCAAAGAAAGGCCCCGCGGAAACTGTACCTACTCCCTTATGAGGTGACTTTATGCGAGCTCCTCAATCTCCGGGTCCCCAAAAGATTTAGATCCTCGCCATCCTCGGCCTCCTCTTCTTCCCTCCCAGCTGCGGGATCTGAAAGTCCTGACGCGGGGGCCAGGGCAGATGCTTCTCCGTCCGGTGGCCTGGGAGGAGATAGAGAATCTGAACCAGGTAATTATCCAACTTCATATAATATCTTTTTTTTTTTTTTGAATCAAAAAATGTGTATATAGTCAGATACTAAACCTATACAGATCTCACAACATACACTACATATGATGTTTAGATATCTGATTTTAGATTAGTGACACATGAAATAGAAATGATGTTTCTTGCGCTCTACAGAATATGCGTCACAGAGCGGAAATGTAATTTCTCATCCACGTTAACATGGGTTTGCGGAAAGTGGCATTGCTTTATACATGTTGGTCAAATGACGGATGCGTAATTCCGCTTGGAATCATTGCGCAATGATCGCGAAAATGGCATTTCTCATCCACGTTAACATGGGTTTGCGGAAAGTGGCATTGCTTTATACATGTTGGTCAAATGACGGATGCGTAATTCTGCTTGGAATCATTGCGCAATGATCGCGAAAATGGCATTTCTCATCCACGTTAACATGGCTTTGCTGTAAGTGGCATTGCTTAATACATGTTGGTCAAATGACGGATGCGTAATTCCGCTTGGAATCATTGCGCAATGATCGCGAAAATGGCATTTCTCATCCACGTTAACATGGCTTTGCTGTAAGTGGCATTGCTTTACACATGTTGTTCAAAATTAAATGTGAATTCTTATTTTCAATATTATAGCTAATAAAAAACGAAGAATACAAATAAATTATAACATATGGCCATCAATTGATGATTATGAAATAACAACCAGATATTATTAAAGATACAGTAAACAACACAACTGATTGAAAATAAGAGTCCAGGATATATTTATAATTAATTTAATTGAGGAAACAATTAACTCATGGGACTACCAAAGGATTAATATTTTTAAATTGATTTGTTAATAATGTAAAGATTTTAAACATGGCATGATTAGTATTAATGATATGCAATCCTCATTTAATATATTACAGATATGGATGTGGCTGCTGGATCCTCAAGCCAGGGCTTGTCACAGTATGGTATGTCTCTTTTTAATTGACATTTGTCTTAGAAACATGGACTGAACATTACATACTAAATACACATTGTTCAATATTTATATGTAATGTCTCTTTAATAGATGAAAATTAAATAATTCTTCGGATATCCTTAAATAACATATTAGATTTGAATTGCATGCTCAATCCCATTCATTACATCAACATATGGAGTAGATAATTCATTAACAACAACATTGTGGAATCAATTTAATTTTAGATTAAAGGGATACTGAGCTACAATTATTAATGTTGTCATTCAAATACAGTATGCAATATTAATAAACATAAAAATATAATACTATCATCATATGTGACATATTCTATTGCTAAATGTATTTTAAAATCAAGAAAGTACGTTTATGTGCATCTAAATTTTTGTTGACCAACCTGGCTTTTTATTGATGATTGGTGGATACCTTAAGAAAACAATATTTATTGAATCCAATATTGCTTATATGCCTTTAAGATTAAAATCGAGCAACATTCTAATTATAATAGGAGTCAATGTTCAATCATTTTGAACAGTTTGAACATAGAAATCAATTATTTAAATTAATCATGTCAGTGTCCCTTTAAGACAAAATAGATTCATTCATCTTTACATTCTTTTTATTAAAAACTATTGATATATAATTCACATTCTCTGTTGGAGTTACTTTATAGATATCTGCATACTCTAACAGCACCATGATTACATATTTGTAATAATCAATTTTTTTTTGTATTGTGATAAATATGTGTTGTGTCCTAAACAAGATTACTGTACATTGCACAAATGGCTCGATGTGACACATGTGTTTGTTTAGATTTGTCAACAGATGCTCTTCAATATGTGGTTTGTGTGTATTCTTTTAACTTCTTAAGGACATATGACGGAATTATTCCGTCATAAAACAATTGAGCAAACTGAAAGCTGTGTCCTTAAAGGGTTAAGAACATTGATCAATGGGTATATTTAGATATGCAATAGCAGCGTATGAGATGATTTTGATGTCTAATATAGTCTGACATTAAACATATGTTCAATACAGAAATGTTAACAGAATCCCCTTGATTCAATCAAGCATTTTCTGGTGTAATGACTGCTCTATTCTTCACATTTTAAAGTTGATTAATGTGAAAATTCGAGACAGATGTGATTTAGTGATATCCCAAATGTGTTTAATAATATATATCTATATCATTCATAGAGAGAGTTGGTGTGGTGAGCCCACAGGAATCCAGCAGTGACATAGAGCCGCCTTTGCGGTCTCCTGGTAAGTCCATTGACTCATTTATATGTAATTGAAGGTGTATTGCTAATCAATATTATGATCATGATTCTGATGAAGCATAACATTATAAAAATTAAAATTATTTATCTTCTGATTATATATTAATTTTCTTTTAATATTGAACGATTAATAATTTCAACTTTATTAGTCTCCACATTTGTTATTCAGAAGATGTATAACATATGTTTGTTTCCATGTTCTTTTTTGACAACAGTCATCAAGTGATACACACATGAGAAATCTTAAATGTTCTATGTACTATGCTTTTATGATTTTAACATTAATACAAACAATACATTGAAAATCTGAATCATTGAGAATAACAAATCTAATGTCATTTGTATGCTCCATCAAAATGATGTAAATCATAACTTTGGGTGTGTATATCTTTAATGCAACATTGATGTGAGTATTTGAGCAACAGTAACATATGTTATAATATCTGATCTTAACGTGTACACAACATGTTATGTTTTACAGAGATTGATTTAACATATGTGACGGAGGAGGAAGAGGCTGCCTTGGAGTCTGATGGTATGTGAAATATATCTATCATGTTTCCAACATGTTGCTTTATTGGAAATCATTTTATTGAAGACATTCAAAGTCTACAGCTTTTGCACTTTAAAAAGTAATATTATTTGTCTGTTCAAATACACTACTGCCCCCTTTCTATATCAGGCAGCATGAAAATCTGCTTGGATTATTTTTTTTTTAAATATATAATTCATGCCATCATTATGTCACATGCATATTCCAGGCCAAAACACAATAATAATGTTCTAATTGTACAGACAGTCATTGATATTCATCTGAGTGCCTATATACATACCATATCCTCATTTCAGAATTCTTTACAAATTCAAACACACTTCGAAGTATATTGAAAACATAATCAATTTGAAATGCGTTGATTTTATGTCAGGATGTATGAGATGTTAATATATTTTCTTTACATTTTCAGATGGATCCACCACTTCTGGTCATCTGGTTTCCGCCCCTGCCCAGTCACAGACCCCTCCCCATGCACACACCCCTGACCATGGCCAGACCCCTGCACAGACCCAGACCCCTGCCCATGACCAAACCCCTGACCATGCCCAGACCACTGCCGGCCCTTCCCATAGTTCATATCATGTCCCTCCCAAAAAACGCCCATACACCCCCCTTCGCCGCTCTCCCCGTATTCTGGCCCGTACAGCTGCCCAGACCCAAACTCCCCACTCCCCAGCTGTACGGCCTACCCCGGAGCGGCAGCTCACCACTCCCCAAGCCATTACCATCCCTCCCCAAGCCACTCCCATCCCTCCCCAAGCCAATCCCATCCCTCCCCCCTGTCTCAACCTTCATTGTCCTGGGTGTCGGATTGTCCTTCCCAGGCACAGCTGTAAGTATCATTCAAAATACACGTTATAAGATACTTAAAGGTACAGTGAAGTTAAATTTTTTAAATTGTGATTCCAATCCAGCATGCAATGTTAATCAAATTTATAATTTACTACTCTTATGAATTATTCGTCATTCTCTTGATATATTTTTGGAAACAAAGTAATTCCTATAATTAGTTTAAACAATAAAATAAATCTGGCCATCATTTCTTTATTGTTGGATGAATGTATCCATCAACCAGCAGGCACAAAAAAAGTTGATAAACAAATATTGGCTTCCATAAAAAGCAACATTCTTGCATTCAAAATCTAGCTTGAGAATTAAAAAATTTAATGAATATGTGTAATTTCTAAAGATTTGTAATGTCATGCTCTATCTGAATCAGTCCATTAAATATTTAGGTTCAGTGTCCCTTTAATTGGATATCACTACATATACCAATCACCACTACTTGGATCCAACAATTTATGTACAAATGTTGATACATTATCTCTTGTCTAACCCAGTGGGAATGTAATTTCTTCAGGTTGCTATGTTTACACAGCTTGTCCTCAATGCCAAAATGTTTAAGGATAGGTGTGCCTACCACAGTCTAAATTTAATTTTTAAATTGCTGATGTAAGTACAATGTAAATCCTTTAACAAGATTTGATACACTCAAGCTGTATAAGTGGATCATCTAAAACCAATTAAAGGGGACAACATGTTTGAGTAACATGTCCCTTTAATGATTTCTGTCTGTCTGAATAACCTAATTCATGTGTAAAGAATAAATGTAAACTAATTGATGTAAAGAATTATTTGTCTTTATGATGACAATGTATGTATTAAAATTTTTTCGTCTGTTGTGTAATTATCCTTAATATTTAATGTATTCTTTATTTTAGACTGTGACTCAGCATGGCTCATGCTAGAAGGTATAGCAAGAGTAGAGCAGGCCGTGTTGAGGAACGCAGCTGTCCTGAGAGGGATGAACGACACCATGCAGGCCCAGCTCCGGGTTCAGGACTTGACTCTGCGTGAAATTATGCGATTAAGTTCAAGGCCTGAATCTGGAGCTGGACATGCACAGGACAATGAAGAGGATGACCAGTAAGTGGAGGATCTGGATATGCTCCATGGTGGCAGATAAGAATCCTCCGTCCACATGTTGAATTTGTTTTTTTATTGTTGCCATTTGGCCTTTTTAAAAGTTTATTGTTGTGCCTGTTGCACTCTTTTACCTTGTCATATGTCTCCAATTGGGCTATGCTGGCCCTTGGCAACTCTCTTCATGGACTGTGATGCACTGTGTTACCTTGTCATATGTCTCCAATGGGGCTATGCTGGCCCTTGGCAACTCTCTTCATGGACTGTGATGCACTGTGTTACCTTGTCATATGTCTCCAATGGGGCTATGCTGGCCCTTGGCAACTCTCTTCATGGACTGTGATGCACTGTGTTACCTTGTCATATGTCTCCAATGGGGCTATGCTGGCCCTTGGCAACTCTCTTCATGGACTGTGATGCACTGTGTTACCTTGTCATATGTCTCCAATGGGGCTATGCTGGCCCTTTGCAAATCTCTTCATGGACTGTGATGCACTGTGTTACCTTGTCATATGTCTCCAATGGGGCTATGCTGGCCCTTGGCAACTCTCTTCATGGACTGTGATGCACTGTGTTACCTTGTCATATGTCTCCAATGGGGCTATGCTGGCCCTTTGCAAATCTCTTCATGGACTGTGATGCACTGTGTTACCTTGTCATATGTCTCCAATGGGGCTATGCTGGCCCTTGGCAAATCTCTTCATGGACTGTGATGCACTGTGTTACCTTGTCATATGTCTCCAATGGGGCTATGCTGGCCCTTGGCAACTCTCTTCATGGACTGTGATGCACTGTGTTACCTTGTCATATGTCTCCAATGGGGCTATGCTGGCCCTTGGCAACTCTCTTCATGGACTGTGATGCACTGTGTTACCTTGCCATATGTCTCCAATGGGGCTATGCTGGCCCTTTGCAAATCTCTTCATGGACTGTGATGCACTGTGTTACCTTGTCATATGTCTCCAATGGGGCTATGCTGGCCCTTGGCAACTCTCTTCATGGACTGTGATGCACTGTGTTACCTTGTCATATGTCTCCAATGGGGCTATGCTGGCCCTTGGCAACTCTCTTCATGGACTGTGATGCACTGTGTTACCTTGTCATATGTCTCCAATGGGGCTATGCTGGCTCTTTGCAAATCTCTTCATGGACTGTGATGCACTGTGTTACCTTGTCATATGTCTCCAATGGGGCTATGCTGGCCCTTGGCAACTCTCTTCATGGACTGTGATGCACTGTGTTACCTTGTCATATGTCTCCAATGGGGCTATGCTGGCCCTTTGCAAATCTCTTCATGGACTGTGATGCACTGTGTTACCTTGTCATATGTCTCCAATGGGGCTATGCTGGCCCTTGGCAAATCTCTTCATGGACTGTGATGCACTGTGTTACCTTGTCATATGTCTCCAATGGGGCTATGCTGGCCCTTGGCAACTCTCTTCATGGACTGTGATGCACTGTGTTACCTTGTCATATGTCTCCAATGGGGCTATGCTGGCCCTTTGCAAATCTCTTCATGGACTGTGATGCACTGTGTTACCTTGTCATATGTCTCCAATGGGGCTATGCTGGCCCTTGGCAACTCTCTTCATGGACTGTGATGCACTGTGTTACCTTGTCATATGGCTCATATATTCTTTATTTTTACAAGATTATTTATAAACGTTGTGTATGTTTTCTTACATACTAATAAAATACATTTTATTTCACGAATCTTTGTCCTCATTCTTCATGTTATTTTTTTAAAGCTCTAGTTTATGTTGTTGATCCTTAAAGGGACCTACCAAATATATTTGTAATAATAAAATCATATATGTAAGACAATAGTAAATGACTTTAAGATTAACATCTCCAATGTAATCTTATTATTTGTCTTTATATTTTTTTCTCTTAGCTTTATCATTGCCTGATTATGATTAGCATAGTAATTGTTTTATATATGTATATATAGATTGTTATTTGTGTATATATGTATATTTCAATGTTCAGATCCATGTGTGTATTTAGAAACTCTGCATGAATTGATGCACCTTTACCAAATGATCTGAGTATTGATACAATGATATAATCCCTTTAAAGTGTTCATTTTATTGAAATAGTATTGTCTATGTGTATGCTCTTTTTAAAAACAAAATAATGTCCCTTTAAGTGATGGTGATCACAATTGTTAATGAATGTATTTCCATTTCTAAAGCGTTTTTGTCCTTTTTACATGAACAAGGACATATAATCTTATTAATAAACAATCTTATTGTAATGTTGACAGCACCTGTATTTCATTTTCAATTCTATATTATTGTAAAAGTGTAACCAAATAAATCTCTGTGTGTAATGCAAATAATTTAGATGATGAATATTTGTTAACAAATATGTTAACAAAATACATCTCCTCCCATATATGGCTATAGGTAGGCTGACAATAATTAAACTTGAATAAATGACACGTTTAATCAATCCATGTATAACTATTGTTATTCCACAACAATCCAAAACATATCTTAAAACATCAATGGCCATATGTATTTTCTCATGTGTATCTTTTAAATGTTAAACATATACACCATAGCTATAGTCAAGGGACAGTTCAAGTCCGAAAAGATGATTCATTGATTTGTTGACATTCCTAGATAGCAATCTAACACACATACTAGTTCCTAAAAAATATAAATACGTTTCTTAGTGATATGCCAAGATGTCACTGAGTCCTTGTATTGTCTGCGGTTTTTCAAGCGATCTCGGATGCGCCATGTTGCTTTAAGACGTCACCTGCCAGGCTGTCCAATGATTCCTGTATTGACTGACGTTCTTTACGTGATCAGGAATATGCCTTTTATTGGATTGCGTTTTGACGCGATCAAGGATGCGCCTTTTTTTTTGGGCGTTCTTTACGTGATCAATAATGTGCCTTTCATTGGATGGCGTTCTTACGTGATCAAGGAAGCGCCATGTTAAGACGTCACAATGCAAAGGTAAAAAAACGTCTGATTGATTCGTAGGTCCCGCAATATTTGTGCACGTTAAAAACGTTTGTGACTGCAGGCAATTTTAAAAACCTGCGAATATTGTATTATTTGCATCATGTTACATTGTTGACATCGTAGACTGATAAAGACCACCACATTCTCTTTTGCTGGATGTCTGGTTGAATCAACGAACGAAAGCAAAATGTTTTCATGCAATTGATATTTCGAGGCAAGTGCAAATCTCTATTGTCCATGTTTAATATGTTTGTCACCAATGTTCCTTTTTCTGAAAAATTACTGTTTGTGTTATAATAATGTTGAATATATCTAATTAATAAATATGCGCTATTGTGTTTGAATAAAGTAATCAATATGCATTTATCTTTATCATATGCTAAATATATGATGCCGACTTCTTCTAAATGTAATTTCGTTGTATATTTTATTAAAGGTTCATTAGACACTCACATTATAAATCAAAAGCTTTGATTTTGTCTCTAGTTAGATAGTCCATTGTTTAACCAATACGTTATTTTTTCTTCTGTCTACGAAAATGTAAGTAATTTTCTGACTCCTCGCAAAGGCCTCTGAGTTTCATGTGAGTACCATCATCTCCAGCTTTCTACAGTTTGTGTAAAGGGTCTTTTCATATGTTAATGATGGGGTATTGTGTTGTTTTACGGTTGTAATGGGGGTTCATCTATATTTTCAATATAGCTAACCCTATTTTATTTTAAAGTGTTTGAAGCTTTTTAATATTGATATCAGTATATGTTAATCTTGTTGTTTGTAGTAGTGTCTATTACATACAGTTCTGTTAAAAATATAGTATTACTGTCCCTTGAATGCAAATGTTGTTTTTTGTATCATGTATGAGATCCACATAGTTTAATCTTCAAATATATTATTGTTAGCATATTTTCACCCCCCCCACTCCTAAAAGGACTTTAAACCATATTCATTGTTAAAAATTTTTTTATTTACAATAAAATATTAACACAATAATGTCTCTTAAAGAAAATAGACTTTATTTAACACGTCAATATAAATGTGATTTCAATATTTATTTTTTCACAAAGTACATGTAGATATACCAACAAGCTTCAAATATGTGTTAGCATATGTAATGTTGTTAAAGGGACAGTTTAGAAAAAAAATAATGTTTTTCATTATTCTAAAAGTCAATTATGTAATATCAAGGATATCAAATGTTTCTCAACAATTGAACATTTGTCTGGGTTTATTTAAATTTGCTATCTAAACCTATGAGGTTGGTGTGCTCCATTTCTTCGATCTTGAAGAGTGCTTGTACTCATTATACAATTTGAGCACTAGAGGGCATTTGGATAGCATTTGTATATGTAAAACCTTGTGCTCATACAGCATATTATTGACCATGTATTGATCATTGATATCTAAAAATGTTGTTATGTATGAACAAACAAATAAGTGGTCATTTTTCATAGTCAGAGATACAAGGGTAAGCACATAAGTCACACGTATTTTCTCCATGTTTTGTTGTTTCCAACTTTATAATGCGTAATACAGTGTTTTCGTTGTAATCAATAATTTTCTGACTGTCCCTTTAAGCTGTGTTATTGGCATTCAAACAGTAATATGCCATCATGGATAATTGTTATGGTAATTTAGTTAGCGATTCGGGAAACAGTTTGGACATCACATCACAGAAACCAATCAATATCATGAACAAGGATAGGTATGTGATGATGTGGTTTTCACACACACTTATAACCCACACTCTGCAAACAATCTGCCTCCATGGACCCGGTCCCATAGAAGTCGATTATATACAGAGTGTGGTCCACAAGTGTATGAAAAACCACCATCCATCACATACCTATCCATTACACATTAAATTAAAAAAAAAACAGTAAAGAAGAAAAAAAATACTTACTTCCTCTTCCTTCCCCTCTTCCCACGGGGCTGAGGCTCTGGGAGAGGCAACTGCCGACTCCGAAGAGTTCTCCTTGGAGCTGTTGTGGGAAGAGTGGAAGGAAGAGTACTGGGACGACCAAGGTGAGGAGAAGATGGATGAGGAGGAGAAGATGGATGAGGAGGAGAAGATGGATGAGGAGGAGTAGATGGCTGAGGAGGAGTAGATGGCTGAGGAGGAGTAGATGGCTGAGGAGGAGTAGATGGCTGAGGAGGATGAGATGGACCGGCAGGAGGAGATGGCCCAGCAGCAAGAGGCCCAGCAACAAGAGGCCCAGCAACAGGAGGCGGACCAGGAGGTAGACCAGCATGCGCCTCCCGGAAAAAAGTGAACATTTCTTGGTGAAGCTGAAATATTCTGGTTTGTCCTTCTTCTATTCGATTCAGTATGGTGATGATTTGATTTTGTCCTTGAATAATTTGATTTTGGCCATCAAGTATTCTGTTGCGTCCTTCTATGTTTTCTATCCGGGAGGTACGCATCTGGTCTATGTAGTCCAGTAGAACCCGCACCTCCGCTATTTCCTCTTGTTGTGCTTGTTGTACCCATGCACGGCGGGGTGCCCGTGCACAGCGGAGTGCGGGTCTTTGAGGGGCCTCGGGTTCCGCGGGATCCTCCTGTGCTTCCGGGGCCTCTTCATCATCTCCCGTGCGCTCTTCGTCACGGGGGGCCTCTTCCCTCCGAAGTGGAAATTCCTCACCACCACTCTCATCCCGGGGAGATGCAGGAGGCTGTGCTGCCTCGTCCCCAGACTCTGTATATTAAAAAAAAAAGAAAAAAAAAATGTATATATTAGCATATTTGCAAATCAAGGTTTAAATGACTTAGCTTACGATACAATTACAAATGCAGAATCATTAATCCACTTTGAAATCTAACAAACAATCAATACGATTTCCGCTTTTTCTAAACCGTGTTTGTGATATCTGTGGTCATTGTGGAATGTTTTTGCGTTTGTTTTCAGTCTGTTTAAATGCACACCTAACCTATAGCCTAGATACTGATGTAACCGCAAAGTAATTGAATGCGTGTAAACAACGTTATAGCATTAATCTGATCCTTAACACATGGAAACCCAATGTTTTATCTTTCATGATTTAGAAGCATACATTTTGTATCAACTTTCGAATGTACTTTTCTTATCTAATTCGCTTAATTCTCTGGATATTCTTTGCTGAAAAGCATATCTAAATATGCTTATAAGATGCTGATTGTTAGCTGAATATAGCTGCCTCCTGTGATTGTTTTCACCGTGTGCATGGCTATTTCTTCATTAAAATATATCTCAAGAAGGATTCAAAATTCGGTAATTTAAGTACATTTGAATGTTTGTGTCAAATTGTATTCGCTACCCTCAATCATGAAAGTAAATGTTTGCGTATAGTGTCCATTGAAATACATTCGTATGTTAAATTATTGTTCAATGAGCTTACCGTCAGATGAGAGTGGCAGGTTCCCGGTATCAATTCCTCCGATACCGACTACTTCCACCTCGGAGATGCTGGGCCGCAACATTTCCTCCCATCGGCAGTACTACGATTTCAATGGCAGGTCGCCACCGGTTCCTGCGGCATGTCGTGCCACCAGACCTAACTTTTTTTTCAGTTCCAGTTTACAGTCCCGGTAGCGATGTTTGATAGAATCCATATCTCGGTTCCGGCCACACCACTGCATTGACTGCATTCCTGATCTCATTCCAGAGGACTCCTCTTCTCAGTCGGGGTGGTCTTTTGGTGCTGCAGCCTCCTATGCCTGGCCATATAGGCGCCTACGGGGCCTCCTTCTCCTCCATCGTAAACCTCGCCTCCCTAGTCGCCTTGGCCTTCCCCTGTGACGATGCGCTCTGTTTCCCGACTGTGAAGCCCTACTCTGACCGCCACTGGCCCAGCCACTTGGTCACTTGGAACCAAGTGGGCTGGGTCCACCACCGCTTCCACCCCCGCTTCCTGACTCCCTTCCTGCCCTGTTTCCTCTCCCCCTCCCTCTACTCCCCCCTCTACCTGTCCCCTGCCTGGCCTCCATCTCTTCCCTAAACTAAACCCCAAATAATCAAACAAAAAGTGAGTGTGATGAAATTAAAGGGGCGGCAAAATAAAGAACTAAAAAGACAAAAAAGGTGCTTAAAGTGTGAGAGGATGTAAAAAACAAAGAGGGTAGGAGTATTTAAATAAACGAAAGAAGAAGACTAAAAGGAGGATATGTAAACTAAATGTAACTAGGGGATGGGTATGGGATGGGTATGGGGGTATGGATAAGAGTAAAATGGGATGAAAGGGAATGGGACTACAAGGAATGGGGTATGGAGTGTAGTATGAGGGGGTAGGGGGTATGGAGTGTATGTAGTGTTATTGATAAGTGTATGTATGTATTGAATGTGTTTGCGTGTAAATGTGTTAAGTGTACAGAAAAATCACTCGCTCGCTAACTCACACTACTACTAATTCTCACTAACAAACACTCCCACTAACTCTCACTAACAAACACTCCACTAACTCTCACTAACTACCACTAACTCACGCTCCCACAAACAACTCTCACTAATTACTCCCACTAACTCACTCACGCTCCCACTAACAGACTCTCTCCCTCTCCCACTAACTCCCACTAACTCACCTCACTCTCTCACGCTAACACTAACTCACTCTCAAAAATTCTCAAACTCTCTATTCTTAAACCTCTCAATCTCCAAAGACCCAACAGCCAACACAGTCAAAGAAGCCCTGCTTGTGTGTTGCTTATATACCCTGTGTAAATGTTTAATGATGTCCCAATTTTCCGTTGTAAATCGTGTTCAGGTGTGCTTTATTAGCAATTAATATTATTGCAATGTGTATTAAGTGTGTGAATTTGCGCATGCTCATTTAGAGTTGGTATTTGTGGAATGTGTAGAATGCGATGATGTCATAGTGTTCGTTTTATCTTTCATTGTCCAATAGTATACTTTTTTAAATGTGAATTTGCGATGGTGTGTTATTAGTGAAGTGTTGTATATGTATGTTTGTCATAATATATTATTGATATTGAATGCGATTTTTTTTCTAGTGGATGTATTATATTTTTTAATCCTTGTTGTTATTTTGCGATTTTCCGCATCTTAAAGTATATGCGTATTCCCCGTATAAAATTGTATTAAAAACTTCCCCCGCTTGTGAATGTGTAATTCTTGTGTGCTTTGTTGATTGATTGTTGTTGTGACATTTGCAGCGTGTTATTGTTGTGCATGATGTGGTATGCGTCATATGACCGAGCTGTACGTATTCCTCGCGAGATCGAGTGTTAGGTGAAAAAAGCTATTTTTTGCCTTTCCCCATTGATTCTGGGAATGGGGGGGGGGAGGACTGTCTAACGCGGGCAGTATTACGCGGGTGACATACACGCGTTAGGAGCATCGTTAGATGGTCTTATTTGAACTCTAAATACCGAGTCAAACAATGCCGTGCGTTAGACATGAAACACGCGTGGCGTTAACAACCCATCTACCGCCGAACTCCCAAATCTAGGCCTGAGTATTCTAGACTAGATATGATATATTTCTCATAATATTTAGAAGATGCCTTTAAAGTTGCATTTGATTATTGTTGTCCCATATTTATATAAATACAGTATGCTCCACATTCAGTACACCTCTTGCTGAGTGCACAAAACATATGACACAATGTACAGCATCAACTACACATGCACTTGTCAGATGCCTGAAAAATAAAAAGAATAGGTTGTTTCATTTTGAAATAAATGTGACAATTTTAAATTGACTGTATAGCTACTTATTAAATTCAGCAAATTTTCATATTTAATTGTTATACAAATAGACAATCTCATATGCATTTATTTGTACCTATTATTTAATAGTCTGAGGCACATATTTAATGTTTGAAACTATATATATGATTTTGTCCAAACTTCAAATCCTTATGACTTCTATGTTTTCAAAAATACATAGGTTAACACATGTTGAAAACTAGATTCTTAGGCCTTCAGCTTCCATATTACCTTCCTTAGGCATAGACAATCTCCCAGATTCATATGTTCATATTTAATATGTGTCTGAATATATATATCCATTTGAGTATCTTAAACTACATGAGAAATTAGGCATAATTCCTTTATCTGATATCTAGTTTCCCATGTCATACAGAGACTTGAAATGGCAGCTTGTCTGGGAGCTGCGTATGGGAAACTCCCGCAGGGAATAATTTACACCTAGATGGTATGTAGCCACATCTTTTAAGAATGTTTGTATATTCCCTAGTTCTTAAGATGGACCGTCTGTTCCTTACTTGGGATTCCTGTGATCTAAGTATTGAATTTTCTTTGGCTAAATTAATTTAGAGATTTCAATCTGGGGAAGGCTATCCAACAATAATATCCATTTGAAGTATCTCTCTTCTGAGACCGTGATCAAAGGCTCTTTAGATGGCAACATTATCTCTTATAATTTGGGACCAATGTTTGTTTTTCTATAGAATTTCTGTCTATTTGTTTTGTTCTACAAGTCTATAGTTGAGAGCAAAAGAGAGGGATTGATATCACCCATTCCAGTGTTTTGTTCGCTATGCAGCTAAATCAATTCATGGTAGATATTAGCTAAATTAATTATTAGATTCTTCCAAGAAGAAAAGGCTTGGCAAGTCCTTTTTAAATATGAAGGTAGTTTTTGCAGTGAGGGATCCAGTACCTGAAATAATTGGTCTTCCTGCATATTTGTGTTTTAATTCTAATAGTTTTTGCTTTCTCTAAATGGTATTTCAAACTGATTTGATATGTTTGGTTGGATTTCCTACAATTTTCCTGTAAGTTACATCTTCATTTAAGATCTTACCAATGGTATTCATGTGCATAGATCTATCCATCACCAGAATTCTTCCACCCTTGTCTGCAGGTTTAATGATTACCTCTTTCTTATTTTCTAGTTCTTTAATTAAATTTGTTTCTTTGAAAGATTAAATATACCACTTCTCAGTGATTCTTCCTTTAATGTTGAGATATCATCTAGTATTAGTTTTTAAATACTTTCAATGGCTGATCCTTTATCATGTTGTGGGTATAAGATTGATTTATTTTTCAAATCTAAACATAAAAACCTTTATAGTTTTTTTAAAAGATTCCTCTCTAAAGGGAAACCTTATAAACCATCTTTTAAGTGTAAGATGAACCTCTTAGTGTCAATAAATATTTTGAGTTTATTTAACTTTCTTGTTGGTGCATATTTAAGGCCTTTATTTAATACTTCTAAATGAGAATTACCACGATTCATAGGTCTTTAATTGTAAACTCCATTATTCGTTATCTTCTTGTGTCCTGTTGAAAGTAATGATTCTGACTTTGATTTTAATTTGCATATCCCCCCTTCCTTGTCTCCACCTTCTCCTTTTTTGTATGTTTTTTACATGAGAGAGAGGGTTTTTTGCTTTAGGCATGGACCTCTTTATGCTATTTAATATTACAAGTCCATGGTAAATCTAATTTTCCAGAGAAAGGTTAGTGTGGCCGACATCGCTCTAGTGCAACTTATACTTTTAATGGTCCGCGCTAATCAGAGTGCATATTAAAAGTTATTAGTTTGCGCACTAGCAAAAGCTGAATCTGCGCAAATATATTTAAGGCCAGATTACAAGGGGAGCACTATTTAACACTCCCACTCGAAAGTTAACTGTGCTAGAAGTTCGGCTTTTCGTATTTGTCGGGTTGTGCTCGTATTATGAGTTGAAAGTAAACTGTTTTCACTCTTGCACTAACTGACGAGCAAATAAAAATGAACTTCGAATATTGCGTGCTCGTTCATGTATCCCCCCCCCCATTGAAGTCAATGGAGCACCCTACTCTTCGCAAACCCGATAACATATTCTAATGTGCGCTAACCCGACAAGAAAATATGAATATTTCACATTCCAATGTTCTTCACATAGAAGAATATATTCTTTTTATTTCATAAATACATATTTCTACATATATATGATTTTTTCATCCACTTCATGGGAGCCTGTTAAATACTGCGTACTACTTTGCAACAACCAGCTACAAATTCCACTACATGGTAATCGGATAAGCACGTCATGTGTTTCAGCAACAGGCAACCGGCCTCCCAGAAGTAGGAGCTAGTTGTGATATTGTCAGGAGGGTTGGGAAGGTAATCCACCAGCACTGCTATCGAGCAGCACCACCTGAGGGATATCGTATCCTGGATATTAAAGGGTGAGAACTTTCAATCTTCTTACACTAACCCTGCCTAAACTAGCATCCGCTTTGCAAGGACTGTTTATAACACTTTGCTTCTTGCTTACTGACGACTGCTTTGTTTATCTATCACTGTGCAACTATGACAGCTGTGTTTTGTGCTTGTTAAAATATTCCTACAAGAATACTAAGGGATTATCTATCTTTGAATACCTGAATGTTGCAAATTTGGGACTTTAATTTACCGCAATTGGGATAATCTGCTATCTTCAATTTAAGGCCTTTTTTTGAGAGCTCTGAAGATTTTTTTCAGCAATTTCCTACTTTAAGGAATCCTTGGAGAAGTTTTATAATTGTTACTTATTCCTCCATTTTGGACATTATTATTTAATTTATTTTCATCGCTATAGTGGTATTTCTTACTATTAGGCATATTTAGATATTGTTGGGATTTGTTCTAATTTAATTTGTTATTAAATATTATTTTTTCTTGCAATAAGGTGTGATCTGTATCTGATTTAATATTTTAGTATTCATGGTCCTGTGCCGGTAAGGGTGTACTTTGTGTGATAGAGATGTCAGGGAGTTTTTTTAACCCTGCGCTCCTGCCACATAAACTCTTTTTCTGATTTAATATATATATATATATATATATATATATATATATATATATATATATATATATATATATACACAGTCACTGGTCACTTTCGCCTAGATTACGAGTTTTGCGGTAACAGGGGTGCAGTGCTAACAAGCCTTTTTTTCCCACCGCTCCCTTAAGACAACACTGGTATTACAGGTTTTTTTAAACCTGGCATTAGCCGCAAAAAGGTGAGCGTATAGCAGAATTTAGCTACACATCTCACCTCAATACCAGCATTGCTTAAGTCAGCGGTGAGCTGGCTAAACGTGCTCGTGCACGATTTCCCCATAGGAAACAATGGGGCTGAGCTGACTAAAAAAAAACTAACACCTGCAAAAAAGCAGCGTTCAGCTCCTAACGCAGCCCCATTGTTTACTATGGGGAAATAAAACTTATGTCTACACCTAACACCCTAACATGAACCCCGAGTCTAAACACCCCTAATATTACACTTATTGACCCCTAATCTGCCGCCCCCCGCTATCGCTGACACCTACATTATATTATTAACCTCGAATATGCCGCTCCGGACACCACCGCCACCTACATTATACTTATGAACCCCTAATCTACTGCCCCCAACATCGCCGACACCTACATTATATTTATTAATCTCCTAATCTGCCCCCCCAACGTCGCCGCAACTATATTAAATTTATTAACCCCTAATCTGCCGCCGGCAATGTCGCCGCCACTATTATAAATTTATTAACCCCTAAACCTAAGTCTAACCCTAAATCTAACCCCCCAACTTAAATATAATTTAAATTAAACAAAATAAATTTACCATAATTAAATAAATTAATCCTATTTAAAACTAAATACTTACCGATAAAATAAACCCTAAGCTACCTACAATATAACTAATAGTTACATTGTAGCTAGCTTAGGATTTATATTTATTTTACAGGCAACTTTGTATTTATTTTAACTAAGTAGAATAGTTATTAAATAGTTATTAACTATTTAATAACTTCCTAGTTAAAATAAGTACAAAAGTACCTGTAAAATAAACCCTAACCTAAGTTACAATTACGTATGAAAAACAAGAGAAGGGAGTAGAGTAGTTACGCTATTACAAACCCCAAGTAAATCACAAATATAGTGTATAGTCCAATATAATTCTTGGGTAATTCCCTTCAATATCAAAAAATGGGGGGGTGCTCATTATCCGTTATTATAAACTAGAACAGAGAAGAAAAAATGGATAGTCCAGAGCACTCAGTCAAATACAATTAAGTAAATTCATGTAACAGTAAGGTTTATTAAACCGGGTAAATATATAAAACTTAGCATTTAATAATTAAAATTAAAAAGTAGAAAGAGACTACTTGTGTAGTGTATTAAAACTGTGATAAAATACAAAGAAGGAAAGAGAGCTGGCAAGCCCAGGTAATAACATTGCAAATAGATAAACCACCTGTGTAGGAAAGTGTCTAAGGAGATTTCTGCTAGGTATGCACCCAAAAATGCTCGCAGATTGCACAATAAACTATATGCATAAAGAGGATAAACCTCACACAAATTAACTAATCTAGTGCAATACTGGAGCGGTGCGTACTCTAGCAGAGTCTCAGGGCAAAGTATATACTATATTCCACCTATCATTGGGATCTATAACATATTACTTAATCATTTGCAAAAACATCAAACGAGGCAGCAGAGCTCTCAGTACAAGCGCCTGATGCACATTTCATCATACACTGGCTTTTTCAAAGGCTAACCAAGGCTAACCACTGGCCTTTGAAAAAGCCAGTGTATGGCGAAATGCGCATCAGGCGCTTGTACTGAGAGCTCTGCTGCCTCGTTTGATGTTTTTTGCAAATGATTAAGTAATATGTTATATATCCCAATGATAGGTGGAATTATAGTATATACTTTGCCCTGAGACTCTGCTAGAGTACGCACCGCGGTTGTAATGTTGGGGGGGGGGGTATTGTATTTTTTTTACAGTTGAAAGAGCTGATTACTTTGGGGCAATGCCCCGCAAAAGGCCCTTTTTAAGGGCTATTTGTAATTTAGTATAGGGTGGGGAATTTTATTATTTTGGGGGGCTTTTTTATTTTATTAGGGGGATTAGATTAGGTGTAATTAGTTTAAAATTCTTGAAATTCTTTTCTTTTTTTCCTGAAATTTAGTGTTAGTTTTTTTCGTAATTTAGTTTATTTAATTTAATTGTAATTAATTGTAGGTAGTTTAGGTAATTAGTTTAATTATAGTGTAGTGTTAGGTGTAATTGTAACTTAGGATAGGGTTTATTTTACAGGTACTTTTGTACTTATTTTAACTAGGAAGTTATTAAATAGTTAATAACTATTTAATAACTATTCTACCTAGTTAAAATAAATACAAAGTTGCCTGTAAAATAAATACAGGTAGCCCTCAGTTTACGCCGGGGCTAGGTTCCAGAAGGAATGGTTGTAAATCGAAACCGTTGTAAATTGAACCCAATTTATAATGTAAGTCAATGGGAAGTGAGGGAGATAGGTTCCAGGCCCCTCTCAAAATTGTCATAAGTAACACCTAATACATTTATTTTTAAAGCTTTGAAATGAACACTTTAAATGCTAAACAGCATTATAAACCTAATAAAATAATCACACAACACAGAATATATAATTAAACTAAGTTACATGAACAAAAACATTTGCTAAACAGCATTATAAACCTAATAAAATAATCACATAACATAGACTCCACTTGCATTTTTCTGCAAACAGTTCTTTCTATGCATTCCAATCTGGACTGATTTATAGACAGGAAGATCTTGTTCCTTTGAAATCTGCTCGATAGCTCAGGTCTGGTTAAACTGATTAATTTCAGCTTGCTTGGCTTTGCTGCAACACAAGCGGACAGCTCCACCTACTGGCTATTTTAATAAATGCACTGCTTCTCAATGCTTTTCAATAGCAGTCACATGACTGGAAAAAAAGGTTGTTATTCTGAAACGGTGTAAATTGAACCGTTGTAAAACGAGGGCCACCTGTATAAACCCTAAGCTAGCTACAATGTAGCTAGTGTTTGCAAGGTGGGAGTGCGGCGGTTTAGGGGTTGGTGGCAATGTCCGGTTGGCAGATTATTGGTTAATATATAAATTAAAGTGTTTCCGATGTGGGGGGGGGCTCGGTTTTGGGGTTAATAGGTAGTTTTTGGGTGTTAGTGTACTTTTTATCACTTTAGTTAAGAGTTTTATGTTCTGGCATTAGCCCATAAAACTCTTAACTACTGACTTTTAAATGCGGTAGGAGTCTTGACAGGAGAGGGTCTACCGCTCACTTCTTCCAAGACTCGTAATACCAGCATTAGGCAAATCCCATTAAAAAGATAGGATACACAATTGACGTAAGGGGATTTGTGGTATGCTCGAGTCACGGAAGAAAAGTGAGCGGCACACCTGTACCTGCCAGACTCGTAATACCAGAGGACGTTAAAAAGCAGCGTTGGGACCTCTCAACGCTGCTTTTTAAGGCTAACACAAGACTCATAATCTAGCAGTTTATTAGGTAACATGTTCAATTGCTTGGTAACACAAATGGCTAATCATCCAATCACATGGCAGCAACTTAATGCATTTAGGCATCTACACGTGGTGAAAACGACTTGCTGAAGGTCAAACTGAGCATCAGAATGGGGAAGAGAGGGGTTTTAGAGCGATTTTAAACGTGGCATGGTTGTTGGTGGCTAGACAGACTGGTCTGAGTATTTAAAAAATTACTGATCCACTGAGCTTTTCATGCACAACTACCTCTAGAGTTTAAACAGAGTGGCCCGAAAAAGAGAAAATATCCAGTGAGCTGCAGTTGTGTGGACGACAATGCTTTGTTGATGTCAGGGGTCAGAGGAGAATGGACAGACTCGTTTGAGATGATAGAAAGGCAACAGTAACTCAAATAACCACTCGTTACAACCAAGGTATGCAGAATACCATCTCTGAATGCACAACATGTCGAAAATTGGAAGAAGATGGGCTACAGCAGCAGAAGACCATACAGGGTTCCATACCTGTCAGCTAAGAATAGGAAACTGAGGCTACAATTCACACAGACTCACCAAAATTGGACAATAGAAGATTGGAAAAAAACATTGCCTGGTCTGATGGGTCTAGATTTCAGCGGCAACATTCAGATGGTAGGGTGAGAATTTGGAGTAAACAACATAAAAGCATGGATCCATGCTTTTATGTTGTTTACGAGTTATTAACCCCCTAAACCTAACCCTAACATAACCCTAAGCCTAACACCCCCTAACTTAAATATAATTAAAATAAATCTAAATAAACCTTACAATTATTAACTAAATAATTCCTATTTAAAACGAAATACATACTTACCTGTAAAAAAAACAACTAAGCTAGCTACAATATAACTAATAGTTATATTGTAGCTATCTTACGCCTAGATTACAAGTTCTGCGTTAGGGTTAAAAAGCAGGGTTAAGGGGTCCTAACGCTGCTTTTTATCTAACGCTGTTATTACGAGTCAGGCAGGAAAGGGTCCACCGCTCCCTTTCTTTCCGCGACTTGAGGCTACAGCAAATCCCCTTACGTCCATTGCGTATCCTATCTTTTCTATGGGATTTGCCTAACGCTGGTATTACGAGTCTTGGAAGAAGTGAGCGGAAGAGCCTCTACCGACAAGACTCCATCCGCAAAAAAACATAAATCTCTTAACTACAGTGCTACAAAGTACACTAACACCCATAAACTACCTATGAACCCCTAAACCGAGGCCCCCCACATCGCAAACCCTATAATATAAATTTTTAACCCCTAATCTTCAAATCGGACATCGCCACCACCTACATTGTCCATATGAACCCCTAATCTGCTGACCCTTACATCGCCGACACACATTTATTATATTTATTAACCCCTAATCTGCCCCCCCAACGTCGCCGCCACCTACCTACACTTATTAACTCCTAATCTGCAATCTGCTGACCGGAAATCGCCGCCACTATAATAAATGTATTAACCCCTAAACCGTCGCACTCCCGCCTCGCAAACACTATAATACATTTTATTAAACCCTAATCTGCCCTCCCTAACATCGCCGCCACCTACCTACAATTATTAACCCCTAAACTCCCGACCCCAATGTCGCCGCTACTATAATAAAGTTATTAACCCCTAAACCTATGTCTAACCCTAACACCCCCTAAGTTAAATATAATTTAAATAAAACGAAATAAATTTACTATAATTAAATAAATTATTCCTATTTAAAACTAAATACTTACCTATAAAATAAACCCTAATATAGCTACAATATTACTAATAATTACATTGTAGCTATTTTAGGATTTATATTTATTTTACAGGCAACTTTGTATTTATTTTAACTAGGTACAATAGCTATTAAATAGTTAATAACTATTTAATATCTACCCTAGTTAAAATAATTACAAAATTACCTGTAAAATAAATCCTAACCTAAATAAATTAACTACAATTATCTAAACTAAAATACAATTAAATAAACTAAACTATAATACAAAAAAAAAACACTAAATTACAGAAAATAAAAAAACATTACAAGAAGTTTAAACTAATTACACCTAATCTAAGCCCCCTAATAAAATAAAAAGCCCCCCAAAATAATAAAATGCCCTACCCTATCCTAAATTACAAAGTAATCAGCTCTTTTACCATCCCTTAAAAGGGATTTTTGTGGGGCATTGCCCCAAAGTAATCAGCTCTTTTACCTGTAAATAAAAATACAACACCCCCCCAACATTACAACCCACCACCCACATACCCCTACTCTAAAAACCCACCCAAACCCCCCTTAAAAAAACCTAACCCCCTAAAGATCTCCCTACCTTGAGTCATCTTCACTCATTCGAGCCGAATTCTTCATCCAAGCGGGCAAGAAGAGGTCCTCCATCCGGTTGAAGTGTTCATCCAAGCGGCATCTTCTATCTTCATCCATCCGGAGTGGAGCGGCAGCATTCTGAAGACCTCTGATGCGGAACATCCATCCTGGCCGACGACTGAACGACGAATGATGGTTCCTTTAAATGACATCATCCAAGATGGCGTCCCTCGAATTCCGATTGGCTGATAGGATTCTATCAGCCAATCGGAATTAAGGTAGGAAAAATCTGATTTGCTGATTCAATCAGCCAATCAGATTGAAGTTCAATCCGATTGGCTGATCCAATCAGCCAGTCGGATTGACCTTGCATTCTATTGGCTGTTCCGATCAGCCAATAGAATGCTAGGTCATTCTGATTGGCTGATTGGATCAGCCAATCAGATTTTTCCTACCTTAATTCCGATTGGCTGATAGAATCCTATCAGCCAATTGGGAATTCGAGGGATGCCATCTTGGATGACGTCATTTAAAGGAACCGTCATTCGTCGTTCAGTCGTAGGCCAGGATGGATGTTCCGCATCAGAGGTCTTCAGGATGCTGCCGCTCCACTCCGGATGGATGAAGATAGAAGATGCCGCTTGGATGAACACTTTAACTGGATGGAGGACCTCTTCTGGCCCGCTTGGATGAAGAATTCGGCTCGGCTGAGTGAAGATGACTCAAGGTAGGGAGATCTTTAGGGGGTTATTTTTAGTTTTTTTTAAGGGGGGTTTGGGTGGGTTTTAGAGTAGGGGTATGTGGGTGGTGGGTTGTAATGTTGGGGGGGTATTGTATTTTTATTTACAGGTAAAAGAGTCGATTACTTTGGGGCAATGCCCCGCAAAAATCCCTTTTAAGGGCTGGTAAAAGAGCTGATTACTTTGTAATTTAGGATAGGGTAGGGCATTTTATTATTTTGGGGGCCTTTTTTATTTTATTAGGGGGCTTAGATTAGGTGTAATTAGTTTAAACTTCTTGTAATGTTTTTTTATTTTCTGTAATTTAGTGGGTTTTTTTATTATAGTTTAGTTTATTTAATTGTATTTTAGTTTAGATAATTGTAGTTAATTTATTTAATTAATTGATTGATACTGTAGTGTTAGGTGTATTTGTAATTTAGGTTAGGATTTATTTTACAGGTAATTTTGTAATTATTTTAACTAGGTAGATATTAAATAGTTATTAACTATTTAATAGCTATTGTACCTAGTTAAAATAAATACAAAGTTGCCTGTAAAATAAATATAAATTCTAAAATAGCTACAATGTAACTATTAGTTATATTGTAGCTATATTAGGGTTTATTTTATAGGTAAGTATTTCGTTGTAAATAGGAATAAATTATTTAATTATAGTAACTTTATTTTGTTTTATTTAAATTATATTTAACTTAGGGGGGTGTTAGGGTTAGGGTTAGACTTAGGTATAGGGGTTAATAACTTTATTATAGTAGCTGCGAAGTTGGAGTCGGGAGTTTAGGAGTTAATAATTGTAGGTAGGTGGCGGCGATGTTAGGGAGGCAGATTAGGGGTTAATAAAATTTATTATAGTGTTTGCGAGGCGGGAGTGCAGCGGTTTAGGGGTTAATACATTTATTATAGTGGCGGCGATGTCTGGTCAGCAGATTAGGGGTTATTAAGTGTAGGTAGGTGGTGGCGACATTGGGGGGGGCAGATTAGGGGTTAATAAATATAATATAGGTGTCAGCGATGTTAGGGACAGCATATTAGGGGTTCATAGCTATAGGTTGTATGTAGGTTGCGGCGGTGTCCAGAGCAGCAGATTAGGGGTTAATAATAAAATGCAGGTGTCAGCGATATCGGCAGATTAGGGGTTAATAAGTGTAAGATTAGGGGTGTTTAGACTCGGGGTTCATGTTAGGGTGTTAGGTGTAGACTTAGAGAGTGTTTCCCCATAGGAAACAATGGGGCTGCGTTAGGAGCTGAACGCTGCTTTTTTGCAGGTGTTAGGTTTTTTTTCAGCCAGCTCAGCCCCATTGTATCCTATGGGGAAATCGTGCACAAGCACGTTTTTCCAGCTTACTGCTACCATAGGCAATGATGGTATTGATAGTTGAAGGGAAGCTAAATTTGGCTCAACGCTCCCTTTTCTGAGGCTAACGCAGCCATTCAGACAACTTGTAATACCAGCGTTGGCTTAAGGGTGCGCTGGAAAAAAAAGGAGCGTTAGCACCGCGGGTCTTTACCGACAAAACTCGTAATCTAGGCGAGTGGTTTTATTTTTATTTCACAGGTAAGTTTGTATTTATTTTAACTAGGTAGACTAGTTAGTAAATAGTTATTAACTATTTACTAGCTACCTAGTTAAAATAAATACAAACTTACCTGTAACATAAATCCTAAACTACCTTACACTAAAAACTAACATTACAAAAAATAAAAAACCAAATTATCAAAAATAAAAATGAATTACTACTAATCTAATAGCCCTATCAAAATAAAAAGCCCCCCAAAATAAAAAAACCCTAGCCTACATTAAACTGCCAATGGCCCTTAAAAGGGCTTTTTTACCTGTAATAAAAAATACAAACACCCCCCCAACAGTAAAACTCAATCAGCCAATAGGATTGAGCTCTCATTCTATTGGCTGATTGGAACAGCCAATAGAATTAGAGCTCAATCCTATTGCTGATTGGATCAGCCAATAGGATGAAAGCTCAATCCTATTGGCTGATTGCAACAGCCAATAGGATTGTTTCCCCTTTAATTCCTATTGGCTGATAGCCAATAGGAATGTAAGGGATGCCATCTTTGATGACGTCACTTAAAGGGAACCTTCAGTTTACGGCAACGACCGTAAGTAGAGGATGCTCCGCGCCGGATGTCTTGAAGATGGACCCGCTCCACGCCGGATGGATGAAGATAGAAGATGCCGTCTGGATGAAGACTTCTCGCTTCGATGAGGACTTTGCCGGCTGGATAAAGATCAAAGAGGCCGCATGGATAAAGACTTCTTGCCGCTTGGATGAGGACTTCGCCGGCTGGTTGAGGATGGATGTCCGGACTTTGATAACTGTAAGTGGATCGTCGGGGGTTAGGTGTTAGGTTTTTTTTAGTTTTTTTTAAGGGTTTTTTTGGGTGTTTTTTTTTTAGGTAGGGTTTTGGACAATGTAAAAGAGCTAAAATGCCCTTTTAAGGGCAATGTCCATCCAAATGCCCTTTTCAGGGCAATGTTTAGCTTAGGTTTATTTAGATAGGTTTTTATTTAGGGGGTTTTGGTTAGGTGGGTGGTGGATTTTACTGTTGGGGGGTGCTTGTATTTTTTTATTACAGGTAAAAGAGTTGATTTATTTGGGGCAATGCCCCACAAAAGGCCCTTTTAAGGACCATTGGCAGTTTAGTGTAGGCTAGGGTTTTTTTTATTATGGGGGGCTTTTTATTTTGATAGGGCTATTAAATTAGGAGTAATTTGTTTTTATTTTTGATAATTTCGTTTTTTTATTTTTTGTAATTTAGTGTTTATTTTTTTGTAAGTTAGAAAATTGTGTATTTTAATAATTTAATTTATTTTATTTTATTGTAATATTAGTTTTAGTGTAAGGTAGCTTTGGTTTTATTTTACAGGTAACTTTGTATTTATTTTAACTAGGTAGCTAGTAAATAGTTAATAACTATTTACTAACTAGTCTACCTAGTTAAAATAAATACAGACTTACTTGTGAAATAAAAATAAAACCTAAGATAGCTACAATATAACTATTAGTTATTTTGTAGCTAGCTTAGTTTTTTTTTTTTTACAGGTAAGTATGTATTTCGTTTTAAATAGGAATTATTTAGTTAATAATTGTAAGGTTTATTTAGATTTATTTTAACTATATTTAAGTTAGGGGTGTTAGGGTAAGGGTTATGTTAGGGTTAGACTTAGGGTTACGTTAGGGTTAGGATTAGGGGTTAATATATTTATGTAGAGTTAGTGATGTGGGAGATCAGAGGTTTAGGGGTTAATAATTTATTTTAGTATATTTCGTAGTGTGGACTTGCGGTTTAGTGGTTAATAAGTTTATTATAGCTGCGGTGTTGGCGGAAGGCAGATTAGGGGTTAATAAGCTTTAAATAGTGTTTGCAATGCGGGAGGGCGGCGGTTTAGGGGTTAATAGGTTTATTATAGTGGCGACTATGTCGGGGACCGGCGGAATAGAGGTTAATACATTTTTTTAGTGGCTGCAATGCGGGAGGGTGGTGGTTTAGGGGTTAATAGGTAGTTTATGGGTATTAGTGTACTTTTTAACACTTTAGTTATGAGTTTTATGCTACAGATTTGTAACGTAAAACTCATAACTACTGACTTTAGATGGCTGTATGGATCTTGTCAGTATAGGGTGTACTGCTCACTTTTTGGGCTCCCAGGCAAACTCGTAATACCGGCATTATAGGAGTCCCATTGAAAAAGGACTTTTTTAAAAGTGCAGTACTGATGTTGCATGACGGCCAAAAAGGTGTGCGTTACACCTATACCTACAAGACTTGTAATACTGGTGTTAGGGAAAAAGCAGCGTTATGAAGCATAACAATGCTTTTTCACTCATAATGCAAAACTCGTAATCTATGTTAAGTCCTTATGCAGCAATGATTGCCTGAGAAGCAAAGAAAGTGTAAAGCTGCAACCCAGAATAGACTCTGTGTGAAAACTGGGATTCAAGCGTGTGTCAGGAGCGCTTAGTAGAGAGCGACTGTGATATTGGGCAGTCAGTGACGTCCAAGGTAGAAGGAGGAATGTGCTCCATGTTGAAAGCCTACCTGTTAGGTTACTGGAAGTGTAATGTTCCTAACTTGTAAACGGGTATTAGATGATGTCTGGGGATGTCGGGATCGAAGGAGGTGATGACTGTACACCACTCAAATCATTAAAATAATCACCTAGGTTGATCTGCAGTTCAGAACGTGAATGCGTTACAGGTATGTCAGTCTTTAGTGCTATGATATCGCCAAGCACAAACAGTGCGAAGATCTGAATAAGGCAAGGCTTGATTAAGTCTGAGGAAGAAATCCTTTAAGCAAGCAGGAATCTGTAAGGGCTTGTAGAAGGCGGGGCGAATAGCATAAGTTCATCAGCCCCAGTAAATGAGGAAAGTTGTACACACAGCATAGACAAACGAGTCTTGAAGCCAGTAAGGAATGAGCTTCAGCGAAACTGCTTTGCATCGCAGAACTCAACAAAAGCTAAGCACCTGGAGGAAGGTGTCGTAGGGTTATATACCCTGTTTGTTAAAGGGATAGGGATAGAACCTGATAGGCTGTTAAAGGGACGGAACCTGACAATAATTATATACAAATACTGTATATTTAGAGTAAAAGCACAGTCCCCCATTCACCACTATGTAACACCACACATCCTCTCACTTTAACCCCTTATAACTGCTTTATGCAGTTTTAATTAAAAAAAATGCTCATATTTATTCCATATTGTACACTACTGTCCTCTTTATTTGAGGGGCAATTGTGGCACATTTTTTTCATTAACCAGAGGTCTAACCAGCATTAACCAGCCACTTGTAATGGCTGGTTATTTTTTTTTTTTTTTAAATATTTTTTTTATTGAGGTAAAGTCATAAATAATACAGTACATTTATATAAGGGAATCATGGCAACATGTCCATATGATACATAACAGAGAAAGCAAACATAGATAAACAATAAAACAGACATGTCATTAGGTTAATGCATAGTTCAAACAGTTGTCCAATGAGGGCATTCTTTAGCCATGAGTGATACCTCTTTTTACATAACTTCATATTCACAGACAGCGAATGGTACCTGCATCTGAATTGTCAACTGAAGCCTATAATCTCACAAGGGTGGTTATTACTAAAAGGCTTATCTCTGTCAATGCTCAGTTCAAGGATCTTAGTTTTACTTAAGGTAACATATACCAAACAAACAGAAACTGAAGTTTCATATATGCCCTGCCTGGGGCGTGACCCCTCCTCTAGACTTAAGTAACCGGAAATAAAGTGTATAAGGAATACCTAGTTAACTGAGCCCAGGCAGGCTATACCTTGTTCATCAGTGGAAGGTTGAGAATGTACCCGGGCGGCAGGGCGTCCGGGGGCATAGAAAAGAATAAGGGAGTAGAGGAGGGGGAAAGAGGATAAGAGGAAACAAAGGGGAGGGAAGGGGGGAGAAGAAAAAAAAAAAAAAAAAAAAAAAAAAAAAAAGGGGGGGGGGGGGGGGAGGGGGAGAAGGGGACCCAAGTCCCAAGAGCAAGTGGCTATCTTCTATATTGTCCCTGTGGACTCCACTCATGAGACTATTGTACGTTAGATGTCTTTCTATTAGTTGACTCCTACTTCCCAAAGTGCCCAGATTTGCCCGTGTAACCCAGCTTTGCCCATGGATCTCAAAGAGAAATCTTCCATAGAGCGGATGTATTCGATAATGTCTCGTATCATGTGAAGTGTGACCTGCGTTTTTCCTAACCAGCATCTTGCAATTGCTAGTTTCGTAGCTAACAGTATGGTGATACATAGCACTCTCTCAGGTTGTGCCAGTTTTCCCAGTCCCAGATGGAACAGGGCAGTGTCAGATGTCAGTCCGTTTAGTAACCCCAATTTATCTAACATTACCTCTATTTGGTCCCAAATTACCCTTATTCCCGCACAACTCCACCAGATATGATAGTGGGAACCCTTTTGGCCACATCCCCTCCAGCATCTGTCCGAAGTCTGTGGGAACATCCTATTGAGGCTAACTGGTACTCTATGCCAGCGTAGGACTAGTTTTATGTAAAGCTCATACAATGAGACACAATGAATTGCTGCTCTTGTGTATTGAACTGCCTGTTGCCACTCCAACTCCTCGTGCTCCTTCCTCATATCTCTTTCCCATTTCACAATGCGGAATGTTTTGGCGAATCTTTCTGAGTCTAGCAGGAGTTGGTAATGTATTGTCAACGCCTTGCGTAGGGGTTTGCCCACCAGCCATCTTTTTTCCCATTGTGTCAATTCTCTGGGTTTCTCCTTTTGAAACTTCCATGAGATCAACAATGATATAAGCCTGAAATATTCAAAGTGGAACTTTTTGGGGATGTCTATGTCTGACAGATCTGAGGCTCGGGTCGCCAACCCTCTGGGTGTATAGAGATCTCTTACATGCTTGATACCCCAGCCGGACCACAACTGCGCATGAGATTCCGGCAAACAGGATAGCAGAGCCCTGATTGAATGGATTGGGGATGGGTGCGGAGCCACTCCGGTCAGGCCACTAAGTTCTTTCCATGTTTTAATACCTGCTTTAATGACAGGATTCTCAACCCCCAAGAGTGCATCTGTATGCTGAGGGACCCATATGAGGTCCCCCAGCAGCAGACCCGAGGGGAGTACAGCTTGCTCAAGCTGCCCCCACCTAGTTTCCTCAGCTGGGGCCCCCCACGCTGTCACGTGGGAGAGCATAGCTGCCTTATAGTACTTGCCTATGCTAGGTGCTGCCAATCCTCCGTGTGGAACAGGCCGTTGTAGTTGTTGCATGGCTATCCTCGAGGGTTTACCCTGCCAGATAAACCTGTTTATTATCGTCTGGAATCGGCTAAGGATACATTGCGGGACAGCCAGTGGTATACATCTAAAGAAGTACGTGACCTTGGGGAGGAGGGACATCTTCACCGACTGTATTCTCCCGATCCACGATATCTCATATTTAACCCATTTCGTAGTGAGAGAATCAAATTCTTTTAACAGAGGGTCGTAATTTGCCCGGATTACAGTCTTTGGGTCCGGGGAAAGGATAACCCCTAGGTGTTTTAATTCAGTCGTGGACCAAGCAAATGGGTAAGTCTCCTTGAGCTCCTTAAGTTGCTCCGTAGACAAGTTTATTGCCAACGCCTCTGTCTTAGTGAAGTTGAGCTTGTAGTATGATATCGCACCAAATGTCTGTAAACATTCAAAGACTGCCGGCAATGAGGTTTCAGGCTCCGTGATAAACAGGGTGAGGTCGTCTGCAAAGAGTGCGAGTTTTTGCAAAGTATCATGAATCAGTATTCCCTGGATTTCAGCCGTCTTCCTAATCATGATAGCCAAAGGCTCAATAGACAGTACAAAGAGCAGTGGGGACAGCGGGCACCCCTGTCTGGTCCCATTTCTGATCTCAAAGGGATCTGAGCAGAACCCCTTTCCTCGGATTCTGGCTGAAGGGCCCGAGTATAGTGCCATAATTGCACTAGTAAGACAGGTCGGAAGCCCAAAGGCCCTCAACACTTCCTCCATATACTCCCACCGCACCCTGTCGAAGGCCTTTTCTGCGTCCAACGACAGGGCAACTAGTGGGAGCCCCAGAGACTTAGTCTCAGCGAAGATATCCAGAAGACGGCGCGTATTGTCCGAACCCTGACGGCCCCGGACAAACCCCACCTGATCCAGATGGATCAGGGAGGGAAGCACTTTGGCTAGCCTATTAGCCAGGATTTTCGAGTAAAGCTTTATATCCACATTTATTAAGGATATAGGTCTATAACTTGCACATCTACTCGGATCTTTGTCCGGTTTTGGGATGGTCACAATTTCTGCTTCCAAGTATTCTCTGGGGAAACACCCATTCTGGAAAGCTGCATTAAAGACAGACACCAGGAGGGGACTAATCTCTCCCAAGAGTTTCTTGTAAAAGATAGATGAGAATCCATCCGGGCCCGGGGCCTTGTGTAGTTTCAGCCCTTTTATAGCTTGGGTCACCTCGGAGATAGTAATAAGAGCCGACAACGATTCCTCGGCCTCCTTCGGCAATGGCTGGTTATTTAATGTGCGCTCCACTTGTAATCTTGTCCATTATCTTTTAGATAATTTTAGTTACTATAATCCTCATTATCCGTCTCAAACTTCTTTAGCTTTAATTTAATTAGCTCTTTTAATTCAACATATAGGACTTAATTTATTTTTCTCTCAGCTTACTCTGTAAGCTTTGTTTCTAATTAATTTAGTTACCTGATTTCAATCTTCCCTGCATTTGTATTCAATTCCATAAGCTTAAATAATGCTTCTAAGATATCTCTCTATTTCTTTTTAAAAAGTTCACTTTCAAGTTTAAAAGAGCACTCTTTTTATTCTTAAACCCCTAGTTACTCTTATAAATACTAATTAAAAATGTATTCAGTCTTATGTATCATTTCTAAAATAAGTTTATTTTCAAATTATTTTATTAAAGGAATCAGTTTCTCTTTATGTGTTGCTGTTATTTTATCTACCTTTTCAGTAATTTTTCTCAAATATATTGTGAATATTGTCATATGTCGTGGATCTGAAATAAAAAATAGTAGTTATTTTATCTTAGTTTATATAAGCAGATCAAGCACAGATCTTCATAACTGTAAACTTTATTAAGAATGCTACACACACAATGCAAGAGGAACTTCCTGACTATACCATTGTGCACATAACAATAGGTTGATATGGTTCATACCAACTGATAATCTCAATATCACACATTTCCCTTTTTCTTTTCTTTTTAAACAACAGAAAACTTAAAGTACTTTTTTAATTAACTGTATTCTGGAAGTGAAGGGGCCCTCTAGTGGGCCTGTAGCAAAATTAAGGGGCAAGGGACTTGAAGTCTGAATGATTCTAGGTAAAACAATGTTGCAATTGAGGGGGCGAGGGTTTCTACTCACCTTTAAAGGTTCTTGTTGCAGTAGATCCGGCCTCTTTGTTCCAGTGCACAGACTTCAAGAAGAACTTCTGTTGCAAGATGAGGCGTGCAAAGAGAAGATCTGTTCCTCCCAGGAGATATGCTGAAGTGGTGAAGGAGGTTCCAGGGATGAGAAGCCCTGCAAGAGAAAGAGAAGAATCAGGTTCTGAGGGAGTTATACCTCCCACCCCCAGGGCTCAACCAGTTAGTGGGAAAGTGGCTGGAGCTAGGCCAGGGGCTAGGAGAGGCCTTGGTTTACAGGGAGGGGTGGTGAGGCAGGGGGCTCAGCAGGGTGTGGGAGCACAGGAATCTAATGCCCCAGGCTATCTAGGGGTCCCCCTTAGGTTAGCAGATGCAGACGTGGATGGGCCATCAGGTAGTGGCGCGGTAGCAAGGGCCTCAACAAGTGGTGGTCAGCGCGCGCAGTGGCCTGCAGTGGATTCTGCAGCCGCTCAAGTGACACCAGCATTAGTTCAGGATGGCACAGCGATTCCCCATGTGGTGAGGCCGGACACTGCGGTGGATGCTTGGCTGGCCACATGCCAGCATCTAAGGGGCTTACCACCGGCGGCCTTGGCTTCCGTTGCCTCCTTGGCCCAGTCCCTGGCGGCGATCATGTCCCCTGATGTGGCTGGGGCGGGTGGCGAAGAAGTCCCGGGAGGCAGTGGTGCGGCCTGCAGGCCTCAGACGGCTACTAGGCCGCGTCGTGCGTCCCCAGCTGGCTCCGCCTCCTTGTTTACGTCACGCGCGTCCTCCCCATGTGACTCATCGAGTGGGGAGGAGCGCGGGCATCCAAGGAGGAGACGCAAAGAGCGCAGCAGGAGTGGATCCTCTTCCGGAGAGGCCCCCAGTAAGTTGGGGAGACTCCGGGTGGAGGATGTGGCTCCCGATGGGAGGGGGGTCAGGCGGGCTGGCGGCAAAGCGGCACATACACCCCGGAAGGGGGTAGGGGCAGAAAGTCCAGTGCTGAGACACATGCAAGGGGAGAGAGTGTTGCAAGGGCTAGGCCTGCTGAAGGGGCAAATGCAGCGGATATGCCTGACACAAGAATGTTTAATGAACAAGCCAGACAGGGTGCATTGGGTGACAGGCAGACTGCAGCGGTTATGCATGAGACAGGAAGGTGTCATGAACAGGGCAGACAGGGCGCATTGGGTGACAGGCTGCATGCAGTGGTTATGCAGGATACAGGAAGTTTTAATGAACAAGGCAGACAGGGTGCATTTGGTGACAGGCACAGGACCGAACGGGGGGTTACTGTGCACTGTCAAGAGACTTTCGTGGCGGCTATTGCGCGAACGGGGTGTGTGAATGAGGAGTTGATAAGGAAGGCTGTGGCTGCTGCGCTATGGATGTCTGTGGGGGATGGCAGTGGGGGGCAGAGGTGTGTAGGGGAGGCAGCTGGGGCCTCCTCAGGGGTTTCATCCTGCACACAGAGTAGTCCCCATGTTCCTTTATTTCCCCAGGTTAGCAGTGAGACGACAGCAGCGCAGATGGATTCCTCAGCTGGGCAAGCCCCTTCTGGATCTGACTGTTGCCCCAATGGCTGCAGCGGCGACAGCACAAAGCGGAACAGGAGTTGCACCTCCTTTGGCCCCGAGCGGTGAGTACCTACTTGGCACTTCCACACACACTGAAAACATGGTACCCTCTAGCGAGTCAGGATCAGATAGCGATGGGGACCTAGGGCTAGTGGGTAAGAGCCAGAAGGAGATGTTTAAAATGATTAAGAAACTAGTGGCAGCACAGGTGAAGAACCAGGCAGCGCAGGCGGCGGGTTCGGCGTTGGTTCCGTTTGTACCTGGGGTGGGTGCGGTTGTGCAGCACCCTTTGGGCGTGGCAGTGACGAGGAGAGTGTCATAGCAGGGTGATACTTACCCGTGTTAAGTTCACTCTCTTTATGGGCACCTCAAAGCTATGGTGGTAAAAAGGATTCAAGATGGTCGCTACGTGAACATCTTTGAACTTTCACCTGAGGCATGTCGCGCTAAAGAGCGGGCAGCGGATGGCACGGGCCCTAAGAAGGTCCAAAGGCCTGAAACATATGAGGAATGGCTGAGGTGCTTCAGAGTCCTTGCAACCTGCTGTTTGGACAAATGGCAGACGCAAGGGCATAACCTGTTTAAATATGAGGACACTATCGATGATGTCCATGCTAGATTTAAGGAAGGGGCATGGCGTGAATATGACATGGCCTTCCGTAGAAAGATGGTAGGGAACCCTATGCTCCACTTTGGAACGCAGGATTTATACCTGTGGTCCAAATGGGCAAGCGGGCCAGACAGCAGGCCTGCGGGCTGGTCCTGGGCGGCCCGGCACCCCGTGCCCGAAGAGACGTGGGCGGGAATGCTGGAAGTTTCAGGACAAGCAGTGTGACAGGGGGGCAAGTTGCTCCTTTCCCACATCTGCAAGTTCTGCAGCGGTCCACACCCAGGAGTTGACTGCAACAAGAAGAAAGAGGCTGGCGGAGACAAACAATTCCCTAAAGGGGCCCCTGGTAACAAGGGCCCCAATGCCACTTAGGCTTGAGGCCATGGCCGTGTGGCTGGCACAGTACCCGGACAGGGGAGTGGCCGACCTCCTCCGTCAGGTGCTGGCGGAGGGGTTTAGGATACCTGTGTCAGGCCAGGTGGTTGGTTCTTCGTTGCATAGGAACCTGAAATCGGCCTATGGTTAGGGAGAAGTTAGCTAAAGAATTGTCATTGGGGAGAGTGGCAGGCCCGTTTAGGGCTAAGCCGCTTCCGGATTTGGTGGTGTCCCCATTGGGGTTTGGTCCCAAAGAAGGATTCAGGCAAGTTTCGGCTGATCCACCACTTACCCAAAAGGGGCATCAGTGAATGATGCCATTGACACCGAGCTTAGTTCGGTGCACTACCAGTCCTTTGACGAGGCGTTGGCGCTGGTCAGGGATAAGGGACATGCGGCTTTGATGTCCAAGCTGGACATTGAATCAGCGTTTCGGCTTCTCCCTTTGCATCCGTCGGCCTTTTGGCTGATGGGCATGAAATTCGAAGGGGACTTTTATGTCAATCGTTGCTTGCCCATGGGTTGCTCGTTGTCATGCGCCTTATTTGAGAGTTTCAGTATGTTTCTACACTGGGTTATTCGGAAGGCGTCGGGGGGTGGGGCCATGGCCCACTACTTGGATGACTTCCTCTTGGTGGGGCGTGCTGGCACATCAGAATGTAAGGCCCTGATGGCAGTTATGCAAGAAATAATGGGCAGGTTCGGGGTCCCATTGGCGGCAGACAAGACGCAGGGGCCATGCACTTGTCTCACATTTCTAGGTATAGAAATTGATACAGTGGCAGAGGTCTGTCGGCTTGACATGCCCTCCTTTTCTTTGGCAGATGGCAGAGGCTGGGAAACTATTATCCCCTTGATTCGGGCTTCAGTGGCGCCAAAGACATGGACAACCTATGTGAGTCACTGGAAGGTATGGGAACGCTTTGCTGGTAATCAAGGGTTTGAGGTGCACAAGGCATCGCAGGTACAGGTCTTGGAGTGGCTGGTGAGTTTGCGAAAAGAGGGGACCTCTAGATTGGCTGCTCAAAGTAGGTTGGCCGCGATGGCGTTCTTTAATAGAACATTTGGTATTCCAGATTTTTTCGGGGTCATTCCTGGTTAAGCAGGTACTGAAGGGATGGGGTCGGTTGGACCCTCGCCCTCCAGACCACAGGGAGCCCATCACGTCTTCTTGACTGCAGGCGTTGATGGGATGCTTGGGGGAGGTATGCTCCTCTGAGTTCGAGGTTTTGCTTTTTCGCGCGGCATTTGCGTTGGCGTTCGCAGGGGCCCTCAGGATTGGGGAGTTAGTGACGTCGTCGTGCTCTGGGGGTGCTGGCGGTATTCTGTGGGAACATGTACGGCCGGTGGAGAATAGCCTTATGTTGCTCATATCTAGGTCTAAAATGGACCAAGCAGGAAAGGGAGCATGGTTGTGTTTGGGCAGGTCAGTGGTAGAGGATTGTTGCCCAGTGCTTAATTTTGAAAAGTTTTGTGAAGTACGCCCGGTAGGCCCCCTGCAGCTGCTCGTACATGAGGATGGGTCATCCTTATCTGCCTTCCAGTTCCGTAGGGTTCTGGCAAGAGCGGCGAGGGCGGCGGGGCTGGATCCTGCTAATATAGGGTCTCATTCGTTTAGAATTGGGGCTGCGACGTCGGCTGCCGCGTGCGGCTCTTCAGGCACGGACATTCAGCGGCTGGGGTGCTGGAAGTCCGGCAGGTATAAGTTGTATATTCGGCCGGTGAAGGGTTTGCGGGGGTCGGCCTGGCAACCAGGCAGGCGGGTCCCTCGCTGTTAGTAAGGAGGGCTTCCGGGGGGGGGGGGGCTCTCGGGCTCCTTATGTCTGACAGGGTGGGCAATCTGTATTAGCGTTTGCTCAGCATTTATGTCATGTCCTTTCAGGCAAGAATACCCCTCCATCACGCATTTGGATAGTGGGCCACTCATTTATTCATTGGGCGGCCATCAGGGTGTTGAGGTTACAAGAAGGGCAGCAGCTGGGAATTCCGTGGTCAAGAGCCAACATTCGTTGGCTGGGTCGCAGGGGATTGGCTTGGGATGAGTTGCCAGCCCTCCTCCAGGATGCTCACAGGAGGTGGGGGAAGCCTCATATTGTGATTCTGCATGTGGGAGGCAATGACTTGGGTGCAGTCCCAGCATTGGATTTGATAAGAAAGATGGTGTCTGACTTGCGGTGGGTGTATGCGTGGCTCCAAGGTGTGCAAGTAGGTTGGTCTAACGTGGTTGCACGGCTGCGTTGGAGGCATATTGTGACACAAAGGGCGGCATACAACGTTAAGAAAAAAGTAAAGTGGGGAGAGCGGTCACGGCATTGGGTGGCTTTGTAATCAGGCATGACTCTATTACGGCCGACAAGAAGGCTCTATACCGTCCGGATGGAGTTCACCTGGCGGATGCCGGGATTGACATTTTTCTGGCAGACATTAGAAGGAGTTTGCTATCTGTTTTATAAAATTTAAAAAAAAAAAAGTTTGTTATTTGGACATTGTTTCATGGTTATTTAAGTTATTGAGCTATTGATTGGTTGTGTTTTGTTAGGTGGTGGCAAGAGGGCAGGGAGCTGTTCTCTTGTGGTGGTCGGCTCGGTCCCCCGAAGCGGGTAGAGAGAGATTTGAGTGACACCCTTGGATGGGGGAGGGACGCCTGCCGGGTGCCGACCTGGGGGGTTCTCCCCCTTACTAATCTTTGGTTGAAGATCTCTACAGTTCTGCAACAATCTTTCTCTGCCATTTTGGCCCCCGATTGGGGGGTACGGGCCGGCTGGCAGTAGGGGTTAGGATAGGAGTAGATGCTGCCACCAATTTTGCTGAACTTGTTACAAGTTATGAAAATTGAAAGTTGCCTGATATGGCATTTAGCCGTGATAAAGGTTTATGTTAATAAATGCGACCGTGACCGGTCTTTCCCCACATACATATGTGTTGTGTATTTATTTGAGTAAGTCTAGAATAATTTAAGACGGAATAGGAGGTTTGCCCCTTATGGAAGTGGAGGGCCCTCTAGTGGGCCTGTAGCAAAATTAAGGGGCAAGGGACTTGAAGTCTGGATGGTTCTAGGTAAAACAATGTTGCAATTGAGGGGGCGGGGGTTTCTACTCACCTTTAAAGGTTCTTGTTGCAGTAGATCCGGCCTCTTTGTTCCAGTGCACAGACTTCAAGAAGAACTTCCCCACCCGCCCAGCCCGGAGAGAGGAGATGCGGCATATTAGTGTAATGTGAGGGTTTAGTCAGACTCGGCCCGGGTAGGTTTACGTGAGCCAGCCCGTTAAGTCCAAGTCTTGTAATTTTAGTTTCCACCACGTGTTGGCGTGTTTTTACGACTCGCCAGGCGTGGGTGCCTTCTTGGGCAGGAATTGAATACCCTAGCTGGTGGTCGGCTCGGTCCCCTGAAGCGGGTAGAGAGAGATTTGAGTGACACCCTTGGATGGGGGAGGGACGCCTGCCGGGTGCCGACCTGGGGGGTTCTCCCCCTTACTAATCTATGGTTGAAGATCTCTACAGTTCTGCAACTATCTCTCTCTGCCATTTTGGGCGCAAGCAACCCGTGCTGTGCTGCAGTCCCCCGATTGGGGGGTCCGGGCCGGCTGGCAGTAGGGGTTAGGATAGGAGTAGATGCCGCCACCAATTTTGCTGAACTTGTTACAAGTTATGAAAATTGAAAGTTGCCTGATACAGCATTTAGCCGTGATAAAGGTTTATGTTAATAAATGCGACCGTGACCGGTCTTTCCCCACATACATATGTTTTGTGTATTTATTTGAGTAAGTCTAGAATAATTTAAGACGGAATAGGAGGTTTGCCCCTTATATGTGAAAGAACTTCAGTACCTTTTAACATTGATCAATGAAACGATTAAGTTTTTTGATATATCAACCTGACCTTGTTTGCATTGCATCACTGGCAGGCAAGTCAGTCGAACGTTGCAAAGTTTCTCTGGCATCTTCATTCTCCAGCTGCAATGGAGTGTTCATTGTATCCTCACAGGTTTCCTTCACTGTCGAATTGTTGTGAACTGATGGAATAGCCATTAAATGTCTACAATTCCTATGTAAACATTGCCCATCATTGGCTTGAACTACATACGAACTTGTAGAATATTGCTGAATAACTGTCCCTTCACTATTCCAGCTGTTTGAACCTTGTACTCGCACAGGAGTTTGTACCTGAAGATTTTCCAAAGGCTTTGCAGCTCGTTCATAGTATTCATTCCCTTTTTCTCTGAGTTTCAATTTGGTTTCTCTTACATGTTTTTGTGGGAACCTTTTCCAAGGTGTCAAAACTGGTACTCGTGTGACCAACTATTGGCCAAACAATAATTCTGCCGGTGACTTCCCACATTTTAAAGGAGTAGCTCTATAGCTAAGAAGAGCAAGACATGAATCCTCTTCTGCTTCTGTTGCTTTACGAAGTATGTTTTTCACTATCTTTACTCCAGTTTTCCTTTCTACACTAGCAAAGGTAAACTAGAGCCCTAAATCTACAGATAGAAGTCCTTTCTGCACTGGCAAGGGTAAGTTGACCTATGAAAGTGAGTACTCTGAAGCGGCACCTCTATTTGGGAACCTAACCACAGGGACTTATTATATCACCAAGTGAAATCTGACTAACGTTGCAACTATTTGCATATCAACACAACTATTTGTATATTAATACTTACAGATATATTTTTCAAAGACGCTTGTATACAGATTTGATATTGTTATTAGCATCAAACTGTGTTTTGATGTGTGGATGTCTTATTCCTAATTTATTAATTAGGTTGGCCAACCTAAAAACGTAAACTTTTTTTTTTTTTTTTTTTTTATAAAAACAAGCTTTATTGTTATTGAAAATAGATAACAACATGCATCAGATGACATTTTTGCAAAAGGTTAGAGTTACAATCTGTGATATAAACAAAAAGTGTCGACAATTACAGTTGTTGATCATCACACCAAGATTTATAACTAGTACATATGACTGTCAGTTATATAGTTAAACTGTTGTCCATCAGTACAAGTGATTATGAGCTTGTTTTAGCGAGGACATATCCTCACAAGTTTTAAATAGTAATAATATTCTCAGGAACCAAACACCAGGGGCTTAAATATCATTTGAACCTGATTGCCCAGCTTGCCTGAGTCATAAAGCTGGGCTTCAACCTGTCACCTGGAGTTTCAGCCCATATCGGGCTTTATATGTCAAAACAGAACTTGACAGTAAGACAGAGAGAAAGGTGAGTGCAGATTTGGAGAGGAGGGGGAAAAGGGAAGCGAAATGGGAAGAGAGGAGAGAGAAAAAAAAAAAAAAAAAAGGGGAGAAGGGATATAGGGATGGGAGGGGGGTCTCTAGACTGAGGGTTCTAACACCCATTGCAAGGTGTTCTTGAAATTGTCTGGTTAAATTCCCCTTCCCTCCCAGTTTAGTAGCATCATTTTGTGCGTAGCTAGTTTGCCAATTTTCAAATAGTGGTACCTTTCGAGGTTAAGAAGATCCACCACCCTGGATCTCCATTCCTGGATGTCAGGGGCCTGTGCTTTCTTCCAAAATTTCGGGATGAGCCCTTTAGCTCCATTAAGCATTAGCATGAAGAGCAGATATTTGTCTTCCCCTATTACTTTGGGTAGCTCGTGGTAGATGAGGTAGGTTGATTTTGGAGGTATTATTATTTTAAGGATTCTGCTCATCTCTCCCAGCACCCCCTCCCAAAAAGGTTTTATAATAGGGCAGTTCCACCAAATGTGTAGCAGAGTTCCGCTCTCTCCACAGCCCCTCCAGCACTCCCCCTTTGTTTGCGGGTATATTCTCTGGAGCCTACTAGGAGTCAAGTACCATCTACTTAGAAATTTGTAATGCGTCTCCTGTAATCTCATTGAGACTGACGCTTTTTTCGCTTTTCTAAATATTTTAATCCAATCCTTCATACCTATCTCCAGACCAAGTTCCGTTTGCCAAGCGTGCGCGTAGGATGGGAGTATTGTGTCCCCCTTGGTGAGCAAAAGCTTATATATTTTTGATATTAGATGGGTTGGTGCCTGTGGTGCCGTGCAGGGCGTTTCAAAGAGCGTTCTACTTCTATGCATTTCTGATTTGTGTTTGTGCATGGTGTAGTAGTGAGAGATTTGAGCTACTCTGAACCACGAGCCAAAGACAGCTGGGTCCCATTCCGCCATCTCTGCTTGCGGTCTGAGCTTATCCTGCTGTAGGATATTTGATATAGCCGTGTCAGCCAGGCGGTAATAGGCACCCGGCTGGAACGGTCTCGTCTCCATGCCCAAGTCTGGGTTCTCCCTAATTGGGATGTTGGGCGAGGTGGGCGTAGAGATGTAAGAGTCTACTTTAAGTTGCGCATCCCAGCATTGAAGCACTTCTTGAATCATGGGATATTGTTTGATTAGGTTTGGCCGACCATTAGGAGAAATCCAGGCCAGCGCGCCCGTGTTACCCCTTCGGGCAATCTCATTGTCAATTTGAATCCATGCCTTGTTGCTGGAGCCCTGGCTCCATTCAACCAATCTCTGTAAGGAGATGGCTCTCTGATATACCCTCAAAAGTGGGACTCCGAGTCCCCCTCTGTCTCTGGGTAAATAAATTGTATGTTTTCTGATTCTTGGCTTTATCCCATTCCAAATATAAGCCTCAACAGCGGTTTGGACCTGTTGGACGTAATTTGTGGATGGAGCTAGTGGGACCGCTTGCATTACATAAAGCTTCCTTGGGAGCACGTTCATTTTGATCACTCCCACCCTCCCATCCATGAGATAGATTTTTTTTTCCAGTTTGCCAGGTCTTTGAGTATGTCATCTCTGATATTCTTATAATTAAGATCAGAGATTTCTGCCAGGTTAGGCGTAATCAGTATCCCTAGGTACTTAATCTGGTGTGAGGCAATTTTGATGGGGCAAGTGTTTTTAAGAGTGTCAAACGTTGACGGTGATTCCGAGATGTTTAGGATTTCTGACTTCTGAGGGTTAAGCAAAAAGTTTGAGACTTTACCGAACACCGAGAATTCCTGCATTGCCGCAGCCAGGGAATTTGCTGAATCTGAGATTGTTTATAACACGTCGTCCGCATACATGGAAAGTTTGTGCTCTGTATTACCCACCACGAAGCCCTTTATCATGGGATTGTTTCTGATTTTAGCTGCTAGGACCTCGATGGTAAGAGCAAAAAGGAGAGGCGAGAGGGGACATCCCTGCCTGGTTCCGTTTTTGATCTGAAATGTGTCGGACATCATGCTGTTAACTCTGACCCTGGCATTGGGTGTGGAGTACAGGGACATCGTCTGGTTTATAAAACCATTTCCAAAGCCGAATTTCTCTAGCGTTTGCCGTATGAACAACCAGCTCACACGGTTAAACGCTTTCTTGGCGTCCGTTGTTACCAAGGACAGTGGGGTTCCCGTTACATGTGCACGTGTGATCATCTGTAGCACCTTCAGGGTGTTATCCCTGGCTTCTAGGGCTGGAATGAAGCCCACTTGGTCAGTTGATATCATGTTCAGGAGGAGTCTATTCAACCAGGTCGCCAGGATTTTCGCCAGAATTTTAACATCTGAATTTAAAAGCGAAATGGGCCTGTAATTCTCAGGCCTGTCTTCCGATTTCCCAGGCTTCGGGATCACCGCTATGAAAGCTTCAAACATGGAGCTTGGCAATGTGGGGTTATGGGCCAGCAAGTTAAAGATCGTAACAAGTTCTGGTGCTAGAACATCGGTGAATGTCTTATAGTATTTAAGACCGAAGCCATCCGACCCTGGGCTTTTCCCTGAGGGTAGGTCCTTTATGGCCTTCTTGACTTTGTCTAGAGTGATAGGAGAGTCCAGTGCCTCTGCCTCCTCCACCGTGATCTGTGGGAGATGAACATCATCTAGATAGTTCCGGACCTCCTCTACTGTCTGAAGCGGCTGTGAGTCACCTGCTCCATCCACGGTGGACATCTGCAAGTCATATAATGTTTCGTAATATTCTTTAAAAATCTTTGCAATCGAAGCTCCATCTGCCTTAACTATGCCGTCTTTCCCCTGCATATGATGGACATACGCCTTTGTTTTTTTCCTAGCTATAGCCCTTGCTAACAGTTTCCCTGCCCTATCACCATGCTCAAAGTATGTTTGTCTCAATATGAGGGCCTTTTTTTGGTGGTCCTCCTGCAAAAAGCGCAGGAGATCTGATCTGGCAGAGGTCAGACACTTCAGCTTGTCTCCGTCAAGGGGGCAAGCTTTATGCTGTTGTTCTGCTTTCTCGACGCAGCCCAGGAGAGACTTGTAACGTTCCCTCCTTAGCTTGTTCAGTTTTGCTTTTCGGCTAATTAGGAGACCTCTGATGGTGCACTTGTGTGCCTCCCATATGGTGGAGTTCTCGATGCTATCGTCTGCATTTAGGTGAAAAAATTCAATTAATGCTTTTTTGATCTCGGCTGAAAACAGAGAATCGTCCAGCAGAGTGTCGTCGAGCTTCCACGTATAAGACGTAAGCGGGGCGCTGGGCCAGTCTACTCTGCAGCTAACTGGGGCATGGTCTGACCATGTGATTGCATGTATATTGCTACTTCTAGTGTATGTTAGGCCTACTGTGTCAGTGAGAATATAGTCAATTCTTGAATATTTTCTATGAGGGTGCGAGTAGAACGTGTAATTTCTGTGATGAGGGTGGTGTATGCGCCAGACATCGTGGACTGCTAGCTCAGCCAATAAGGCCATCATTCGTTTCAAATTTTTGTGGGGAGTGCTGGATAGGCCATCGGAGGTATCAAGTGAGGGTTCCAGAGGAGCATTGAAATCTCCCCCCAGATAGAGCACCCCAACTTTTATTTCCATAATTTTGCTTATGACCCCAGAGAGAAAGAGGTGCTGGGATCGATTAGGGCAGTACACATTGGCTAAGGTGAGAGGTCTGCCAAACAAGGAGCCCGTGAGTAGAACGAATCTACCTTCAGGGTCGGCATACTGCTGTTGTATCTTAAAGGGCATTTTGGCACTAAACATAATCCCGACCCCATTTTTTTTGGCAGGGCCTGATGCGAAATAGGCCATGGGATATCGGTGATTAGACCATTGTGGCTCATGACCCGAAGAGAAATGAGTCTCCTGCCAAAAAACTATGTCCCCTCCCATCCTGTGTACATCCCTGAGTGCAATGGCTCTTTTACTGGGGCTGTTGAGGCCTTTCGCATTGATTGATATTATTTCAAATGGGGGGGGGGGGGCTCAGCACAACCTCGCCTTCTTTCCATGTTACTTTATTTGAAGGGGAATTGAGCTTCTTGTGCAAATGAGGTTAAGGAGGGTGAGAGGATAGAGGGGGGGGGGGGGAAACAAAAAAAAAACAAAAAAAAACCAAATGCTAGTGAGGGACTAAGGGGGGATAGCAGTGGAAAGCGAGGAGGGGAAGGCAGGAAAGAGGGGGCTGGGAAAAAGTGTAAGGAAGGGGCTAGGAGAGGGTGGATGGGGGGTTAAGGAGAGGATGGGAGGAGTAAGCTAGTGGGGAAGGGGGAGGGGCTGTGGTGGTAGAGGGGGAAGGTAGGGGGGTTGGGGGGAACTGGGGGGGGAAGGGAGATGAAGGTAAGGGAGGGGGGTTAGGAATGGGAGGAAGAGGGGATTGGGGCAAAGAAGAAGAGCAAAGAAAAGTGAGAAAAGAGAAGAGTAACTGTCTTTGGTGTGTTACTTTAAGAATTCAATATTAGAGATAATACTATGAAAAAAGAATGCTGTACTCACAAAAATAAATACAAAAATTAGGAACTTTACAGGAATTTACAAAGATTGGATCACTCTCCAAAGATGAGAGCTCCAATGCTCAAATGTAACAAAACTGGGGGGTAGTCGTCCCCCCGTAAACGCTATGCAGATAAACATTTAAAACTTTCAATTGTAAATCAGTGCAATCCTTAATACAATACAGTAAAATAATGACCGTTATTTCTTATTTACTCTGTTAAGCTAAGCTAGGGTTAGCACCTTGTCATCTGACCTCACATGCCAGTGTATAAGCTAATATAGGTCTCAATTTACCTTATAAATCTAGGGGTCAGACCTGTTAGGCTTAAGGATCAGTCGGGAGCTGTATATTTTTCTTAACTGTATCTTTAATGAAGGGGCACTGCGGTTTATTGCTTAGGGTAAGGCTAAAGTTATCACCTGCCATCTATCTACTCTCCTTGGCTAACTCTCAAGGGCTGCCAACTAGTTGCCCCGGACTAGGTTCTGTGTGTACCATGGCCCCACCTTTTCCTGGTGAAGTGATATTAAAGCTATTGAGATTCTACAGTGGCAGTGCGCTACAGGCTAATATTCTGAACATACTAGGTGCTATATGTATAATAGGAGGAAAAAACAGTATACAACTTGTGCTAACCAAACCATTACAACTGTGAACAGTAATGCAATCACATACATGTAATACAGTATATGACCTTAGAGTCCAGGGTAAGTTCCACCCTCAAATATCAGCAAGAAAGCTGCCTTCAGTCTGTGCAATCAGCGGTCGGGCGGCCCGACCCAGGACAAAGATCAAGCCCCCGGCCGCTAATTTAGGTTCCGCAGGTTTTCGTCTTGGCCTCTCTCAGGAGGTTGCTGTGGAGCAGCATCTAAGGCCCGTGGCGGCCTTATGTCAAAGCCCAAGGCTTGATTGAAGCTTGGTAAGTCGTCTATTGTTCTTAGGACATGGGACCTGTTATTTCTTGTGGCAATTATGCTAGTGGGGAAGCCCCACCTGTAGGGGATCCTCCTCTCTTTCAGAACCATTGTTGCAAATCTCATTTCCCTTCTCTTCTGTAGGGTGACTGGACAAAGGTCTGAATAAACCTGCACCTCTGCTCCTCTAAACTCTATCTGGTGTCTGCCTCTTGCAAGCCTCAGGACTTCTTCCTTGTCACGAAATGATAAAAACTTTACGATGATGTCCCTGGGGGGTGCTCTGCTAGGTGGTTTGGGGCGTAGAGCCGTATGTGCTCTTTCAATTTGAATATCAAGCGCAGCATCGTCCTGCTTTAGGTATCTTATGTAATCTTGCAGATATTGCAGAAGGGCAGGTGGATCCACAACCTCAGGAATGCCACGGAGGCGGAGGTTATTCCTCCTGCTCCTGTTTTCAAGATCCTCTATGCGGTCCATTAGGGTTTGTACTGCCCCTTCCTGGGCCTGCATTTGGCTAGACTGGTGCTGTAGGTCTTAATTCATGGCCTCCTGCCTCTCCTCTACCAGTGTAACTCGCTGATCAACCCAGACCACATCCCTCTTTAGCTCCCCAAACATGGCTCTAAAATCCTGCATCGCCTCTTTGATGTCCTCTTTAGAGGACAGATGTCTAATGTCCTCTTTGGTGAGATAACAAAAGGAATGAGCTCCCTGCTCAGAGCCCGGGGCCTGTACAGGTGTAACAAAAGTAGCTGCGTCACCTAAAGTTTTGCCAGAGGGTGTGGGTGCCTCCGTGGGGATAAGGTAGTTTTCCATACTTGAAGACTGAACACCCTTGGGTGGCTTTGTATTTCTTTTACTTGCCATTCCCTTGTAATGTCCCTGTGTGAGTATGCGTCTTTATATTTTTGTATACTTATATCTCTTCTCCCCTTCAGGTATTAATAAGATATTCCTCTATGTGATTAATGTGAGGTCTTTCACTGCTTGTTTGAGGAACAGGTCCGAGTGTCACAGTCCCTTAAGCCTGTTAGAGGTGCCTGTTTAAATTTTTAGCTATGCATTTAGCTGCTGTGCACACAGATATTTAAAGTATGCTCTTACCGCTCCTTTTGACATCTCCCTGCCATTCGAGTTGTTCCATCCAGGGGAGAGAGCCACGCTGTTTATTCTTCCTGCAGCCACGTGGGAGCGGCCTGCTTTATTATTTCCCCTGCGGCCAGGAGTCTGTGATGTCGCCGCCTCCCGTGGAGCGGGTAATACCAGGGCTATGTTCCAGGAGAGTCCAAAGGGAGGTCAGCGGCTCACAGCGGTATGTTACCAGCCTAAGCAGGGAGATCCGGGTGTTTTGTACTCTGTTCGGCGCTACAGCAGGCGCTCTGTTGAAACTGTGGGCCTCCCGGGTAGCCGACTGCTGCTGGACCTGACGCGGGAATGATGTAGTCAGCCTGGGTGAAGGGTATCTGTAGTTAGTTGAGTATGATCCGGTCACTGTAATTAGTGCATTTGGTAGCTGGGAAAGCCGTTTACTTGTGGGGACACCGGAGCTCTGTTAGAAAGCAGCCATCATGGATCGTGGCTAGACTCCGCCCCCAAAACGTAAACTTTTTTAAACTATATACATGTAATGTGTTTTATTTGATATTTTATATTAATACATTTTATTGCTGTTGTGATCCATATTTGTTTTCCATAGAGTGGGTTTTAGCTGGAATAGTGCTGAATCATAGCATTTGCATTTTTCAGTTGTCTATTATGACTTTTTGGATAGACTCAGTTGTCTATCTGTAGAAACTTCCATGAAACTCTCATGGAATGTGTATATATATATATATATATATATATATATATATATATATATATATATATATATATATATATATATATACAGTATATATATATATAAAAACACGGAAGGGGACTGCACTCCTAGACCGGACCGGGTACACATCCATGACCCTGCAACATGCTCAGTCCTGGGTGCTCAGTGGCACTCACAAGAAGCTGTGCTGTCACCAGAGTCACAGGCAGTTAACCCCAGACAGGTCTGGGTGCAAGAACCATAGGGGAAATTACAAAACAAATTAATACAACACACAGAGAAAACCCTGCACTCACTAGCAAGCTCAAAGCTAAGATTTAAAAGCAAAAATGGAAAGGTTAGTTACAGCATCTGGCCAAATGGGACAAGCCCAGGTACCATGTCAAGGTCCTTTCCAATACCTGGGACCCTAAAACATCCACACAATGCAAGCTCTCAAATCCAAACAAACTGGGAACAAGGGAAGGGTGCACATTCTTATGTAATCACCCAAGTAATATACAAAACACGGAAGGGGACTGCACTCCTAGACTGGATCGGGTATACATCCCATGACCCTGCAACATGCTCAGCCCTGGGTGCTCAGTGGCACTCACAAGAAGCTGTGCTGTCACCAGAGTCCCAGGCAGTTAACCCCAGACAGGTCTGGGTGCAAGAACCATAGGGGAAATTACAAAACAAATTAATAAAACACACAGAGAAAACCCTGCACTCACTAGCAAGCTCACAGCTAAGATTTAAAAGCAAAAAAAAATGGAAAGGTTAGTTACCGTCTCTGGCCAAATTGGACAAGCCCAGGTTCCACGTCAAGGTCCTATCCAATACCTGGGACCCTAAAAAAGCCACACAATGCAAGCTCTCAAATCCAAACAAACTGGGAATAAGGGAAGGGTGCACAGGCTTATGTAATCACCCCAGTAATATACAAAACATGGAAAGGGACTGCACTCCTAGACCGGCCCGGGTACACATCCCATGACCCTGCAACATGCTCAGCCCTAGGTGCTCAGTGGCACTCACAAGAAGCTGTGCTGTCACCAGAGTCACAGGCAGTTAACCCCAGACAGGTCTGGGTGCAAGAACAATAGGGGAAATTACAAAACAAATTAATACAACACACAGAGAAAACCCTACACTCACTAGCAAGCTCACGGCTAAGATTTAAAAGCAAAAATGGAAAGGTTAGTTACCGCATCTGGCCAAATGGGACAAGCCCAAGTTTCTTTTCAATACCTGGGAAGCTCTCTTGCATTGTGTGGCTGTTTTAGGGTCCCAGGTATTGGAAAAGACCTTGACGTGGTTCCTGGGCTTGTCCTATTTGGCCAGATGCAGTAACTAACCTTTCCATTTTTCTCTGTGTGTTGTATTAATTTGTTTTGTAATTTCCGCTATGGTTATTGCACCCAGACCTGTCTGGGGTTAACTGCCTGTGACTCTGGTGACAGCACAGCTTCTTGTGAGTGCCACTGAGCACCCAGGGCTGAGCATGTTGCAGGGTCATGGGATGTGTACCCGGTCCGGTCTAGGAGTGCAGTCCCCTTCCATGTTTTGTATATTACTGGGGTGATTACATAAGCCTGTGCACCCTTCCCTTGTTCCCAGTTTGTTTAGATTTGAGAGCTTGCATTGTGTGGCTGCTTTAGGGTCCCAGGTATTGGAAAGGACCTTGACGTGGTACCTGGGCTTGTCCCATTTGGCCAGATGCGGTAACTAACCTTTCCATTTTTGCTTTTAAATCTTAGCTGTGAGCTTGCTAGTGAGTGCAGGGTTTTCTCTGTGTGTTTTATATATATATATATATATATATATATATATATATATATATATATATATATATATATATATATATATATAGTACTATAATATGTATTTACAGTATTTTTGTCATTTAAATGTGCTTTTAACTTTGACAAATGTGTTATTAATATTGAACAGTGTGGTTGCAATATAAAAAGTAAAACTTGCTCAGTACAGTGAAAACTTATAGTGGCTATGCAAATACAATATTAAAAAATAGGTAATTTCCATAGAACACGTTTTACATAGTGCAAAGCTGAAAAAAATGCAGTTTTGGAAAACGGAAAAGCGACGGCTACCATTCTCTAAGGGATATTAATATCCTGTACACAAGATTTTCATCCTAAATTGAAAATAACTCATCAAGAGTTAAAAACATATATATTTAAAGTGAATGTAAATGTTGATGATAAAGTGCCCGGTTTTTAAAAATTCAATTAAAAACAGGGGCACTTTAAAGTGAAAGTAAATTTTAGCTCTTTACAACACAATACTGTCTAAAGCTATAATTTCCATTAGCACTTCTATCATCCTATCTATATATTTAAGACTTTCAATTTTACTAATAGAACTAAAATACAGTGTTAAGGATTCCCTATTGATTACCATTGTTTGTAAATTAGTAATAAAGTTTTGATGAAAAAAAATCTGCATATGTCATATCACAATTTATGTTCTGAATAAGCTGAATGTAGAGACACTCACACAAATGTACTTTACTGGAAAAACTAAAATATTGATGTGAAATAATAGCTTACGATTTAAAAATTATGATTACAGCTGTTTCAAATTGGTTTCTAACCATGAAGTTATCTCAACACAGATTTTTTCCTCAGAGAAGTGAAAAACCCTAACTAACCCTCACAAATATTGTTTATTTGCTTGAGACGTTGTGTAGATCTGTCTTTTGCCCTTATGTTTTTGTGCTTATACTGAATAGTTTCTTGTCATATCTTAAATTAACTGACAGATGCAGAAATTTAACAGATGCACAGAGTTGGGAATATATGTTATAACTAACTACATACATTTCTCTTGCTTGTGTACCAATGTATACATCATTTTTTTACTGCTTTTGCACAAATAAAAAGAAGAATACAAAAGGGCATATTTTTCAAGCTCTGTATTGAGCTTGATGCCCCGTGTTTCTGGCGAGCCTTCAGTGGGTTGATTGACACCCCCTGCTAGCAGGGGCGGCATTGCACCAGCATTTCACCAAAACTGCTGATGCAATGATAAATGCCGAGAGCGTAGGCTGTCTGCATTTATGGATGTGCTGCAGACATGATCCACAATATCAGACTATGGGGCAAATGTATCAAGCTCCGAATGGAGCTTGATGCCCCGTGTTTCTGGCGAGCCTGCAGGCTAGCCAGAAACAGCAGTTATGAGGCAGCGGTCACAAAGACCGCTGCTCCATAACTAGGGATGGGCGAATGTGTAAATTTTCGAATTTCGAATGTAGAGCGAATGTTATTACCAAAATTCGAATTCTAAATCCGAATGTCGATAAGAACGAATATTCATTAAAAATTCGAAAATCGAATGTTATTTACAGTTTTCGAATGTCACTTTCGAATTTGAATGTTTATAATTATATCGAATGTCCACATTCGAAATTTCAAATTTAACATTCTATTTAACAAATACTATTCAGAAATTGAATAGTTCATGTGGTAGGGTGGAAATCTAGTAAATTGATACATAATAGATACAAATATATCATTTCAAATGTTTCCATATAGAATATTGCATAATTCGAATATTACATTTAAAGAAAGCATTAGAAATACTATTACAAACATATAAATTCGAATTTTTCGAACTCGAATATAAATTCGAATTTTTCTAATTCGAATATTGCATAATTCGAATATTACATTTAAAGAAAAAGCATTAGAAATACTATTACAATCTAAATTCGAATTTTTCGAATTCGAATACACGTATTGCATAATTCGAATATTACATTTAAAGAAAAAGCATTAGAAATACTATTACAATCTAAATTCGAATTTTTCGAATTCGAATATTGCATAATTCGAATATTACATTTAAAGAAAAAGCATTAGAAATACTATTACAATCTAAATTCGAATTTTTCTAATTCGAATACACGTATTGCATAATTCGAATATTACATTTAAAGAAAAAGCATTAGAAATACTATTACAATCTAAATTTGAATTTTTCGAAAATAATATTTTCGAATGTAATCGTAAAATTCGAAACCGAACATTCGAAAATCGAACGTTAGAATGTTATGTAAACATTTGAAATTCGATTCGAACGAATGTGTTAAAATTCGTGACGTTTTTCGAATGTTGCGAAACATTCGCCTATCCCTATCCATAACCTGTCTGTCAGGCGGACAGACATCGCCACAATACAACCCGATCGAGTATGATCGGGTTGATTGACACCCCCCTGCTGGCGGCCCATTGGCCGCGAGTCTGCAGGGGGCGGCATTGCACCAGCAGCTCTTGTGAGCTGCTGGTGCAATGCTGAATACGGCAAGCGAATTGTTCGCCGTATTCAGCGAGGTCTGGCCAGACCTTGATAACTTGGGGCCCTTGTCCGCTCGCATGTTCTTAAATAGGCCACAAAGAGTCTTGGGTTTAAATTAAATAAAACACCATTAAATATTTACAGAGATAGTGGCACACTAAACTGATATTTGGTCCCTTTTGCTATCTATGGTTTCACAACTAAGCCATTGGTGGTTAATCAGTCTTTTCGTCTGGTTACCTATTTGTGCTCAGATGTAAGCTGTTCTGTACTGTTTTAATTTCAGAACATAAATTATTTTTTATCTGAATAGCAAACACAATAGCTAGTTTGTTTCAGTCCACTCTCCTGCAAATGTTTGCTGTCAGTCCAACATGTAAGCAGTCAACTCCAGTCCTCAGGTACTCATAGCAGGACAGAGTTTCACGATATATTAGCTAGAGTACAGGTGAAATAATCAGCTGATAGATGAGAGGAGGTTAGAAACCATGGTTATTGACTTGCTGATTATTTAACCTGTGCTCTAGCAAAGATATCATGAAAATCTGACCTGTTAGGGGTACTTCTGGACCGGAGTTGAAAAACACTGTCCTAGACTACAAGTGGATAGTGAAACACTGGCCTAGACTATAAGTGAATAGTGAAACACTGCCCTAGACTACAAGTGGATAGTGAAACACTGCCCTAGACTACAAGTGAATAGTGAAACACTGGCCTAGACTACAAGTGGATAGTGAAACACTGCCCTAGACTACAATTGGATAGTGAAACACTGCCCTAGACTACAAGTGGTTAGTGAAATAATGCCCTAGACTACAAGTGGATAGTGAAACACTGCCCTAGACTACAAGTGGTTAGTGAAATAATGCCCTAGACTACAAGTGGATAGTGAAACAATGCCCTAGACTACAAGTGGTTAGTGAAATAATGCCCTAGACTACAAGTGGATAGTGAAACACTGCCCTAGACTACAAGTGGATAGTGAAACACTGCCCTAGACTACAAGTGGATAGTGAAACATTGCCCTAGACTAAAAGTGGTTAGTGAAACACTGCCCTAGACTACAAGTGGATAGTGAAACACTGCCCTAGACTACAAGTGGATAGTGAAACACTGCCCTAGACTACAAGTGGATAGTGAAACACTGCCCTAGACTACAAGTGGATAGTGAAACAATGGCCTAGACTACAAGTGAATAGTGAAAAACTGCCCTAGACTACAAGTGGATAGTGAAACACTGCCCTAGACTACAAGTGGATAGTGAAACACTGCCCTAGACTGCAAGTGGATAGTGAAACAATGGCCTAGACTACAAGTGAATAGTGAAACACTGGCCTAGACTACAAGTGGATAGTGAAACACTGGCCTAGACTACAAGTGGATAGTGAAACACTGCCCTAGACTACAAGTGGATAGTGAAACACTGCCCTAGACTACAAGTGGTTAGTGAAACACTGGCCTAGACTACAAGTGGATAGTGAAACACTGGCCTAGACTACAAGTGGATAGTGAAACACTGGCCTAGACTACAAGTGAATAGTGAAACACTGGCCTAGACTACAAGTTGATAGTGTGTTAACAATGCCCAAGTTAAATAAATAGCTCTTCTATTTTATCTCTCGAGCCATAGTCAGGAGCACTAACACCTGGATGTCTGACAGTGCATGTGCACTATATTCAACACATAATAGACTTCTATGGAGGCAAGGTGAAATACTCAAGTCGGCTACCACTCGAATACTAAGCTGATGGTATGCTAAATGTCTGCTAAAGTAGTGGAGTTCTTCACTATAGTATATCATTGTTAAGTAGAAAACACTACATACATACATACACACACACACACACACACACACACACACACATATAAATATATATATATACAAATATGTATCCATAAAGTTTGGTTTAGCACAACTTACAAAAAGTTTGAATACATCTCTGGAAGTGCTGCTAATAAGACCAAATAGTTATGGCGCCAATACCCTCTGTTTTGTGAAACTATTTGGTCTCATTGGCAGCACTCCCAAAGATGTATTTAAACTTTTTGTCAGGTGTCTAAACCAAAATTTGTGGATTTGTATTTAAAAAAAAAAAAAAGGAGACTAACTATCTTTGGTGAAAAGACCCCAACTAAGCTCTGGTGTACTCATGTCAGTGTAATGGAGATGTATATATAAAGCCAGAGAGTCTCATTCTATTATATAGAGAAAAAGCAGGAATGATTCAACTCATAAAGGCAAAGTACTGTAGTGTTAGGACCAGTCAACATTGGAACACCTTGTAAATTGGTGACTGGCTAAGCAGAATATGGCCATATTGTGTGACTAAGATTCCAATCCAATAATATAAAAGGCCAAGTGTGTTTGTCCAAAGCTGTCATGCGCAGTAGAGACTGCACAAGGACAAACACACTCAACAAACTGACCTGGGCTTGCTGCTGGCACCTAATCCATGAAGGGGGGCAGAGCCTACTGACTATGAAGGGGCGGAGCCATGCAGTGAATGGGCGGGGCTGGACACAAAGGGCCGGAGTCTGACCATGACAGGGCGGAGCTGGGCATGAAGGGGCGGAGACTGAACATGCCGGGTCGGGTCCAGATGGGAGCTGCCGCGGCTGTCTGAGTGTCTGCATGAGAGAGAGAGCAGCACAAGAGGGGAGATATAGAGCAAAAGAGGGGGAGAGAGAGCAGCACAAGAGGGGAGATATAAAGCAAAAGAGAGGGAGAGACATGCAAAAGAGAGGGGTGAGAGAGCAAAAGAGAGGGCTGAGAGAGAGCAAAAGAGAGTGGTGAGAGAAAGTAAAAGAAAAGGGTGAGAGAGAGCAAAAATAGTTGTAAGAGAGAGCAAAATATAGGGGAGGTAGAGAGCAAAAGAGAGGGGGAGAGAGAGCAAAAGAGGGGGAGAGAGAGTGCAAAAGAGGGGGAGAGAGAGAGCAAAAGAGAGGTGGAGACAGAGAGAGTAAAAGAGAGGGGGGAGACAGAGAGAGAGAGCAAAAGAGAGGGGAGAGATGCAAAAGAGATGGGTGAGAGAGATCAAATGAGAGGGGGAAGAGGGAGCAAAAGAGAGAGATGGAGAGAGAGAGAGAGCAAAAAAGAGAGGGGGAGAGAGAGAGCAAAAGAGAGGGGAGAGAGTGCAAAAGAGAGGGGGAAAGAGAGAGAGCAAAAGAGAGAGGGGAGAGAGACCTCAAGAGAGGGGGTAGAGAGACTAAAAGAGAGGGGAGAGAGAGCAAGCAAAAGAGAGGGTGAGAGAGAGAGTGGGCAAAAGAAAAGGTGAGAGAGAGAGCAAAGGAGAGGGGGAGAGAGAGAGAGCAAAAGAGAGGGGGAGAGAGAGAGCAAAAGAGAGGGGGAGAGAGAGAGCAAAAGAGAGGGGGAGAGAGAGCAAAGGAGAGGGGGGAGAGAGAGAGAGCAAAAGAGAGGGTGGAGAGAGAGAGAGCAAAAGGGGGGGGGAGAGAGCAAAAGAGAGGGGGGAGAGAGAGCAAAAGAGAGGGGAGAGAGCGCAAAAGAGAGGGGGAAGAGAGCAAAAGAGAGGGGAGAGAGAGCAAAAGAGAGGGGGAAGAGAGAGAGCAAAATAGAGGGTGGGGGAGAGAGCAAGGGGTGAGACCGCTGTACTGCAAAAAATGGCCCGTGTACACGGGCTTTAGGACTAGTTTTAATATAAAAGCATAGGTGTTTTTTTGCAGCATTTAAAAATGTTTTGTTTATTTACAAGTGGATGTGTGTAAAAAAAAAAAGGTTAGCGTGGGTCCAATATTCCTATATAGCTTGCGTGCAAACGTTAGCTCACCACTTGTAATCTAGCCCTAAATGTTTAATATATAAATAGTAAACAAAACTGCCCCCACTTTCAAGTAAGTTAACTCTAACAATTATGGGTTTTCTAAATCATGCC